>NW_027507685.1:64554224-65754224 GCF_037356315.1 Lithobates pipiens | reverse complement strand
CTGAAGCTCTCCACAAGTGGTCCTTGCCGCTTGGACAACTCTTCTGATAATTATTTTCACTCCTCTGTCAAAAATCTTGCAAGGATCACCTGGTCGTGGCCGGTTTATGGTGAAAAGATGTTCTTTCCACTTCTGGATTATGGCCCCAACCGTGCTCACTGGGACATTCAGAGGTTTACAAATCCTTCTGTAACCAATGTCATCAGTATGTTTTGCAACAATAAGGTTGCAAAGGTCTTGAGAGAGCTCTTTGCTTTTATTCATTATGAGATGTTTCTTGTGTGACACCTTGGTAATAAGACACCTTTTTATAGGCCATCAGTTGAGACTGAACCAGCTGATATTAATTTGCAAGGGGCAGGATTGCTTTCAAATTACTGATAGATTTCAGCTGGTGTCTTGGCTTTCAATGCCTTTTTACACCTCCTTTTCTTCATGTGGTCAATACTTTTCCCCTGTGTCATTCCATTTTATTACACATTATTTAATTTCTAAACTTATTTGTTTTGGTTTCATTGTATGTTTGGATTGCATGGATTGTTACCGACATGTGGTGACAATTTCAAATTTATTTACCTAGAAAAATGGTGACGTGTTCAATACTTATTTTACCCTCTGTATATACACAGTATATATAATCACATTAATAAGGATAATAGTGATTTCACTTCCTAAGGCTTTGACATTCCCACAACATTCCTGTTGCAGCAAATTTTACCAATTAAAGAATAGTTTTAAAAAAATTGAACATCCTTTGATGTAGTAACTTAATCTTCTCCTTATCTCCTCTTGAACTTTTCCAGGCATTATAATAATTTGTACGAAGTGAAGGAACTGTTAGCAAACATGTTTTAATGAGAGTATTTCCTCTTAAAGTTTAGAAAGTTTTTGCCTTGTTTGACATTATTGTTTGCCAAGCAACCAAAGGAGGTCAATAATAATCTTATTCTGGTGACACTTGAACCCCATGGGAAGATAAATTGGACGCCTCTCAAATATGTTAACATAAAAGCTTAGGGGAAAGTATTCATTGCAGTTCTGCGGTCAAGGGAAGATGGCGTGCCAAAAGCTTCTTATTCACACTGGCTCCGCTAGGGCCAAGAGGTTAATTGGGAACTAGGCAGTGTGAGCTACTAAATATGCCTGTCCTTTCCATTTGTATAATGCAGAGACTTCTTTAGCACAGTGCCTTTATTTTTTTGATTGGCTTCAATTATCCTGGTTTCAATTTGATTCTGTTTATATTGCAGGCACAGGAGAACAGGTTTAAAATATAGTGTATGTATGCTCTGTGGGTTGAAGGCTTAAGTATATATAAACATAAAACTTTTTTCATTTAGGGTAGAATAAATCAGTGTTATTTTTTCCAGCTGTGTCTCTTCAGTGTCATTTCCCTTTACTTCCTGTCCTGTAGACACCACAGGAAGTAAGAGGATATAATTCCAATGTGAGGGAAATTCCCACTAAAGCCCCATACACACTATCAGATTTTCTGCAGATTTTTCCTTCAGATTTACCAAAACCATATAATATGAGCTCAAACCTTAGGAGATTCAATTTGTATGCAATCAGACAGGCCCTTCTACTACATGGTTTTGGTAAATCTGAAGGAAAAAAACAGCAGAAAATATGATAGTGTGTATGGGGCTTTAGACAGTTGTCATTGGAATAATTGTCCCCATTTGAAGATTTCCCCTCTATTCCTATTTTGGTGGCAGCTATTTTGGATTTACCCCTTGGATTTACTGTTAGTTATAGTAGGTTGAAAAAAAAAATTGCATCACTAACCCAACTTTCGCCAATTGTGCATTGGCCGCCAGACCAGTTTTCTTGATATAGAGTTAGCAACACATGGACAGTTTCACAAATAATGTGCTCAAATCTACATTTATGTGGAGTGTCTGGAAATGTGACCTATAAATTGTGGGGAAAAGTGTACAGAAAAATAAAAAGGTGGGCCAAAATCACCCCTATGAGCTTTCCATTCCAAAACCACAGGGAGTAATACCTCCTTTGGGTCTATAACAACCCTCATTACTATGGAAAGACTTTCCCCATGATTTTGGAGTGTGTCTGTGGGGAATTAGTGCTCATTTAGCCAAATGAGCATTTTTCTGGTCAGCGACTGATCATGGACAAGAAGACAAGAAGATAATCTTAAAGTGGAACTTTACTCTTCCAATCAGCATTGATTTTTGTTAATTCTCATGCTGCTAGCATTAGTAAATAGACACCAAAGTATGTCACATTTGCTTGTTTGAAACTTTTTCTTTTACATTTATTCAGTTACTTCCTGTTTTTTAGCCTAGGCCAGTGATGGCGAACCTTGGCACTCCAGATGTTTTGGAACTACATTTCCCATGATGTTCATGCACACTTCAGTGTGGTTGAGCATCATGGGAAATGTAGTTCCAAAACATCTGGGGTGCCAAGGTTCGCCATCACTGGCCTAGGCAAATTATGTCATACATCCCAGGAGTCTTCGGGATGGGAGGAGAGGAGGAGGGGTTTTTCAGCACACTCTCCAGCATGCATGTTTGAGCTAAAGTGATATTGTAAAGTCAGAAGGTTTTTTTATCTTAATGCATTCTATGCATTAAGATATAAAAACCTTCTGTGTGCCTCAACCCCCTAATACTTACCTGAGAACCCTCTCTGTCCAACAATGCTGCAGGAGAGACTCGGCTGCCCGAGACTCTCCTCCTCATTGGCTGAGACAGCAGCGGAGTGCCATTGGCTCCAAGTCAGTTGGACAATGAGGAGAGAGAGAGGGCAAGGCCTATCCGGGGGGCTCCATGTCTGAATGAACACACAGAGCTGAGGCTTGGCTAAGGTGCCCCCATAGCAAGCTGTTTGCTGTGGGGGCACTCATCGGGGGGGCAAGGGGAGAAGGGGAGTCGAAGAGGGCCCCCGAGAAGTGGAGGACCTGGCCTGCTCTGTGCAAAACCACTACACAGGGCAGGTAAGTATAAAATGTTTGTCATTTTTAGGCAAAAGAAGAATATGGCTTTAGTATTACTTAAGGGCAGATGGATTCCAGGAAGTAAATGCATAGTTACATAGTTAGGTTGAAAAAAGACACAAGTCCATCCAGTTCAACCAAAAACGATGTAACTATGTAATGCGACATGAATTATTTGCCCTTACTCAAGATGGCTATGGCCAGAAATGCTAGGGGGTGTTTTTCAACAAAATAAAAGCATGGAGACATGGATGGATGGGGGAGTTTGCTTTGAATATTAAAAAATAATTAAATAGTGTTTTTGGTTTGTGGCGTACAGATGCAGTGAAGATCAGCTTTAACCCCTTGGCACCAACTTAACACAAATATGCAGCCCCACTGGACTGGGCTTTTTTTCCATGGAGCCGCATATTTGCGTATCTTCTTTTGTGTGCGTAAAATAAATACAAAAAAATAATATTTTTTACTATTTTGGGACAGTTTTCCTTTGACAATAAAAAAATAACAGGAGACAACTATTACCACCAACTAAAAGCCCAATTTTTTCAGAAAAAAACAAGGTATAATCCCCATGGATGCACAAAGCAGGAGTGTCCACATAATTTTGGTCATATAGTTAAGGTGTGATGGTCAGGTAGCACTCTTACCCGATGAAGGAGTATGGTGGTGGCTCTGAAACGTTGCTCTGGTTTCTATGTGATAAATACAATTATTTGAATTAACAGCATGGAGTGCTGGTGACATTCTTCCTTCTTTTCATGACTATATCCAGATAGTGGCATCAATTATTTAGTCAACCTCATGCGCAATATGATCTACAACTATTTGGAGTGTGCCTGAACTGAACTGAAAATCTGATCGCTAACTTCCAGGACAGAATGCAGCAAAAAAAAGTATTTTTTTTTACTCCAAAAAAAAAGAGAGTAGAGGAAGCATATGCATTTTTTAAAATAAAAACTACTCTAATGTTTTATTTTTTTGGGAATGGCTGGGGTTTGTTGTGTTTATTTTTTGTTGTTGTTGCCTGTCTGGGCCTACACATAAATACTAGATATGTGCAGAGTGAAATATTTTGTTTCGGAATTTCGTTTTCGTCCGAAAAATACATTTATTTAGTTACTCCCAAAATTAGTTTTTATTTATTTCGTTTTTCGTTCAAAAATTGCATTTGTCCGAAAATCCACATGAATTACGGCTTATGGTGTCTGTCGAATGTATAAAGAAGATTCTACGGAGCTGCTAAACTCTATATAGCATATAGGTGGAGCATTTGACTGTACGATTGCAAAGTTTTGATGCTCCGTTGAATATTATTATAAACGTGTGTGTTTTTCTTTGCTTTGTCGAATCTCCGTCGTTCATGTTGAAGTATCACAGTGTCAGATGTCATCTTTTCTCTTTGTCGAATCTTTTCTCTCTATGTTGAATATTTTCTCTCTGTCGAATCTTTTCTCTATATAATCTTGGACTAATAGAGGTAAGGTTAGGCTCATTTGACCACAGGTTCAATATACACAGATTGTTATTGTCAGAGTCACGTCGAATCTCCTATTCTATATCGAACTGTTGTAACAACGAAAACGAAAATAAAGCATTTATGTATGTCGGATCTTTCGTTTTTCGGATTCTGCGTTTTCATTATCGTTTGTCAAAACGAGAACAAAAATACCTGAAATTCAGACGAAAATGCATTTGGACGAAAACGAATGCACATGTCTAATAAATACTACCAAGTTCATGTTGATTTGGTTGGTGGGGTTTGTCTGGGTTTTGGACGGCCTCCACTGTTATGGGTGTGATGTTCCCCTTCCCTCTTTTCCCTCTCTCTTTGTTTTGGAGATGTCTGTCTGTTTGGAGTCTGGTTCTGTTCCATTGATATGAAGAATCCACATGAATTTTATTCTTTGAAAATTGTGAAGAATGAACACTGAATTTAAAATAGTGTCATGGAATGTGAGGGGATTGAAAGAACCAGTAAAAAGGAGGGCTATTTTTTCTGCACTGGGGCAATATAATTTGTCAATTGCTTTCCTGCAGGAAACACATCTTACACAGGACACAACGTCAATATTATAGAACAAGAGATACCCTATAACATTTAATTCGGTATACTCTACATATGCTAGAGGTACCAGTATATTAATATCATAAAAAATTCAATTTTCCTGCAGGAAGGCATTGATATACCCACAGGGTAGATTTGTTTTATTGGTTTGCACATTATTTTGAATGGTTTATATATTGGGCTCAGTCTATATCCCTCTGCCATATAGCTCAGAAGTATTGTGTAAAATTGGGGAGTTTTTGATAGAGCATACTGGTGCACCGTTATTGATAATGACAGATTTTAATAACATTTGCAATCCAGCTATGGATCGCTTTCCAGCAGGCCAATGGGTAGAAACTCCATTTGCAATTCACCTACAAGAACTGGGGCTTCAGGATATATGGAGGGTATTTAATCCTACAGGGCATGCTTATTCACTGCTTCAGCCAATTAGGGCTTGCAATGCACTGTTCAGCGCTGCAATGCATTGTGGTCGGTTCGGGGGGCCGAACAAACGGTCGAGCGTTTGCCAAACGACCGAACAGCGGGTCGAACCGTTTTCCCATCAGGTACCAGACAGGGCTGCCTGTTATCCCCATTGTTGTTTGCATTACACCCCTAATTAAAGAGGTTAGGAGAGGAGAAATTGAAGATAAACTTTGCATGCAGACGATGCTCTGCTGTTTTTGGGAGATACGGATGAATCACTAGTTTCTGCTGTAACCCTGATAGAGATCCTTGGCTCCTTCTCGGGTTTCAGCATGAACTGTGATAAATCCGTATTGAGCTCACCAGATCAGATGTCTCCAATCCTACCACGGAAGGTAAATCAGATTAGAATAGCTAGAAAGTCTTTTAAGTATCAAGGTATTTGGGTCTCCTTTAAAATCGAGAAATATTTAAATCAAAATTTGATGCCACTTTTAGATAAATTTAAGGCGAAGAGTAGAATATGGACTAAATTACCTTTGTCGCTGATGGGATGTGCAAATTTTATTAAAATGTTTTGGGGCCCTCAGTTACTTTATATTCTACATAATTCTCCTATGTGGATTCCCCTTAAATGGTTTAAAAAAATAGATTCCCTGTACCGTATCCTGCTATGGAAGGGTAAAATTCTTCAAATTAAGCTTTCTACATTACAAATTCCCAAAGATAAGGCGGGACTTGCTGTGCCAAATGCAAAAAATTTTTTATTGCCTCTCAACTGCAGCAGATGGTGAAATGGGGCAATGTAGAAAGGATGGACACAATTCAATTGATACATTTGACTCAACCCTCTTGTAATCATTTGATAGCTCAATGAGAATCCAGATCCATTGGAAACACTATACAAAGACCCACCTTAGTGTTGATGAACAGAGTATGGCAGGAAATGAAATAAAAAAAAATGCAATATATAGATATTTCAGTTTATACCCTTCTTTGGCAGAATATAAAGTATAAGGAGATAAATAAACTAGAAGGATTTGGGGTATGGAAAGGATCAGGGATTCAATATATTGACCACTTATACTATGACGGGGTTCTAAAAACATATCAAGAATTCCAAAAATAATATTTCCTTCCCCCAACACAATATGTAAAGACATGCTTTACAGATCCAATTAAAGGAAAGAACTTAAAAGTTCAAAATATGCCATTAACCAGTTCCCGACCGACGCACGCGATGTACGTCGGCAGAATGGCACGGGCAGGCATATTGGCGTACAGGTACGTCCATTTCTATATGCCGCCCTGCCATCGCGTGCGTGTCGCCGGCTGCATGCTCGCTCCATGGGATTTGAGCAGAGATCAGTGTTCACTAACACAAAGCCCAGCCCCCCACAGTTAGTAACACGCCCCTAGGAACACTTAACCCCTACACTGCCACCCCCTGGTTAACCCCTTCACTGCCAGTGTCATCTACACAGGAATCAGTGCATTTATATAGCACTGATTGCTGTATAAATGACAATGGTCCCAAAAATGTGTAAAAAATGTCCGATGTGTCCGCCATAATGTTGCAGTCCAAT
Source organism: Lithobates pipiens (assembly GCF_037356315.1). NCBI lineage: Eukaryota > Metazoa > Chordata > Amphibia > Anura > Ranidae > Lithobates > Lithobates pipiens. The sequence continues at coordinate 65,747,200 of NW_027507685.1, read as the reverse complement.
AAAAATCGCTGATTGCCGCCATTACTAGTAAAAAAAAATATTATTAATAAAAATGCCATAAAACTATCCCCTATTTTGTAAACGCTCTAACTTTTGCGCAAACCAATCAATAATCGCTTAATGCTTTTTTACCAAAAATATGTAGAAGAATACGTATCGGCCTAAATTGAGGGAAAAAAAACTTTTTTTTATATGTTTTTGGAGGATATTTATTATAACAAAAAGTAAAAAATAATGCTTTTTTTTCAAAATGGACGCTCTATTTTTGTTTATAGCGCACAAAATAAAAACCTCAGGGGTGATCAAATACCACCAAAAGAAAGCTCTATTTGTGAGAAAAAAAGGACGTAAATTTTGTTTGGGAGCCACGTCGCTTGACCGCGCAATTGTCAGTTAAAGCGACTCGCAAAAAGTGGTGTGGTCTTAAGCCAGCAAAATGGTCCGGTCTGAAATTGGTTTATAGACTTAATCGCAAAGATAAAATTGAAAAAGGGCATCATCTCTAAGGCTACTTTCACACTGAGGCATTTTTCAGGTGCTAAATGGCTAAAAATAGCACCTGTAAAGCACCTGAAAAACGTCTCCCCTGCGTCTCCAGTATGAAAGCGCGAGTGGTTTCACACTGGATCGGTGCACTTGCAAGACGGGGAAAAAAGTCCTGCAAGCAGCATCTTTGGGGCGTTGCGGGAGGCGTGAATACACCGCTCCTATAATGTCCCTGCCATTGAAATCAATGGCCAGCTCTGCCGAAGCGCCTGCAAAGCGCCACGGCAGCAGTGGTTTGCGGGCGCTATTAACCTTTTTTGGCTTTTACCGGGGATTAAAAGCGGCTGAAAAGTGCTGCTAAAACGACAGTAAATCGGCGCTTAAAATAGTGGTGCTTTACCGCTGACGCCCACCGCCCCAGTGTGAATGTGCTCTGAAATATATGATTATTTAACCACTTAAGCCCCGGACCATTTTGTAGCTAAAGGACCATTGCCTATGACAGGAAACAGACAATCAGTGACAAGCTCACTAGGAAGCATGGGGAGAGGTTTTTTTACACTTATCTCTCCCCGTTCTTCAGCTCTGTGACCCGGACATTGGCGCGATCGGGTCCGCAGGTCCCGCGGCCATGATCATGGAGCTCAGGACTGGGTCACAAGTGCGCCGCTGGCCACGGCTGGGCCCTTAAAGGGCAACGTACCTGTACGTGCTTGTGCCATTCTGCCGACATATATCTGCGTGAGGCAGTCCTTAAGTGGTTAATTTGCCAACTGCAGGGAAAGGCTACCTGTCAAGCTAGGCGGGGATGGGAAAAGGACTTAAGAGATCTAACAGATGAACAATGGCAAAATATTTTGGAACAAGTACAATCAGTATCATATTCACCCCAGAAAACTTTAACACAATTATAAATAGGATGTATAGGACCTCAGTTAGATGTATCTCATCTACCCCAGTAATACAATTTAACTATCCCAGGTGTAGTGGAACCTCAGCTGACCTAATACATATGCTATGGAAATGTCCCAAATGATTTAGGTACTGGCAAAAAATAATCAATATTATTAACCAGGTATATCAAACGCAGGTACAAAGGAATCCTAAAATAAGTTTACTGGGGTTCCTAGAAAAAGAAACATGCATACCAACAATAGCAATTAACAAGATGTTGTTTATTGAACGCATGCTAATCGCACAAAAAGGATTTCCTTGAATGTGCCAACATATGAGGAATGGCGCTTACAGGTTAATGACACTGTATTAAAAGAGTTACAGGTTTGTCAAAAGAGGGGGTCAATAAAAAGGTTTCATAAAATATGAGATTTGTGGTTGGACATGCCCGGGATGACTCCTTTTATAATAGCAACAGATGGAACTCCGGGGGTGGATGGTTCTTTCTCAAATTATAGAAAATGTGGGGAAGGATAAGTGAAAGAGGGTGGAATAAGGCAAAGTAAATAAAAGGTAGGAGGAGAAAAAGAGAGAGAAAGGGAAGAAAGAGATGGAAAAGAAAAGGAAAAAGAAAGGGAGAGAAAGAAGAAAGGGAAAAAAAAGAAAGGGAAGAAAGGTGGAAAAAGAGAAAGGAAGAGTAGAGGGATAAGTTTAGGATATAAATGGATTGTATAGATAGGTGTACTTATATATGACTGTTCTTATGACGGTCTTATTGGAGGTGGGATTTCTTCCCGTGGATGGATATAGGATGGGGTCGATAAAGCGGGGGGAGAGAAGAAGGGGGGGAAAGGGACGAATTATTTACATAAATAATAGTGTTGATGTAATTAAGAGAAAGATAGGCAGTGTACGTGTTGGCCTCTTAGTTTGTTTACTGTTTTTGTTTTTGATCGGCCACCGCAGTTTTAGGCCCCTTTCACACGGGCGGATAGAATGGTGCTTTTAGCTGCGGATTTTCTAGTTTTCCACCGCAGCCAAAGGCACACAATGCTTTCCTATGGCCCTGTTCACACACAGCGTTTTCGTTACGTGCGGTTCGGTGCGAATAGAAAAAATAGAATTGTATGCGTCCAGGTGCGATGTAGTGCAGCTATATGCACATAACCGCAGGAAATCGCAGTCTTTTGTGTCAACTGCGGCTAGCAGCGTGAAAGAAAAAAAAACACCCGGAAGCACATCCTAATCAGCAGGTGTACCTGGGAAATGACACAGGAAGTTGAGAAGGATAGAGCAAGGTGGCAAGAGACATCTCGCATGAGGCCATTATAGCACTGATGCATGCCCGACCAGAACTATGGGACTCAGAATGCCCAGGATATGCAGACCGAGTGCTGAAGAGAGCAAAGTGGGAGGAAGTCTACAAATATGTCACACCGAACTGGGACGAGAAGTCTGCTACTGAACAGGATAACCGAGGTGAGTGCAAGGTTTGTTGTGTCTATGCAGCAGGGTACACATGCATCATATTGAAGATTTTTAACCCCCTAATGACCAGGCCATTTTATAGCAATACAGCACTGCGTCACTGACAATGCTGCAAACAACTAAATTGAATGGGAAATCAATGGTTGGGGTCTTCCCTATAGTGTTGTCCGGGTGGGAGGGGGCAGATCTGTCTCGACTTTTGTACCTAACATGTGTTATGTTTTTTATATATTGCAGGAAAGTAGGTTTATACACGTTGGAGGTCCCTGCGCGACCGGTACAAAAAAGAAGTCAACGAAGAGAAGGCTGCGGAGAGAAGCGGAGCACCCTCAACTCGTCGCAGGCCTAACCCCCATGCAGAGGCTTTGTCATTTTTGAGGCGCACCACTGAGATGCGCACATAAGTATATCCATTTATTTTACTTAGCGATTTGTGACCAGTATAGGCGTATTCATGTTTTTTTTAAACGTGTAATGTTGTTATTGTTACCTAGAACTGTGTCAAGTGTCCCTGTGAGAGCAATCGCAAGGCTTGAAAGTTCGTCACCATCACCATCACCATCAGGAGACGCTGACCCCAGTCAAGAAACCACAGAGACAGTGTCATCCCAAGAATATCATCCATCCACTCAAGAACCTGCGGTATGTATTTTAAAAATGTCACAATCTCTGTCCACAAAAAAGGTATTACTTCTGGCTTTGGAGGTCTTCAGTGAGATCAGGTTTTTGCGGCAAAACAAGTACCTGTGTCTGATCTATTCTAAAGAGGTGCTGCAATATTTGTACAAGCATCATCATCATATGCTGTTCACTAAAATGTGACCTCAGTATCAGATGCATAATCTATATATTCTAACTATTGCAGGCAAATCCAGATAGGAGAGTCTGGTCTACTTCCACCACCCGTCGAACACGCCTTACTCAACAAGAGACACCTTTTGAGGAATATTTCAACCGTATCATTGAAGAAATGAGAAACCAATCACAAAACCAGGTCAAAGATGATGAATTCCTCAACATCTCAGACCCAGATGTTATGTTCTTGAGAATGTTGCTTTGTGTAATCAGGGAGATTCCTGCAGATAAGCGCACTGAGGTCAGGAGTGATATACATGCCTATTTAACGTATATCATGTCCGCTTGCAAAGAGCAACGCCCATATCCTAAATTTCAGCCATGGGCTATGGGTTTTACTTCACCTAGTGGCTCTTTCAGTAGACCAATGCCCAGTCAGCAATGCCATGACACAACATCTGCCATTAACCCTTATGCAGGACCCCCACCACTGTATACACCTTACCCATCTAATCCTGGTTACCAAAGGATGCATGTGCAGCCACACCCAGTGTCTTCACCCTCATCTTCCCATTCAGGATCACCCGTAGATGTTGGCAGTGAACCAAGCAACTCTTCACTGCGTAACCCTAATTATCCAATGTATGAAAACTTATAGTTTTGTCCTTCTAATTTGTTATTCCTATGGCAGTCATATGACAGTTTTATTTTTCTTGTTGTGTTAATTTAATGTTACTTAATGCTTTACCTACACGAACTAATGTTTACAACCAACCCCAGATTCCTCCATTTACACTGAACTGTATGCACAGAAGAATCTCCCACTGTCCCAAGCTTATACATGTTGCTACTTGGCCCCACTTGCTCTCACAATACCTGAACTTTATGATTGGGTGCTAGCATTGTTTAGGTTGAGAGCCTTGGCCCAGTGGGAGATTACCCCATCTACACAGTGCAGTGTACATGGAGACATCTTTTGCACTTTCTCCATCTAGCCAAATATTTCAGAACTGTTTACCGCACTCAGTGTCCATCTTTAAAGTCAAAAAAATGTATAAGGCCCCTTACACACATGCGGACAGTATGTCCGTATTTCATCCATCCGTTTGCGGATGAAATACGGACATACATGCATCCCTATGGGATAGCGGATGTCTGCGGATGACACCCGCTATTGTCCGCCACCGCAATTGTCTGATTCTGTAGACGGAGGAAAATCCAATTTTCTAGCCATCTGCAGAACGGATTGGATGAACATGGACAGACGGTCCATGCTCTTCCGATCCCCATAGAGGAGAACGGAGAGCTGACAGGGCGGTCCCTGCACAGTGTGCAGGGACCGCCCTATCTGCCACCGGCTCAGCGGGGACAATGGAGCGATCCCCGCCGAGCGAGCGGATCATCACGGGACGGATCATTACTGATCCGCCCCGTGTGAAAGGGGCCTTACAGCACTTCAGGAATACTGCATTTTTTTTTTTTAGGGGGGGTGGGGGATATTTTGGGGACTCGTTATCTGTTGCACTTGAAATTCAATACTTGAAACTAAAATGAAATTTTATGTATATATTCCAAAGGAATTAAAAACAGTTTTCTATACTTGCAAGCATTCAATGTTTTCTAAGGTTTGTCTATTTTTTATATACCCTGTGCGTAGCAAAAGATAGAAATAAAAACAATTTAAATTGTAGAAAATTGTCGACTACTTTATTTAAGGCATATGTGAAAACTGACACAAAAACTTGAAAACTGTGATAAAAAAACTTTGACATGTAAGGTCCATGCAACACCGGTTAAAAATTTACACATAGTCAAATTGCCATGGCAGCTGTCCATCTTCACTCAAAAAGTAATCAGTGAAATGTTCACGGACTTGTAGGGCCTGATTACTTGGACGAGTGCCAGTAACATGACCTATGGGTTCCTCAGAAACAGGGGTTTCGGTGGCCACGATCTCCTTACCCCTCAAAAAATTGTGGAGAACACAACATGCTAGAACCACATTGACGGCATGATCAACTTCTAGATGCATGGCTGTCATCAAAACACGCCATTTGGCAGTGCAAATGCCAAATGCGCACTCAACCATTCTTCTAGCTCTGCTGAGTCGATAGTTAAAAATTTGCCTCCTGGCAGTGAGACCATGCCTGGTATAGGGCCTGAGCAGGTGAGTAGATAAGGCAAATGCATCATCTCCCAGCACTACAAATGGAAAATCTGGTCCAGTAGTACCAGGGAGAGGCCTTGACTGTGGCACCTGAAATTCTAGAATCTCCAGAACTCCCATACGCTCCAACATCCACAGCGATGAACTTCATATTTGCATCGCTGAGTCCCAGAAGCACAATGGAAAAGTATTTCTTATAGTTGAAAAAGCGGGAACCGGATTTTGGAGGCTTGATGAGCCGGATGTGTTTCCCATCTAATGCCCCAATGCAGTTTGGGAAGTTGGTCTTCTCCCAAATTTCCTCCCACAGACTGGATGTTGGCTCCGGCATGACTGATGTTTTCAGTTCTTCCCATATAATATGACAGGTATCGTGCACAATGGTGGATACGGTGGAAATTCCCATCAGAAAATTATGATGGAGGTGAAACTGGCACCAGTGGCAAGGTATCTGCAATACAAAATTGATAACAATTCAGAAAATATAAAATATAGTAAAATAAATAAAATAAAAAAAAAAATCAATATACATATGGAGTTCTACATGGTAACAAATAAACATCAGCACCTATATAAGCTGATGACTTTTAACACATCGCAGCCCAAAGATGAAACATCCCTCGGCTCTGGTAGTAGGTGCTGGCATCCAAACAGGAAGCCTGGTGGTGGGTTGGTCTAGTAAAAAAAATTATTTGTTGGTACCTTGCTTGTTAATGCAAAATTCTGCCTTTGTGTTCAGAGCTCACCTACATAATTATAGACTACTGAAATATTATGATGTTTCCTATTTGCAAAAAAAAAAAACTGACTGTGCAAGGCACGATAGATAGTTTTCAAGGATAAAAAATAATGGTAATGGTAGTAATGTGCGAAAAATCGCTGTTGTGATATAGATTAGGTCATAGATTCATCTGTGTGTATATATATATATATATATATATATATATATATATATATATATAATATATTATGCAAGAACATATATATACACACACACATTATATATATATATATATATATATATATATATATATATGTATATATATACATATACATACACACTATTGCCAATATTTGCTAAATCTGCATGTACATGAATTTAAGCATTTGTTCAACATATGGAAAACCTACCTTAAAGTAAGTAACAGCCGTTCTTCTGGACTAATGCTTCTTCGCATATTGGTCGTGGTTCTGGTCAGGCGTCCTCTAACAAGTCCCAACAGCTCATCGAAGCACGCCACCGACATCCTTGTGTAATTCTGGAACTTGTCCCCATGAGTCCTCAGCTCACCGAACATGAGGGCAAAGTAGCCGATCGATAGGCACTGGGACGTTAAGGGATGGACCCAGTAACGACGAGGACGTCGCTTACTCTGGATCGCTCTTCTCGTCTTCATCCTCATCATCAGCAATATGAGCATTGCAAGCAAACTACCCATATTTGCATTCATTTTTTCAAAAAAACTCTGGCACAAAACTGAACACTCCTCTCCCTGCAAAACTGCAACACACACTCAGCCAGAGAACAAAGAAACAGGTTTGAAATACAGAGGACCGCAATGCATCATGGGTACATTCCAGGGATCAAAAACATAAATAAATAAAAGGGTTGCTATGGGAATAAAACTGCAGTTATACGCAACCGCACGTAAACGCAGGTAATTGCACTGTACAAACGCAGCTGATCGCTGTGCCTGGAGCCTTGAATTTTGCAGAAAAAATAAACATGATAAACTGCGGCAGAACAGCCGCCCGTGTGAAAGGGGCCTTACTGTGGCAGGTTGGCTCCACTGCGCGAAATCACATTATTGTACGTGATCTCGCGAGGCCTAGATAGCAGGTGCACGCTGCGAGCTCCGTGAGTCCAACCGAGGGTCCTGCAGATTCGATGTCCATGGGTATACCTGCGATCATCTCACGGAGAGGAAGAACAGGGAAATGCTAATGTAAACAAACATCTCCCCATTCTGCCTAGTGACACTGACACTGATCACAGCTCCCTGTAATCCGGAGTGGTGATCAGTGTCGTGTCATATATAACCCATCCCACCCACAGTTAGAACACATCCCTAGGACACACTTAACCCCTGCAGCGCCCACTAGTGATTAACCCCTTCACTGTCAGTCACATTTACATAGTAATCAGTGCATTTTTAATCGCACTGATCGTTGTAGAAATGTGAATGGTCCCAAATAGGCGCCAAAAGTCATAATGTCGCAGTCACGATAAACATCGCTAATCGCCGCCATTACTAGTAAAAAAAAAAAAAATACAATAAAACTATCCCCTGTTTTGTAGACGCTATAACTTTTGTGCAAACCAATCAATAAACGCAATTTTTTTTTTACCAAAAATAGGTAGAAGAATATGTATTGGCCTAAACTGAGGGAAAAAAATGTTTTTTTATATTTTTTTTAGGGGATATTTATTATAGCAAAAAGTAAAAAATATTATTTTTTTTCAAAATTGTCGCTCTTTTTTGGTTTATAGCTCAAAAAAAAAAAAAAACGCAGAGGTGATCACATACCACCAAAAGAAAGCTCTATTTGTGGGGAAAAAAAGCACGTCAATTTTGTTTGGGTACAACGTTGCACGACCGCTCAATTGTCATTTAAAGCGACGCAGTGCCGAATCGCAAAAAGTGCTCTGGTCTTTGGCCAGCCAAATGGTCCGGGGCTGAAGTGGTTAAAAAAAAGGACTCTACTATTCTTACTTTGTTGGGCTACTTCATTCTCTAAAAGCACCTGGAGCATCTTGTGTTGCATCATAAAAGAAACTACAAACCAGGAGGATGCTCAGTGCACTCTGTAACATACAGAAAAACATATACTTTAGTTACAGTACAGTATGTGAAATATGAATATTATAGATATAAGATGTCATACTAACATTTAGAGAATGGAAACCCGTGTCCAAATAAATACTTCAATATAACTTCTGGTTTGCATGTGAAAATTTCTCTGTTAATGAGCCCTTATTTCTTACGCTATTTATTGTCAAATGTTTGAAGCGTTTCTCACAACTAGACTGAAAGCAAATTCAAACTGTAGAGAAATTACTTAGCCAAATGCATTCAAGGAAAATAAAGAAAGAAATAATTCAAGTATTTATCTCCCAGCTTCAGAGCAGAATTTTAGCAATGTCCGCTGAGCTATTCTCGCAAGCTTTTTGTTTTGTTTGTTTTTCTAAGGTCATCAATTGCCCTGGAACGCCGGTCAAGTTCACTGGTAAGACTTGTGCAATTAATTGCTGGCACAATTGAGCTTTGATCTCTGAAGAATGCCTGCAAGCTTCTACAAAACATGCCTGCAATATTAAATATTGCTCCTTGCTGATTTCACCTAACGAGCTGGGAAAGTGTGCTTAGCATGGACAAACCGACATTGTTACGCTCTATTCAGGACTCACTGATTACCATTAAAAAGATCTTTGGAGAGAACATATAAAGAAGCCAAAAATACTTGAGTGTTGTGGAATTCTGGCTGACTAACAAAATTCCAAATGAAATCATGTTTATAATGAACCTCTGTCATTTTTAAATAAGAACTCCACTGGGCTCTATTTACACTTGAATTAGTGAAACATAACTGATTTTTCTATGGGTAGGAAGTGTGATATTAATGGGCTGTGTAATCCACCTCCCTATTGATACACATTGTGGGTTTGTGTCTACTTTTGCTGAGTGGCAGTGGGTAGACTACAGTTCGGCTTAGCATTGGCATGCATGAACTGGAAACCAAGAGATCAAGGTTGGTGTGCAGTGTATTGCATAACTAATATGTCCCTAGTCCCTAATATCCCTTTAGACATTTGTGTCTACTTAGACAGACATGTGACATGCTGGGGAACCCACAGTGAAACAGTTATGCCGCGTACACACGACCGGATTTTCCGGCAGACTAGGTCCGACAGGATCAGTCTGTCGGACAATCCGATCGTGTGTGGGCTAGTCCGACCGTTTTTTATTAAAAAAAAGTCAGACGGACCCAGAAATAGAACACGTTTCAAATCTATCCGACGGACTAAAAATCAGGAAAACCGCTCGCCTGTGTGCTAGTCCGACGGACCAAATACGACGCAAGGGCAGCTATTGGCTACTGGCTATTGAAATTCCTTGTTTAGTCCCGTCTTATATCATCACGTTCAAAATGAACGGACTTTCGAACGGACTTAGTCCATTCATGTGTGACCAATTCCATTCGTTCAGAAAGTCCGTCAGACCTCCGCCGAAAGTCCGTCGGGAAGACCGTCGGACCTAGTCCGTCGAGAAGTCAGGTCGTGTGTAAGCGGCATTAGAGTTCTGTTCAAAACTGAGAACAGATACTATTGTTTAGTCCACTCCACACTGTGCCTGCATTTTATGAGTCATTCATAAAATAAGACAGTGATGTGGATCATATGGTGTCCTATGGTGGGTTCTCTGCATAATGCTCCAGAGAACACTCTGTAATAGAAGAAGAACCCTGTCACTTGACTTAACAGGTCATTTGACCAGGCTCTCCTCCTCCCAGCAGTTATTTTCCCATTCTTCGGAATGAATGTACATTCATTTACTTTGGAATAAAGTCTAAACACATTTGTCAAGTAAACTACAGTGCTTTATGGCCCCTTGGCACTGACGGAATTATAATACATGCAATATTCTTAACTTTGTACCTTGCATTTTAAAACCTCTCTTACTCCTAAAGTGTTCAAGTTGGATATATTTTGTGACACAGAATTGTTATCACTTTGTGCTGTATTGGTATTACATAGTTACATAGTAGGTGAGGTTAAAAAAAGACACAAGTCTATCAAGTCCAACCTATGTGAGTGAATATATGTCAGTATTACATTGTATAACCCTGTATGTTGTGGTCGCATTAGCGTTTTTTGTACTTATATACAGTCTTTATAAACAAAATGTTGAATATATTAATGTTGTCTGACTTATTCTTATGCATGAAATATATTTAAAGTCCAAACTTTTTTCTTTGTTTTTGATATAGCAGGGAAAGATGAGAACACCTGGTAGGTTTCTTCTCCTTGCTGTCTAATTGGGCATGGTTCCTTTGACTACTCATCCAGGAGACCCCGCAGGAAGCGATCTTTCCAATGTAAAGTAAGTAGAAATCCCCCTTTAGGGAGCTGTCCCCAGAACATGAAATCCCCAATATAAAATTTCATCTATCCTCCTCTTTCAATATCAACTGTAAAATTATGGCTTTCCCTTTTCCTTCTGTCTTAGTCATAGGCAAATCACCCCAGCAGGGATAGAAAAAGCAATTAAAGCCTGACAGGACCTCTAATCATCCCATACTTTATCCAAAACTTTAAAAAAAAATTGTCATTATATACATTCACCATCCACTTTATCAGGTAACCTTGCTAGTACCAGGTTGGACCCACTTTTACCTTCAGAACTGCCCTATGTCAGAGAAATAGTGTCAGGGAATAGGCTGTGGAAGTACTGGCAACCTTGCCAGTAGAAAAAATGGGTGTCATAGGTCCTGGCCTATATACGGCTGCCTCTGTCTGACCCTCTGTCTGGCCCAAGTTGCTGGATTTTCTTCAGATCTTTCCTGTTCCTGAACCTGTGTTATACTTCCAAGTGACTCCTGTTATGACCTCAGCTTGCCTCCTGATCTGCTCTGATCTCCACTCCAATGTTTGACCGCCGGATTGGCTCACAGACTTTGCTATGCTTGCACCTGCATGATTACCAGTGTTTGACCCCCCGGCTTGCCTCACAGACTTTGCTATACTTGCACCTGCCTGATTAACAGTGTTTGACCCCCAGCTTGGCTCACGGACTTTGCTATACTTGCACCTGCCTGATTACCAGTGTTTGACTCCTAGCTTGGATCACAAACTTTGCTTATCACTTACCTGTAAATGACCCTCAGCTGGCCTCACCACAGCCTCCAATCTGCTCTCCTGTGTTCTACCCTCGGCCAATCTTTTACTAAGTGTCTGGAATACTCCTTCTCCTCATCCCAAGCAAAGTTTCCAAATGATCATCAGCTCAAGCCTTCTCAACCTGCTGGCAACCCGTGCTTCTTTGAACCCTATACCTCCTGTACCACTTTCAGGGGTATACTGCGCTTAGCCGCAAGGGGAGCCTCTCTCAGCATCTTGACCTCGGAAAAGGTACCTTACAGTACAATCCAGCAATGTCTGTGGCCAACAGAGTTGGTTCCCCACTGGAGGCTCTGTGCCAGCAGGTCACCGCCCTCACTCTGGCAGTACAGAGACTCCTGGAAGGCTACTTTCATTTAGAGGGCCGTCTGCAGCCCCTGACGGTTCTTACCTGCTCCTGTAGATTCAGGTATATCATCAGTGCCTTCAAAAATGCTTGCTCCTTGTATCTAGCCCCCCATCCCAGAACCTTCTTCTCTGAGTCTGTGAATGTGGGGTTCATCATCTCCCTGCTATCTGAGGAACCCCAAGCATGGGCCTATAACTTGCTTGAACAAAAGAACCCTGTATTGAACTTAGTAGACACCTTTTTCGAGGGATTGGCACAGCTCTATGACAATCCACAGTGCTCGGCAACGGCCGAAGCCTCTCTTTATAGCTTGCTTCAGGGAAAATGCCTGAGAGAAGATTATGCCATTGACTTTCGAAGATGATCTGCTGACACTCGGTGAAACGAGGCTGCTCTCAAATACCAATACCGACAAGGCCTCTCAGAAAATCTTAAAGACGAACTGGCCCGAGTCGAGACACTCACCACCCTAGACGTCCTAATTCAACTTGGCATAAAACTTGACAGGTGCCTGCGGGAGAGGTGGTCTGAATGCTTTCAAACCTCTCATCCTACTTGGATGTTACCCAGGATTGCACCTGTTGCTTCTCCTTGGCCTAGTTCTTCTTCCACTCCTGTCTCAGAAGGTGAACCTGTGCAGTTGGGTCTCCACTCACGCCCAATGGGAAGCAATGCCGTCGTCAGGCCAATTTTTGCCTATACTGCAGAGGAACTGGCCACTTTCTATGTAACTGTCCTGTGAGGCCTAGTAAGTCGCATTAACCACTTCCTATGAACTTTCAGGTTGCTGGTCCTTCCTCTTCTCACCTTATCCTCCCTGTCTCCCTACAAGTGGCGAAAGAGGAGATCCGGCTCTTGGTCATTGTTGATTCAGGGGCATGCAGCTGCTTCTTGGACTTCTCCCTTCTCTCCATTTAGCCGATGGTTCCTTACCCTGTTCTGGACCCGTTACTCAGGAAACCAGACCCATGCTCAACATCACAGATTCTGGTCACCAAGAGTTCATCTGTTTTGATATTATAAGCTCATCCATGTTCCCCATCATTCTAGGACTTCTGTGGCTACAGGCCCATAATCCTTTCCTCTATCTATTGTTTACAGTATTGCTTTGTCCCAGCTCCCAGCAACTCGGCCAACTGTTCAGTCAATACCAAATACTCATCAGAATGTCCCCACGGCTTACCAAGAATTTATAGATGTTTTTGATAAGAAAAAAGCCAACAATCTTCCACTCCATCGAACTTATGACTGTCCAATCAAACTGCTACCAGGAACTAAGATTCCGTTTGGCCGGATATTTCCTTTATCAGAAATCAAGATGGAGGCCTTACAAGAATATATCAATGAAAACCTTGACAAAGGGTTCATCTGCCCTTCTTCTTCCCCAGCTGGAGCTGGAATATTCTTTGTTGAGGAGAAAGATGGTACTCTCAGACCTTGTGTGGTTTATAGAGATCTTAATAAGATCACCATTAAAATTGTTACCCGCTCCCTCTTGTCCCAGAACTCTTTCAGAGATTCCAAACTGCTCAGATCTTTACTAAGCTGGATCTACGTGGAGCCTAAAATCTTGTTCGAATTCAAGAGGGAGATGAAAGGAAGATGGCATTCAGATCACGGTTTGGTCATTTTGAATACCTTGTTATGCCATTCGAACTATGCAATGCTCCAGCTACCTTCCAACACCTGGTAAGCAATATCTTTCAAGAATTCCTTGACAACTTTGTCATCATCTATCTAGACGACATCCTCATTTTTCTGCCACATTGTAACTCCATCTAACCCATGTAAAGAGAGTACTTGCAACTCGGACTTCACGCTAAGGCAGAAAAGTGTGACTTTATGAAAACATACAGTTTTTGGGACTTGTTATATCCACTGAAGGAATCGCAATGGACCCACAAAAAGTAAAGGCGATTATGGAATGGCCAGGCTCTGTAGAAAAAAAGGTGTCCAGTGACTCGTGGGCTTAGCTAATTTCTATCGGAGGTTCGTGGAGGGGTTTTCCACTATCATTTCATTCATTACCCAGTTGATTTGCCAAAAGTTCCAGTTTTTCAGTGGTCTCAAGAGGTGCAAATAGCATTTGATAAATTGAAAAATCTGTTCACCTCTGTTCCAATACTACAGCACCCAGATCCGGCCTTGCCTTATGTGTTGGAGGTAGATGCCTCGGAAATAGCTACAGGAGCAATCTTGTCCCAACGCCAAGGACCTATGGCTCTCCTCCACCCTGTAGCCATTGCCTCTTGGAAGATAACTCATCCAGAGAGGAATTATGACGTGGGAAACTGGGAATTATTGGCTATCAAATTCGCTTTGGAGGAATAGAGGTATTTGCTGGAGGGGGCTACCTAAGACCCGACAAGCTGGATGGGGGCTATTTTTCTCCAGGTTCAACTTTCATATTTCTTATCAACCAGGCTCCAAAAATGGGAAAGTTGATGCCCTTTCCCAAATGTTTCCAGATGCCCCTGAGGCAACTGAGCCCAGTACCATTTCATCTGCACAAAACTTTTTGCTCATCCAACCTGATCTGAAGACAGCAACCAAGCCTCCAGCCAGTGCAATAAACCTGAAGTCTCCTCCCTTAAAAATCAAGATGGGTTGCTATGGTTTCAGGACAAGATTTTCATTCCTTAACAAGTGAGACTCCAAGTCTTGAGAACCTTCCATGACCACAAGCTTGCAGGTCATTTTCGGGGTACAAAAAACATCAGACCTTATACAGCACTCCTTTTGGTGGCCCAGTTGGAACCATGATTGTAAGAATTATGTCAGTTCTTTTACCATGTGCCAACGCAACAAAGGGTCTAATGCCATGTCCTGGGGTCTTTGCCCATTCCAGAACAGCCCTGCAGGAAGATCTCCTGGACTTTATTGTTGACTTACCTCCTTCAGAGGGATCCACAACCATCCTGGTGGTAGCGGGCCGCCTCTCAAAGATGACACATTTTTTACCAATGGTTGGCACACCCTCTGTCCCAGTATTAGCAAATATGTTTATCAAAGAGATGGTTAGATTGCAAGGGATTCCCAACAACATTTTTTCTGACAGAGGAGTACAATTTAGTTCCATGTTTTGGAGAGATCTTTGCAAATCCTTGGCTAAAGAAGTATCTCTTTCATCAGCATACCACCCACAGAGCAATGACCAGACAGAAAGAACAAATCAAACCTTGGAGCAATACCTACGGTGTTTTTGTACCTGCTCTCAAGACGACTGGGTGTCCCTTCTTCCATGTGGAGCGTTTGCCTATAATAATTCCTTGCATACTGCCACCAATCAAACCCCCTTTTGGGCAAATTATGGGTTCCATCCCTCCTTTTTTCCCAATTCCATACCAGAAGCTTCAGTACCTGCGGTCCAGGATTGGATAAACTTCATCCAGACCTATTAACAGCAACTCCGGAAAGCAATGGAACAGGCCCAAGAATCTATAAATAATACCACGACAAGAAAAGAAGAGACAACCCTGTTTTAATAGTAGAAGATGAATTATGGCTGCCTGTTGTAAATCCTAAAATCTCCTGCTCGTCACAGAAATTAGGACCAAAATTCATTGGGCCTTTCAAAATCAGAAAAATGATACATCTGGTGGCCTGTGAATTATTAAACATCCAAGAAAGGTGGCTAGTTTGGGCATCCGGAGGCTGCCCCTGTCAGAGAAATAGTGTCAGGGAATAGGCCATGGAAGTACTGGCAATCTTGCCAGTAGAAGAAATGTGACATCATGTGACAGATGGTTCCCATTGCTGGCTTATATAAGGCTGCCTCTGTCTGACCCAAGTTGCTAGATTGTCTTCAGCTCTTCCCTGTTCCTGAACCTGTTATACTTCCAAGTGATTCCTGTTGTGACCTCAGCTTGCCTCCTGACCTGCTCTGTACCACCTTCAGGGGTATACTTCGCTTAGCCTCAAGGGGAGCCTCTCTTAGCATCTTGGTCTTGGAAAAGGTACCTGACATCTTTAACACCCGATCCGATTTTCCGATGGGAAATGTTGGATGTCAAGCTGTTGGCAGAAAATCCGACCATGTGTATGCTCCATCGGACATTTGTTGTCAGACTTTCGGCCAACAAATGTTGGCTAGCATGTCTTCACATTTTCCGCCAACAAATGTGTGTTGTCAGACTTTACGATCATGTGTACACAAGTCCATTGGACAAAAGTCCAAAGTACAAACACGCATGCTCGAAAGCAGAAGCGGTTGGTCTTGTTAACTAGCGTTCGTAATGGAGAATTAACATTCATGACGTGACGCAAATGCAGCGCACATTCTCTTCTTCTTTAATGGGATAATAATGAAGCTGCTTTGCTGGTGATACTGATGGGGTTATTGCAAACAAATTTTCAAAGGCTTTTTTTTTCTTGTGATATCAAGAATAATAATATTATGTTTTTTTTTGTTTTTTTTTTCATTTCTGCAAGTTACCACAACACCATTATCCCCTAGTTTATAAGATCAAAGATACAACTATGTTATTGTCCCTTGTCAATTTTACATTGTATTTTTTTAAATGTTACTGCCTACTCCCAAACTGTCATTTGAAGTAAAACATATAGCCAAGTATTATTCTCCACAGTTTGTTTATTGTGCATTAAAAACCAAAAAAATAGACATGCTATCTGCCAATAGAACGTAACCAAAAAGTACATTTTATGCATCGAAACATATAGAAAATATACCAAATCAAATCATTATTCAACCAAAAAAATGTCAAAGCAATAACTCCAAGGCCAATAATAAATAATATATTATCTCCTCCGATTCCGCAACATGTCTGGTTGATGAACAGTCGGCCGATCAGAAATTAACTGAAAAGCACAAAATGAAAAGCGCGAAAAGAAAAGCGCGAATCAACACTCACCAAACTTCCACTAACAGGAAATTAGCAGAAGGAGCCCAAAGGGTGGCGCTAAAGAGTTGAAAAAGCACGTAGTATATCTAGTATGTCACTACGTTCGTAATTGTTGGCCAACATTTGTCTGACTGTGTGTATGCAAGACAAGTTTGAGCCAACGCCCTTCAGACAAAATTCCATGGTTTTGTTGGTGGAAAGTCTGATCGTGTGTACGAAGCTTTATTCTTTGTGGCATAGATTCAACAAGGTGCTGGGAACATTCTTCAGAGATTTTGGTCCATATTGACATGATAGCATCACGTAGTTGCTGCAGATTTGTCAGCTGCACATCCATGATGTGAATCTCCCATTCCACCACATCCCAAATGTGCTCTTTTGGATTGAGATAGGGTGACTTTGAATTATACAGAAAAAGGCAAATGCATTTATATGGGGTTCTTCTAGACCCCGTACACAGCAACACACACTTTACTTTCCTAAATTAAATGGAGGTCTAGGTTGTCCTAATTTTGCATCTTATTATAGAGCAGCACATATAGCATCATTAACTATATATCATGCACTACAAGATTCCCCTCTACGGGTATCGATCGAAGCTGCTGAATGTGATCCCTTGTCAATGGCAAACCTGATTTGGCTCTCACCGAGAGATCGTAGAAGGTTACGTAATCCAATTACAAAACATTTTGTTTCCCTATGGGACAGATACAAGTTCAGAAATCAGTTGCAATCATTACATAATCCTCTACTATCTTTTTACAAAAACCCTGCATTTTACCCAGCAAGGGCATGGGTATCTCCTAGATCTTTCAGACCATGGTCTAAAAGTGATATGCTGCAGATGCACAAATTTGTGAATTCCTCGTCCTTTATCCCTTTCCCAACCCTCTTTGATAATTATGGAATACCGCAATCAGAACTATTTAGGTACCTCCAGATTAAAAATTTCTTTATGCCTCTTTTAACCACAGACAGTTCACTAACTAATTTAACTTTGAAAAATATTGTAAAAATGACCCTCATCCTAGGGGCATAATCTCGACCTTATATGTTCAATTGGTAGCTAAATCTGAAACAGTAAAACCAGCTTACAGTATGTCCAGAAATGGGAGGTGGACTTAGAACAAACACTGGAAACCACACAATGGAATCAAGTCTGGTTAACAACCAAAACAGCTTCTCCCAATATATTAGCGCTAGAGGCAAATTATAAAGTACTAATAACATGGTACCTTTTACCGGCTAGAATAGCGAAATATGTGCATAACTACTCATCAGATTGTTACCGTGTATGCGCTGAGTTAGGAACACATTTCCACATTTGGAGGTCATTTGGAGCATCTAAAATGTTAGGAATATCCATTACCCCAGATCCCTCAATGGCACTCATCAATCGAAAGCCAGACTTTCTAACACACACCCAATTTAAATTAATTGTTAATTTATTCACCGCAGCAAAACAAACACTTGCAAGAGCCTGGAAATCCCCTTCATTGATTGTGGATTAG
Organism: Lithobates pipiens; assembly: GCF_037356315.1. Taxonomy (NCBI): domain Eukaryota; kingdom Metazoa; phylum Chordata; class Amphibia; order Anura; family Ranidae; genus Lithobates; species Lithobates pipiens. Next base: position 65,728,749 of record NW_027507685.1, on the reverse strand, counting down.
GTAGTGAATAGGATGAACACTATGACGCAAGCCAAAATGGCAGCTCTTGAAGCTGGCACGCTTATCAAATTTGAAAAAGTATGGCATCCGTGGATAAAAAATTATTTACCATCAAATATTACCATGGTAGCTGACCCGATGGGTAAGTGATTACAGTATATGGATTCTGAGTGATATGGTGGCCTGCGGACCTCTCTTCTTCCCTTCCTAGTTTCTTCTCTTCCTATCTTTCCTTTCTTCTCTATCTATTCCTATTATGATTTTGAAGCTCTTTCCTACTTAAGAAGCAAATTCCTCTAATAAACCATAACATTAATATGCGTTATTGTTATAGTAGTAATTATAGTTGAATATATAATTTACATTGTATTGAATATATAACTCCGAGCTTCATTACTTCTGTTGTATATTATGTACTTAACCTATTGTCAATACTCTATTGTATGTTCAATAAAATCTTTTTGACAAGTAGATATGGTGACTATGGAGGCCATTGGAGTACAGTAAACGCATTGTCATGGTCAAGAAACCAGTACTGAGATGATTTGAGCTTTGCGACATGGTGCTTTATGCTGCTGGAAGTAGAGGTACACTGAAGTCATAAAGGGATGGACATGGTAAGCAACAATATTCAGGCTGTGGCTTTTAAACAATACTCAATTGGTACTAATGGGCCCATAGTTTGCCAAGAACATATCTCCCACACCATTACACCGCCACCACCAGCCTGAACCATTGATACAAGGCAGGATGGCTCCATGCCTTCATGTTGTTTATGTCAAATTCTGACACTACCATCTAAATATTGCAGCTGAAATTGAGACTCATCAAACCAGGCAATGTTTTTCCAATCTTCTTTTCTCCAATTTTGGTTCACAAATTGTAGTTTTTTCTTCCACCAGATCCTGAAGAAAAGTGGGCACCTTCAGTGGAGAGCCATCCAAAAAAAAAATAACAGCATTAATATTCTTTAAAAAAATAAAAATAAACATTTGAAAAAAAATGTTTTTACCTTACCAGAAATGCCTGTTGCTAGGCAGTCTTCCTAATCTGCCTATTCCTACTCTGTGATGATCTTCGGTCTCTCCTCCTCACATTGTCTCCTGGGTAATGGGGCACGCTGTGTTCTGGGAACTGTGTGTTTCCTAAGTGCGTCCCATTCACAAAGCGCGACGCGACTCGCACATGCGCAGTAGGAAACGGGCAGTGAAGCTGCAAGGCTCAACTGCCTGTTTCCCTTAGTGAAGATGGCAGCGCTGGAACCCGAGAGCCGAGGGACGGGTCAGCCTCGGGCGGCCGACATTTCGGGGGCGCCCTGGAAAGGTAAGTGTCATTATTAAAAGTCAGCAGCTACTTTTTTTTTAGCTGCTGACTTTTAAAAAAAAAATCCTTGCTGGAACACCACTTTATTTTAAGCCTTTTATAGGAACCTCTTTTGTTGTGTTCTTATTGATAAACTAGGTGTTGCGTAAAGCTATTTACAGAATAAACTATATAAAAGGAGTCTAAAGAGTTTAGCTCTCTTTAACACAACACACAAATGTACATTTCCTGTTTTAATTTTCTTTGATTCTTCTAATACAAGTGACCTTTCATCACATAGAAAGTTACACGGTCTATCAGGCTGATTTCAAAGATTCTCCATTAAAATCATGGGGAAAACTGGGGAAGAAAGGTTGTATATGACTCTACAAAATATGCATAATAAAAGATAATTATTTATTCAAATCAATATATATTTATATTTCTAATAAATAGAAAGTTATATCATCAAGAACCCCATGATAGTAGACTGTCTCCATGTCTCCGGAGTCACATGCCTCTACGTGACCCAGAAAAAAAATTATTGGACACGCCTGAAAACAAAGGATCCACTGTCTGTATTCCACAGAGAAACCATTGAATAGACTCACATGAACCAGAAGCAGCCCCCAACCATGAATAGCTTGTGGAATAAGAAATCACTCTTATTTTTTTTTTATTATTATTTATTTTTTTTCACATTTGAGACATGCACATGATAAGACACCCATGTAGACTGCTATCATATCCCATCATTTGACCAGCCTTGTGCCAAAGGACTGATTTTATGCTTTTGTTGACTTAAGAAATAAATATGAGACTCAAAAAATGAACACTGAAGAAAAATAAAGTACTATGATTTGTAAGATGAACTAAAAAGTAAAGGAAAATACAGAGTTCAAAAAGGGAACCAGCTTTTATGTGAATCTTGCCCTTTGCCCATTCTTGGCAAATTACCAACGACTGCTGAAAAAAGGCAATCAAGTCACCATATTCAACAGCATTCAGGACACTGGTAGGGGTGGTGCATCTCTATAGTTTTATTTTTATTTTTTCTGTTTGCATCCTTGTCCATATTCTCATTGACTCCACTACACAACAGCAATACTTTACCACTTGTAGGTTATTATTGAGTGTACTACCTATTAATTTAGATACATATATACTTTTATTATAGTTGTCATGATGTATATAGCCAATGGGGCAATCCAGACACATACACATTGTCACCTCTTTTTTTTGCCATGGTCGACCCCCCGCTGGGTCCCCGACTGGTTGCTGCCGGTCATGCCTCTTCAGCTGCCGGTTGGATCCTTTTCCATGGTCACCATTTGGAATCAGCTTTTTTGGATCAATCAACCATAATGTAAGTATGGAGTATCTCATTGAGGTCCCATGCTTTTTCGCCAACTTCGAGCATCATTGAATGTTATGTCTTACTGATATTTACTATTTTTTAGATAATTATGCATACATCCACTCCTGAAGAAGTGAGCAGAGCTCGTAAAACGCTTTGAGTACAAAAGATGTTTATGTATATTATGTATTTTCCAAATTGTATCAAATATTATGATTCTTGATGATTTTATGCTCCTTTATGATTATGTCTTTGTAATTGTAATAAATTCTAATTAATTTACTCTACTCATTTGTTATGACCTCTGTGATCTACTCATTTAAATTCCCATGGGCAAATTTTTCCTTTTCTATATATAATTTGGGATGGAGTTGTGTCACTATAGTTACCTGAACAGAAACAGTTGCGGAAACACTCCGCCCTGCCGGGGGATTCCGCAGCACCAGCAGCAGCCACATCTCCCACCCTGCCGAGCGCAGGGAGATCAATGGCATCAGCTGCAGAGGTATGTGAGGCAGTGGAAAAGATCCCCTTTCCCGCCCAGCCAGGTGCAGGGAGAGAAGGATCCACAGGGGGCAGCAGAGCGGGCGCGTAACCCCCGGCAGGGCGGCCGCTGAGAGGCTATGGCGGGTGGCCGCTGAGGAGACTGCCGAATGTAGGTATTTACATCGCCCAGACCTCATGGAGGACCGGCGGACAGTCGAGCGTGAACCCCCGCCAACCGCCACCCCCTGCCATCCACGGGAATGGGCTCCGGTACATCAGGTATGTGTGCGGGGACAGTGCCAGGGAGCGTTATGGCTCCAGCCTGGCCATAGCAGGTAGTACAGGCAGGGAAAAGAGAAGGAGGAAAGCAAGCCCGAGCGGAGCTCACCGTGGTGCGGGGGCCCCACGAGTGGGCATGACAGGGGGCCCGGGCTGCAGTGTCAGGACACACAGGACGGGAGGAAACCCGCCGGGCAGGAACCCGGCCATGGCGGTCAGAGGTATCAGGCTTCCCAGCTGAGGAAGCGCAGCCACCCTTATCAGCAAAGCGTCCATCGGAGCCAGGAGGAGGGGACTGCCTGTAAGAGGCCTTGTAAGCACAGGGGCTCAGGCGAAAAGGCGGGCGAGCCCGTCTCCAAGACCTGGGCGCAACCTGGGGATCCGCAGGTGGAGGTGGAGGTGGAGGGGAGCAGGTGAAGCTGTGCCAGGGGACAAAAGTGTGAAAAGCCAGTCCGCCTGACCTTGTACAGCCAGATCGTGGACCTTGGCCAGCAGGAGCTCGGTATCCATGGCTGGAGGTACAGGGTCAGCAGCTCTTCCAACCATGATTACAAAAAAGACACAGAATCCTCTTGGAGCACCTCTTTTATCGAGCTCAGGCCCAGCCCGCCCCGCTTCTCCACCAATCCAATAGCGACCCCTCAGCCACCTTGACCCGCCCTGGTCATGCCCCCAACAGTCAGGGCTCTCTCTCCCTAAAGGGCTCAAGAGGCCTTCAGAATCTCAAACCTGCAGGATTCGCCTCAAACCCATGGCAGCAGCCAACCTGAACCTCATTCCTGGTTACTAGATTCAGGGCACAAGAGAAACTGCCTGAGGTATCCTATCCTATGTGTACAAGGAAATATCTTTCACGTTCAGAATTTTACTTTAGAAAAAAAAGAATGAGAATGAGAACAAGCGATAGAGGGAGAAAGGCAGAAAAAGGTGAAGAAAGAGTGGCCAAAGCTGCATCATGCCACTCTTAGCTGCATACTACAGTCTAGAGCTCTGGTTCCCAATCTGCAGTTTGAGGGCTGCATGTAGCCCTTCTGCTCATACTATGCGGCCCTCAGGGCCCCTGTAGACAGTAGTCTGTGTTTTCCCTACCTAGGTGCTTACCAGTTAAGGAAACACATTCTTTATCCTGGGTTCCATGGTTAGTGGAACCATATACTGTATAATGATTTAGGTTGTTTTTCACACTATCTTACTTTCTTCTTTATTTTTATTTTTATTAATATTTTTTTTTCTAGTAATGGCAGCAATCAGCGATTTTTGTCATAACTGCGACATTATGGCGGAGACATCGGACATTATTGGAACTATTGTCATTTATACAGCAATCAATGCTATACAAATGCACTGATTCCTGTGTAAATGACACTGGCAGTGAAGGGGTTAATCACTAGGGGGGCAGTGTAGGGGTTAAGTGTGTCCTGGGGAGTGTTTTTAACTGTGGGGGAGGCATGGCTACATGTGACATGTCACTGATCTCTGCTCCCAATCACAGGGAGCAGAGATCAGTGACACTGTCACTAGGCAGAATGGTGAGATGCTTGTTTACATTAGCATCTCCCCTTCTTCCTCTCTGTGAAGCAATCGTGGTTATCCCCACGGCGATCGAGTCCGCGGGATTCATGATCTGACTTACGGAGGTCCCGACCGGCAAGAGGGCACGTGATGGCACGGCGGCATATTTAAAGGGATGTACAGGTATGCCCATTTTCCCAGCCGTGCCATTCTGCTGATGTACATCGGCGTGTGCTGGTTGGGAACCGGTTAAACTTCTCCACAACTCTGATGCTGTTTGCTCACTAAGGTTCTCCAACAAACCTCTGAGGGCTTCAAAGAACAGATTTATTTATACTGAGATTAAATTACACATACAGTAGGTGGACTCTATTTACTAATTAGGTGACTTCTGAAGGCAATTGGTTCCACTAGAATTTAGTTAGGGGTATCAGAGTAAAGGGGGCTAAATACAAATGAATGCCCCACTTTTCACATATTTATTTGTAAAAAATGTTGAAAGCCATTTATCATTTTCCTTCCACTTCACAATAATGCGCCACTTTGTGTTGGTCTATCCCAATAAAGCCCAATAAAATACATTTACGTTTTTGGTTGTAACATGACAAAATGTGGGAAAGTCCAAGGTGTATAAATACTTGTTCAAGGCACTGTAATTGTAAAGGGGTTCTAGGGAGTACAAATATGGTAGCATTTTATAGCACTACCCCCAAACAGCACTACTCCCAAAGGGGCCCTGGTAATAGCTGGTTCTTCCCTAATAGCACAGAGGCTGCACACCACCACAAGCACCACTCCTTACACTGCGGCTCCAACAAATCAGTCCAGGGGATATCTTTTTTAAATGAATTGCTTGAAGAACTTTAAAAAGGCTAGGGGTTAGGGCAAGAGATACTCCAAAAAAAACGTGCATAGTAATCAGAGAACCCTCTTCTCTAGGCTCAAATGCATGGGTTCTTCTGGAGACACGGGGGAATGGTCAGTATCCTGAGACCCTATAAAAGCACACAGTCACCAGGGATCACAATTTACAGTCAGTATTTATAAGTTCCCAGGACAGTTTCCATCGCATGAACAGACCAAAGCAATCAATCACTGCTCTATTAACAACAAAAGGAGCGAAAAACAAAATTTGCCTAGAATCCTACGCTAGCAGGGTGCTACATCTGATTTGGTAAAGGGGTTGTGATAGCAATGGCTTTTAGCAGACCCATGTTATGTGTCTCCAGTATATCACTGTCTACTTCTCTAACAACTATTGCACATTTGCAGTCTATAAACATCTCTAGTTGAATGTTAGGATCTGACAGCTTTGACTTTAACTGAAAATTAGGTGTGGCCCTTTGCTGATGTTAGGGGTCGCACTACAGGTCTCCACTGTTAAGAAAGTTGGCCACTATTGATCTAGAGTGAAAATATAAGCAAAAAAAGAGGAAAGTAAGTTGACTTGATTGGCATCCTGTGCGTGATCCTAGATTAAAGCTCTTTGTCAGGACTGAAAAAGGCTATAGATTAATATCATGACCTAAATATATCTATTTTGTTCGCTAAAGAAAGAAAATATAAATAAATAATAAATAAAAAGTGTATTGACATAAAAGAACCTAATAAATTTCTTATGCTAACTCTAATCAGAAACTAGAATGATCCCAATGAGTGCATCATGTGGAAATGATTCAAGTTGTTGTAAACGGTTTTCCTGTATTACAAGAATACTATAACTTGTTATTTTTGTAGAAATACTGTACAGAGCAGGGGCAGCCCATGCCGACACCTCCCGATCCATGCGCCCGTCCCCTTTCAGGATGCATGGACTCCTATGGCAGCGTGGGTGGGGGTGTTTATTTTTTTGAAGCACTTGATTAGAGCCTGAGGCTATAATAGGCTTCAAAAAAAGTGTGGGCTTGGGGCACAGAGGGTGCGCCCTGATCCCACCCTGTTGTGTGACCATAGCAAATGAATTTTCCCTGTTTTTACACCACAGTGCCTCCCCACCAATCAGAAGGCAGGTCAGTGAGACCTGTTTCCCTATTGGATGCCCGGCACTTTGGCAGAAGAGACACACTCACAGGGGAGGAAGCTGGAGGATCGGACTCCTCCGCCACTGCCACTGACACAGGAGGAGAGGACGAGGACCCAACAGCCCGGAATGGAGGAAGTGATGTATGGGATGCAGGAGCCACCGCCTGCCCATCCCCCAGCTCGCTGCCATCACCTGGATGGGATAAGTGCCGGCCTGATAGTGGGCGAGCGAGGGGTGGATCACAGTGGCTGCATATGTTGGGCACAGGCTGCATAAGATGGGCAGAAGCTGCATATGATGGGCACAGGCTGCATATGATGGACACAGGCTGCATATGATGGGCAGAAGCTGCATATGATGGGCACAGGCTGCATATGATGGGCAGAAGCTGCATATGACAGGCACATGCTGCATATGACGGGAACAGACTGCATATGACGGGCACATGCTGCATATGATGTACAGAAGCTGCATATGACGGGCACAGGCTGCATATGGCGGGCGGACTGACCATTGGGCCACTCGGGTACTGCCCGAGGGCCCCGAGCCACTAGGGGCCCCCATCAGGGTTGCCAGCCTCAGTAAAACCAGGGACAGTATGTAAAAATCTGTGTTTTTTTTACATCTGTCTCTGAAATGTCCCTTACTGACATCCGTTTGGTCTAAAAATCCTGAGATTATAGCTGCCCCATCTCTCCAGTACCTTCTCAGCCAATAGAAACATGTCTGTATGTACTGTGTGTACTGTGTGATTGTATACTGTGTGTGTGTGTGTGTATACTGTGTGGCCCCATAATCTCGCATTGCTGGGGGCCCCATGATCTCCTATTGCCTGGGGGCCCCATGAGTTGTCAGTCCACCCCTGCGGGCACATGCTGCATATGATGGGCAGAAGCTGCATATGACGGGCAGAAGCTGCATATGACGAGCACAGGCTGCATATGACAGACACAGGCTGCATATTATGGCCACATGCTGCATATAATGGGCACAGAAGCTGCATATGACAGGCACAGGCTGCATATGACGGGCACATGCTGCATATAATGGGCACAGGCTGCATATGATGACCAGAAGCTGCATATGATGGGCACAGAAGCTTCATAGTTTCATAGTTAGTAAGGTTGAATAAAGACACCAGTCCATCCAGTTCAACCTGAGTGAGGTGTCTACAATTGTCCCTATCCCTGTACATTGCACACTCACAACAGTCCCTACCCTCAAGGAGCCCACAATCCTAGGTCCCCATTCATATACTAGGGCCAATTTTGGACAGAAGCCAATTAACCTACCTGCATGTCTTTGGATTAAGACTGAATAAGATGGGCACAGAGGCTGCATATGATAGGAACAGGCTGCATATGATGGGCAGAAGCTGCAAATGATGGGCACAGAGATTGCATATGTTGGGCACAGGCTGCATAAAATGGACACAGAAGCTGCATATAATGGGCACAGGCTGCATAAGATGGGCACAGGCTGCATATGATGGGCCGAATTTGCATATGATGAGCACAGGCTGCATATCACAGGCACAGATTGCATAAGATGGGCACAGAGGCTGCATATGATGGGCACAGAGGCTGCATATGATGGGCACAGGCTGCATATGATGGGCAGAAGCTGCAAATGATGGGCACAGAGATTGCATATGTTGGGCGCAGGCTGCATAAAATGGACACAGAAGCTGCATATGATGGGCACAGGCTGCATATGTTGGGCTGAAGCTGCATATGACGAGCACAGGCTGCATATCACAGGCACAGATTGCATAAGATGGGCACAGAGTCTGCATATGATGGGCACAGGCTGCATATGATGGGCACAGAGGCTGTATGATGGGCACAGACTGCATATGATGGGAACAGAGGCTGCAATTGATGACACAGTGGCTGCATTTTATGGGGCACAGTAAGTGCATATGTTGGGCACAGTGAGGCTGCAATTGATGGGGTTTTTTTCAGAATTTTTCAGTTTGCTTGTGCCCCCCAAAAATTTAGAGCATCAACCGCCACTGGTACAGAGGCTATTTATGATGCAACTTAGTAAACCCCCTTACAAAGCCCATCAATACTATACAAAATGTAAAAACACCATTGCTGTAACGAGTATGTTAACATGTTGCTCAGTAAAGGAAACTATTATTTTGACTGTTTTGTGATAAATATGTAAAATAAAACATGTAAAGCTGCTCTTTTGCAATCAAAATTTAAGAATATGAAGAGATTAAAACCCAACTCCACGAAAATGTAAACATCTACCCTTGCAGTGAGCCCCCTTACCACACTGCAAGAGTTAATCTCTTGTTTAGTCCTGGGGCAGAGGATTAAGGTGTAAGTATTTTTTTAATTCCCTGCTCCAGCAGGATCCTTTAAGCGCTGTGCCCAGTCCCCCACAGCTGCTCTGCAAGCTCCAGTCTTACACCTGCCTCCTAAATGTACAATACAGGGTTTAGGTCCTGGTACTGTATGTGATGATACTGAGGCTCCGCCTACAGACCAGAGTTTTGGTCAGAGAAGGAGGGCGCTGGTGTCTGCCAAAGCTGACAGGAGTGAGGAATCAGGTAAGTGATAGGGCCTACCCAAATGCACGGCACCGCTGAAAACCTGCACCATTTAGTGTTCACAGACCTTCCAGGTGCCAACTCCTGTAGCCCATCTCCACTCCAACATATAAATAACAGAAGATCGCACACCACAATAAGCTCCTCTTGGTTTTTATTCTCATAACAGTCAAATAGTTGTATATATAGTCTCCATCCAAAAAGATCAAGCTCAATAAACGCGTTTCACCCCAGTGGGATTGCTCACAAGGATAGCCACACTATACATGTGCAGTGGTGTGTGTTGTGTAAAAATACAACATATCTGGATTTTTATGTAGTCCAACGCACATCTCAGCATGTCAGTGTACTGTGCCCAAATATGCTTTGGTGCCAAAAGCTAAATAAAGTGTTTTTTGCAACTTTTAATTTGTCTGTCATTGTTCTCTTTTGCTCTTCCTTGCTCTGAAGAAAATTTGACAAATCTCTTCCATAATGGCTGGACCTTCTCCTTTGCTCTTTTTGTGACTGTGATCACTTTTTTTTCAGTTTACATAAATCTGTGCACTGCTCCCCAGATCAGATGGACTATTTTTTTTTTTTTTTTAGAACGCACTACTGCTTTTAAATAGCAGGGAAAGCAATTATAGCAGGAAGCTGAACAATCTCATGTCATCTCCTTTTCCCCACTTTCGATTGACCAGGAGGTCTGCTGCATACAAAAGTCTTGCTCCAGACACCTCTACCAATCAAGCCACAGGATGTCTGAAGAATAATCTATAAACTATTTTTTTTTTCTATTTTATATACACTGCTATAAACTACTCTTCTATCCAGATTGTCACCGCTGCTTTGCATTTGTGAATATGTTTTAATATAAAGATCAATAAACATTAAGTATTTCACTAATGCCCCGTACACACGATCAATCCGCCCGTGTGTGAGCTCTGGTGGACTTTTTCTTCCCAAAAGTCCGGCGGACTTAGAAAGAAGTTTTGATTCAAAATTGTCCGCCGGACTGCGAGTCCGGCGGACAATCCGGCCGCCTGTGTGCTAGTCCGCCGGACTTTTGAAATGAACGGAATATCCCGCACACGGAGAAAAGTACGTTCATTTTGAGCGCGGCTCCAGGGAGACGGGACTAGCGAAGGAGGTCAATGTCGCCGCCTCCATCGGCGAGATTGACACGTCGCTGGCCCCGTCACCTGGTATGGACTTAAAGGGGAAGCCCTACACAGAAAAAACGGCGTGGGGGGTCCCCCCCCCAAGGTCCATATCAGACTCTTATCCGAGCACGCTGTTTTTTAGAAGAGGCAGCGGCGACAGAAGACCGGGCCACTGCTAGTAAAAGGGCTGGGAGAAGAAAGCGGAGGCCCAGCAAGAATAACCGAAGAGGGGGACAAGACCCCCGAAGTCAGAAGAACTCATTCTCATACTCATTCACATAGGGTGGGGGGCCGGTATCTGGGGGCCCCCTTATTAAAGGGGGCTCCCGGATTCAGATAAGCCCCCCACCTGCAGACCCCGACAACCAATGGCCAGGGTTGTCGGGAAGAGGCCCTTGTCCTCATCAACATGGGAACAAGGTGCTTTGGGGTGGGGAGGCCGGCTCAGGAGGGGGGGCACTCGCTCGTCCCCACCCCCTTTCCTGACCGGCCGGGCTGTGTGCTCGGATAAGGGTCTGATATGGACCTTGGGGGGGGACCCCCACGCCATTTTTTTCGGCGTAGGGCTTCCCCTTTAAGTCCATACCAGGTGACGGGGCCAGCGAGGTGTCAATCTCGCCGATGGAGGCGGCGACATTGACCTCCTTCGCTAGTCCCGTCTCCCTGGAGCCGCGCTCAAAATGAACGGACTTTCCTCAGTGTGTGGGCAAGTCCGTTCATTTCAAAAGTCCGGCCATAGTCCGGCGGTTCGTCCGTCGCATCTAGTCCGCCGAAAAAAGTCTGGTCATGTGTGGGCAGGTCCACTAATTTGGAAAGATCGGCGGACCTCCGCTTCAAAGTCCGGAGGTTTGTCCGCCGGACTAAGTCCACCGGATAGTCCGATCGTGTGTACGCAGCATTACAGGACCAACTAAATTACTAAATAACTGTCTAATGCCACGTACACATGAGCAGAATGCCCAACATAAAAAGTTAGATGGGAGCTTTTCATCATATATCCGTATAAGACTCCTCCATCCAACATCTATCCATTATTCCCCACGTCCACATAGAGGAACTCATATTGTGACGACACCACCTCCATTAACACTATACTATTAAAACCCTTCTAGTTATAATAGTAAGACCTCGAATGGGGTGGTGGCATGATGTGGACATGCTTCCCATCTATAGCCCCTCCACAGTTGGGATAGTCCCAACGGTCGGCATAATGGGAGGCCACAGTCCGCCATTTCTGTGGCTTTGAAGGAAACTGTGGAGTCAAAGCAGAAAAAAATATATAAGTACTTTTGCAGATAATATTGCAAGCAGTTTAAACAAAAACATTCTTGGCCAACATCAGTATAAAATTTTTGTAAAGGAGTATTTTCAGACAAAAATCTAAGGTCCACTTATCATATTCCCCCCCCCGTGATGGCCCATTGTAAACATTTGGGGGGGGGGGTTGAGGTGGCTTTGGGAGCTAAAAAAAAAGCCTCTGGCACCCTGCCTGAATTTAAGGACACACATAACATTTGTACACATTTTAGGGGGTGTTTAGGGTAAAGCACTACAATGGAGCTGACAAAATACATTGTTAAGGGACTAGGCTATAGGTGTATATGAGCCCAGGATAGCATGCTAGGGAGGATAGTGAAGGCAAATATGCATGTAGGCCAAAAAGGAGCATTTTAAAAGCTAGCAGCATGCATGAGGATAAAAGGGACATTCACAGCATATTCCAAACATGTAATTAGGGAACGATTAAATAAATACAATTCATTAGCAAACATTTAATACATATAATGTGATGTTAAAGGAGAAAACTTACCTTCATATAGTCTTTCTGCAGGACCTAATGATGGCAGAACAGGTCTCTGGAATAATGAACCCCAGAGCCTGGGGGGGGATGCCTGTAGAAAACTTGAGGTTCTGTAGACTTCTCCAAGTCGCCAAGTACCGCAAGGTGGTGACTAGCCTCTGCTCCAGAGTGATGGCTTGCCGCATGCAGGTGTCCTGCTTCATAATATAAGGGGTGAGCAAAGCCAGCAGACTGTGAAAAATGGGGTCCGTCACCCGGAGAAAGTTCCTGAAATCATCAAGAGTATTCTCCTGGATTTCACAAATCAGAGGCATGTGCGAGAATTGGTCGCACTGGAGTAACCAATTCTTGGTCCATGAACTCCTCCTTGCCCTGTTCATGGACTGGACTTGGGTTAAAGTAAGAACCCCAACACCAAGCCCCCACACAGCACGAACTGTACGACAAGTACATGCCTGCAACATGGTTTCAAAACGGTCGGCTGGTCAGAACAAACTTAACAGAACGCACTGAAGAACAGCAATGCCTGTGAAGAGCGAGCTGAAAATCAGCAACGAGCGGACAAGAACGCACTGAAAAACAGATACGAACTGACTACACGCGCTGAAGAACAGATACAAACCCACAAGCACAAACTGAACAGCAGTAAATCAATATGAAAAAGCAGGAGTCTGAAAAGCGCAAATTGTCTCTAACCAAACTTCTACTAGCATGAGATTAGCAGAAGGAGCCCAAAGGGTGATGCAGTGGCTATTGAACGCCCCCCCCCTCCTGAGCCACGTGCCCTCAACATGGGGGGTGCTTTGGGGAAGGGGGGCCGCGCGCCCCCCCCCCCCCACCCCGAAGCATCTTGTCCCCATGTTGATGAGGACAAGGGCTTCTTCCCGACAACCCTGGCCGTTGGTTGTCGGGGTCTGCAGGCGGGGGGCTTATCGGAATCGGGGAGCCCCCTTTAATAAGAGGGCCCCCATATACTGGCCCCCCACCCTATGTGAATGAGTATGGGGTACGATGTACCCCTACCCATTCACCTGTGAAAAAAAATGTAAATAAAACACAACACGCAAGGGTTTAAAATAATTTATTGCACAGCTCCAGGGGTCTTCTTCCGTCTTGGGGGTCTTCTTGCCGGACTCCTCCGCTATCTTCTGCTAGCTCTTTTACTAGCGAAGGAGCGTGGCTTTCTTCTTCATTGCCACTCGGGTGTCTTCTTCCGACTTCGGGGATCTTGTCCCCCTCGTTGGTTCTTCTTGCCGGAACTCCGCTTTCTTCCTTTAGCTCTTTTACTAGCGGTGGCCCGGTCTTCTGTTGCCGCCGCCTCTTCTTCCAACTTTGGGGGTCTTGTCCCCCTCTTCAGTTCTTCTTGCCGGGCCTCCGCGCCTTCTTCCAGCTCTTTTACAAGCGGTAGCCCGGTCTTCTATCGCCGCCTTCTCTTCTTCTGTTCTTCTTGTTCTTCTTGTTCTTGTTCCTTGAGATGTTGACTCATTCACGCTCTCTGGCTGCAATGACAGGGACGCGGTGTGTGGCGACTTATATAGGGACATCGTCGGGTGATGTCCCCGCCCCTTATGATGTCACAGTACCAGAGGATGCTGGGATTCCGATAAGCCCCCCGCCCACAGACCCTGACAACCAACGGCCAGGGTTGCCAGGAAGAGGCCCTTGTCCTCATCAACATGGGGACAAGGTGCTTTGGGGTGGGGGGGCCAGCCGGCCCCCCTTTTCCCAAAGCACACCCCCATGTTGAGGGCGCGCGGCCTGGTACGGCTCGGGGGGGCGCTCGCTTGTCCCCACCCCCTTTCCTGACCGGCCGGTCTGCGTGCTCAGATAAGGGTCTTATATGGACCTGGGGGGACCCCCACGCCGTTTTTTCAGCGTAGGGCTTCCCCTTTAAGTCCATACCAGGTGACAGGGCCAGCGACGTGTCAATCTCTCCGCCTAAGGCGGCGACATTGACTTCCTTCGCTAGTCCTGGCTACCTGGAGCCGCGTTCAAAATGAACAGACTTTCCTCCGTGTGCGGGAAAGTCCGTTCATTTCAAAAGTACAGCAGACTAGTGCACACACATGGCCGGATTGTCCGCCGGACAATTTTTTAATCAAAACTACTTTCTAAGTCCGCTGGACTTTTGGGGAAAAAATGTCCGCCGGAGCCCACACACACGTTTGATCGTGTGTACGCGGAATAAATAAACCTAATGTACCTAGGTTCAGTTGAACTTTTGAGAATAAGAGCTAACATGCAGAGTCTAACAATACTTATTGCCCTGAGAACAAAGATGACCATAGTAGTAGATTTCCAGAATCATACATACACAAGTCATGGGGTTTCCCTGATATGTCTTTTATGCTGCCATCAAGGAATTAAATAGGAACCTACCAGCTGGTGGAGTAAGTCATTTTGTGCCAGGTGATGGCTGAAGGCAAATTAAAGTCTATAAATCCAAAAAAGAGGGACGCATCCCATCAAAGAAAACACTAGGTCTGATTTATAAAAACTGGCGTAGAAGAATAGAAGACCTGTTGTCCACAGTGATCATATTCAATATGTTATTTCTCCAGGGTAGGTTAGATGAATACAGAAAAGTAATCTACTCCATGTCTTTTTTTCCAGTTAATACACATCTTTTCCAGAGTTTTTCATCTTGAGTCATTGTGATACTATGCTGTCATCTGACCGTAAGAAGTGAGCAAGATTATTACTTTTTACCTGGTCTCTTAGATATTAATTTCCATGCTTGACATCCGACTGCTTCCTGCTACAGCCAAATATTTCAAATTTTGACTCATCAGCCCAGAGCACCTGCTGCCATTTTTCTGCACACAGGTTCCTGTGTTTTTGTGCATAGTTGAGTTGCTTAGCCTTGTTTCCACATGGTATTGCTTTTTGGCCATAATTCTTCCATGAAGACCACGTCTGGCCATACTTCTCTGGCCAGTAGATGGGTGTACCTAGGTCCCACTGGTTTCTGCCAGTTCTGTGCTGATGGCACTGTTGAACATCTTCTGATATCGAATGGAAGTAAGCATGATGTGTCTTTCATCTGCTGTATTAAGTTTCCTTGGCCAACCACTGCATCTACGGTCCTCAACGTTGCTTGTTTCTTTGTGCTTCTTCAAAAGAGTATAAACAGCACATGTTGAAACCCCAGTATGCTTTGAAATCTTTGCCTGGGAGAGATCTTGCTGATGCAGTAAAATTACCTTCTGTCTGGTTGCTGTGCTCATTCTTGCCATGATGTATGACCTGTGACATGAAAATGTCTTCAACAACCTCACCTCCTGGAGGTAATGGTTTGGCCCCCACAGAGCCCTGATCTAAACAAAATTGAGTCCTTCTGGGATACAATAAAGAGACAGGATTTCAGGCAGCCTACATTCACAGAAGATGTTTGGAACGACCTACCTGCCGAGTCCCTTCAAAAATTGTATGCAAGTGTACCTAGAAGAATTGATGCTGTTTTGAAGGTATAGGGCGGTCACGCCAATTATGAATTGTTCATTTGGATTTATTTTCTGTTTATTTACTTTCTATCTTGGTAATTGATAAAAAAACAAACTATTAATACTTCTATTTCTGAAAGCATTTTTAATTTACAGCATTTTTCACACCTGCCTAAAACACTGCTCAAAAAAATTAAAGGAATTCTTTTTAATAAGAGCACAGCATCAAGTCAATTAAACTGGGATATTGATCTGGTCAGTTAAGTATCAGAGGGGGTTGTTAATCAGTTTCAGCTGCTTTGGTGTTAATGAAATGAACAACAAGTGCACTAGATGGGCAACAATGAAACAACCTCCAAAACAGGAATGGTTTTACAGGTGGAGGCCACTGCCATTTTCCTTCCCTACTCATCTCTTCTGACTGCTAGGGACAGTGTCACTACTGGTAGCATGAGGTGATACCTGGACCCTATAGAGGTTGCACAGGCAGTCCAACTCCTCCAGGATGGCACATCAATACATGCCATTGCCAAAAGTTTTGCTTTTTCTCCCAACACAGTCTCAAGGGCCTGGAGGAGATTCCAGAAGACAGGCAGTTACTCTTGGAGAGTTGGACAGGGCCGTAGAAGCTCCTTAACCCATCAGCAGGATCGGTATCTGCTCCTTTGTGCAAGGAGGAACAGGATGAGCACTGCCAGAGCCCTACAATATGACCTCAAGCAGACCACTGGTGTAAATCAGAAACAGACTTTTTGAGGGTGGCCTGAGGGCCCGACATCCTCTAGTCCTCCCTGTGCTCACTGCCTGGCACCGTGAAGCTCTATTGGCATTTGCTATTGAACACCAGAATTGGCAGGTCCGCCACTGGCACCCTGTGTTTTTCATAGATGAGAACAGGTTCACCCTGAGCACATGTGACAGACATGAAAGGGTCTAGAGAAGCCATGGAGAACATTATGCTGCCTGTAACATCGTTTAGCATGACCGGTTTGATGGTGGGTCAGTGATGGTCTGGGGAGGCATATCCATGAAGTGACGCACAGACCTCTACAGGCAAGACAATGGCTCCCTGACTGCCATTAGGTATCGGGATGAAATCCTTGGACCCATTTTCAGACCCTATGCTGGTGCAGTGGATCCTGGGTTCCTCCTGGTGCACGACAATGCCCAGCATCATGTGGCGAGAGCATGCAGCCAGTTCCTGGAGGATGAAGAAATTGATACCATTGAATGACCCCCCGTGCTCGCCTGACCTAATTCCAATAGAAAACCTCTGGGACATTATGTTTCGGTCCATCCAAAGCTGCCAGGTTGCACCTCAATCTGTCCAGATCTGTGAGGAAATACCCCAGGACACCATCCATTGTCTCATTAGGAGCATGCCCAATGTTGTCAAGCATACATACACACACGTGGGGGCCATACAAACTACTGAGTACCATTTTGAGTTGCTGCAATGAAATTTCAGCAAAATTAACAAGCCTGCTGCATAATTTTTTTCACTTTGATTTTTGGGGTGCCTTTGAATTCAGCCCTCTGTGGGTTGATCATTTTGATTTCCATTAAATGATGTGGCATCCTTTTGTTCCTTAAAGTGGAGTTCCCACTATTTAGGATGCATATTTTTTTTAGGTTTATTTAGCACACTCACGTTTGTGAGATTAATCTGCACACGATTGCCGATTTTATATAGGAATATATCTTATATTCCTGTTTACTGGAAGTTTCCATAGTGCTTGTGGGTCACAAGCACTATTTTCCGGGCTCTGGTGCAGCTGAGTGACCAGCATGCACCGCCCATACTTGCACATGCGCCATATCTACGGCGCAGCGCTGTACACTTCTGACGTTGCCATCACAACGTTGGAAGTGTGATGGAAATGAAGCCCTTGGCGCTGCCCAGTAACTCCTGGGAAATGATGACAGACGTCTCCCAGAAGCACTACGAACACAGGTGCCGAGGGAAGTGACGTCAGGCGTCTTGGGGAGGAAGAGGCAGATTACAAGGGACCCCCTAGCAACAGACCTGAAAAGGTGAGTAGAAATGTTTTTCTTTCCCAAAGGTTGTTCCTTATATTAAATGCTGCTGAGTAATGTTAAATTTGTTTTCTGACTGGAACTCCGCTTTAAGCCCCATACACTCTATTCGGATTTCTGCAGATTCTTGTCTTCAGATTTACCAAAACCATATAATATGAGGTCAAACCTTAAGAATTTCAATTTGTATGCAGTCAGGCAGGCCCTTGCACTACATAATTTTGGTAAATCTGAAGACAAAAATCTGCAGAAAATCTAATAGTGTGCATGGGGCTTAAGGCTCCATTCACACCAATGCGTTTTTTCATGCTTTTTGCAGAAATGCAGGACATTTTTTTAACATGGGTTCCTATGGAACATGTTCAAATCAATGTATTTTTGTGCCTCTGCATTTTTGGAAAGGGTCAGGGGCTTTTTTTTTAAAGAAAACAGTGCTTTTTTGCTTTTTTTGGTTCAATAGATTTCAATGGAGAAGCTGCAGATAAGCAGTTGTTTCCTGCTCTGGGACCTTAGCTGGAGGGATCCCTTCCTGTGTGTGCCTACAGTATATGAGTATCAGTGAAAGCCTGAGCGCATAGACTGGGCCTTGTGAGGACCTGATAGTGAGGGCAGAGCCACTGGGACAATGAATTCCTGAGGCCAACAGACCATCAAGTGTTCTGGACTAGACTCGTGTACCAGGAGTGGTGTGCGGAATCAACTATACTTATCCTATCACTGTCCATAGTTTAATGCCAGGTGAGACTGACCTTTACTTAGCAGCCCTACAGTCATCTATTGTATACAGTTTTAAAGAGACAGTAAAACGTGTACCGCCATACAGATAGGCCCCAACGTTTGCTGTCTTAAAATTGCTAATAAGGTGCCAGGTACCTTACAGTCATCCCCAGGGGTGCACTCAGGGACACTTGCTGATGAGTTATTGCCGAGAGTTACAGTGAGACTTTTCTTTGTGCCATTTATGCTCTTCATTGTGTAAGCTGTTTTTAAGCTGTGTATAGCAGTTTAATTTGGTTAAGCCCGTACTGAAGGCCTTGCACTCCCAAACTTTAGATTGTACTACCATGCCATTGTACTAACCAGAATAGCTGATTGGAAGTATGCCTACACATCAAAACTGCGGATCAAATTGGAATCAGATTGATGCCATGTGACCTACCCTTGTCTATATGGAATATACTCCATACACTCCGTGATTGGCACTGCTTTTTCTTACCTGGACTACTGCACAAAGGATACAATACTTAGCTTCTGGATCGCCCACTCCTGCTGCATCATGTTCGAAAGAATTTGTCTATTATGTCATTGACAGATCTCCACGGAACACCAACTCTATTTTTCATGGATCAATGGCAGTATGCTCAAATATCACAATTTAACCACTCTCTCCCTTAACCTCTCAGATCTTTATTGGACTTAAACTCCACTGAATCCCCTTTTCACTTCAAATCTCTGCCTCATCATTGTGTATCTTTATATTACAAAGCCTTCATATCCCGATTTCCTAACCCAATGGGAATCAGGCTTACAACTTACACTATCAGTTCATCAAAAATATAGGGTCCTCCAACTATCCATATATCATAAGTAATGGCTGAGGTTAATTATAAGGTTCTAACCCATCGGTACTACACACCAGTAAAATTACACTCTAGTTTTCCTAACCTATTATCTCTACGCTGGAGAGAATGAGGTGAGGTAGCTTCTCACACATTTATGATGGCATTGTACACTTGTCTGACCATACTGGAGTGAAGTACTTAGGTTCCTAGCCTTGAAATAAGGCTCTAGTAATTAGTCTGATCCCTGGCCAGTGTTGTTCCATTGTATAAACTAACCAACAGGCCAATATAAGCGGTCAATCATTCCACATCTGCTGAATGTGGCTAAATCCCTCATACCAGTATTCTGTGGACAGAAACCCATACCATAAATCACTTAATAGCTTCAAAAAGTAGAGGATATTAGCCTTATGGAGGAACTCACACAAATCTCACACTCCTCCCTGAGCCGCCATACCAGTATATGGGTCTGTTGGTTTGTGTTCAAAAAAACAACTGCTATATATCTGAATATTATTTCAGGATCCTCTACCACTATGAAACTTTAAAGACATACTGTTATTACATACTCGTCTGATTATTAGGGTACTCCCCACAAAACCCCCCTCCTAATTTTTCCTTCCTACACCCCACCCCTCTATACTTTCTCTACTTCTAAAGTGTATTTCTCCCAATTAACCATCTATAATGTTACTGATATGTTTTGCACATGGTTCATATCTACAGTGTAACTGTGGTCCATATTTAGTGTTTGATAAGTGCCTATTCCACCTATGCACTATTTCATGCTATTTTGTACTTTCATTCTCCGCATGTGATTAAAAATTGAAATTGAAATTAAAACATATTAAACACATTCTGTTTCGCCTTATTGCGGTTTAATCCAAATGCCATATTTGAGGCTAATTTTCCCATCAGTTAGTCTAACAAATTCTAACTTATTCTCAGATTTATTTGTTTGTCCATTGCATTTATCTTGCCTTGCTATAATATACTTACTTGATTTGCCATCATGTAGTTTGTGGCCTATTTTGTCTATACTCTAACATAGTGTGGTGGTATATTAACACTTATGTTATACCGTTGTGTGCAGGATTCGGCTTATATAACCAGGTGTGTCTAAGGGGACAGAGTGATGTATAGAATCATGGCAAAACAGAGAACCCATGATACCAATGGCTCCTGTGGGAATAAGGGCTACATTATGGTGCAGCATCCATACATACATAGTAACAGCAGATATTGATATACAGGCAGTATACAGAGCAAGAGAAATGTTATACTGTACAAAATAAGAACAGATCATTACAGCATACAGAAGACATGAAACGCCACTGTGTTACATTTGTATATAAATAACAAAAACAGAGAACCTTAGTGAACACACAGCATCATAAGGCCTCTTTCACACTGACGTCCCGTTCAGGCCCGCCTGTCAGTTTTTCAGGCAGACCTGAACGGGTGCTCCATAGAGCTCTATGGAGCGTTGGATGTCAGCGGTGACATGTCCGCTGACATCCGACCCGCTCCGATCCGAAAAAGTGCAACGGAGGAAAAAGCTATTTTTCCATCCGTCTGCGGATCGGATCGGGTGACGACGGGCACTGCGGTCCGTCGTCATCCGATCCCCCATAGGGGAGAGCAGCACTGTGACAGGTCCATCCCTGCGCAGTGTGCAGAGACGGAGCTGTCATCTCCCTGCTCAGCGGGGATCGGCGGAGTGATCCCCGCTGAGCAAACGGATATCCACGGGGCGGATCAGAACTGATCCGCCCCGTGTGAAAGGACCCTAAAGGCCAAGGAACACACCAGATAGGTCAGGGATAAAGTTGCGGAGAAGTTTAAAGCGGGGTTAGGTTATAAAAAAATATTCCAAGTTTGAACATCTCATCCGAAAATAGGAAGAGTATGGCACAACTGCAAAACCTACCAAGACATGGCTGTCCACCTAAACTGACAGGCAAGGAAAGAATGAATCAGAGAAGCAGCCAAGAGGTCCATGGTAACTCTGAAGGAGCTGCAGAGATCCACAGCTCAGGTGGGAGAATCTGTCCACAGGACAACTATTAGTCATGCACTCCACAAATCTGGCTTTTATGGAAGAGTGGCAAGAAAAAAGCCATTGTTGAAAGAAAGGCATAAGAAGTCTCATTTGCAGTTTGCGAGAAGTCATGTGGGGGACACAGCAAACATGTGGTAGAAAGTGCTCTGGTCAGATGAGACCAAAATTGAACTTTTTAGCCTAAAAGCAAAACGCTATGTGTGGTGGAAAACTAACACTGCACATCACTCTGAACACACCATCCCCACTAGTGATGGCCGAACGGTTCGCCCGGCGGTCGTTTCGCGGCGAATTTCCGACATTCGCGGTCCGCACGTTCGAACGCCTTTTTCCGTCGTTCGCCGCGGCGGACTTACGTGTTTAATGTATACAAGAACTTTAACCTTTGGTGACACGTTTATCATGTGATACAGGACAGCCAATTGAGACATGACAGCACATGGACACTTGTACATTCCCCCTAACCTATAAATACACCCGATCCGGTGGCCATTTTACATTCTTTCTTCTGTTAAGATAGGGACAGGTTCCTGTGTGGAGTAGGGAGAGATAAACCACTAGCTATTTGGTACACAAAAGTTCTTTTCAGGACTGGTATAGGTGTTAGGTGTTGATAGGTTTGCTGTGCTGCTGATTCTTGCAGCAGCCTGAGTGTCTTTTGTTAGTTTAGAGAAAGGGAAAGGACGGTGTATGCTACAGGGACAGCCAGATTAGTCTTTCATCATCATCATCATCATCATCATCATTAGCTGTTACTATCAAGGTCCACAAAAGAGCTGTTCCAGTAACCACTAATCGTTCTCTTTTTTTGCCAATTTGTATAGGGACAGGAAGGAAGCAGTGTTGTCAGGCAGTGAGGGTAATTTTAAAGACTTGCTGTTATTATTAGTTCCACAAAGGTTCTTTTCAGGACTGGTATCAGTGGTACAGTAATAGGCTTGTACATGTATAATATTCTTTCTTCCAAATATAGAAAGGATATTATACTTGACTGCTGCCCTTCTGCTGCAGTCTGCTAAACATTCACAACTCACTTGTTCCACAAAAGTTCTTATAAGGACTGGTAACTTGGTATAGGGTGCTACGGTACATAGGCTTGAGTGCGGTACAGTCTGCTGTTCTGTAAGGACCGCTATCGGTCCACAATAGATAGGGTTGACGTGCACCACTGCTGACCGCTGCCCTATACTGCAGCAGTCCTTCAGCGGTATAGGGACTGACGTACAGTCTGCTAATCACTAACACACAACCTGCTTGTTCCACAAAAGTTCTTATAAGGACTGGTAACTTGGTATAGGGTGCTACGGTACATAGGCTTGAGTGCGGTACAGTCTGCTGTTCTGTAAGGACCGCTATCGGTCCACAATAGATAGGGTTGACGTGCACCACTGCTGACCGCTGCCCTATACTGCAGCAGTCCTTCAGCGGTATAGGGACTGACGTACAGTCTGCTAAACACTAATACACAACCTGCTTGGTCCACAAAAGTTCTTATAAGGACTGGTAACTTGGTATAGGGTGCTACGGTACATAGGCTTGAGTGCGGTACAGTCTGCTGTTCTGTAAGGACCGCTATCGGTCCACAATAGATAGGGTTGACGTGCACCACTGCTGACCGCTGCCCTATACTGCAGCAGTCCTTCAGCGGTATAGGGACTGACGTACAGTCTGCTAAACACTAATACACAACCTGCTTGGTCCACAAAAGTTCTTATAAGGACTGGTAACTTGGTATAGGGTGCTACGGTACATAGGCTTGAGTGCGGTACAGTCTGCTGTTCTGTAAGGACCGCTATCGGTCCACAATAGATAGGGTTGACGTGCACCACTGCTGACCGCTCACCTATACTGCAGCAGTCCTTCAGCGGTATAGGGACTGACGTACAGTCTGCTAATCACTAACACACAACCTGCTTGTTCCACAAAAGTTCTTATAAGGACTGGTAACTTGGTATAGGGTGCTACGGTACATAGGCTTGAGTGCGGTACAGTCTGCTGTTCTGTAAGGACCGCTATCGGTCCACAATAGATAGGGTTGACGTGCACCACTGCTGACCGCTGCCCTATACTGCAGCAGTCCTTCAGCGGTATAGGGACTGATGTACAGTCTGCTAATCACTAACACACAACCTGCTTGTTCCACAAAAGTTCTTATAAGGACTGGTAACTTGGTATAGGGTGCTACGGTACATAGGCTTGAGTGCGGTACAGTCTGCTGTTCTGTAAGGACCGCTATCGGTCCACAATAGATAGGGTTGACGTGCACCACTGCTGACCGCTGCCCTATACTGCAGCAGTCCTTCAGCGGTATAGGGACTGACGTACAGTCTGCTAAACACTAATACACAACCTGCTTGGTCCACAAAAGTTCTTATAAGGACTGGTAACTTGGTATAGGGTGCTACGGTACATAGGCTTGAGTGCGGTACAGTCTGCTGTTCTGTAAGGACCGCTATCGGTCCACAATAGATAGGGTTGACGTGCACCACTGCTGACCGCTGCCCTATACTGCAGCAGTCCTTCAGCGGTATAGGGACTGACGTACAGTCTGCTAAACACTAATACACAACCTGCTTGGTCCACAAAAGTTCTTATAAGGACTGGTAACTTGGTATAGGGTGCTACGGTACATAGGCTTGAGTGCGGTACAGTCTGCTGTTCTGTAAGGACCGCTATAGGTCCACAATAGATAGGGTTGACGTGCACCACTGCTGACCGCTCACCTATACTGCAGCAGTCCTTCAGCGGTATAGGGACTAAGAGTTTTGTCACAGGGTCATTTAAAAAATGACATGCAGAGGAAGAGGCAGGCCCTTCCGCAGGGGTGGTAGGGGTAGGGCAGGAGCAACAGGCTTGAGCCAAAGTGGGAAGTTGCAGAAGGTGCGTTCAATTACTTTAAAGGATGCACCAGACTTGGTTGAGTGGCTCGCTCAGCCTTACTCTTCTGCACCCTCCTCATCCTCTCGATCTGCACCCTCTTCTTCACTCTCTGCTATGTGCACCCCCAAAGACACTACCACCAACAACACGACCACCACCACCACCACCACATACCTTCCGCTTGAGTCACTGGAATTATTTTCCGATCCATATCAAGAGGACATTTCTGATGCGCAGCCACTCTTGGTATTGGATCAGGAAGAGGAGGTAGCAACAAGCGCTACTCAGCAGTCTGACGCCAGTACCCAGATCAGCCCAAGGAGGAGGTTGGTCCCCGGTGTTGCTGCCTACTCCGAGATCTCTACTTATAGCGGTGGGGAAGGTGACGTTGATGATGACGTGTCTAGTGATGTCACGTGGGTGCCCACAAGAGAGGAAGAGGAGGGGAGTTCAGAGGGAGATATGGACCAGCAGATAGGGAGGAGAAGCAGCAATGACTTACATTGCACAGCAGGGACAAAGCAGACTGCAAATGTATCAGGAGCGAGTCATCGACCATGTACGGTCACATCTGGCGCTCCCAGGACACCGGCACATGGCTCCGCAGTGTGGGCTTTTTTTAACGTGTCCGCTGCTGACAATAGCGTTGCCATCTGCAATCTTTGCAGTCAACGCGTTAGTCGCGGTAAGCCCAATACTCACCTAGGGACGACCGCCTTAAGAAGGCACATGAGCAGCCATCACCGAGCCCAGTGGGAGCAACGGAACACACAAAGCCACACTGCAGGCTCTCACCGTCCAGCCTCGTCTTCTACTTCTCCTTCTCCTCTCTCCTCACAATTGTCCTCCACTCCACCTTCCATCACGCCAAGCTCACATTTTTCTGCAAAAAGGCAGGCTTCCGTGGGCCTAATGTTTGAGCGTAAAAAAATGATGATGCCGGATAACCCTCTTGCCCAACGGTTGGCGGCTGGCTTGTCAGAACTCATAGCCCGCCAACTACTGCCATATAAACTGGTGGACTCGGAGGCCTTTCGCAAATTTGTGGCCATTGGAACACCACAATGGAAGGTCCCAGGAAGGAAGTATTTCTCAGAGAAGGGCATCCCAGAGCTATATGGCCATGTTCAGCGGCAAGTGAATGTATCTCTGGCACACAGTGTCGGTGCCAAGATACATCTGACCACAGACACGTGGTCTAGCAAACACGGGCAGGGAAGGTATATCAGTTTTACTGCCCACTGGGTGAACCTTCTGACGGCCGTCAAGCATGTAACCCGTGGCACCCGTGTAGATTTGGTTTTACCGCCACGGATTGCATGCAGGCCTGACTCTTCTTCTCCTCCTCCTACTCCATCCTCCTCCCTCTCCTCCTCAGCTGCCTCCTCCTTTTCCGCTGCTAGCGTCTCTTCCACTGCACCGCCCAAGCTCCCCAGAACCTATTCCACATGCCAGGTGAGACGTTGCCATGCCGTGCTGCGTCTGTTGTGCCTGGAAGCAAAGAGCCACACTGGCCCGGCACTCCTTTCAGCTTTGCGTTCACAGGCAGATGAGTGGCTAACACCGCTCAATTTGACAGTTGGTAAAGTGGTGTGTGACAACGGTGCCAATCTGCTTAGCGCATTGAAACAGGGCAAAATCACGCACGTGCCGTGCATGGCACACGTCTTAAACTTGGTCGTGCAGCGATTCCTTGTCAAATACCCTGGGGTCCAGGACATCTTGCGGCAGGCAAGGAAAATCTCGGCCCATTTCAGAAGATCTTACACGGCCATGGCTCGCCTTGCTGACATTCAGCGGCGACACCATCTGCCGGTCAGACGTCTTATTTGCGATTGCCCGACGCGATGGAACTCAACCTTCTATATGCTTGATAGGCTGCTCCAGCAGAAACGTGCAGTTAACGTCTACCTGTATGAACTCTGCGAAAGAAACGGTTCTGGGGAGCTGGGTTTTTTTTCACCGCGCCAGTGGCTGCTCATGCGCGACACATGCAGACTTCTGCGGCCATTTGAGGAGATCACCAAACTGGTCAGTCGCAGCCATGGCGCCATCAGTGACATGGTACCTTATGCCTTCTTTCTGGAGCGTGCATTGCGTCGTGTCATTGATCAGGCTGTGGAGGAGCAGGAGCGGGAAGATGAGGAAGTCGCAATGCTGGATGAATTCCCAGGGGGGGCTACTCTATCTGAGACAAGTCAACAACAGGAGTCTGATGAGGAGTCAGAGGAGGATGGTGCCGGGGCGGATGAGCAGGAGCAAGAAGAGCATGCTTTAAACCTTTCTGGGATCCCTGTTGTGCGAGGATGGGGAGAGGAGAATGAAGAGGACGACATTATCCTGGATGATGAGCAGGAGCCAGGCCACCACACCGCTTCCACTTTAGTGCAAATGGGGGCCTTCATGCTCCAGTGTTTTAATAGGGACCCCCGTATAAAAAGCATGAGGGTCAAGGACCAGTACTGGGTGGCAACGTACTTAGACCCCCGGTACAAACACAAAATGGCGGAAATGTTACCGCCGTCGCAGAGGGCTGTCAGAATGCAGCACTTCCAGGCCTTGCTTCGAGAAATGCTGCATTCTGCTTTTGCGTGCGCTGGCAGAGGAGCAATTCCCACTCCCAGAGAAGGATTTGCGGGTACCAATCCAACAGCGCCTGCAAGAAGAGGCCGGTTTGAAGATGTGTTGGTGACTTCGGATATGAGGTCATTCTTTCAGCCGACCCATCGACAGGTGTCATCCGGATCCAGCATCAGGGAACGCCTAGACCGTCAGGTGTCCGACTACATTGGGTTAACGGCCGATGTGGACGCTCTGAGGAGTGATGAACCCCTAGACTACTGGGTGGGCAGGCTTGACCTCTGGCCAGAGCTTGCCCAATTTGCAATCGAACTGTTGGCTTGCCCCTCATCCAGTGTCCTGTCCGAAAGGACGTTCAGCGCAGCAGGGGGGATTGTGACCGATAAGCGTACTCGCCTAGCTCACCACAGTGTTAACTACCTCACATTTCTAAAAATGAATGAGGCATGGATCTCGGAGGAATTCAACACATGTGACCAGTAGACCATGTATATGTCTATAAACTATTTTTTTAATCAAGCACACAGACCTTCTTAATTCATTTGGCTCACTTCCTTGACCCAAAAAAGCACACCGTACTATATGCCCCTACCCTCCTCTTTGAAGAGGTTGAGCGGTGTCATATTTCTACTGGGGCTGCTTATGATATCCCTGTGCTGTGCTGACTTCCTCCTGGGGGTTCTTATTATGAAGGGATCACACTATCCCTGTGCTGTGCTGACTTCCTCCTGGGGGTTCTTATTATGAGGGGATCACACCATCCCTGTGCTGTGCTGACTTCCTCCTGGGGCTGCTTACGGTGCTGCTGTCAGTGCTGTATGTCACGGTGCTGCTGTCAGCGCTGTATGTCACGGTGCTGCTGTCAGCGCTGTATGTCACGGTGCTGCTGTCAGCGCTGTATGTCACGGTGCTGCTGTCAGCGCTGTATGTCACGGTGCTGCTGTCAGCGCTGTATGTCACGGTGCTGCTGTCAGCGCTGTATGTCACGGTGCTGCTGTCAGCGCTGTATGTCACGGTGCTGCTGTCAGCGCTGTATGTCACGGTGCTGCTGTCAGCGCTGTATGTCACGGTGCTGCTGTCAGCGCTGTATGTCACGGTGCTGCTGTCAGCGCTGTATGTCACGGTGCTGCTGTCAGTGCTCTGTATTACGGTGCTGCTGTCAGATGCCTCTATCACGGTGCATGTGTCATTCCGGTATGTCACGCTGCTGGTGATCATCTCCTGCACCCTCTTCTTTGCCTACCCTGGTCCCTGACCTTCCCTCTCCTCCATTGCCTTCATTAGCTCCATAGTCCTGAATTGTTAGAACAATTTCCCAAATAAAATAAAAATGCTTGTAGTTATCGATCCCAAATTCACCTCATACATGTATTATGTCATTGTCCAGATGGTGGGACTACGTTTTACCCCCTAATAATTACCACGTGGCCGCAAATTCGACATGAAGGTTTGCAAAGTTCGCCTCCCATTGAAGTCAATGGGGCCCGCGGCGAACGGTCGGTTTCGCGAACGTTTGGGTCCGTTCGCATTTCGCGTTCGCGAAACGTCCCGTCGGAAGTTCGTCCATCACTAATCCCCACTGTGAAACATGGTGGTGGCAGCATCATGTTGTGGGAATGCTTTTCTTCAGCAGGGACAGTGAAGCTGGTCAGAGTTGATGGGAAGATGGATGAAGCCAAATACAGGGCAATCTTAGAAGAAAACCTATTAGAGTCTGCAAAAGACTTGAGACTTAGGCGGAGGTTCACCTTCCAGCAGGACAGCGACCCTAAACATACAGCCAGAGTTACATTGGAATGATTTAGATCAAAGCTTATTCATGTGTTAGGATGGACCAGTCAAAGTCCAGACTAAAATCCAATTGAGAATTTGTGGCAGGACTTGAAAATTGCTGTTCACGGATGCTCGCCATCCAATCTGACAGAGCTTGAGATTTTTTTCAAAGAAGAATGAGCAAAAATTTTGCTCTAGATGTGCAAAGCTGGTAGAGACATCCCGAAAAAGACTTGCAGTTATAATTGCAGAGAAAGGTGGTTCTACAAAGTATTCACTTTGGGGGGCTGAATACAAATGCACGCCACACTTTTCTGATCATTATTTGTAAAAAAGTTTGAAAACCATTTATCATTTTCTATCCACTTCAAAATTATGTGCCACTTTGTGTTCCTGGCCAATGATTCATGACTGGCTGATCGGTTGTGTTCAATCACAGCCCAGAGTCCTGTGTTGACAACCAACATAGGGCTCTGTACAGAGGTAATTAGTATCTTTAGTAAAAAGCAGCATGTAATACATATGTAGCATCCTTTAGTTAGGCAGGTGCTAGAGTGAGGATTTTTTCTAGCAGAGTAGGAAAATTTAGGCAGGACTAGCTGGTGGCTAGGCCTGTTTGTTTTCATTCTGTGCTGGAAGTGGCTCAGGGCAGGGCTGGGTGACTCACAGGTAGCATCACTGTCACCTCCATCTTCTTTCTAGAAGGTACTAGAAAGAGAGGAGGAGAACAGAGGTGGAACTGCCTGTGTTTTTTTGAGGAGCCCTGACCAATCCCCAACTTGAATTGGCAGGGGGTAGGCCTCCTTAAATACCCAGTGTCAGTCCAGCTGGGGAGAATGTGTCAGGTGGAAGAGCTGGAGTGAGAGAGTGTGGAGGCTTTCAGGGCCCACAGGGAGCTCTCCAGTCTGGGGGGGGGGGGGGGGGGCTGACCTTGGTCCGGGGCTTGGGTGCATCCAGGAAGAGAGAAGAGATCCTGGGAGAGAGGCACAAGTGAGAGCAAGGAGAGGACAGCGGGAGAGAACACTGCTAAGGGACTCCAGGGAGGACAACTGGTCGCAGCCTGGAGTGCTGGTGAGTGAGGCACAATCAGAAGGACTGGGAAGGGGCACGCTTGAGAGAACTGGGAGTTTGCCATTTGAGATGTGTACAGAACCAGAGGAGTGGACTGTGGGAAGGGTGGTGGAGAGAGTTTATTGCAGCCAGGCTGGCTGGCAGGGCCTGAAGAAAGCTATCAGGGATCAGTAGCTGGGAAGAGGTCAGTTAGCCCCTACAATTTTCTATTTGCTACACTATAGGCAGTCCCTGCCTGCAAAAGGCAATTTTTAGTGAAACTATTTCAAAACGATATCCCACTATGTGGAACCTTTTTTTCACTTCTTGGTTTCAATGTGTGAGTATGTGAATCTCCTCTGGCCGTCCTTCTCTCCATCTGAACCACATTTGCCCGTTCATTGAGAACACGCTGCTGACCAGTACCGTTCAGAGTCCCTACTGTGATCGTGGCTATCTGGATCGATGAAGGCTCTATATACTATATAGTGTTTATCACTACAAGCCTGGTTGACCTAAGAGGTATATACCCCTTTAAGTCCATTATCTCCGGTAAGCCTTAATGCAATTGGCGGTGGTCTCATCACAAGATTTTCTTTTTCAACATGTCTTCATTGATGTTGTTTGCCCCAAAGATGTCCTAGAAATGCTGATCCATTGACATTTGATACCAGGCCTCTTTATGATTTATAACTCACGTGGTGGATTTTATTACACATTTTTTTGTATTTTTGACACACAATATACTATTTTTCACTGTTTAATATATTTAAGCGCTGCAATTTTTTCTTTTGGATATTTGTGCTGTTTGTCTTTGGCTGTGCTGGCTACTTTAACATTTATATAACACAGTACGGTTTATGCTTTTGATATAATTCACTGAGGCCTGGCTGAGTTGGTGTCAGGCCTAACTGGTGCTAGCTAGTCTGGAGGAGTAACAGTCTGCAGCCAGTAAAGTGCTGGAGGAGTGAAAGGAAAGAGGTCTTAAGCAAGAGTTGAGCTGGAGAGAAGACCGGAGTGTATATACAGGAGTGTATATAGACGTCCCAAGCAAGTTGCATTGAATCTTTCTGGGAATCCTACAACTTCCTATTCCCATCCAAGTTCAATCCCCTCAATAAAGTACAAGAAAAAAAAAAACAAAGCTTATGAGAAATGGATGTCTGGCTGGGCAGGGTGACTGGGCAACCAAAACATTATATGGGGTCATGGCTAAACACACATTACACATTGTTAGGCACACATTTAACCTCTTGATCAGCCTAGATGTTAACCTCTTCCCAACCAGTGTCATTAGCACAGTTACAGTGTATAGTATTATCACTGTATTAACCTCATTTCCTCCCCCAGCATCAGTTAGTGTCAGATTTTCCGCTGCGCTATCACAGTCCCATTATAAGTCGCTGATCACCGCCATTAGTAGTATAAAAAAAACATAAAATTCCAATATATTGTATATACTAGTTTGTAGATGCTATAACTTTCATGCAAACCAATCAGTATACACTTATTAGGATTTGTTTTACCAAAGACATAAAGTAGAATACATTTTGGCAAACATTAAAAAAAATTATGTATTGGATATGTTTTATAGCAGAAAGTAAAAATTAATACATTTTTTTTCAAAACTTTCTGTCATTTTTAATTTATAGAATAAAAAAGCCCAGTGGTGATCAAATACCACCAAAAGAAAACTTTATTGTGTAAAAAATAATTATATACATTTCAAGTACAGCGTTGTTAGACCATGCAATTACCAGTTAATTAGCACAGTGCTAAATAGCACAAAATGTTCTGGTCATGAAGGGGGTAAAACCTTCTGGAGCGGAGGTAGTTAAAATGTTATTAAACCCACAACAGTAAAATCATTCTATATATGCAGCATAGACTGCTCGTTATACCCACTGTCGGGTTATTGTGTAAAAAGGCTGTTTAATCCTGTATGCATAGATCCAGCCCCTCTTTCACTGTCTATCTGGGGAAGGCCAGCTAACACAGGCAGAGTAGCCAACCTGCACATGCTCAGTTGTGTCTTTTATACTGGAGAGAACAGTTACTTGTCAGAGACAGCCAGGTCACATGATCTTGACATCACACCTGTGGGCATGTATACAGGCTGCAGTGGAAATCTCCTCCTTCCTGAACTCTTAGCACTGGAGAAACTCTGCCGTTTATGATGTAACCGTGGTATACAGATCATCCAAAAAGGTATATAGTGGCTATATCTTATTGTAAAAAGATTTATAAGCTGTGGGCACTGGAGAAGCCCTGCAGTTTATGATGTAACCGTGGTATACAGATCATCCAAAAAATTATATAGTGGCAATATTTTAATGTAAAAAGAAGATTTATAAGCTGTGGGCACTGTGGGGGGGAGGGGGGGGGAACTATTTTCATATTACTGGGTTTAGTAACACTGTAAAAAACACCCAACTAGCCAATAAACATTTGCCTTCTAAACCAACAGCCAGGGATGTCTTCTGAAGTCTGTAGGTGGCTATAGACATCCAGATTGGATTACAGTATAAGCAGCAAGTGGGTGCGCACCACCAAAAAAAAGAAATATCAGTATTTCAAAATAAAGATAAATAACAAATAAATAAATAAATAACATATGATTTCAATCTATATTTATAAAAGTGTCCAAGTGTCTGATATAGGGGTCAGCAGTGTGATGATGTAAATACAACATGATTAGCAGGATAGGTGCATCAGTGATTTAAAGGCTCTCGCCTATGATGGGTTTGGATTAGTTCTATTCATTTTGTGCATAACCCAGAATGACTTTCCCTTTTGTTTTTAAATTTTCCTTTTTTTTTCAAGAAAAACAACTCCCAGCTAAAGTGCATGTGAAAACAAATGACACAGATGTTTATTGCTACACAGATACTATTCTTATTGTGTTAGGATCCCTTTGATCCCAGAACTATGGGCTCTTTGTCTGTGTTAATTATCAATTAATCTGCTTTTTAAGGCATTAAATTAGGAGTAGAAGCCCCTTAACTCTGCGCGTCAAGAGAATTCAGTAACAACCCACAAACCAGAGATCAGAAGACATTCCTTAAATTCGAACTCCAGGATAAGCAAATAACGTCTAAAAAAAAAAAGTGTTTTATATTCTTACATTACTTACCGTGTGCTTTGTGTATTTCTTCTAGATCTGGTCTTGTATCTGGTGACTGGTCTTGTCTCCGCCCCCACTTGTAGTTTTCTACAGGCAGCCTATAGTAGGTGGCACTTCTGGGCCCCTCCCACTGCTCTGTTCTCTGCACAATGTGCAGCACAGTGATTATGTCATTGCTACTTTTATATGGTAATATCTTGGTTTTCAGAGACATTTGGTGCGCACAAATAGGATTTATATGCTTTGTCGCTATTCAGGAATGTATGCAAATTAAAGTTTTATTGCCAGGAGTTCAGCTTTAAATTGGCTGCACACATTGCAATCTTATTGCACAATCTATTTAAGATTCATAAACAAAAATGTAGAGCATGGGCCTACCTTGAAATGTATTCAACATAAATCCAGACAGGTTGGATCACACACTGCTTAGTTGTTGCTAAATTCTGCTGATATAACAGATTAGATCTGAGCAAAATCTGACTGTGTATGACTAGCTTTAAAGGGAGCCTGTGAACTTAGTCATATGGAAGTTGCCATTGCTGACTTGTTTTTACAGATGCAAGCACTCAGCTTTTTATCCTGACAATAGTTTACCTGGAGTAAACAGCAAGGAGTTCAGACTTTTTAGACGTTACTGGCTAGATAATTGTTGAAGGTCAATGACTCATAAGGTAATAGGGATGAACTTTGGGTTCAGTCTCGAACCAGCAGCGGCAGGTCCATAAGAGAGGCAGGGGTACCACCCCTTAATCTTCATTTGCCGCCCCCAAATTTCCATGCGGGGTGCGGGACTGCGAGGCTCTAATTGGCTTCAAAAAGGTTGGGTGTGGGGCGCAGCACTTGTGACATTAGTGAATCAATATTTGCTGTTGTCTTCTGGCTTCTCCTCCTGACCATATAGGACAGAAGGCGGATCTTAAGCCTGGATTAGCTGGGAGGAGAAGCCTGGGAAGCCACAACCTGGATGGGGTAAGTGCAGGCCTGGCGGGGGGTTGTTTGTCACCCCCCCCCCCAAAAAATGGAGCACCAAACACCACTGGTCAGAACATGAATATTAGCTCTCATTACTGGGACAATGAGCTGTGGGTGGGAGGGGTATATTTTTTCTGTGAAAATCATTGACAGAAAAGGGTCACATGGCCCTACTGTGTCAATGACATTGACCTAATATGTTCCATATACATGAATAGTGCTGCTCATAAG
The DNA here is from genome assembly GCF_037356315.1 of Lithobates pipiens. NCBI lineage: Eukaryota > Metazoa > Chordata > Amphibia > Anura > Ranidae > Lithobates > Lithobates pipiens. The sequence continues at coordinate 65,694,567 of NW_027507685.1, read as the reverse complement.
CCTCTTATATAATGTATTGTCAGCTTTACTTACAAATCAGTTCTTGTGAAGAGCATGTCCTGCTCCAATTTTTCAGGCAAGTTCAGGCCACGCTTCTGTGCGTTAACTGAGTCAAATAGTGATAGAACTGACTTCAGCCACAGTCCCCACTCATTGGCCATGCCCCGCTGATGCGTTTCACCTAGATCGTGCTTATTCGTAGTGGTTCCATGTCGCCATATTAGGCCAACTATGTCATAAGCATTCCCCCCTACCCTCCCTTTGTGTACATCAGCTGTGGGGCAGGAAATCTCCAGCATGCAGCTCATTGGTCCAGCAATGACAGCTAAAGTCAGTGTTCAGACAGAACCCAAGGCCAAACTCAAGGTAATCATCCCTGTCTCTCCCTATGCGTTTCATCATGTGACGTCCTCACAGTGCAGCAGGAATTTTTTTTAATGCTTGTTTTAAACATTTTGTTGTGTTTGGACTTTTTTGTATTTTGCACATGTATATACATTTATCTATTTATTTATTGTCTAGAGAAAGTATAAGTAAAGCATTAATATTTTATGATTCATGATTACACTATTGCCATTGTTAATTTACATTTATATGTACCTATATGTTTGCATAGAGGAAATTTTGGTTGGTGCGTAGAGTAGAATGAAAACTCCTCCTAAAAGCTTTATCCAGACACTAATAGAAGTCAAAAGACTGCTATATACTGTTGATGAGAAAATGTATTTAGCAGTTTATATTTACTAAAATAATTGCATTTCCATGTTCTGTGTACTGTGGGAAATCAGATATAGTGAATACAGGGTCCTGGGTTTAGTAATACTTTAAGTCAAGCATACCAGTTACAATCTAGTTGTACAGTCTAGTTATAATAATACCTCTGCCTTCTGCCCCACTTAAAAAACACAATCTCTTAGCTGCAGCTCGAACTTCTAACTGAAAATCAAATCCATATAAAGCCAAGTTCCACGTTCAATGATTGCTACTAAACAGCCCCATGCAAGGTTATTCACTGTCTGTTATGACCACACATACATCAGTTGGTCATACTGTATAGCTATCATATTATACTCCTTAACCAGCTTCTCACACCACCAAAACTGCTCTCGCTGTTGCTCTCCATGAAAACCAAATCTTGAGATGTCAACTACAGTCTCTCCTTCTCCTTCTGATAAGTCTTTTCCTAATTTCTGCTGTGGAGAAGGCCCTCCTGGCTGATAAAAGTTCTCTAGATCTCACTCAGCATGAGTCGAGTCAGACCTCCGCAGAGATCCCACTGCTTCTACACAGAGAGCAAAGATCAGAGAGAAAAGATCCTTCTGTGTTGCAGGCTGGCAGGATACAGGCTATTTTACTCAGGCTGAGGCTGTTTTCTAAAGATAGAATGAACCGAAAGACTTTGAACCCTGTTGTCTCTATGCACCTGAAATGTATACAGTGCAACCTTGGTTAACAATTAACGTGGTTAACGAGCGATTTGAAAGATGAGCAACTTTTTTTTTTTAAATCCTGACTCGGTTTGGGAGTGTTCACTCGCAAAACGAGCAGAATTCAAGCTAATGTGGTGTGTGGTACCGCATTTGGCCAGAGGTGTGGGGGCACCGGTGACACTCGGAACGATTCGGAGCAGTTCGGAAATACTCAGAATAACTCAGAAATACTCTGTTCCCGAGCGTTTCCGAGGGTTTCCGAGTTCAGCCAAGCTGTCCCTGAGTATTTCCGAGGAGCTCCGGTACCCCCCCACCTCTGGCCACATGTGGTATTGCATGCAATAGAAGTCAATGCGGAACAAATTATCTTCATTTCCATTGACTTCTGTGGGGAAACTCGCTTTGATATGTGAGTGCTTTGGATTATATTCTCCATTATATATATATTCTCCTCAAACGGATTATGCTCGGAATCCAAGGTTCTACTGTAAACGCATTTAGCTAAAGTCATATAATTCCTGTAAAAAGATATTTTTCCGGATGTATTTTTGCCCCCAAAGGTCAAGTGCAAATATAAAGTATTTTTGCAGTGCCATCTGTGGAGAGATTTTCATATGCTTCCTGTGCTGGTGACAGGGGGACAGAGACTGAGGGGAAATATGCCCATTGGGGACACAGTAATAAAAACATTAGGGATTGTAATCCATCTTCACTATATCCCCCAAAAATGTTGTATTTATAGATGATATTTTTATACATTATACACTACTTTACCAAAAGTATTGGAACACTAATACTTAGGGTGGCACAGTGGTGTAGAGGTTAGCATTCTCACCTAGCAGTAAAAAGGGTTGTTGGTTTGCTGGTTCGTATCCCAACCACAACACTACCTGCCTGGAGTTTGCATTCTCTCCCTGTGCCTGTGTCGGTTTTCTCTGGTTTCCTCTCACACTCCAAATACCTGCTAGTCAGCTAGTTTGCTTCTGTCCAAAAATTGGCCCTAGTGTATGTGGGTTGGGGACCTTGGATTGTGCGCTCCTTGAGTGTAGGGACCAATGGGAGTGTGTGATGTATGTGTAAAATTGATGGTGCTATATGGGTACCTTAAATATATAATAGATGAGCATCTTGATGAGATGCAATGGATAGGGATAATTGTAGACACACACACTCACTCAGGTTGAACTGGTGTCTTTATTCAACCTTAATAACTATGTCATTATGTAACCTGCCTTTATATGCACATGAATTTTAATGGCATGCCAGTGTTAGTCCTTAGGGTTCAATATTGAGTTGGCCAACCCTTTGCAGCTATAATAGCTTCATGGGAATGTGTGACCATTCTTCCTGAAGCGCATTTGTGAGGTCGGGCACTAATGTGGATGAGAAGGCCTGGCTCGCAGTCTCCACTCTAATTTATCCCAAATGTGTTCTATCGGGTTTAGATCAAGACTCTGTGCAGGTATGTCAAATTCCTCCACCCAAAGTTGCTCATCCAGGTCTTTATGGACCTTGCTTTGTGCACTGGTCCAAATCATTTGGTGGAGGTGGGATTATGGTGTGGGGTCGTTTTTCAGTGGTTGGGCTTGGCCCCCTAGTTCCAGTAAAGGGAACTCTTTAGGGGTCACCATACCAAGACATTTTAGACAATTTCATTTAGAACACCTTTGGGATAAATTAGAGTGGAGAATGTGATCCAGGCCTTTCTCATTCACAACAGTGCCTAACCTCACAATGTGCTCCTGGAAGAATGGTCAAACATTCCCATAGACACACTCTGAAACCTTGTGGACAGCCTTCCCAGAAGAGTTGAAACTGTTATAGCTACAAAGGTTGAGCCAACTCAATATTGAACCTTACGGACTATGACTGGGATGCCATTAAAGTGGAAGTAAACTCCCCTATCGTTTTCAGCCAAGGAAGCTGCCATCTTTGCCTCTATTTAACCTTCAACTGCTATGGTGATGCACATGTGATTCGTTATGACACCAGCCATTGAATGGTTTGATAGTTTGGCTGATAGCACAGCCAATGTGCAGTTAGCATTCCCAGCATGCCTTTTTTTTTAACTGTTTAAATCTATGGGTTTACTTCCACTTTAAAGTTCATGTGCGTGTAAAGGCAGGTATCCCTATACTTTTGGTAATATAGTGTATATAACATTCTATTTCATAATAATATACATTCACAGTACATATTTATTGCCACAGTTACTAAGGCAGCTCCTGGTCTTACTAATAGAAGAGGTATGGGATATAAGTAATCTTCTCTTCTGGAGCCTGGAGAACCCCTATTTAACCGGTTCCGACCAGCGCACGACGATGTATGTCGACAGAATGGCACAGGCAGGCATATTGGTTCACATGTACGTCCAATCTTCAATGCCACCCTGCCATCGGGAGCGCGCCGCCGGCGGCGCGCTCCCACGCTGGTCGGGACCCCCGTGAGTCCGGTCACGGGACCCGCGGACTCGATCGCCGCGGGCATCCCCGCGATCGTCTCACGGGACGGCTGAATGGAGGAAATGCCGTGTAAACAGCATTTCTCCATTCTGCCTAGCAACTAGTGACGCTGATCTCTGCTCCATGTGATTGGAGCAGAGATCAGTGTTCACTAAATGAAAGCCCAACCCCCCCACAGTTAGTAACACACCCCTAGAAACACTTAACCCCTACACTGCCACCCACTGGTTAACCCCTTCACTGCCAGTGTCATTTACACAGGAATGACTGCATTTATATAGCAGTGATTACTGTATAAATGACAATGGTCCCAAAAATGTGTCAAAAATGTCCGATGGGTCCCCCACAATGTCGCAGTCACAATAAAAATCACTGATCGCCGCCATTACTAGTAAAAAAAAAAAAATAATAAAAAATTATTAATAAAAATGGACTTCAATTTTGTTTGGGAGCCACGTCGCACGACCACGCAATTGTCAGTTAAAGCGATGCAGTGCCGAATCGCAAAAAGTGGTCTGGTCTTTGACCAGCAAAATGGTCCGGTCTGTAAGTGGTTAAGATCGACCTTTGAACAACAGTTCCCTGAATGTGAAGCAATTCCCGAACCCTATCAATTATCATACCGTACATAAGAGAGATTTTTCATAGCAAACAAAAGATCAAACAAACAGTGGAGGTCTGATGGTCTCCCAGTATAAACAAAAAGACACATAGGATTTGGCAATTAGTAAAAACAGTTATGTCGAGAACAAGATAAGACTGCAGTATGATGTCATTTGCTGACACTGCACTCCCTTATTTCTTCGTAGGAAATATAAAACTCTTGAAAGGGGACCCGGTTAACCCGGCAGATAATGGGAACTGGGTCATTTGTTTACAATTCTTATGATGTTGACAATTGCGGCCAACACTCTCTGTGTTACTCACAGCTATCGTTCTCTTATGTTGTTTAACCATGTCACTTACAGCAAAGGACATTCCAAGTTCATGATCTGCTTATCAGTCTTCTCAGCTTGATGTATAACATTTTCTCATATCCACAAGCTGAGTGAACTAATAAACACTGGCAATATTCCTGCAAGCATGATACCCAATCAGGAGCTCAGTGCGAGGTAATCTGTTCCGTGGACGCAAGCTGACATATCCAATGTGGTATTTACAAGTAGGACCAGTGAATCCAACATCACCTGACACGTTACAATCCTATATTTGTAATACTTTGATTGGAGCTCTAGAAAATCGAACAATGTATTGATATTTTTCACTACTTTGAATTATTTTTTAAGTCATACTGGATAGGAAATTTTTTATTGTTTTTTTCATGACCTCTTATGTAGTTTACTATAACTTCATTATGATTGCTCAGAAATTGCAAATATAACAGAACATAAAAAACATCAATTTAGAATTGAACAACACTATGGGCACATTTGTGGCACCATTGTAAGAAAACACTACAAATATGAAATAACACTTAAAATTAATATATAAACTGATATCCACAACTTAAAGCAGAACCTTGCTTAAAGTGGTTCTAAAGGTTCGTGTTTTTTTTCATAAAAATAACAAACATGTCATACTTATGCCGCGTACACACGAGCGGACTTTTCAACATCCAAAGTCCGAAGGACCGAGTCCGTCAGACTATCCGATCGTGTGTGGGCTGCAACGGACTTTTGATTCACCAAAGTCTGACGGACTTTAGAATATGGAACATGCTTCAAATTTTCCCGAAGGAACTCCGCCGGACCCGGTCCCCTTCGAAAACTCCGCTCGTGTGTATGCTACTCCGACGGACTAAAACCGACGCTAGGGCAGCTATTGGCTACTGGCTATGAACTTCCTTATTCGAGTCGGGTCGTACGTCATCACGTTCGAATCCGTCTGAGTTTAGTGTGATTGTGTGTGGCCAAGTCCGTTCAGCCGAAAAGTCTGTCAGAACTCCGTCGGAATTCCAGCAGAACTCCGACGGAACTCCTTTGGAAGTCTGTCGGACTTAAGTCCTCTCGTGTGTACGGGGCATTACAGTGCCTTGAAAAAGTATTGCTATCCCTTAAAATTTTCCACATTTTGTCATGTTACAACCAAAAACGTAGTTGTATTTTATTGGGATTGTATGTGATAGACCAACACAAAGTGGCACATAGTTGTAAAGTGGAAGGAAAATTATAAATGGTTTTAAAAATGTTTTACAAATACATTTGCGAAAAGTGTGGCGTGCATTTATATTCAGCTCCCCTGAGTCAATATATTGTAGAACCCCATTTCGCTGAAATTACATTGCAAGTCTTTTTGGGGATGTCTCTACCAATTTTGTACATCTAGAGAGTGACATTTTTGCCCATTCTTCTTTGCAAAATAGCTCAACCTCTGTTAAATTGGAAGGAGCGCATCTGATAACAGCAATTTTCAAGTCTTGCCACAGATTCTCAATTGGATTTAGTTCTAGACTTTGACTAGACCATTCTAACACATAAATATGCTTAGATCTAAACCATTCCATTGTAGCTCTGGCTTTATGTTTAGGGTTGTTGTCCTGCTGGAAGGGGAACCTCCGCCCCAGTCTCAAGTCGTTTTCAGACTCTACCAGGTTTTCTTCTAAGATTGCCCTGTATTTGGCTCCATCCATCTTCCCATCAACTCTGACCAGCTTCCCTGCCCCTACTGAAGAAAAGCATCCTCACAACATGATGTTGCCACCACCATGTTTCACGGTGGGGATGGTGTGTTCAGGGTGATGTGCAGTGTTAGTTTTCCACCACATATAGCGTTTTGCTTTTAGGCCAAAAAGTTCAATTTTGGTCTAATCTGACCAGAGCACTTTCTTCCACATGTTTGCTGTGGTTTAACCTTAAACTACGTAGAGGGTTCTTTTACTGAAAGAGTGGCAAGGATGTGGAATTCCCTTCCACAGGCGGTGGTGTCAGCAGGGGGTATCGATAGTTTCAAGAAACTATTAGATAAGCACCTGAACGATCGCAACATACAGGGATATACAATGTAATACTGACATATAATCTCACGCATAGGTTGAACTTGATGGACTTTTTTCGACCTACACCTACTGTGCAACTTTTCAGATATTTATTTGTAAAAGATTTTGAAAACCATTTCTCATTTTCCTTCAACTCCAAAATTATGTGCCACTTTGTGTTGGTCTATCACATACAATCCCATTAAAATACATTTAAGTTTTTGGCTGTAACATGAATACAAGGCCCTGTACCTGCTCGGTGCATTGGTTTTGCACAGAGCAGCCCCGATCCTCTTCTTCTGGGGTCCCCTGCAGGCACTCCAGGCCTCCCCTCTTCATCGGGTGCCCCCCAGGAAAAGACGCTTTTGCTGGGGGCACTCCGCATGCTTGTTCCCGAGTCCCACTGCTGCGCCAAATGATAAAGACAACAGGACTCAGCCCCACCCCCTGATCCTATGTCATCAGATTTCATTGACAGTAGTGGGAGGCAATCGCTCCCGCTTCTATCAATCTGTTCAATAAGGAGAAAGACAGAGACGGGAGCTGCTGTGCTCATGCACAACGCTGGATCAGATGGGCTCAGGTAAGGAAGTGGGGGATCTGGGGGGCAGATGCAACACAAAAGGTTTTTCACCTTAATGTATAGAATGCATTAACGTGAAAAACCTTATGGCTTTAGAACCACTTTAATGTGCTGTTCTAAAGGTTTCTTACCCTAATGCACTCTCTGCTCAAAGTAAAAAACCTTCTGTGTCGAGGATTCCCCCCCCAGCCCATTCTCGATCCAGAGCTGTGCTCAAGAGCAATGGCTTACTCCACTATCTTTCCCCTCACAGAGCGGATTGATTCAGCCATTGGCTCCTGCTGCAGCACAGGCAGCGGAGCTCTGAATCAAGCCTGCACAAGTGCCCCCATAGATAGCAACTTCCTATGATGGGCACTTGCTGAAGAAGAGGAGTGGCAAGAGCACCTGCGGGGGACCCCAGAAGAAGAGGATCAGGGCTGCTCTGTGCAAAACCATTGCACAGAGCAGGTGAGTATAACATGTTTATTATTTATTTTTTTAATTAAGGTTTAGAATTGCGTCAAAAAAGGAAGCTCTGCTGATCCTCCTCCTCCTTGCCTCCCCCATCTGCCTGTATTGAAACATTGTTTATTTTCTGGGAACAGGTACCTATATGTGGCAGGCACCTGCTCCCACTTCCACTCTTCTTGCCTAGGCAGGAAGTCACAGGGGTTAATGTCTAAAACTAGAGAGTGCAAAATCAGATTCAACTCTACCTAGAAACCAATCAGCTTCCAGTTTTTTTTTTTTTGTCAAACCTTAACTCAACATGCTGAAGTTAGAAGCTGATTGGTTACCATGCAGAAGTGCACCAGATTTTTGCACACTCCAGTTTTAGTAAATAAACCCCACAGCTGGCTTCCCACAGGTAAGGTGGGACCTAAAGACCGGAAAAGAACTGACCCGAGAGATGACAGCGTTGGATTCTTGTCAGCAGCTACAGTATTTGTAGCCTTTGAGCTTCTGATTTTAATGGAGCCCTGGATAGAAATACAGTAGATGCAATGCTACATACAGAACCTTGAAAAAGTTTTCATACCCAATGAAATTTTCCACATTTTGTTATGTTACAACTAAAAACAGAAATATATTTTATTGGGATTTTATGTGATAGACCAACACAAAGTGGCACATAATTATGAAGTGGAAGGAAAATGATAAATGGTTTTCAAAATTTTTTACAAAACAATATGTGAAAAGTGTGGCGTGCATTTGTATCCATCCCCCTTTACTCTGATACCCCTAATTAAAATCTTGTGGAACCAATTGCCTTCAGAAGTCACCTAATTAGTAAATAGAGTCCACCTGCTTGTAATTTAATCTCAGTATAAATATAGCTGTTCTGTGAAGCCTTCAAAGGTTTGTTAGAGAACTTTAGTGAACAAACAGCATCTTGAACGCCAAGAAACCCACCAGACAGGTCATGGATAAAGTTGTGAAGAAGTTTAATGTAAGGTTAGGCTATAAAAAAATATATCTCAGGCTTTAAACATCTCACAGAGGAGAGACTGGAAACTGGAAACCTGCCAAGAAACGTCCGTCCACCTAAACTGACAAGCCGGGACAGGAGAGCATTAATCAGAGAAGCAGCCAAGAGGCCCATAAAAACTCTGGAGAAGCTGAAGAAATACACAGCTCAGGTGAGAGAATCTGTCCACAGGACAACTATTATGCCACGTACACCGATTGGATCTTCCGTCGGAAATAACTTGGATGGTTTTTCCGACGGAATTCCGCTCAAGCTTGGCTTGCATACACACGGTCACACAAAAGTTCTCTGAACTTTCGACCGTCAAGAACACGGTGACGTACAACACTACGACAAGCCGAGAAAATGAAGTTCAATACTTCAGGGCATGCGTTGAATTGTTTCCAAACATGGGTAGGAATTTTTCGCGTCGGAATTGCTACAGACGATCGTAATTTCCGATCTGAACTTTTTTCGACCGAAAAATTTTGAATCTGCTCTCAGTCTTTTGCTGTCAGGATTTCCGCCAGCAAAAGTCAGATGGAACGTACACACGGTCGGAATTTCCGACCAAAAGCTCACATTTCTGTGTACGGGGCATAAGTCATGTACTCCACAAATCTGGCCTTTATGGAAGAGTGGCAAGAAGAAAGCTATTGTTGAAAGAAAGCCATAAGAAGTCACATTTGCAGTTTGCGAGAAGCCATGTGGGGGACACAGCAAACATGTGGAACAAGGTGCTCTGGTCAGACTAGAATTTTTTGGCCTAAAAGCAAACCGCTATGTGTGGTGGAAAAGTAGCACTGCACATCACTCTGGACCTCCTATCATAATTTGGATTATCAGCAAGGATGGGAAGTGCTATCATAATGGGGGATTTTAATTATCCAGACATAGACTGGGCAGAGGCAACCATGCATCCGTCTAAGGCTTGCCAGTTCCTAAATGTCTTTCAGTACAATTTCATGGGTAAGATGGTAGATGCACCAACTAGAAATAAAGCATTACTAGATCTACTGATTACCAACAATACAGACCTGATCACAGATTTGGAAATACGGGGAAATGTAGGAAACAGCGATCACAGGTCAATTGGCTTCAGTATAAATCACACAAATAGGAAACATAAGGGAAATGTAAAGATACTGAATTTCAAAAGAGCCAACTTCCCTAAACTACAAACCTTGCTAGAAGATATAAATTGAGATAGAATCTTAGGAACAAAGAACACGGAGGAGAGATGGGTTCGCTTTAAGAGCATATTAAATTAGGGCACTAGCCAATGCATCCCATTGGGTAATACATTTAAAAGAGCGAACAAAAGTCCTGGATGGCTTAACGCCAATGTAAAAATGCATATAAAAGCAAAAGAGAAGGCCTTCAAAAAATATAAGTATTCAAACTTTATAAAGAATGCAACAAGAAATGTAAGGGTAGATTTAGGACGGCTAAGATAGAACATGATAGACATATAGCGGAGGAGAGCAAAAAAAATTCCCAAGAAATTCTTTAAGTATGTAAACAGTAAAAAAGTGAGGACAGACCATATTGGCCCCATAAAGAATGAGAAAGGGCATCTGGTTACAAAGGATGGGGAGATGGCGAAGGTATTGAATTTATTCTTCTCCTCAGTCTTCACAAGGGAATTGGGGGGCTTAAGTAACCAAAACTGCAGTGTTCATCCTTGTGACACATCACAGGGAGAACCCTCATGGCTAACAGAGGACAGAATTAGAATTAGACTTGGGAAACTTAACATTGATAAATCACCGGGACCAGATAGCTTGCACCTGAGGGTACTTAGGAAACTCAGTCAAGTAATTGCCAGACCATTGTTCCTAATTTTTACTGACAGTCTACTGACTGGAATGGTACCAGTGGATTGGAGAAAAGCCAATGTAACACCAATATTTAAAAAGGGCCCAAAATACATCCCTGGGAATTACAGACAAGTTAGCCTAACATCAATAGCATGCAAGCTCTTGGAGGGGATAATAAGGGACTATGTACAAGATTTTAGTAATGAAAACAATATCAATAAACTATTAACCTATGAGGAAGTGAGTTCCCATCTAGATAACTGAATTTTGGCATGCATTAAAAAAGGAATTAACTCCAGGGATAAAGTTATAATTCTCTCACTCTACAAGACTCTGGTCCGGCCGCACCTGGAGTATGCTGTCCAGTTCCGAGCACCAGTCCTCAGGAAGGATGTACTGGAAATGGAGCGAATACAAAGAAGGGCAACAAAGCTAATAAAGGGTCTGGAGGACATTATTTATGAAGAAAGGTTTCCAGCACTGAACTTATTTTCTCTGGAGAAGAGAGGCTTGAGAGGGGATATGATTTCAATTTACAAATACCATACTGGTGACCCCACAATAGGGATATGGTGGTCTCAGCGGGGGGCATCGATAGTTTCAAAAAACAAAAATACAAGCACCTGAACGACTGCAACATACAGGGATATACGATGTAATACTGACATATAATCACACACATAGGTTGGACTTGATGGACTTGTGTCTTTTTTCAGCCTCACCTACTATGTAACTATGTAACTCTAAACACACCATCCTCACTGTGAAACATGGTGGTGGCAGCATCATGTTGTGGGATGCTTTTCTTCAGCAAGGACAGGGAAGCTGGTCAGAGTTGATGGAAAGATTGATTAAGCCAAACACAGGGCAATCTTAGAAGAAACCCTGTTATAGTCTGCAAAAGACTTGAGACTGGGACAGAGGTTCGCCTTCCAGCAGGACAATGACCCTAAACATAAAGCCAGAGCTACAATAGAATGATTTAGATCTAAGCATATTCATGTGTTAGAATGGCCTAGTCAAAGTCCAGACATAAATCCAATTGAGAATCTGTGGCAAGACTTGAAAATTGCTGTTCACAGACACTCTCCATCCAATCTGACAGATCTTCAGCTATTTTGCAAAGAAGAATGGGCAAAAATGTCCCTCTCTAGATGTGCAAAACTGGTAGAGACATCCCCAAAAAGACTGTAATTGTAGCGAAATGTGGTTCTTCAACATATTGACTCAGGTTTGCTTAATACAAATGCACACCACACTTTTCACATATTTATTTGTAATAAATTTGGAAAACCATTTATAATTTCCCTTCCACTGCACAATTATGTACCACTCTGTGTTGGTCCATCACATAAAACCTCAATAAAATACATTTATGTTTTTGGTTGTAACATTACAAAATGTGGAAAATTTCAAAGGGTATGAATAAATTTATAAGGCACTGTAACATTGCATTTAGTTGATATCTTTGTACTCAGAAGACTTTGTCAATTATGTTTTGGAGTAATTAAATGATGTTAATGTACAATATTTAAAGAGCTGTGTAAATTGCCAGTGCTATATAAATACCTGTAATAAACAATACATTAAATAATAATAGGTAGGGAGGACCCTCACCATGCCAACATCCAAAATATAAAGATTGACCAAGTCAAAAAATTGGCGGACTTTGTGGGCACACAATGAGAGGGAGAATTAATAAAAAAGTATATATTTTATTACAGAATCATTAAAATTACAAAAAACATATAACCCACATATAAACAACACCCTGTGTGGATACAGTTACCAGTTACCCAATGATGCAGTTACAGAGGGCTGGATCTAAGGTACAGAGATTCATGTCATAATGTATCAAAATAGGAAAAAAAAAAATTCTGATCCAGTAATACCTCCAAAAACTTGCTCTGTGACACCAGATATTAGCTTCCTCAGGACAAAAACTTGGTAGGTGCTGGTATATTTAAAAACAAAATGTGCACATGCAGATATTTAGTATAATATATAGCTATCTAAGTATAGCTATAACTGTTATGACATTGCTCCAAGAGAAGTAAAAAAATAAATAAAAAAAACATATAGCCATAAAAACATATATGCTTGCCTGGTGAACTTGTGGCTCAGGGTATGGGGGAACCTCACAGAACTAACAGAGACAAATGAAAATTCAGATTTTCATATGTTTTTATAGATGCACGCATATCCTGCGGTCTATGATAAGTATCAGTAGATAAAGCAGAGACATATGCATTATAGGCTGAGGTTCCACTCTGAAAAAATCCCCATATCAAAAAAATGGTTTGTGCTAGAGCAACTCTCACCTGGTTATGTGGAAATATATTAGAATATAGGTCATACACAGCGGTAAGTAGTAACAAATTTCCGTTGTAAATGTATTTAATAAATACAAGTAAAAAGTAGACAAAGTCCACCCTTTAAACAGAATATATATAATGGCATAGAATACACAAAAGCTGCACAGAGTATATATGAATGGTACTTACCAATAGTACCTAGAATTGGCCCATGGGTACCGGACCACTATTTAAATGGATGAGTGCTCAATCCCTTTAGGTATAGAAACCGATGGGTGGCAATTTCTTGACTTGGTCAATCCTTATATATTAAATAATAACAGTTATCTAAATACTTACATAAAATCAGCAATAGGGAAACAATCAAAAAATATTTCTAATTTTAGCATTTTTCTAAAATGTATAACATAAAATTGTGTTAAAATTCCAAACAAATATGTATATATTACTATACTGTATGTCTCAAATTCAAAACAAAATGCCTTCTAGCCCTCTGAAGTGGGGAGTGGGGTGGAAGCGGCAGACCCTGGAACACAAGTGATTAAATTGTGACAAAAGCTGTCGTTTTTTTTTCTAAAGTCTCCTTTATTCATCAGTTATGGCCATATTTACTCTAATTTACTTGTAAAAATGTCATGCTTCGTTTTTTCTTTTGGTCATTTAACTCTTCAGTTTGAAACTGGTCTAAAAGAAAAACGAGTTATAGAAAGTAGAAGCTGTAACAAAACACTCTTTTTTTCTTTTCTCTCTGCCAATTAGGACTCCTTAGAAGAAGAGAGACAGGCTGAGCCCAGTAAAAGAGGTCTTACACAGGCCTGGCTGAATGAAGCCTTTTTTGAGCCTCTGATATACAGAAACCTACTTGAAGACACATATTGTCCAGATATAGCATACAATTCTGTCTGCTGCAATATCCTGAGGCTTCTGGACTACTGGAGCTTCATGGTACAATGTGAGCATGCTATTGTATACATGTTGTAGAAACCAATAAAAGCTCAAGCGAGGCTGACACAATCACTGCCCAGAAAACTCAGTGGGTTCTCTGTGGTTACCCAATTGTTAGCAATGTCCTTAAGTTGACCCATACCTTGAATAATTGCCCCATTGTTAGGTTACCACTAGATGTGGTTCTTGATGATAAGCTCTGTACTGAGTCCTGTTCTATGTATTCTATGTAAGTGATATAACTGAAAGTTTGGTGGGTAAGGTATGTATTTTTGCTGATAACACAAAGGTGTGTAATAGGGCTGATATTCCCGGAGGTGTCTGTAACATGGAACAAGAAGATGTATATATTCTCTGGCATATTACCAAGGATCTACAATCACAGTCCAAATGTTTTTTATTGCAGATAGATCAACAACATAAAGACAAGTGCATTGTTTTAGAGTGGCGTAGGCCCCCTTCGTCAGGCATGTGTCACATGGATCCAGGTTCCAACTGGTAATCTCTGCAGCACCCACCATTGATGAGCCTTGTTTCCCAGGAACATGTGCAATAGGAATATAGACAAGACTGTAACATGGAACAAGATTTGGCATTGCTGGAAGATTGGTCAAAGCAGTGGAAACTGCAGTTCAATGTTTATTAATGTAAAATAATGCACCTAGGGAAAAAAGATTCCCTTGAGAGAGTACAACATTGAGGGTACAGTGTTGGCCAGAAGTACAGAAGAAAAAGATTTGGGGGTACTTATTTCAGATAATTGCAAAATTTACAAACAGTGTGACCAGGCAGTGGGGAAAGCGAATACAATTTTAGGATGCATCTCTAGATCACCAGCAGGAGGAAGGAGATTCTGAGTCCCCTATATAGATCTTTAACCACTTAAGCCCTGGACCATTTTGCAGGCGAAAGACCAGAGCACTTTTTGCAATTCGGCACTGCGTCGCTTTGACAATTGTGCAGTCGTGCGACGTGGCCCCCAAACAAAATTGACGGTCTTTTTTTCCCACAAATAGAGCTTTCTTTTGGTGATATTTGATCACCCCTGCGGTTTTAATTTTTTTGGGCTATAAACAAAAATGCTATACATTTTTAAATAAATGCATCTTTTTTTACATTTTTCTATAATAAATATCCCCCAAAAATATATAAAAAAAAACATTTTTTTTTCCTCAGTTTTCTTCTACATATTTTTATTCTATGTATTCTTCTATATATTTTTGGTAAAAAAAATTGCCATAAGCGATTATTGGTTTGCACAAAAGTTATAGCGTTTACAAAATAGGGGATAGTTTTACTAGTAATGGCGGCGATCAGTGATTTTTATCGTGACTGCAACATTATGGCGGACACATCGGACATTTTTGACACATTTTTGGGACCATTCACATTTATACAGCAATTAGTGCTATACAAAGGCACTGATTCCTGTGCAAATGACACTGCCAGTGAAGGGATTAACCACTAGGTGGCAGTGTAGGGGTTAAGTGTGTCCTAGGGGCATGTTTCTAACTGTGGGGGGGCGTGGCTGTGTATGACACGTCACTGATCTCTGCTCCGATCACACAGTGATCACACAGTTAGCATCTCCCCATTCTTCCTCCCCGTGAGGCGATTGCGGGTATCCCCGTGGCGATCACGTCCACGGGACCCGCGATTGGACTCATGGAGGTTCCGACCGGCACGCGCATGCGATGGCATGGCTCGCAAATTTAAAGGGACGTACCTGTACGCCCATTTGCCTGTCTGTGCCATTCTGCCAACGTACATCGGCGTGAGCTGGTCGGCAAGTGGTTAATGCGACCTAATTTAGAATAATGTGTCTAGTTCTGGAGACCTTACTTACAGAAAGATATTGATGAGACAGAATGCATCCAGAGACGTGTAACAAAAATGGTGAAATCTTTGAGGTATAAAACATATTGAGAGAGACTTCAGGAACTTAATATGTACCGTCTGGAGGAAAGAAGGAAAAGGGAAGACATGACTGAAACCTTTAAATGCATCAAGGGGGTGAATACGGTACATGAAGGTTTTTTCAATATGAAACCAAAATCAAGAACACGGAGACATGACCTCAAACTAACTGGAGGAAAGTTCAAAATAAATCTTAGAATGTATTATTTTACTGAAATGGTAGTTGACGCTTGGCATTAACTTCCAACAGAGATAGTGAGACAGTCAACAGTAAATGGCTTCAAACATGCTTGTAACAAACATACATCTATACTCAGACAATAAAGTTAATTAAAAAAAACGAAAAAAAAACGAAAAAAATGAGCAGACTCCTTGGATTACTTGGTCTTTTTCTGCCATCATGTTTCTATGTTTCTATAAGTCCTAATTATTTTATTTAAATATCTCCTCTTGCGTTAAGCATTTAAGGCCATTGCCTCCTAAAACTCTCAGTTTACATGGATGCTGAAAGTTAAAATGATATGATGGCTTTTTGTATTTCTTGGTAACTTAATGAGGAACTCCAGCTCTGCCCAACTGAGATGGCTATTTCAAAACAAATTATAGCGTTTTCATTGTGTAGAATAAACTAGTTATCAGGCAATGTAGCTATGAGAGGCTTTGTTGTGGCTTTGTAGAAGGCTACGGGGACATAAACTATGGTATGGAAATGAAAGCTGGTCATATACATAACAATTGTCCTCGTTCATCCAAGCAGGCTGAAAGACAGAAATCCATAGATTCCTCCATTTGCCCCAAATAGCATGGATCGACAAATCTTCCACTGTCTACTGACAACAGGCCTTACACATAAACCATACACTCAAAGATTTTTCTTTTTCATCCCAGTGAGCTGAACAAAAGAAATCCATAGATTCCTCCATCCAAGCTGAACAGCACGGGCGAATGAATCTCCTGCTGCCAGCTATTGTACTCTGACAGCTAGGGATGAGCCGAACACCCCCCGGTTCGGTTCGCACCAGAACTTGCGAACGACCCCCGCGTTCGGTACGAACGTTAGAACCCCATTGAAGTCTATGGGACTCGAACGTTCGAATTGGAAAGTGCTAATTTTAACGGCTAATATGCCAGATAGTGTCCTAAAAAGGGTTTGGCGACCTGCCTCCTGCCTCAGGGGACATGGGTCACTGCAAAAAAAAGTTTTAAAAACTATCGTTTTGGTGGGAGCACTGATTTTAATGACGATTAAAGTGAAAAAAAAAAAGTGAAATATTCCTTTAAATATGGTGCCTGGTGGGTGTCTGTAGTATGCCTGTGAAGTGCCACGTGTTTCCCGTGTTTAGAACAGTCCCTGCACAAAATGACATTAAGCGGAAATAACACCATTTAAAACTGCTTGCGGTTTTAATGTTATATCTGGTTCCTGCAATATGGTTGAAAATCATTCAGAAAAATGGCATGGGTAGCCCTCCCTGCCCATTACCAGCCTATTTGGGTCTTGTACGCATATTAAGGGGAACCCTGTACCCATATTAAAAAAAGGAAATGCGTGTGGCCCCCAGGCCCTATATACTCAGAACAGAAGTATACAGGCGGTGCAAACAAGACAGGGACTGTGTAGGTTTGTTGTGTTAAGTTGAATCTGTTTGTAATTTTCAACTGGTACATTTTTAAAGTGTAGCTCCAGTCAAAAAAAATATTTTTAAGCTTTTTGGAAAACATAGGGAAGGGTTATCACCCCTGTATAATTTGTTTTGTCGTCCATCTTTTTTCATCTCACTTGCTGTTGTCTCCTTCCGTTTGCAAGTAGGAGATGTTTGTAAATTGGATGTTTGAAAGTAGGGGCCTGCCCTATATGCTCTGCAGAAATGGCGGAACAAGGTGTTGGTTTTGCAACAACATTGTAAGCCCTCAAAGTGACTCTTGGTGGGCGCTGGAGCGCCCTGCTGTGAACGATTATATCAAGAATTGTAATTACATGCCATTGTTGAACAGTGGTAGAAAAATTGACCTTTGGTGGTTGTGGTGCTGGTGCCACAACACTATAAGTCCTCACAGTTACTCTGGGTGGGCACAGGAAGGGGCCCTCCTGTGAAATATTATATCAAGAATTGTAATTACATGTCCCTGTTAAACAGGGACAGAAAAATTGGGCCTTAGGCACTGGTGCCATCACACTGCAACCTCTGCCATACACTCTAGTTTTATTGCAGGAATTAGCCCTGCTGCAAAGCATTGCATCAAAAATTGTACTTAAACGCCCCTGTTAAACAGGGGCATAAAAATTGGGCCTTAGGCACTGGTGCCATCCCACTGCAACCTCTGCCATATACTCTAGTTTTATTGCAGGAATTAGCCCTGCTGCAAAGCATTGCATCAAAAATTGTACTTAAACGCCCCTGTTAAACAGGGGCAGAAAAATTGGGCCTTAGGCACTGGTGCCATCACACTGCAACCTCTGCCATACACTCTAGTTTTATTGCAGGAATTAGCCCTGCTGCAAAGCATTGCATCAAAAATTGTACTTAAACGCCCCTGTTAAACAGGGGCAGAAAAATTGGGCCTTAGGCACTGGTGCCATCCCACTGCAACCTCTGCCATATACTCTAGTTTTATTGCCGGAATTAGCCCTGCTGCAAAGCATTGCATCAAAAATTGTACTTAAACGCCCCTGTTAAACAGGGGCAGAAAAATTGGGCCTTAGGCACTGGTGCCATCCCACTGCAACCTCTGCCATATACTCTAGTTTTATTGCAGGAATTAGCCCTGCTGCAAAGCATTGCATCAAAAATTGTACTTAAACGCCCCTGTTAAACAGGGGCATAAAAATTGGGCCTTAGGCACTGGTGCCATCCCACTGCAACCTCTGCCATATACCCTAGTTTTATTGCAGGAATTAGCCCTGCTGCAAAGCATTGCATCAAAAATTGTACTTAAACGCCCCTGTTAAACAGGGGCAGAAAAATTGGGCCTTAGGCACTGGTGCCATCCCACTGCAACCTCTGCCATATACTCTAGTTTTATTGCCGGAATTAGCCCTGCTGCAAAGCATTGCATCAAAAATTGTACTTAAACGCCCCTGTTAAACAGGGGCATAAAAATTGGGCCTTAGGCACTGGTGCCATCCCACTGCAACCTCTGCCATATACTCTAGTTTTATTGCAGGAATTAGCCCTGCTGCAAAGCATTGCATCAAAAATTGTACTTAAACGCCCCTGTTAAACAGGGGCATAAAAATTGGGCCTTAGGCACTGGTGCCATCCCACTGCAACCTCTGCCATATACTCTAGTTTTATTGCAGGAATTAGCCCTGCTGCAAAGCATTGCATCAAAAATTGTACTTAAACGCCCCTGTTAAACAGGGGCATAAAAATTGGGCCTTAGGCACTGGTGCCATCACACTGCAACCTCTGCCATACACTCTAGTTTTATTGCAGGAATTAGCCCTGCTGCAAAGCATTGCATCAAAAATTGTACTTAAACACCCCTGTTAAACAGGGGCAGAAAAATTGGGCCTTAGGCACTGGTGCCATCACACTGCAACCTCTGCCATATACTCTAGTTTTATTGCAGGAATTAGCCCTGCTGCAAAGCATTGCATCAAAAATTGTACTTAAACGCCCCTGTTAAACAGGGGCAGAAAAATTGGGCTGCTGGCATCACCCAGAACCAAAAATGTTCTTCCAACATATCAGCGGAGGAGGAAGAGGATAGACAATCAACATAACAGGACAGTCACTCAGCATCAGCATAGGCAGTCTTGAAGGGATGTGGTATTTCAAAAAAAATTATTCGGTTACATCAGCTTCAGGTGCTTGGTAGCTGTGGGTGATCCAAGACTGATTCATCTTGATGAAGGTCAGTCGATCAACTGATTCGGTGGACAGGCGCACCCTGTGATCGGTAACGAAGCCACCAGCAGCACTGAAGGTGCGTTCCGAAAGAACGCTGGATGCAGGACAGGCCAGTAGCTCAATTGCATACTGTGCAAGCTCTGGCCAGTGATCCATCCTCAAGACCCAGTAAGCCAGAGGATTTTCAGTGGGAAAGGTGTCCAAGTCTGACCTTGCCCCTAGGTATTCCTGCACCATGTAAATTAGACGCTGGCGATGGGTGCTGGAACCAATCATACCTTGGGGCTGCGGACTAAAAAATTGTCTGAAAGCATCAGTCAGACGGCCACCTTCTCCACCGCTCCTTCTAACTGATGCCTCAGCAACACGTTGTCCAGGACCAGGAGTTTGTGACCTCCCAGTCTCTGGGAACGCGTTGCACAGAGCTTTCTGCAAGGCCTCCCGGAGATGTCTCATCCTCTGCTCCCTCTGCGATGGCAAGATAAGGTCGGCAACCTTACCCTTGTACCGTGGATCAAGGAGAGTGGCCAGCCAGTAATGGTCCCTCTCCTTGATCCGAAGAATACGAGGATCCTTCCGCAGGCTTTGCAGGATCAGGGAGGCCATGCAGCGTAGGTTAGCTGAGGCATTCGGTCCGGAGTCCTCTGGGTCACTAAGGACAACATGATCCGCAGCTACTTCCTCCCAGCCACGTACAAGTCCACGTGTTTCTTGGGACTGTAAATCATCCCTATAAGACTGCTGCTGCTGATGCTGAGTGCCAGCCTCCACCTCCATGCTGACACAATCATCCTCCTCCTCCTCTTCCTCCTCCTCACCCTCTTCCTGTGTGATGGGTGGCACAGCAGGAACATTGTCTGGATAAAGGGGGCCTTGAGAGGCAAGGAAGTCCTCCTCTTCCTGCCTCTGTTCTGCCTCAAGTGCCCTGTCCATTATTCCACGCAGCGTATGCTCCAAGAGGTGGACAAGAGGTATAGTGTCACTGATGCATGCACTGTCACTGCTCACCATCCTTGTGGCCTCCTCAAACGGTGACAGGACAGTGCATGCCTCCCTGATCATGCCCCACTGGCGTGGTGAGAAAAAACCAAGCTCCTCTGACCCTGTCCTGGTGCCGTAGTCGCACAGGTACTCATTGATGGCCCTCTGCTGCGTGTGCAGCCGCTGCAGCATGGCCAATGTTGAGTTCCATCTGGTGGGCATGTCACATATAAGGCGGTTCTTGGGCAGGTTCAACTCCTTTTGGAGCTCAGCCAGCCGAGCACAGGCATTAAATGATCGACGGAAATGCACACAGACTCTCCTGGCCTGTTTCAGGACATCCTGTAAGCCGGGGTACCTGCCCAAGAACCGCTGCACCACCAGGTTAAGGACGTGAGCTACACAGGGCACATGGGTCAGTTGTCCCTGTCGGAGGGCGGAGAGGAGGTTGGTGCCATTGTCGCAAACCACCATTCCTGGCTTAAGCTGGCGTGGCGTCAACCACCTCTCGGCCTGCCCCTGCAGAGCTGACAAAACATCCGCCCCAGTGTGGCTCCTGTCCCCCAAACAAACCAGCGCAAGCACGGCATGGCATCGTTTTGCCTGCGTACTTGCGTAGCCCCTGCAACGCCTACGGAGCACCGCTGGTTCTGAGGACAGAGCACTGGAAGAGGCCATGGAGGAAGAAGAAGAGGAGGGGGTGGAGGAGAGAGGTGTGTCACAACCAATAGTAGCATTTTGGAGGCGTGGTGGCGGAACAACCTCCAACACTACTGCACCTTGTCCTGCATCCTTCCCAGCAGCCAGGAGAGTGACCCAATGGGCCGTGAAAGACAGGTAACGTCCCTGTCCATGCCTGCTGGACCATGAGTCAGCGGTAATATGCACCTTACCGCTGACCGCCCTGTCCAGCGAGGCAAGGACATTGCCTTCCACATGCCGGTAGAGAGCCGGAATCGCCTTCCGTGAGAAAAAGTGGCGTTTGGGGACCTGCCACTGAGGAACCGCACATTGTACAAACTCACGGAAGGGGGCCGAGTCTACCAACTGAAAAGGCAGCAGTTGAAGTGCTAGCAATTTAGCCAAGCTAGCATTCAACCGCTGGGCATGTGGATGGCTGGGAGTAAATTTCTTCCGCCGGTCCAGCAGCTGGGGCAGGGACATTTGTCTGCTATAATCGGACGTGGATGTACCACTAGCAGAGTTCCCGGAAGCACTTGGCTGTGACACACCTAATTCTACACCTTCATTCCTCTCAGAGCAGGTTTCAGAGAGGACTGAAGGTCTAGTGGGGTTGGAGATGCCAGCTGATGAGGAGCAAGGAGAGGTCCGCTTTGTTCTTTGGTGTGGGTCTTTGAGGTATGCTTGCCAACGAGCTGCATGGCAGGTCAACATATGTCTGGTCAAGCATGTGGTGCCCAAGCGGCTGATGTTTTGGCCACGTGAGATACGCTTGAGACATATGTTGCAAATAGCAGCGGTGCGATCTGATGCACTCGTCTCAAAAAAGGCCCACACCAAAGAACTTTTAGAATAACGCGCAGAGGAAGCGCTCTGCGCAGAGGAAGCGCTCTGCGCAGGCGGAGCTCTGCGGTGTGATTCAGTCGGTGTGCTGCCCCTAAGCTGGCCCCCGGAGGGCATCCTGCCTCGTTGGACATGTGCCTCCTCCTCCTCCTCCTCCTCCCTCCTTCCAGGCACCCACGTGGAGTCAGTGCCCTCATCATCCCCTCCCTCTTCATCGCTGTAGCAAACCTGGCAGTATGCTGCAGCTTGTGGAACATGACTGCCAGATTGCTGTCCTTCTTGAGCATCCCCTCTCTCTGTGCTCACGCTACTGCCTTCCTCTAGCTGAGTGTCATCATCAGAGCCCACCAAACACTGGGCATCCTCCTGGAGCATGTACCCAACACTGTGCTCAAAGAGTTCAGGAGACTCCTCAGGAGGACGTGGTGGGTCTAGGGAAGGAGTCACTGATGATGACATTGAGAGGAGGGACGACGATGTGTTGGCAGCTGCTTTTCTACTACCCTGAGACTGGGTGAGAGAGGATGAGGAGGATGAAGAGGGCTTGGTCATCCACTCTACCAAGTCGTTGGCATGTTGCGGTTCAACATGTCCAGCTGCAGAAAAGAAGGACAAGCATGTCCCATGGCCACGTGCTGATGACAATGCACCGCGTCCACGACCAGCACTGTTGTCTCTAGACACAGAGCCTGCTTGCCCTCTTTTATCGGCTCGCGCCTGTCTGCCTCTCCTTGCTGGCCTTCCAGACATGGTAATGGCCTGAAGGGAGTTGGGTAAAACAGTAGTTGGGTAGTTTATATTGTGCTGGAGGCACACAACACCCACTAACTCCTGCAGATGCCTTTTTTATAGAACAGCAGAGTTAAAGGGGTATATACAGATGTATACTGTGCTGTGCTGGAGGCACACACAACTTCCAATAACTCCCGCAGATGCCAATCGGGCCCAAATAGAGAACAGCTATGTAGGTGGATAATAGCGGTATGTACTGGGTACAGAGCAGGCACACAGCACGCACTATCTCCTGAGTGACACTACTGACTGCAAGCTCTATTGTTAAAGATGGACCACTAGCTATATAGGTGAGGTGAATATCACGGTGTATACTGCGGTCAGGGCACGCAGACAATAACCAGAAAACAGCAGAGTTAAAGGGGTATATACAGATGTATACTGTGCTGTGCTGGAAGCACACACAACTTCCAATAACTCCCGCAGATGCCAATCGGGCCCAAATAGAGAACAGCTATGTAGGTGGATAATAGCGGTATGTACTGGGTACAGAGCAGGCACACAGCACGCACTATCTCCTGAGTGACAATACTGACTGCAAGCTCTATTGTTAAAGATGGACCACTAGCTATATAGGTGAGGTGAATATCACGGTGTATACTGCGGTCAGGGCACGCAGACAATAACAAGAAAACAGCAGAGTTAAAGGGGTATATACAGATGTATACTGTGCTGTGCTGGAAGCACACACAACTTCCAATAACTCCCGCAGATGCCAATCGGGCCCAAATAGAGAACAGCTATGTAGGTGGATAATAGCGGTATGTACTGGGTACAGAGCAGGCACACAGCACGCACTATCTCCTGAGTGACACTACTGACTGCAAGCTCTATTGTTAAAGATGGACCACTAGCTATATAGGTGAGGTGAATATCACGGTGTATACTGCGGTCAGGGCACGCAGACAATAACCAGAAAACAGCAGAGTTAAAGGGGTATATACAGATGTATACTGTGCTGTGCTGGAAGCACACACAACTTCCAATAACTCCCGCAGATGCCAATCGGGCCCAAATAGAGAACAGCTATGTAGGTGGATAATAGCGGTATGTACTGGGTACAGAGCAGGCACACAGCACGCACTATCTCCTGAGTGACAATACTGACTGCAAGCTCTATTGTTAAAGATGGACCACTAGCTATATAGGTGAGGTGAATATCACGGTGTATACTGCGGTCAGGGCACGCAGACAATAACAAGAAAACAGCAGAGTTAAAGGGGTATATACAGATGTATACTGTGCTGTGCTGGAAGCACACACAACTTCCAATAACTCCCGCAGATGCCAATCGGGCCCAAATAGAGAACAGCTATGTAGGTGGATAATAGCGGTATGTACTGGGTACAGAGCAGGCACACAGCACGCACTATCTCCTGAGTGACACTACTGACTGCAAGCTCTATTGTTAAAGATGGACCACTAGCTATATAGGTGAGGTGAATATCACGGTGTATACTGCGGTCAGGGCACGCAGACAATAACCAGAAAACAGCAGAGTTAAAGGGGTATATACAGATGTATACTGTGCTGTGCTGGAGGCACACACAACTTCCAATAACTCCCGCAGATGCCAATCGGGCCCAAATAGAGAACAGCTATGTAGGTGGATAATAGCGGTATGTACTGGGTACAGAGCAGGCACACAGCACGCACTATCTCCTGAGTGACACTACTGACTGCAAGCTCTATTGTTAAAGATGGACCACTAGCTATATAGGTGAGGTGAATATCACGGTGTATACTGCGGTCAGGGCACGCAGACAATAACCAGAAAACAGCAGAGTTAAAGGGGTATATACAGATGTATACTGTGCTGTGCTGGAGGCACACACAACTTCCAATAACTCCAGCAAATGACAATCGGGCTCAAATAGAGAACAGCTATGTAGGTGTATATAGTGGTATGTACTGGGTACAGAGCACGCAGACAGCACGCACTAACACTACTGACTGCAAGCTCTATTATTAAAGCTAGATCACTAGCTATATAGGTGAGGTGAATATAGTGGTGTATACTGCGGTCAGGGCACAGACAGTAACCACTACACAAGAGCAAAATAGTAAATCAGCCAAAAACGATTGGTGTGTAACTGTGTTGAAGGTACACAGAACACCCACTGCTTCAGATGCTAACAAACACTACACGAGGCCGCCTGAAAGGCAGCTTTATATAGTGTGGGGCGTGCACTACACAGCCTGAGCTATGATTGGCCACAGGCAGGATGCCTGTGGCCAACCATTGCTCTCCTCGCTACTGGCGCTGCGATTGGCCAAGCATGCGGGGTCACAGTGCATGCTTGGCCAATCGTGAGACAGCAATGCATTGCGCCATCGCAATGCATTGTGGGCCACACGAATTTTGCCGCGAACGGCCCAAACGTTCGGAATTCGGCGAACGCACGAACGACCGATGTTCGAGTCGAACATGCGTTCGACTCGAACACGAAGCTCATCCCTACTGACAGCAGTGGTCGCAGCCGATTGGCTGCAGTCACTGTGCAGCCAACTTTTTTATACCCAGCTCTTTTGCTTACTCAACTGAAGTTTGTTGAGCTTGGTGGTGTTGGCAAGGCCACTTATGGCTAAAATTTCTGCTTATTTACAGGAATTGGCCGAAATTGGAACCATGTATTGTCAACTTTAGTCATTGGAATGTCTTAACCCTTGTACACACGGTCGGACATTCCGACAACCAAATCTGTTGGATTTTGTCCGACAGATTTTGTCCGAAACTGGTGTTGCATACACACGGTCGGACAAAGTTGTCGGAAAATCCGATCGTTCAGAACGCAATGACGTTATTTCGTTGCGACGGGACTACGTTCAGGCTAGTAGCCAATAGCTTTGGTCTAGGAATTTGATCTGAGCATGCGTGCCACTTTTTCCGATCAGAAAAAGTCCGATTGGATCATGTTGTAGGAAAATTTTATAGCCCAGCTCTAAAACTTTGTCGGTCGGATATTCAGACGGAAACAGTCCGATGGAGCCCACACACAGTCGGATTATCCAATAACACGGTCCGATCAGACATTTTCTGTCGGAATGTCTGACTGTGTGTACAAGGGCTTAGAGATATAGGAAGTGGCTGGGTGGTTTAAAGTGTGTGCAAGGCCAAAATATTTTCTGGTTTTGTTTTGTTTTTTGGCTTTTGGCTGTCTGTATTCCTGCTAGCAAGATTTACACTCTCTAGTTCTCCTGGTGCCCATTGTTTCCAGTGCACAAAAAGATGGACACGAGGACAGGGGATTGAGTGGAGTGAGTAATTTTGTTTTTGTGTGATAACTGTATATGAAGGGATTCCCCTCACTTTAAAGTGGTTCTAAAGACAAAACTTTTGCCTCACTATCTGTAAAAAACACCTCCCCTCCGTGACTCCTTTCACTGCTCCAGTGATGTCCCAGTTGCAGCACCACTCACCTCTTTTTCTAGTCTCAGAGGAGACACTGAGAGCAGTGGGAGCCATAGGCTTCTGCCAGTCCAAATCCTCTAAGAAGAGAGCAGGGCTGTGGCATACCAGTGCGGTGTGTGTCCATGGATGCACATAGCCTGGCTCAGGAGAATGTGCACGGGTGTACCCCTAGCACCTGGTTTGCTAAGGAAGCACTCAGAGGGGACAGAAACTGAAGAGACTTTTTCTCAAAGGGACATAATAGACAGAAAGAAAAAAAAACTGATGAGATCTAAAATATTCCCTGCTCTATCCAAAATAAAGTTTTGATTTTACATATGTAGCATTATCCCCACAGGAGCCTCTTGGTTATTTGAGTTCTCTGTTCTACTCCTCACCTCCAAGAAGGACCTCAGCCCCCTGACACACCTGGTTAAATGAAAGTTAATGCAAGCACTTAAAAGAACATAAAAATAGATACCTTTAACTTGGCTGTGAGTTAGTAGGAAATAGACACAAGGCTGTTTAGTGGTAAATGAACTCAATGTATTGGTACAGGTTAGAATGAATGGTTTGAGCATAAATGAGCATACAGAAGGTAGATTCAGACACAGTCTACTAGACAGTATAATCACTATATATAATCACTATATAATCATATAATCACACTGCGAGCGCCGGCCGTTAGCGCTACTCATTTTAGAGGTGCTTTAGCGCTGTTTAAGCAGCGCTTTGCACCGCATTTTGGCAGCTAGCAGGTCGCTTTTAACAGAAAGAAGGGGTTAAAAAAGCCTGTGTTGCGGCACTTCTGATGCGCTTTTTAGGTGCTTTGGAACTGCTGCCCATTCATTTCAATGGGCAGGGTGTTTTGGGAGCACTGTATACAGCACTCCCAAATTGCCCCAAAAATGCTGCTTGCAAGACTTCCTAACGCCCCGCAAGTGCACCACCCCAGTGTGAAAAGTCACACTGAAATGAATGGAAGGCGGTTTTCAGGCACTTTACAGGCCCTATTTCTAGAGCTAAAACACCTGAAAACCACCCCAGTGTGAAAGAGGTCTAACTGCAGTGTGGATAAGAATAATGTAACTGGTTTGGAGTGCACTCTAAGCCCTTGTACACACGATCGGACATTCCGACAACAAAATTTAGATTTTGTCCGAAACTGGTGTTGCATACACACGGTCGAACAAAGTTGTCAGAAAATGTGATCGTTATTTCATTACGACGGGACTACGTTCAGGCTAGTAGCCAATAGCATTGGTCTAGGAATTCGATCTGAGCATGCGTGGCACTTTGTCCGATCGGAATTCTCTACAAACGATCGGACAAAGTCCAATCGGATCATGTTGTTGGAAAATTTTATAGCCCAGCTCTAAAACGTTGTCGGTCGGATATTCGGACGGAAACAGTCTGATGTAGTCCATACACGGTTGGATTATTTGACAACGCGGTCCGATCGGACATTTTCCGTTGGAATGTCTGACCGTGTGTACAAGGGCTAAGGCCTTATTCACACTTGTTTAAAAGACTGATGCTTAACAAATGTGGTTATGGCATTAATGAGAGTTGTTTGTTGAGTTTGCTGTTCATTTAACGCACATTAAAAATGCCTCAGAAATGCCCTATGTATGCTTGACGTGCTTTAACCTCCCTAGCGGTTTGATTATGTCAGATTGTTGCGTCTCAAAGCAGTACATTGTTTTGCATGGAAATTTAGCCTTTTATATTGTAGGCCTGTAATTCTTAGGAATAACTCACTTAAATCTGTCCAAACAAGAGACTAGTAGACATCCCGGGTATGATAAAGTTTGAAACACAAAATCATACATTATAATATAATAAATAACTATAAATAATTATCAAAATAATAATATAATAATAATAAAATGTATTCAATAATGTCATCAAATCAAAAACACTGAAATATGCTCAGTCGCAGAATTGTCACTGTTGTCACTTTTAGTGTCTGATGACAAATTTCCTCATGAATCACTATCGCTCAATCATGCAAGTGATTCTTATTTACTATCAATGTTTTCTAGCTGGTCAAAAATGGCTTTTGACGTAAAGGGGCGCTTTTTGGATGCCATGGATGCCATGGGCATTCTCACGTTTCCAGGCAGAAAGAACAGTATATATAATATAAAAGTACATGTAGAGCACTGGACAAAGCTCTAGGGACAAAAGGGATGTGAAACAATTTGATACAGTAATGTAATCTTACAGATTACAGTGTACTGTATGTGTTATGTTTTTTGCACTTTTTGAATCTCCTGCCGGGCTCCGCCCCCATGCGTTACAACGCTCGCAGGCAATGGAGTTCGGCACACAGTACATTGGGCAGAGGACACAGCGGGAGGACATCGCAGGATCCTGGGGACAAGGTAAGTAACTTTCCCTCGATCCTGCGATGCAATACCAAGTGTGGCTTGGGAATAATGCTAGGAAGGTTAAAGGAGAGTTAAAAAATGCACCCAGGATGCCAATTTTTTATATTTGTTTTGCTGTTGTGAACAAGGCTTAATGCACCGCAAATGCATTGTTAATGTAAAAGCAGTCCTAGCGGCTAACTAGTCACTGGATTGCTATTACAATCAGTGGGAGGGGATGTCTCCCGCTGCCTTTCGCAGCTTGTTCGGGCTCGCTAGTCCCACCGGGACATCAGAGTGACCAGCCAGCACACCTAACAAAGCCAGGATCCGCATTGATCGGCTCTCCGCTGTGGTAAGCCAGAGGCGATGAACTGACATCACTTCCAGGCAGTGGCGTAACTAGAACCTTCAGGGCCCCGATGCAAGAAACCATGAAGGGCCCCCCTGGACCCCAGCCATGGCCCTTCCCTCCGAGTCCGGCGGGGGAACTCCAGGGCGTGGTCACAGGTATGACCTTTGTGAGCCCTGTAGTTCCACCACTGGTATCAGTATTTATTTATTTATTTTTATTTTTAGGTGCCCCATTGGGGGACTGTCCCTAGGCAGGATGGGGTCCCCGTCCCCAGGAGAGATGAGGTCCTTTTCTCCAGGGCAGATGAAGTTACTGCCCCCAGATGAGAAGGAGTCCCTGTCCCCAGGGGAGGTGGGGGTCCCTGTCCCCACATGAGAAGGGGTCCCTGTCCCCAGGGGGAGATGGAGGGGGTATGTAATGGTGTGTGGGGGATGGGGTCCTCTCACTAACCATGACCAAGCTGTAGGCCACGCACTCATCCATGTTGGCCTGGGCTCCATCCAGTGTGCTGGATGGGCGATCAGCATATCTCCCAGAAAGACCTTTCATCATCTGTGTATGAAGGGGGAGGAGGGGGGACTGGCAGACAAGCCTGCAGTGTCCTCCGGGGAGCCGGCTCTCATAGGGCTGCACTGCATCTGTGTGCTTAAAGTTTGTTTACCCAGGAGAAGTATGCAGTGCAGTGTGGGCCGGACTCGGAACAGACATCGGACTGAGCGGCAATGCATGGAGCAGGAGAGGGGTCATGCAGGGAATGCACAACTAAAGAGCAGCCAGTGTGATAGTCGAGCATGGAGCTCTGCTAGTCACCCTCCACCTCCAGCCACCCGTGTGCATGGTGCACTGGTACCCCTAGCTGCCTATGCTGCTGCCAGCCATATGTAGAGGGGGCTGCATGGGCCCCCTGCATCACAGGGCCCGGTTGCGGTCGCGACTGCTGCACCCCCTATAGTTACGCCCCTGCTTCCAGGGTTCCCTGATGTCAAACGGCACCCTTTTTAAAAAATCAAAAGCCTTCAAAATCACAGATCATGGTGTTTTTAATGCCTTTAAGGGCAGAGGAGGCATTTGGGGTGCTATAGATCTCTCCATAAAGAGTACCTGTCACTTGCCTATTGCTGTCACAAGGCTGTTTACATTCCTTGTGACAGCAATAAAAGTGAAGTAAAAAAAAAAAGGCAATAGTGAAAAAAAAAACAACAGTGTAAAAATAAAAAATTTAAATAAATGAATAAATTATTAGAATGCATTAAGATTTAAAAAATAACAACAAAAAAACTTCTGACTTTACAACCACTTTAATTGGCTGAGCTAAGATGATGTAACGGCACTTCCGGTTTCGGCGCCGCATGGAGTAGCTGTTTCTCCTCACAGCTCCCGCAGACCGCCCTACAAAACGGCTTATAAAATCTGCGTTTTTCGCTCAAAATGATCCCAGCGACCCTCTCCACGAATCTGATTGCGAGATGGACCGGTTCGTGGAAAAAACCACGATCGTATGCGGCCGCGACCACGCGGTCGGCCCTGCCGCAAATCGAGGCCCCGGCTTCGGCCTACACGGAACCGGCCTGCGCGGCCTATCCAGCAGAGACGACCCCAGCCATGGAGGTAGGCGATCAGTCAGCTACACACCCTACTCAGAGGGACTCCATGTCTCCACAACCCCAGGCCCCTCCACAAATCTCTGGCCCTGCAACACCCCAGCATGTGCAGCAGCCTCACATACCTCAGTCATTGCAGGATCATCACACTGAGGTTCTGGCTCAAGCTGTGGCTGCTCTTCTCTCCCCTATGATTGCAGCATCAGTAGAAAAGGCTGTCAGCGCAAGCATGCAAAAGATTCAAGCCCAGCTAGGGGAACATGCTTCCAGATTAAATGAAGCAGAACACCGTATATCAAATCTTGAAGATGAACTCTACCAGACGCAATCCCTTGAACATGCCCAAGACAGAACAAACAAGCACATTCTGGAAAAACTCGATGACGTCGAAAATAGGTCCAGGAGGAGCAACCTGCGGTTTGTAGGACTCCCCGAATCGCTTCCCTCATCTGCTCTGTCAGAATTCTGTGCCCGCCACATTCCTGAGGCATTGGGTCTGGGAGGCCCTTACACAGTGGAACGCGCTCACCGAGTGGGAGCCTTTAATTCTGAACGCAAATCACCGCGTCCGATAATCGCCAAATACCTCAACTACTCAGACAAGGCCGCCATACTGCAACAATACCGTCAGTCCAGATCTTTGCAGATT
Organism: Lithobates pipiens; assembly: GCF_037356315.1. NCBI lineage: Eukaryota > Metazoa > Chordata > Amphibia > Anura > Ranidae > Lithobates > Lithobates pipiens. The sequence continues at coordinate 65,663,152 of NW_027507685.1, read as the reverse complement.
GATGGCATCAAAATTCTAATCTTTGCTGACTACTCGGCGGACGTTTCCAAGAAACGCAAGGCCTTTCAGCACATCTGTGCAGAACTTCATCAACGCCAACTCCAGTTCACCCTGGCATTCCCGGACGTTCTGCAGATCAAAACACCCGCCGGGGAACAACTCTCTTTTCATGATCCGGAGGAGGCGGCGTCCTTCTTGAAATCTTCCCGCTCGGGCTCTCACCTCAGTCCTACACCTAAAGCCCCGCCAATCAACCGAGCCTTGGATCAACGGAGCCCACGGAAAGACTCTCCCAAGCGATTTAGGGCTTCAGGCCCAACACAACATGGCCTAACTGCCCGCTGAGGGGCGATGTACTTGACGGTGCCCCCCCCCGGCACACTCTCGTTTCTCTTCCAGATGGCCTTCCCTGGCCCCCACCCGACCTGCTCCAGGTGAACTGTTCTTGGACTCTCCTTCCTGGACTGTCCACACCTCTCAGGTATTGCTCGATAAAAGTTAAACAGTTATGGGGATGTCCCCAGCGACATCCAGGTTAGTTTTTGTCCTTTTACCTCTGCTGTTCTTTGGTGATATTTTCTTACTACAGTTTATAATACGGTTCCATTTGTCTTTATTGATACCTTAGATGTTGTTTCTACTATATATGTGCTCATGTTTTCCTCCTATGGGCGCCATTGTGCGGACCTATAACCACGCTCCAATTCTCTGCGGCCGCTGTTACTACCCTATACTTACTATTTGAAGGGCGGAAACCCTCACTTCAGACACAGGGCTGGTTATGGGAGCTGGTCCTCACGGTGACCCCCATGTGGAAAAAAGCGAAGTTGGTTAATGAATATGTTCACTTTTGTTTAATCTACTGTTGGTACACATACCTGTCCTCCCCCTCCCCCCTTTTGTCTCTCCCTCTCCCCTTAAGGCCCGCTAATGTTTTGAATCCATTCACTACCCCCCTTCATAGGCCCTGGGAAGCTAGGTCCTCAGCAGTTTTTAGCTATCTTTCTCAACCAGGCCCCGATGTCTTAGTAGCTACAATACCTTTACAACATCTCCCCAGTATATTCCCACAATGCTGCGGATAATCTCGTGGAACGTGAAGGGCCTTCGTTCTCCTTCTAAAAGGATGAAGGTCCTTCGCCATCTCAAAACACTGAACACAGACATAGCATTGCTTCAGGAAACCCATGTTTCCTCACTCGACTTTGCTCGGATGAGGAAACTCTGGGTGGGCACAGTTGTGGGCTCTGAGGCTCTAGGCCGCAAAGCAGGAGTCCTTGTTCTCATTCACAAATGTCTCCCCTGTAAACTCCTATCCACAGACTCAGACGACCAGGGCAGACTTCTCTCTATCCGTGTCCTCATTGGGACAAGGGAACTGACAATATCCAATGTATATGCCCCTAATAGTCCTACAAAGGACTTTTTTCAATACGCTGACCACTTGGCTCCTACGACATCCACACCTCCCTCAGATTGTTGGGGGTGATTTCAACTCTGTTGTCCACCAGATTGATGACAAATCCACGCGACTACGCCCCGTCTCGCTCCCGACATCTTTAAACCCCACAGTACTTGCAACAATAATGGAAACCCTCCACCTTCGGGACATATGGCGATTTCACCACCCGACTGATAGAGAATTCTCCTTTTACTCACACCCACATCATGTCTTTACCAGGATAGATTTTTTTTTCTGCTCTGATGATTTACTTCCTCTAATCCCAGAAGCAGAGATACATGATATAGCCATCTCTGACCACGCTCCCATATCTATATCCCTAGAGACCCCTGACATTCACCCCAACCCTAGAATTTGGCGTTTCCCCTCCTTCCTCCAACACAACGCGGATTTCCTAACTTACATCACTAAAGAATGGCAGTTTTACACGCAAACTAATGCGCCACACACTGACGACCCTAATTTATTCTGGGATGCGGGGAAAGCTTTTCTCAGAGGCCGCATCATTTCGTATGCGTCGTCCTTTAAGAAAAATGCACACCTCAACTACGACACCTCCAGCTCCAGACTTCACATGGCTCAACGAGCATTATAAGCTCATGACTCCCCCGAAAACCGGGCTGCTTGGCAACTAGCCAAACAATCCTTGGACACCTGGGCGGACACCGTGGAATCGACCAAGAAAGCATACCTAGACGCCACTCTCCATAAATTTGGAAACAAGGCAGGTAAGCTCCTAGCCCGCCTTAGCAAGGGAACCTATCGCCCGACTATCATCCCCTCCATCCGTGAACCAGATGGTTCTGTCACAACCATGCAAAAAGGCATAAACTCTGCCATGCTGCGCTATTACTCTACGTTATATGCCGCAGATCCCATTGACAAACCCACGGCGTGCGACTTCCTAGATAAAGTGACTCTGACACCAATATCTCCCTCCCAATTAGAATCCCTCAATGCCCCTATCTCTCTTTTAGAAATCACTGCCACGATACGAAAGTTAGCCTCCTCTAAAGCACCAGGCCCAGATGGCCTGACAGGCGAATTCTACAAATCACTGAATCCTATCCTGGCACCCACTCTTCACAGTGTTTATCAACGTATGTGGTCTGGTGGCTCTTACCTTCCCACGGGCAATCAGGCAATAATTAAATTATTAGAAAAGAAAGGGAAAGACCCCCAGGAACCAGGATCGTACAGACCTATTTCACTCCTAAACCTTGATGTTAAGATTCTCTCTAAAATTGTAGCCACAAGACTGGCTGACATCATCCCTTTTCTGATCCATCCTGCCCAATCTGGCTTTGTTAAAGGCAGAACAGCAACGATGAATATCAGAAAGGTGATGATGGCGCTAGAACACGCCAGATGCCATCCACAGGGAGACTATGCCATTATCACTCTTGATGCCGAAAAGGCTTTTGACAATGTAAACTTTGACTGGCTCGCCATGGTCTTACGTAAAATGGGATTCTCTGGGTCTTTCCTTCATCTAATAAATTCCATGTACACCTCACCGGCGGCTAGACTGGTAGCCGCTGGCCTCCTCTCAAATTAATTTCGCCTTCACAAAGGCACGAGACAAGGTTGCCCCCTATCCCCACTCCTCTTAGCTCTGGAACCACTCTCTAGATATCTGTTAACAGTTGCCCCGCTCCATGGCATTCGAATAGGGAACCAAGAGTTGAGGACATCCCTCTTTGCGGATGATGTCCTCATCTTCTCCGCTGACCCTTCCGCAGACATGCCCACAATAAAATACACTTTTGATTTATTCAGAAAATGCTCAGGGTTGCACATAAACTACTCCAAAAGCGAGATTATGCCCTTAGGATCCCTCCCCCCACCAGCCTGGGTTCAAAAATCCATCTTTACTACGGCCAAGTCCCATATCACATACCTGGGAATCAAAATAGGGAAACTCCCGTCCTCTCTCTACCATCTGAATTACCACCCACTTTTTGCCAAAATCACTCAGGAATTAGACAACTGGATGGATCTGCCCCTCTCGCTCCTGGGAAGATGCCATTTGGTGAAAATGGTCAGTTTCGCTCGCCTGTTATATCCTCTCCAGACAATATCTTTACTTATAAGACACAAAGACTCCAAATTGCTGAATTCTGCGATCTCAAAATTTATATGGCGAAACAAATGACCACGCATAGCTTTCTCAAAACTTCATCTTCCCAGGACCGAAGGCGGTATTAGTCTCCCGAGCCTTAGAATGTATAACCTTGCTTGTCTTTTAAGGGTAGGTCTGGACTGGATAACCCAAAAATCCAAATGCTCTAACTACCAATTGGAGGCTGCAATGGTCCACCCCTACTCCCTAACAGCCCTTCTCCACTGTAAGTGGAAATCTCTACCAACACCATATCAACATAACCTTCTGTTGAGGGACACCGCTATAGCATGGAGGGAGATAAGGAAAAGCCTCCGACTCTCCCCCTTCATCTCAAAATTTCTCCCGATACAAGGCAACCCGAGCTTCTCTCCAGGTCTGGAACACAAACCTTATGACTCCTGGCGGCAAAAGGGTCTTTCCACCTTCTTCTCCCTTTGTGATCCTGATACTGGCCAAGCATTACCTTTCCATACTCTAGCTACTCGATTCTCCCTCACCGCAACCTCCGCTTTTCATCATGGCCAATGTCTCAGCTTTCTCCGCAAAACCTGCAGAGTCGCATCCGCGAGATTCACATCGTCATTACTCGAGACACTTATACAGAAGGACTCTTACAAAATCTCGGATATTTATAAGCCTCTACTCGTCCAAACGACGCCTCCCTTGGATTCCTCTTCAGTGTCAAATTGGGCAAAAGACTTCCCGAAGGACGACATAGTGGACAAGATCCTTCAAGGCCTCCGCACTGTCTACAACTTGGTTCCAAATGAATCCTGGAGGGAAACACAACTAAAAATCGCTCACCGGGCGCATATCCCCTTTCTTCCTGCCAAACAAACCCACTCCACCCCGTCTTCATTATGCCCTCTGTGCCAACAACCTAAGCCCTCTCTCGCGCACCGTTACTGGACTTGCTCCTTTATCTGTGCGTTCTGGGACCAAATCATGGCTTTCATCTTTAATATTACACTGCTAAAGCTACCCAAAGACCCTTTACTACTTATCATCGGATATTGGGATCCTACACTACTTCCCTGGTCAAAAGTTTCTGGCCCACGAGGCAAAGAATGGGCCTTGATATGCCTCCTGATGGCAAGACGGACCATACTAGCCAATTGGACGTCTACTGCTTCACCCTCAGTCTCCCAGGTCAACAGAGATCTCCTGCATCTTCTGTTCCGGGACAAAATGAATGCTAATCTAGCCCACAAGAAGGCCGTTCAGTGCTTCCACAGCAGATGGGACTCTTTTGTGAAATCGCAACTTACTCCTCAGGAACAAGCTCACCTTGCTGAACACTCTTTTATCTACAATGGCCAATGGCTCACCGCAGCCCCCTCTACTACTGGGTAGCTACCCACGGCAAGACTGCAATTATGGGCCCCCCCTCCTCCTACCCCCCCCCCCCCCCCAATCAGAGCCTTCTTGTTGATCTGATATATACACTGTTTCTTCTCCCCGAGGTTGAGTTAGTGCCTTATTATTCCCAGATCCATCCAGTTATTGCTACCTCGTTTCTATTTGATGGTCAGGGAGAGTGATACTCTCCATTTTTTGTGGTTTATGGGACGGTGCTCCGGCACCAATTGTTGCTCAATATGTTGTTCCTATATAGCCTGTACATTTTCAAAAATGAGAAAATTTTGTACGTGCTGATTACCCTTCTGTAATGTACCCTTTGTTTTTCTCAATAAAATTTTATGAAAAAAAAAAAAAAAGATGATGTAACTTTCACACACTTCAAGTAAATAGCTTGGATTCATAGGGGAATTAAAATCTGTAAACCCCTTTGTAAACATCCAAAAGCCCAGAGACTTTATCAGCAGCCCCAGCAGGCTCAGAGCTGTCACTCTATATTTCCCTGCACCCCCTCCTCAGCAGCCATATAAAAGGTTATATAAAGAGGTGTACCAGTGCAGTAATTAGACACTTCCATGGAATGGGTGTTATGATGCACGAGGAGGGCGGGATGTAATAGAGAATTGATTCTTCCTGGAGATGTAAAAAAATTCTATACAAATTCAAAGACACATTGCAGGTGAATACAAAAATAATAACTTCAAAGTAAAAATACTGCAGGTAAGCATTTAAAAAATAGTATTTTTCTGCAGTGTGGGTAGGTCAAAGGACAGCACTGGATTTCAGGCAGGATCAGCAGGTATTGCTTGCAGTTACTGGACAGACAAAACAAAATGCTTTCTTTAGTATATTTACTATAGACTACTGTATATTGACTAAAAAAAGAACAAGTATATTTAACAAACTCACAGAAAGCATATAAGAGACATTGGTTGATAGGGTTTTGATTGATAGCTTGTTTGCACTTGCTGAGGGGGCTGTGCTGATAATCAATGTGCAGACGACCTCCCCCCCCCCCCCCCCCCCCCGACAGGGAGAGCCATCGATCGTCTCTCCCTGTCAGCGCGAACCGAGGAATGCCATTTACCGGCACTTCCTGGTTCACTGTTGATCAGCTGTGATTGGTCACAGCTGATCAGGTGGTAAGAGGCTTCTTATCACAATCAGAAATGTGGGGTGTCAGATTGACACGCTGTACTCACGATCACCGTGCTGCGCGCCCCCGGCATGTTATCCTGCTGAACGTCATATGACACCCAGTCAGGATAACAAAACCACTTCCCGGCTGTCATTCTGCATACAGTGGGTGGGAAGTAAAAAAAAATTTCTTATTTATTTTACCTTTTATTTTATTTTTTTTACACTGTTTTTTTTTTTTTTTTTTTTTTTTTATTGTGTCACTTTTATTCCTATTACACAGAATGTAAACATCCCTTGTAATAGAAAAAAAGCATGACAGGACCTCTTAAATAGGAGACCTGGGGGCAAAAAGACCTCACATCTCATATTTACACTAAAATGCAATAAAAAAAAAACATTTTTAAAATGTTGTCATTAAATTTTTTTTTTTAAATGCCCTTTAAGAGCCCTTTCACACCGAGCCGCAGGGGGTGTCTACTTTTAGTCATTCTAGCGGCACTATTGGGCCACTAGAAGGGTGGTATTAACCCCTCGCTAGCGGCCAAAAAGCGATTAAATCTGCCCACAAAATGACGCCGGAGCAACGTTTTGCCGGCGGCATCGCAGCGCTGACCCATTGATTTCAATGGGGAGCAGTGGTGGAGGAGCGGTGAGTTCACTGTTCCTTCGCCACTCCAAAGAAGCTGCTGGCAGGACTTTTCGTGATGTCCTGCCAGCGCACCGCTCCAGTGTGAAAGACCTTTTTTCAGGCGCTATACAGATGCTATCTTTAGCGATGTAGAAATGCTGGCAGTGTGAAAGGGGTCTTAGAGCTATGGGGGAAGTGACGTTTTGACATTGCTTCCACCCTGCAATGATATGAAGATGGGTGAATGAATGAATGAATGAATAACTTGTATAGCGCTACAAATGCGAACTGAATCGCCTCAAGGTGCTTGATCCGACCTGCGTTGACTTCCTTCTTGGGTGGGGGCCATCTTTCCCTCACTCGTCTCCATGTCACACAAGGGGCAACATCCATTCGCCTCCACCGCTGCTGACGGCTCCGGTAAACGGCAGAGGGCACCAGAGCGCGGCAGGGGGGGCCCCTCTCCCGTTGCTGATAAAAGTGGCGAATCCGCCGCAGAGACCACTTTTATCTTGAAGCGGACCGCCCGCTGAAGAAGAGGATACTGGGGTTATGGCAGCTAGTTGGTGATATAACAATGATATTCCTCTTTAAAATACCGACGTATAACGATGGGCGGTCTGGGAAGTGGTTAACTGTGTTTCTATTTTTGGTTTAATTTTGAATACTTTTAAATGTTAAATGGAAGGAATAAAATAATGTTTTGGAGGAATACCACAATGATGTGAAACTGAGTTGGAGACAGCTAAATGAACGTAAAGTTGAATAAGTTTCTCAATAGTTCTCTGAAGTGGTAAAAAAAAAAAAAGCAATGTCATACAACTACAAGAAGAAATTTATTGTACCATGCAAGCGTAAATTCTATTAGGATACTAATTAGTACATGCAATGAACTGGATAGAAGCGGAAGGCAGAAGACACAGAGACTTCATGTGACAGATATTGCTTGGATACCAAAAGAAACCTTACAAGCCTATTACTTGGTTACATATTCCAAACACTAGAACAAATGAAAAACTGGTTAGAACCAAACTTGACTGGGAATAAAAAAACATAAACGTAGATAATTTAGAGGGGAACTGGGACACTAAGTTCTTTTTCTGCTTTACATTAATTTGTTACATTTGTTGGATATATTATGTTTATTACACTGACTACTGGTTATTATATAACGGTACTGGATTTGCTAAACATGTCGTAGAATGTACAGTGACCAATGAGTTTGTGACCAGTGACCTCTTTATTGGGCACAGTTATCTAGCTGTCATAAGATACTGAATATTGTCAGTTACACAACTCAGGTATTTTGGGGTATTTAAATTATGCTTGTTGTTGTTTTTAACCACTTCAGCTCCGGACCAATAAACACCTTAAGGACCAGAGGTCTTTTTGCAATTTCGCACTGCGCTGCTTTAACTGGTAATTGCGCGGTCATGCAATATTGCACCCAAACGAAATTTGCGTCCTTTTCTTCCCACAAATAGAGCTTTCTTTTGATGGTATTTGATTGCCTCTGCGATTTTTTTTTTTTGCGATATAAATGGAAAAAGAGCGAAAATTTTGAAAAAAAAAGATATTTTCTTCTTTTTGTTATAAGAAAAATCGAATAAACTAAATTTTAGTCATACATTGAGGGCAAAATTTATTCAGCCACATGTCTTTAGTAAAAAAAATGTCAATAAGCGTATATTTTTTGGTTTGCGCAAAAGTTATAGCGTCTACAAACTAGAGTACATTTTCTGGAATTTACACAGCTTTTAATTTATGACTGCCGATCTCATTTCTTGAGGTGCTAAAATGGCAGGGCAGTACAAATCCCCCCCAAATGACCCCATTTTGGAAAGTAGACACCCCAAGGAAATTGCTGATGGGTATGTTGAGCCCATTGAATATTTTTTTTTTTTGTCCTAAGGGATTGAATAATGACAAAAAAAAAAAAAAAAAAATTTTTTTTACAAAAAGTTGTCACTAAATGATATATTGCTCACACATGCCATGGTTATATGTGAAATGACACCCCAAAATACATTCTGCTGCTTCTCCCGAGTACGGGGATACCACATGTGTGGGACTTTTTGGGAGTCTAGTCGCGCACGGCACCCCGAAAACCAATCACCACCTTCAGGATTTCTAAGGGTGCAAATTTTTGATTTAACTCCTCACTACCTATCACAGTTTCGAAGGCCATAAAATGCCAAAATAGCACAAAACCCCCCCAAATGACCCCATTTTGGAAAGTAGACACCCCAAGCTATTTACTGAGAGGCATGTTGAGTCCATGGAATATTTTATATTTTGCCAAAAGTTGCGGGAATATTACAAACTTTTTTTTTTTTGCACAAAGTTGTCACTAAATGATATATTGCTCACACATGCTATGGGCAGAAGTCAAATTACACCCCAAAATAAATTCTGCTGCTTCTCCCGAGTACGGGGATACCACATGTGGGGGACTTTTTGGGAGCCTAGTTAACTAGCTACCTAGCGACACTAGCGACACTGATGCAGCGTTCAGAAAAATTATCGCTTAGTGACACTGGCAAAAGGGGGTGAAAGGGTTAACTAGCGGAAATCAGGGGGTTAAAACCATTATTGGGTAGTATATCGGGGTACCTAGCGCTATAAAAACCTGGCGGTGAACCTAAAAAAATAACTAGCTACCTAGCGACTGTAGCGACACTAATGCAGCGATCAGAAAAACGATCGCTTAGTGACACTGGCAAAAGGGGGTGAAAGGGTTAACTAGCGGCAATCAGGGGGTTAAAAACATTATTGGGTAGTATATCGGGGAACCTAGCGATATAAAAACCTGGCGGTGAACCTAAAAAAATAACTAGCTACCTAGCGACACATGCAGCGATCAGAAAAATGATCGCTTAGTGACACTGGCAAAAGGGGGTGAAAGGGTTAACTAGCGGCAATCAGGGGGTTAAAAACATTATTGGGTAGTATATCGGGGTACCTAGCGCTATAAAAACCTGGCGGTGAACCTAAAAAAATAACTAGCTACCTAGCGACTGTAGCGACACTAATGCAGCGATCAGAAAAACGATCGCTTAGTGACACTGGCAAAAGGGGGTGAAAGGGTTAACTAGCGGCAATCAGGGGGTTAAAAACATTATTGGGTAGTATATCGGGGTACCTAGCGATATAAAAACCTGGCGGTGAACCTAAAAAAATAACTAGCTACCTAGCGACACTAGCGACACATGCAGCGATCAGAAAAATGATCGCTTAGTGACACTGGCAAAAGGGGGTGAAAGGGTTAACTCTAGGGGCAATCAGGGGGTTAAATCTTTATTGGGGGGTGATAGGGGGCTACCCTGGACCTAACACTAACTGTCCTGACAGTTTTTACTGTCACAACTGACACTGAATGCATTGATCAGTAAAGAAATGATCAATGCAATCAGTGACACTGTGACTGGGGGGGGAGGGGGGGCGGGGGGGGGATCGGGGGGCGATCGGGGGGGGGATCGGGGGGGGTTTGTGTGCCTGTGTGTACCTACATGTCAGTGTAGTGTTCGTGCAGACTTACTTTTACTCTTCTCCTCGTAGTCCGGTCAAAAAGACCGCCCCGAGGAGAATGACATCACTTCCTCCTTCCTGTGTAAACAATACACAGGGGAGGAAGCTTCTCATTGGCCAGGAGCGATCCAGAGGGGGTGGCCGAAAACGAACGGCCATCCCCTCATCACAGAGCGCTCCTGGACCGAATCGGACCGCCGTAACCAGCGGGAGGGGGTCCGATGGGACCCCCCACCCGCTGGAAGGCAATCACGTAGATGTACGTGATTATGCCTGCCTGTGCCATTGTGCTGACGTACAATGGCAATACGGCGGTCCTCAAGTGGTTAAAGAGAACCTGTCACCAACTTTAAAAAATTGCAGGTAAAAGCACAAAAAAATTATGTAAATAATGCATGATTTTCTATTCACTTGCAATGTTCCTTTGAAATTGCTAGAAAATTTCACTAGTCAGTTCCTTAGCCCAGCCCCCCCCCCCCCCCCGTGCACCCCGTAGCCCTTTACTTGTCTACTTACGCTAAGTGCTGGCCCAGCTACCCTACACCTCCCCTCAGCTCCCTACATGACCTTTAAGTAGCTACTGGGAAAGGAGCAAAAAGGGGTACTATAGAGCAGGGATAGACAACCTTGGTGCTCCAGCTTTGGTGAAACTACGAACCCAAACAGACACTGCAAGACTCGAACCAAAAGGCAGGACTCTCTGAGAGCAAAGGCATGATGGGATTTGTAGTTTCACCATAGCTGGAATGCCAAGGTTGCTTACCCCTGCTATAGAGGATCAACTGATTGACAGCTCTGAGTCTGCTGTGGCTGCTGACATCACATCCAAGATGGTGGCGCCCAGCATCAGTCTCAAGACATTTGGATGTCTACACAAGGAAGCATTTTACAGATAAATGGCATGCCTAAATACACTAAATACAAATACAGTATAATCTTAAAGGGATTTTTCTGTTGAAATATAATGGTCCTAGAAACTTTTATCTTTTATCTTTCTATCATCATTTTATCATAAATTATTTTGATTCACTTGCAATGTTTCTTTAAACTTGTTATAAAAAATGAACTAGTCAATAGTCAATTGTCTAGCACAGCCCCCAATTTAATTACTGTCTGTGATGGTCAACCACCTTTCGTATACCTCGCTACATCCACTTCAGCTCCAGGTCTTTTTCTGACACTTTTGTTTACATGTAAAAATCTGATTGTTTTTGCAAAAAATTAGTTAGAATTTCCAAATATGGGCCCTACAGAATAAATTGGCGGGTGTTTTTTATGCCATGCAGTAATTGTGCAGTGGTCTTTCAAACACAATTTTTTTTAGAAAGAATACCCTTTTTTGAACTTTAATGCAAAAAAACACAATACGTAACCCAACTTATGGAGGTGGCACCTAACAACAGTCTTTGGGCTTTGGATGTCTTTTACAGAAAAATAACATGCCCAAAACACGCTAAATGCTTATGGGGATATTTTTGTTGAAATGAATGGTCTAGCAACATCGTCTCTTTTAAGGCCTTAAAAGACCTTCTCTGTAACAGTTAAAAAATGTTAAAGCTGCCCCTATGGAGATTTTTAAGTACCATAGTTTGACGCCATTCTACCAGTGCATGCAATTTTAAAGTGTAACATGTTAGGTATCTATTTACTTCATCATCTTTCACAATATACAAACAAATTGGGCTAACTTTAATGTTAAGTTTTTTTAAATTCAGTGAAGTGTATTTTTTCCAAAAAGTTGTGTTTAAAAGGCCACTGCGCAAATACCACTTGACATAAAATATTGCAACAATTTTATTCTCTAGAGTCTCTGCTTAACCACTTGCAGACCGGACCAATTTGCTGGTCAAAGACCAGACCCCTTTTTGCGATTCGGCACTGCGTCGCTTTAACTGACAATTGCGCGGTCGTGCGACGTGGCTCCCAAACAAAATTGACGTCCTTTTTTCCCACAAATAGAGCTTTCTTTTGGTGGTATTTGATCACCCCTGCTGTTTTTATTTTTTGCGCTATAACCAAAAATAGAGCGACAATTTTGAAAAAAACGCATTATTTTTTACTTTTTGTTATAATAAATATCCCCCAAAAATATAAAAAAAAACATTTTTTTCCCTCAGTTTAGGCCGATACGTATTCTTCTACATATTTTTGGTAAAAAAAATCACAATAAGCGATTATTGATTGGTTTGCGCAAAAGTTATAGCGTTTACAAAATAGGGATAGTTTTATAGCATTTTTATTAATAATTTTTTATTATTTTTTTTTTTACTAGTAATGGCAGCGATCAGCGATTTTTATTGTGACTGCGACATTGTGGGGGACCCATCGGACATTTTTGACACATTTTTGGGACCATTGTCATTTATACAGTAATCACTACTATATAAATGCAGTGATTCCTGTGTAAATGACACTGGCAGTAAAAGGGTTAACCAGTGGGTGGTAGTGTAGGGGTTAAGTGTTCCTAGAGGTGTGTTACTAACTGTGGGGGGGTTGGGCTTTCATTTAGTGAACACTGATCTCTGCTCCAATCACATGGAGCAGAGATCAGCGTCACTAGTTGCTAGGCAGAATGGAGAAATGTTGTTTACACAGCATTTCCTCCATTCGGCCGCTCCGTGAGACGATCGCGGGGATGCCCGCGGCGATCGAGTCCGCGGGTCCCGCGACCGGACTCACGGGGGTCCCGACCAGCGTGGGAGCGCGCCACCGGCGGCGCGCTCCCGATGGCAGGGCGACATTGAATATTGGACGTACCTGTACGCCAATATGCCTGCCCGTGCCATTCTGTCGACGTACATCATCGCGCGCTGGTCGGGAAGTGGTTAAAAATATATATAATGTTTGGAGGTTCTATGTAGTTTTCTAGCAACAATACTTATTTTGACTTAAACAACAAGTGCCAGAAATAGGCTTGGAAGTGGTTAAAGCAGAACTGCCCCACGAAGGGAAAGCTCCACTTATCTGCTTCCCCCCCTCCACTGCCATGTTTGACATCTTTTGGGGTGGGGGGGAACAGGTACCTGATTTTGACAGGTACCCACTCCCACTGAACTGAGCTGAAGGTACCCCTGCCTCCCCTGCATCCAGCCTATTCAGAAAGCACAGCGAACTTCATGAATGTGCAGTAGGAAACCTAGGTTTCCCTTAGTCAAGATGACGGCAGCGGCACCAGATAGCCAATTGAAAAATCAGCTCGGGTGGGGACACCACTGGATAGGTAAGTGCCCTAATATTAAAAGTCAGAAGCTACAATATTTGTAGCTACTAACTTTTATTTATGAAGGAGCCTGGAGCTCCTCTTTAATACTGTTCTAATCCTTCTTCTACCCCATCCAAAGATAAAAACTGGAGATATCCAGGGCAATGACAACACAGTTTTCCAAAACAATCAGTTTTCAACTGTTCTCAGTTTACAGATCTCACAATAATAAAAGCTGCTTGGTTACTATGGGTTCCTACAGTTTGGATATTGTTGATTGCCTTATTAAGTGGAACTGAAGTCTGTAATATTTTTTAACAATATATATTTTATTGAAGAATAATAGTAACGAAAGACAACAAAAGAGGAAGTACATTCACAGTATCAAACTTTCGCAGTAAGACAGACATTGTATTACCGTTACAAAGATAATCATAGAATTGCCTTCCAAAACGAGTTGCAACAAAGATCACGTTCATTTTGGGGAATCTACCAGAACCATTTTGAAGTGATTGTTAATATAATACTCCTCCATCCAGGTACCCCTAGTGGGATCACACTGTACTCCAGAGGAGGAGCATGTAAGCATTGGGTACATTTTTGAAGGGTATGACTCAATTTCCCCCCTAAAAAAAAAAATGCAATAAACATTGTTGAAAGGATAACTGCATATGAAAAGCCTTACACACAAAACAAATTAGAAATCTCAAAATAATACAGCAGGTACGAATTGACTTAGAGCAATCACAGTATTACTTTAGCCAGAAGATCGTAGACTAGGGTCCAAACCTAGGTCCGTTGAAATGTAGCCCAGCACTTGGACCCGCGTGCGGCCATAATATTGAATGTCATATAGAAAAGGAAAAGAGCTAAGAAGCCGAGGAAGAAGGGACGGGGGAGGAAGGGGGAAAAAAGGGGAGGGAGGTGGGGGGGGGGATTTATTATAACCCTAGGGAAATGGGAAAAATGCAAGGGATGGGTTATGTAATCACTAAAACAAGGCGTGTAAACCCCGGCACAGGAGACCCACCTCGACCCCAATAGGGGCTGAGAGTAAGCACACAAACCGGTCATGGGCTATCAGCCTAGAGGGCGACTAATGGACTAGTGGAGAAAAGTGCAACTGTCACCTGAGTAAGGTCTCAACCAGCTGTCAGCTCGGCAAATGTTCCTGAGAGCTTGAATAGGAGCCATGGTGCCCAGGTGCCGTGAAATCTATCCGCTGATTCATTGGCAATGGCCAGCGTTTCTTCAAGTTTAAAAATATGGTTAATTGTATACAGCCATTCTTTAAATGAGGGAGATGATGTGAGTTTCCAGTACTTGGGGATCAGCGTTTTAGCTGCCACTAGGAGGTGTTTAGTGAGGGATCCTTTGTATCTAGCTAAAAGGAGGTCTGATATATGCTGGAGACAACACTCCGGCGTGAGGTTGATACTAGTTTCCGTAATTTGTCAGATTAGATCTCTAAATTAGCCCGAAAAGGTAGAAATTTGCGGACAGCTCCAGCACACGTGCAGCATGTCACTCCTTGCTGCCCCACACCTCCAGCAAGTATCCAAAGCATCAGGGTACCATTTTTTCAACTTTTCGGGGGTGGCATACCAATGAGAAAGGAGCTTATATGAGTTCTCCTGGATTCTCGTGCTGATAGAGCACTTATGAGCCAAAATGCATGCATTCTGCCATTGAGCATCTGTAAATTGGGTCTGCAAGGTCGACTCCCATTGTTTCCTGAATCTGACCGGTTCCGCTTGCGGACCCCCCTGGAGGTGGGCATACAGAAATGAAGTTGCTTTCCCAAATGGGTCTCCTTTTAAACAAATAGACTCAAATACCGTTGGTTCCCTAGAAGCTTCCCGGCGCCTATCCACTGAGGACAGGTAATGATGAAGTCTGTAATACTTACCTCTCATTCAACAGTCTGAGGTCCCTTGCCAGTGCCGAAATTTTTTACCCGGCTTCTTCCAGGTGCCCGAATGAGGCCATCTTCATCGGCTGGTGCAGAATTATTTCACTGCTGCGCATGAGCATGAATTCAGTCTTCCTGGCACAAAGGATCTATGCCAAAATGTACATTCTACAGAAGATTGCAAGCAAGCAGTTTATTTATTTTTTATTGCAGAATAGACATTGCACGTCTCTTCTGCAATATAGAGCCTGCTTGTTTTTTAATTAGAGACTTCAGTCCCAGTTTAAATAAAGCTCTCAGTAGATGGCCATTGCTGTGGAGACCAGTAATGAGCAGGTGAAAGTTGTGCCCCGGGGCTATGAGTGAAAAGGGACACCACCCAGAAGAGCAAAACCATTCCACAGACATAGGCCTTGTGTTACCACATGACCAACTTACATATTTTGACAGACTTTCTAATATATGTCCATGTATATGTCTGGACAGTGATAAAATGACTGATGACTTGTCTCTTGAACAGACAATGAGGGTTTTATTCACTTCTATAAAATATAGGGAGGAGCTGAACTCACAGAACACTATGGTCTCCATCCTCAATGTGTGCACTATTTGCAGTGGGAACCTCTGCATGATAAATCATGTGATGCAATCCTGAATGGACAATGGATAATTGACTTGGTCAGTCAACTTGTTTTGACATCACCGAGAAGGCAAACATGAAGAAATCATGATCTCCAGAAGTTTGTGTGTATGAGTAGGCCATTCAATGTACACATAAACATGAGAGCATGTGGCATTATGAAGAAAAAGTTTGTGCACAAACTGACTTTAAAAAATGATGATTCTCTGCAATATATAGGATTTATATACTGTATTCTTTTTGATTAAGATACACATTTTTGGCATAATCCTGACTTGCAAAATAGTCCATGTACATAAGTTAGAAAAAATACCATTAAACTAGAAAAAAACTCAGTTTGCCCTGCGCTTTGGATAAAAAATACAAATACAATCACATAACAAATAACAACAGAACTCTCACTACGAGGATATTACTTTTCAGGCATAATATGTCAGATTTATGACTAATATTATATGTACAGTAGCTCGCAAAAGTGAGTACACCCCTCACATTTTTGTAAATATTTTATTATTTATTATTTTATTAATTTTCCTGTGACGACACTGAAGAAATGACACTTTGCTTCAATCTAAAGTAGTGAGTGTACAGCCTGTATAACAGTGTAAATTTGTCCCCTCAAAATAACTCAACACACAGCCATTAATGTCTAAACCACCGGCAACAAAAGTGCATATACCCCTAAGTGAGAATGTCCAAGTTGGGCCCAAAGTATCAATATTTTGTGTGGCCATTATTATTTTCTAGCACTGCCTTGACCCTCTTGGGCATGGAGTTCACCAGAGCTTCACAGGTTGTCACCGGAGACCTCTTCCACTCCTCCATGACGACATCACGGAGCTGGTGGATGTTGAGAACTTGCGCTCCTCCACCTTCCGTTTGAGGATGCTCCACAGATGCTCAATAGGGTTTAGGTCTGGAGAAATGCTTGACCAGTCCATCACCTTAACCCTCAGCTTCTTTAGCAAGGCAGTGGTCATCTTGGAGGTATGTTTGGGGTCATTATCATGTTGGAATACTGCCCTGTGGTCCAATCTCCGAAGCGAGAATATCATGCTTTGCTTCAGTATGTCACAGTGCATGTTGCATTCATGGTTCCTTCATTGAACTGCAGCCCCCAAGTGCCGGCAGCACTCATGCAGCCCCAGAGCATGACACTCCCACCACCATGCTTGACTGTAGACAAGACACACTTGTCTTTGTACTCCTCACCTGGTTGCTGCACACACTTGACAGCATCTGAAGCAAATAAGTTTATCTTGGTCTCATCAGACCACAGGACATGGTTCCAGAAATCCATGTCCTTAGTCTGTTTGTTTTCAGCAAACTGTTTGTGAGCTTTCTTGTGCAGCATCTTTAGAAGATGCTTCCTTCTGGTACGACAGCCATGTAGACCAATTTGATGCAGCGTGTGGCGTATGGTCTGAGCACTGACAGGCTGACCGCCCACCCCTTCAACCTCTGCAGCAATGCTGGCAGCACTCATATGTCTATTTTCCAAAGACAACCTCAGGATATGACGCTGAGCACTTGCCCTCAACTTCTTTGGGAGACCATGGTGAGGCCTGCTCTGAGTGGAACCTGTCCTTAACCGCTGTATGGTCTGGGCCACCATGCTGCAGCTCAGTTTCAGGGTCTTGGCAATCTTCTTATAATCTAGGCCATCTTTATTTAGAGCAACAATTCTTTTTTTAGATCCTCAGAGAGTCCTTTGACATGAGATGTCATGTTGAACTTCCAGTGGCCAGTATGAGAGAGAGAGCGTGATAACACCAAATTGAACACTCCTGCTCCCCATTCACAGCTGAGACCTTTTAACACTAGTGAGTTACATGACACCGGGGAGGCAAAATGGCAAATTAGACCCAATTTGGACATTTTCACTTAGGGGTATATACTTACTTTTGTTGCCAGCGGTTTAGACATTAATGGATGTGTGTTGAGTTATTTTGAAGGGACAGCAAATTTAAACTGTTATACAAGATGTAAACTCACTACTTTACATTGTAGCAAAGTGTCATTTCTTCAGTGTTGTCACATGAAAAGATATAATAAAATATTATCAAAATTTTGATAATCTCACTTTTGTGAGATACTGTATATGGTTTTTCTAACACCATATCATAAATATACAGTGGATATAGAAAATAATAACCCCCTTTAAAATAATCACATTTTGTTGCTTTGCAGCTTTAAGTGAGGACAGGCACAGTTTTTACTTTATCCCTCTAAGATATCACACCAACACGTCAGAAAAAATAAAAATAAATCCAGGGAGGGTCTGTGTTGTACCAAATGCCTTCTACTTCTTAATAATAGCATTCACTGTGCTTTTAGCCGTTGATAAAGCCTTTGAAATTTTTTGATATCCATGTCCTGCCTGTCTACAACTTTATCCTGGAGATTTTTTGACAGTGCCTTGCCATCCATAGTTGCTTGTTTGCTTCAGTTGCACTACCAGGTAATGAAATGCTCCAGGAAAGCTCTTTTCATGCAGAGCTAATCAAAATGACCACAGCTGACCACAGTTGAAAGTCAAATGGCTTTGCATGTAATTGAGAAGGTGATTAGCTACACCTGACTACGTTTTAAAAGTCATTTTTGGGAGGGGGTGATCCTTTTTCCAATTCAGTGATTCTGTTTTAAAAAAAATTCTGGCATGTTGGTGTTATATCTTTCACTTGAATGTTATGAGCTGTAAATACAGATGGATAAAGCAAAAACTGTGTCCGCCTTCATTCCAGACTGCAAAGCAACAATTTTAAAGGCAGTGATTCTTTTCTATACCCATTTATATACAGTTACATTGTTTATAGATGATATGTAAAAAATAGTGCAATACCACCATATATTGGAGGGGTGTTTAAGTCGAAGCAGTACTTTTAATTTTACAGGCATAAAAAGGGATGCTATTGTGGCGGTACTACATGCAGTAGTAAGTGGCAAATGTGTCCTATTACTGATAGGTGGTGCACATGTCATGGGCCAGTCCAGAAGTCGTTAATCAAGATGGCAGACAACAGTGTTAATGCATGCATGGAACAGCACGCATGAAGTTTCTTGTGAACTAAGGCATAAAACCTACGGATATCACACTACCGTAATGAGATGCTCAGCTACACTAAGACATTTGATTAGTGTAAACATTTCAAAGATGGCTGTACGTCCATCAGTGATGATCTGGCCATGGTGGTTCTCAGCCTACAACAGTCATTCCGGTGGAATGCCTCATCCTGGATAATCAAAGCATAACCTGTCCTGAAATTGCACAACAGACAAATCTTTCTGTAGGAACAGTGAACACAACCATTCATGATCATTTGCATTTTTGAAAGTTAGCGCACGCTGGGTACCAAGACAACTTTCTGCTTTTGACCTGCACAGAATAGTTGAAGTCTGCACTGCATTGAAGGAGCGTTTTGACAGGGAAGGCCAGGATTTTCTGGATCTCATCATTACATGTGATAAAAACCTGGGCAAATAATTTCACTCCTGGGTCAAAATGAGCATTAAAGCAGTGAAAGTATGCGGACTCACCACCACCAAATTCATTTTGAACAATTGCGTCTGCAGCTAAAGTGATGCCAAGGGTTTTCTAGGACAAACATGGCATTATTCATGTGGATTTTGTAGCCTGTGGTGCCACTATCAACAGTGAACATCACTGTTGTGTTCTGAGTGATGTGCATACGTGTCTGTGGAAAAAACTGCATGTTTCTCCAGGACAATCGCACTACGTGTACATTACAGCAAATCGGCTTGGAGGTGTTGCCACATCACCCTTACAGCCCGGACCTCACTCCGAGTGGTTTGCATCTGTTTGGACCCCTAAAAGAGTTCCTCTGGGGTCAGCATTTCAGCACTGATGAAGAAGTGAAACAAGCTGTCCTAGGATGGTTGAGGCATACTGACAAATCTTTCTGTGCCGTAGCTTTGCAGGCATTAATTAAATGTTGTGTAGCGGATGACATTTGGGATCAAATGTCACACGCATTGTAAATTTAGTTTTTGCCTCAGGACCCTACGGTACTGAGGGTTAATTGTGTAGGTAAGCCTTAACACCAGTCTTGCCAGGCCATGTTTGAAGTTCTGCCTGGTCATGTGAACGGTGAGGTGCACATGACAGGCTAGAACCAGGCCTGGTTGGATGTTTGGGTATGGCCCTCTCGGAGCCAATCAGCGGGAGTGCCGGGCCCGCTGAGGAGTCTGGGAGGGGGTACTTGAACAGGTGTGGGTCACGTGTTCGGGGTTCCGGAGTTATTCGTGAGACCCATGTGGTCTGTTCTGGGGTTCCGGAGTTATTTGTGAGACACGTGTGGTCTGTTCTGGTTCCAGGCCTGGGATAGCCCCGTGAGGGGCTCCGGTCACGTGGTATTTGACATCCTGCAGCATGTTCCTGTCAGTGGCCCCTGATAGACCTGCCTGGTCTGAGGTAGGGATCCGTCTGTTCCCGAGTCTCAGAACCTGCTGGTCCGAGGCGCTGTAACTGAGGGAGGATTCAAAGTGTCCGGGTGTGCTATCGGCTTGGAGGGACACCACAGCTTGTGGAAGTGACCGGGGGAGGACTCTTCGGAGGAGGGCCAGCAAGAGGCATCCTGAGAAGTGCCTGGTTACTGAGTTGGGAAGGACATTGATGAGTTCACACTTTTCCAGTACCTCAAAGGAAGCGGGAAACGTTCCAGGTATGGTTAGAAAAAGGTTCCTGTTCATCTTCAGTTGATTGTTCAAGTTTTGAGTCAACGTGCTGGCTGCCGTGATCTCTGGCTAGAGATCTGTTCAGCCTTGAAGTACCCAGCTGTGAGTGTCTACTCTCTGGGTGGAAGTAGAGACTTTGTTAAACCTGCAGTTCAAGGTACCTGATTTCTTCACCCGTGCCCTCTGTTCCCCATGAGACTGTGTTTGTGAAAGTTCTACTGCAAAATAAAACCTTTTGAAAGGACTTTATCTGTGTCAATGTACAAGTCGCTGGGTATCAACCCTGTGAACCACTAGACGTGGAGGAGCAGGCCAAGAGAAGGTAACCGGTAAGCCCATTCAGTCAAGGCCGCCCTGGAACAGGTTATGGCCGCTACACTTGGGGGCTCATAGTCCGGGATTTACCGTTACCTTGCAAGGCCTTGGAACAAAGGGTGAAGAATGTGTTTTTCGAACTGCGCCACAGAGATCAGCGCCATTTTGGAAAGACTTTCACTGAGGTGCGTAAGCATTGGAGGAGCCTGTATCAAAAGCCCGCGGAAATCTACAGGGGCCAACGCCCAGTGGGAGGAGTCTGAGCTGATCTTTTCCCTGCATGAGGCACCATGTGAGTGTGTTGCGGAAGGAAGGACTAAGTTTACTTTCTCGGAGTTGGAGAAAAGAAAAATGTGTGTAGGTAAGCCTTAACACCAGTCTGGCCAGGCCATGTTTGAAGTTCTGCCTGGTCATGTGAACGGTGAGGTGCACATGACAGGCTAGAACCAGGCCTGGTTGGATGTTAGGGTATGGGTTAGGGTTGTTCGTGAGACTCGTGTGGTCTGTTCTGGTTCCAGGACCAGGGTAGCCCCGTGAGGGTGTTTGACATCCCGCAGCATGTTCCTGTCAGTGGCCCCTGATAGACCCATCTGGTTTGGGGTAGGGATCCGTCTGTTCCCGAGTCTCGGAACCTGCTTGTCCGAGGCGCTGTAACTGAGGGAGGACTTTATCTGTGTCAGTGTACAAGTCGCTGGGTATCAACCCTGGGAACCCCTAGACGTGGAGGAGTAGGCCAAGAGAAGGTAACCGGTAAGCCCATTCAGTCAAGGCCGCCCTGCAACGGGTTATGGCCGCTACAGTTGGGATAAGTGTAAGAATGTAGCAGGGGAGTATGTCAAAAAATAAATGCAGTTTCCACTCCTTGAAATTTGTTCTTTTGTTATATGAATTCAAAAGTCCCGGTTTGACTTAAATGCCTCTCGTATTTATGTCAGGGGAATAGATATTCCCCATACTACTGAGGAAGTTCTGGGAAACAAGTCAAGAAAAGTACCATCTTTCTACTATCTTCTGTCCATCAGCATTATCTGGAAGAAAGCATTGCTCTCAGAATATTATATCTAGATAGAGGAATGGTTGAGAGCACTGATATATGGTTGTATATCTTATACCAATTTTGTACAGCATTGTGGGAATACTGTTGTTTTAGATTCTACTATGTATTGAATTTTATAAAATTATACCTGTTATACATGATTATTGTGTGTGTAACATCTAGTCCTGCATTGGTTAGTAATAAATTTGTATTGTGTAATAGGGATGTGGTATCAGTATTAAAGGGATTGTAAAGGTTCATGTTTCTTCCCCTTAATGCATCCTATGCAAAACACCTTGCAGTGTCCGGCCCCCTAGCCCCCCCGTTTTACTTACCTGAGCCCCAAATTTCCGTGGGCGAGATCTTGCGTCACTCTCTCCACGACTTCTCGGCTCTTCATTGGATAGATCGATAGCAGCGCAGCCATTGGCTCCCGCTGCTGTCAATAAAATCCAATGACGTGGGTGCCAAGGGATGGGGCAGAGTCATACACTTGGCGGATATGGACACAGAGTGTATGACATGGGAGCGCACCTGCAACTTAACCCTCTCAGGGGAGAGCTTCCCAGAGGGGGTTATCTATTGCAGGGAGGAGCCACGAGAGCCGCCGAGGGACCCCAGAACAGGTGGATCGGGGCCACTCAGTGCAAAATGGATTGCACAGTGGAGGTAAGTATGACTTGTTATGTTTGCTATTTTTTTTTTAAAACGTACCTTTCGTGTCACTTTAACTGTTTAGGGACCCCGTTATTTGGATATTTATATAAATCTGTATCATGATCAACTTTTTAAAAAAAATACTGTCATTATTACTATTTTCAGGGCACTCTACAGAGAGGGTCAGTAAAATCTGGGGCCTATGGACACAATCACGGCTTACAGTATCCTTCCCTAATGGTGAGATCCAGGAGGCGGTAGTATCATTTAAAAATGTATTTGGTATGTATGTTACAGAGTACTCTTTGTTTTAACAAGTTTTATTGGTTCTGACGCTGTTCTATGTTTCCAATGAAGAAGAGCACTAGACTTTATTTAATTTCTTTTTATTTCAGGTACTTATATTGCGCCATCAATTTACGCAGCACTTTACATATCTATTGTACATTCACATCAGTCCCTGCCCTTAAAGCGGTTGTAAACCACTGGACGTTTTTTGTTTGTTTTGGACCCTGCAAGGCAATATCATAATGTGCTGGTATGCTTTCCAGTGCTGAGATGTCAGAGCTGCGGGCGCTCCCATCTTCATTCGCCTTGCTTCAGGGTTCGCGGACTCCAGCTCTGTGACTGGCTGGAACTGCGATGACGTCACTCCCTCGCATGCATTCGGGAGCCACCATTTATGGCACAGGGCTCTGAAGGAACAGCATGGGTGGCCATTTCTTCAGAGCGCATGAGCCAGTGATGTCACTGACTGCATGTACAGCATATACAGTGGTGTGAAAAAGTGTTTGCCCCCTTCCTCATTTCCTGTTCCTTTGCATGTTTGTCACACTTAAGTGTTTCGGAACATCAAACCAATTTAAACAATAGTCAAGGACAACACAAGTAAACACAAAATGCAATTTGTAAATGAAGGTGTTTATTATTAAAGGTGAAAAAAAATCCAAACCATCATGGCCCTGTGTGAAAAAGTGATTGCCCCCTATACCTAATAACTGGTTGGGCCGCCCTTAGCAGCAACAACTGCAACCAAGCGTTTGCGATAACGTGCAATGAGGCTTTTACAGCGTCCTGGAGGAATTTTGGCCCACTCATCTTTGCAGAATTGTCCTAATTCAGTTACATTAGAGGGTTTTCGAGCATGAACGGCCTTTTTAAGGTCATACCACAACATCTCAATAGGATTCAGGTCAGGACTTTGGCTAGGCCACTCCAAAGTCTTCATTTTGTTTTTCTTCAGCCATTCGGTGGTGGACTTGCTGGTGTGTTTAGGATCATTGTCCTGCTGCAGAACCCAAGTTCGTTTCAGCTTGAGTACACGAACAGATGGTCGGACATTCTCCTTCAGGATCTCTTGGTAGACAGCAGAATTCATAGTTCCTTTTATCACGGCAAGTCTTCCAGGTCCTGAAGCAGCAAAACAGCCCCAGACCATCACACTACCACCACCATATTTTACTGTTGGTATAATGTTCTTTTTATGAAATGCAGTGTTCCTTCTACGCCAGATATACTTGGACACACACCTTCCAAAGAGTTCCACTTTTGTCTCATCGGTCCACAGAATGTTGTCCCAAAAGTCTTGGGGATCATCAAGATGTGTTGTGGAGAAATTGAGACGAGCTTTGATGTTCTTTTTGCTCAGCAGTGGTTTTCTCCTTGGAACTCTGCCATGCAGGCCATTTTTGCCCAGTCTTTTCCTGATGGTGGAGGCATGAACGCTGACCTTAACTGAGGCAAGTGAGGCCTGCAGTTCCTTGGACGTTGTTGTGGGGTCTTTTGTGACCTCTTGGATGAGTCGTCGCTGCGCTCTTGGGGTAATTTTGGGCGGCTGGCCACTCCTGGGAAGGTTCACCACTGTTCCATGTCTTCGCCATTTGTGGATAATGGCTCTCACTGTGGTTCGCTGGATTCCCAAAGCTTTGGAAATGGCTTTATAACCCTTTCCAGACTGATAGATCTCAATTACTTTCTTTCTCAATTGTTCCTGAATTTCTTTGGGTCTCGGCATGATGTGTAGCTTTTAAGGATCTTCTGGTGGACCTTACTGTGTCAAGCAGCTCCTATTTAAGTGATGCCTTGATTGTGAACAGGTGTGGCAATAATCAGGCCTGGGTGTGGCTAGAGAAATTGAACTCAGGTGTGGACAACCACAGTTATAGTATGTTTTAACAAGGGGGGCAATCACTTTTTCACACAGGGCCATGATGGTTTGGATTTTTTTTCACCTTTAATAATAAACACCTTCATTTACAAATTGCATTTTGTGTTTACTTGTGTTGTCCTTGACTATTGTTTAAATTGGTTTGATGTTCCGAAACACTTAAGTGTGACAAACATGCAAAGGAACAGGAAATGAGGAAGGGGGCAAACACTTTTTCACATCACTGTACATGATACAGTAATACAGATATTTACACTACTTATAGGTAAGCCTTATTATAGGCTTACCTATAACTAAAAGCCAGAAATGGAAGTTTACTTTTTGCGATTTGGTACTGTGTCGCTTTAACTGACAATTGCGCAGTCGTGCGACGTTGCACCCAAACAAAATAGACGTCCTTTTTTTCCAACAAATAGAGGTTTCTTTTGGTGGTATTTGATCACCTCTGCAATTTTTATTTTTTTGTTTATAAACAAAAAAAGAGCGACAGTTTTGAAAAAAAAGCTATATTTTATACATTTTGCTATAATAAATATCCCCCACAAGTATATAAAAAAGCATTTTTTTCCTCAATTTAGGTCAATATGTATTCTTCTACATATTTTTGGTAAAAAAAATCACAATAAGCATATATTGATTGGTTTGCACAAAAATTATAGCGTCCACAAAATAGGGGATAGTTTTATGGCATTTTATTATTCTTTTTTTTTTTTTATTAGTAATGGCTGCAATCTGCAATTTTTATTGTGACTGCGACATTATGGGGGACACATGGGACACTTTTGACCCTATTTTGGGACCATTGTCATTTATACAGCGTTCAGTGCTATAAAAATGCACTGATTACTGTGTAAATTACACTGGCATGGAAGAGGTTAAACACTAGAGGGCGATCAAGGGGTTAAGTGTGTCGTAGGGAGTGATTCTAACTGTGGTGGGGGGTGCGCTTTCTCTCACATGACAGCGATCACTGCTCCCGATGACAGGGAGCAGTGATCTCTGTCATGACACAAGGCAGAAAGGGAAAATGCTTTGTTTACATAAGCACTTCCCCGTTCTGCGGCTCTGTGACACGATCACCGGGGGAGACTGGCGGACATCGAGTCCGCAGGTCCCGCGGGCACGGGCACACTGTACGCGGCGGGCGGGGCCCGCTAACCTTGCCAATTAAAGGGGATGTACAGGTACTCCCATTTTCCCACCGCTGTCATTGTGCCAACATATATCGTCGTGCAGCGGTCGGCAAGTGGTTAAGGAGCTTAAAATCTAAGGTCTCTAACTCACATTCACATACTGGGGCCAATTTTACACAGGAGCCAATTAATCTAACAGCATGTCTTTGGAGTGTGAGAGGAAACCAGCGTATCTAGAGGAACCCCACGCACAGGGAGGACATGAAAACTCCATACAGATAGTGCTGTGATTGGTATTCAATCTGATGACCCTAGTGCTGCCATGTGGAAGTGCTAACCACTTAGCCACTGTGCTGCCTCACATTTAGTTTTCTTGGGATGTAACTGTTACTTTGTTTACTTGGACATTAAATTTAAAAATTTATTTTTATTTTTTTACATTTTTCATCCTTTGTTGCATCTCAGTGGTTCTAATATATTGCAATCTCATTTCCATGCGCTCCAGCGTTGGCTACAAGTCATTTCTCTGAGAGGGCTTTCTGGTGGTAACAACAGTGGATCATAATTGTATAATGTGTTTTACTGTGGCCACTTGGAGTCTGCATTATAAGCCCTTGTGACAGGATGGCAATAAAACAGCATAATCAGGAGACAGGGACAACGTGTTGTCACGCTATAACAGAAAATGCCTGAACAAGGACCTTTATGACAGGATCACTAGGAGTTATATTATAGAAAGTTGCAGATTTAAAAGTACTGAATAGAATAGCATTAATATGTTAAAGCTTATTTGGGATGTTAATGATTTGGTTTACATATATTTTTTTACCTGAACACTAGCAAGATATAAAAGACACAAATGAATGCAGCTATCTTACCATTATTACATAATTAAATGAATTTTTCTATACATGTATAAGTATCAGAATAGGAGCTGGTATTAGCCTCATGCAGTCCCTGTACAGTGGGGCTTGAGTGTGAGAGGAAGAAGCAGGACAAGGAGCCAATCAGTTAATGTCCTAATCAGATGCATGTGGATAGGAGGAGACAGCTGAATGTCAGAAAAATTAGCTAATCACTGTGTTGTTTCTCCTTTCACTTTCCAGTCACAGGCTGGGGTGGGTCCAGGATGACCTGGGCTCATAGGAAGTGAATTGAATGATGTAGTGGTAAGACTCTGAACTGAAGGTAAATAGGTAAATATTGCATCAAAACCTGGTTTTCCTATTTTATTTTTTAATCAGCTATTCATTTTTGGGGGGCTGGAGTTCTGCTTTAAAGGAAATTTTTTTCAAGTATTACATAAACAGTGTTGGGTATTGGAAAGGTTACTTAAAGCGTTTGTTACCCCAGCATTTCATATTCCTGATATGTGTCTGCTGTACCATGTACTTGTATCAAAAAGTATCCTGTTCTCTTTGTATTGCATCCTTTGTGTGAAATCGCTTTTGTTCCCGTCAGCCCCTCTGCTTTGCTCTTAAAAACTGACTACACCAAACAGGAGAACACACCATGGTCAGTTCTCTAGTTATGCTGGTAACTCAGCCTGCTCTCCTCCAATGATTAGACTTGTCCTGATACCACCCCCTTGCACAGCCATTCACTGGGAAGCTTAGTGTACTGTTGCTTCTCCTCCCCCAGCTCTTATGCAGCTGAGAACAGAGAAAGCAGAGGGAATGTGATCACTTATAAGAAGGGGGGAAAAGGTATTAATAATGTTTTTTTTTTATATCTATACACAAATTTTTTGCCTTTTGATTCAGTTTTAAACTGAACGCTTTAACACTATCGTTTGTATGAAAATACCATAGTGCCAACTTCACGTGGTCTACATAATGGACCAGAAGATCCAATTCTGCCAATTTACAGAACAGACTACTCATCCATCAGAGTTTTCCCACACATATTGTAAATGCGAGCAGAAATGTGCCTGCAGGGTATATTTTCTGTGTCATTGGCCAGTACGGATCTGCTTAACCAGAGGGAATGAATGAGCACACGATAATCTTATTACCGTAAATAAGCTATGGAGTCTGAGTAATTTCTTAGAAATGAAGATAAATGAATATGTGTGCCACAAGATTGGTATCAGCTAGTGGGTGAAAATTAGGGATCTGCTAATTACACATCTGCTATGGGCAGCCTGGAAGACTCTCTATCCAAGATTCATAGAAGTGTGGATTTTGCAGTTGGATTGCTACTCTGATCACTTTGCTTAAAGCCCAACTTGGAGTTGGCTACAAAAGGTAAATGTTCTCCAAGTAGATGTAGACTGCAGTATAATGCTTGTTGTTCATGCGATAATTTAACAGAGGGTATCGAATTCATGGTTCTGCTGGTAGTGATGACTGGTCCCTCAAAGCCGTTCTTCTTCCCTGGTTGCATTGCAACGCTGATTGCTAATATCATCATGTAAAATGCAGGACAGCGGCCTCTTCTGGTTCTGCATTGGGCTTAAAGAGGGATTCCACCTACAAAAAAATATCAAAAGCCGGCAGCTATAAATACTACAGCTGGTGACTTTTAATAAATAGACACTCACCTGTCCCAGGGTCCAGCGATGTCGGCAGCCGAGACCGATCGATCGACCGGGTCTCGGCTGCTGCCGCCGCCATTCTAGGTGAGGGAATCAGGAAGTGAAGCATCACGGTTCCCTACTGCGCATGCGCGAATCGCACAACGCACTAGGAATGGTCCGTGCTGTCTCTGGGACCCGTGTGTGTCCCAGCAGACAGCGCGGTGGGACAGGAAACCGCATAAACTCCCGTGGGAGTCTGTGCCCAGAAGTGGGTGCAAATACCTGTCTTAGACAGGTATCTGCACCCCCCCCTCCCCCCTGAAAGGTGCCAAATGTGACACCGGAGGGGGGGAGGGTTCTGATGAGCAGAAGTCCCACTTTAGGGTGGAACCCCGCTTTAATGACATCAGGGGTCTGCCTATATTCTGCCTCTGGAGAGAAGAAGTCCGGTGGGCCAGCTGTAGTTGTTATTCTGTTAGATCTCCACTAGACAAAACAATAATATTTTACATATGGGGGGGGGGCAACATATGGGGGAGCAATATACTGCATGTCAATGTTTCATAATCACAGCACTGTTGAAATTAAACCACATCTTAACCACTTGAGACCCGCGCTATAGCCGAATGACGGCTACAGCGAGGATCTCCTTTTCTGGGACTACGTCTATTGACGTAGTCCCGTGCACGAGCGGCCTGCGCGCCCTGTGATCGGCGAGTCTACGAGACTCGCCTGATCACCGATCCGTGCAAGGGGTCGATCCCGACCCCTTATCACGTGATCAGCTGTCAGCCAATGACAGCTGATCATGTGATATAACGGAGCCGGTAATCGGCTATTATTCCTCCTCGCGCTGACAGCGCGAGGAGAAAAAAAAAAGCCGATCACCGGCGGCCGTGATCGGGACATCAGTCCCGATCACGGCCAGCCCTGCCAGTGCCCACCTGCCCCCTGCTTTGCCACATTAATAAAAAATGTGTCCCACCTGTCAGTGCCACCCAGCAGTGCCCATAGTGCCACCCAGCAGTGCCACCCAGCAGTGCCACCCAGCAGTGCCACCCAGCAGTGCCCACAGTGCCACCCAGCAGTGCCCACAATCTGCCTCAACAAAGGTGCTGCACCCCAGTGCCACATATCCGTGCCCAGCAGTGCCGCCCATCAGTGCCCAGCAGTGCCACCTATCAGAGCCACCTATCAGTGCCACCTATCAGTGCCCATCAGTCCCATCTATCAGTGGTACCTATCAGTGCCCCTTAGTGCCACCCATCCATGCCACCCATCTGTGTCACCCATCCGTGCCATCTTATCTGTGCCCGTCTTTGCCCATCAGTGCCGCCTTATCTGTGCCCATCGGTGCCGCCTTATCTGTGCCTATTAGTGCCGCCTTAACTATGCCTATCAGTGCCCACCAGTGCAGCCTATCAGTGCCCACTAATGCAGCCTATCAGTGCCGCCTCATCAGCGCACTTCAATGAAGGAGAAAAATGACCTGTTTGCAAAATTTTATAACAAACTATTAAACATGATTTATTTTTTTTTCATCTTTTTTTGTTTGTTTAGCAAAAAATAAAACTCCCAGCTGTGATTAAATACCACCAAAAGAAAGCTCTATTTGTGGGAAAAAAATTATAAAAATTTCATTTGGGTACAGTGTTGTATGCCCGCGCAATTGTCATTCAAAGTGCATCAGCGCTGAAAGCTGAAAATTGGTCTGGGACTTAGGGGGGTTTAAGTGCCCAGTAAGCAAGAGGTTAAATAATTGCTTGAAGTCTATTGTTCAATGAATATAGAAGAGAGAAACACCTTTGCTCAAAGATTATATGATATATATATATATATATATATATATATATATATATATATTTATATATGTAGCGCCGGCTCCTGAAGAGCACGAGCTATGTGTTTTTCTCCATTTAACATTCCTGAAACCGTAGTTTGGTTTTGGGTTTAATTTCACCAAATTATAGTCTCAGTACCAGTCTGGCTGGATTGCACTGTGTTCTGCTCGGCCATAGGGGGCGCTGACATCGCTGGCAGGTGTGAGAACACAGTTCAGCTTGGTGCATTGAGTGCCCCTTTTTCTCTGAACCAACTTAGTGGGCATATGATCCTGCTGTGCATTCTGGGAGAAGGTACTTAAGCTACTGACATCACGTGCTTCTGGGTTCCGGTCCAGAAGATCTTTCTGTTTGTTTGGTCCTGGTCCTTCTGACCAGCCCCCATGGCTCTCATGGCCTGGGGTGCGGATCCATCCCATTCTGAGTCTCGGGGCTTGCTAGCCCAAGGCCAAGTAACTGGAGGGAGGACTTGGAGGTGGTCCGGTGCTGTCTTGTCTGTGGAGAGGCCCAGCAACTGAAGAAGCAACCAGGGGAGGACTCTTCGGGAGAAGGCCACGCTGAAGGCTGGCTTCTCAGAAAGACCCTGGAGGCTTAGTTGAAAGACCCCAAGTGAATCTACACTCGTACAGTATCGCCGGGCCGGCTTCAAGATACTGGTACCGTATGAGGGCTCTCTAAATTGGTCTACATCCTTCAGTTACTACAAATGTTCTACAACAAATCTGTGGCAGAGACTTTATTCAACCATTCCATATGCAAGTCTGTGGCAGAGGCTTCACTTTATCTGAACACTCTATCGGCTGCTAGGCCTAGTGAGAGGAGGTCTGTCCGATAATGGTGAGGGACCAGTTGTGAATGGCTATTCTCTGGATTGTTATAGTGAGAGACTACTGTTTTGA
The DNA here is from genome assembly GCF_037356315.1 of Lithobates pipiens. NCBI lineage: Eukaryota > Metazoa > Chordata > Amphibia > Anura > Ranidae > Lithobates > Lithobates pipiens. The sequence goes on along the minus strand of NW_027507685.1, from coordinate 65,631,895 downwards.
CTAAGTTCCAAGAGTACCTGAATTTTCTACCTGAAACCCTGTAACCCTTATCGAAAGACTGTGTTTTGTTTATTCACTTTTTTGCAAATAAAAATCCCTAAAGTGGATCTGGTGTCAGTTTCTGCAATTCTTGGGCCGTCAACCTTGGGAAACCCCTAGACATACACGAGGTCAAGAAGGTAATGGCAAGCCCAATACAATCAGCAGCTCCTTCGGGGGTTTGTGCTACATATATTTATATATAAACTATATTGTCAAAAGTATTGGGACACCTGCCTTTACACGCACATGAACTTTAATGGCATCCCAGTCTTAGTCCATAGGGTTCAATATTGAGTTGGCCCACCCTTTGCAGCTATAGCAACTTTAACTCTTCTGGGAAGGCTGTCCACAAGGATTAGGAGTGTGTCTATGGGAATGTTTGGCCATTCTTCCAGATGCGCATTTGTGAGGTCAGGCACTGATGTTGGACGAGAAAGAGAAAAACAGGCTTGCCATAGCGTAAAATCAGAGGATCAATTTATTAAATAAAAGTAATGCACTCACTCAAGGATGACATCATATTGTGACGAAACACATCAGGAGGAGGGACATACTGACGTCACAGCGTTGCCGTGAACCTCGCAGGGATGAGCGTGTTGCTATAGCCGGCCAGCTTTATTCTATATGCTGTTTTTAAAGTTGCTTGAGTAAGTGCATTACTTTTATTTAATAAATTGATCCTTTGGTTTTACACTATGGCGAGTCTGTTTTTCTCTTTGGGTCCTTATCGAGTTCCATCTCTGATCGAGTTTGATTCCTCTGGGATCTGCTTCCAAGTCCAAGGCCAAGTCCAACAACAATATTATATATAATATTTATTATTTTTATTTTGTAGCACACGAAACATGAAAAAGAACAAGTTTTTCCAACCAAAAGCGGAAAAAAACAAAAACGCTGTATTTTCATTACATTTATTATTCGTTTTATACTATAATCCAAAACACAAAGCCTGTTTTAAATACTTTTTTTCTTGTAAAGTATCAAAGAACACATTTAGATTCATCTGATTTTTGCATATACAAGGTTAAAAATGTGCATGGGTGCCAAAACGTTCTACTACAAATTAACGTCATTTATGCGGTATGTTCCAAGGTGTCCTCTTTACTACGTGTATTGAAGAGCTTAGTCAATCCCAAATCCCTGCCAACTGGCAGAACTACATCCTGCTCCACAGCAGTGAAGATATCATCTCTGCACGTACTTCATGTTAGATCATTTGTTTCACCGGTAAGCTAGGGACCCCAATCCACACATGTTAAAAAGTTAGTTCAGTCTAGGTTTTTCTTAGATTGAGGTATAATTCCTTCATTGCTGTGGATGCCAGCAGAGAATTAGAGATGTTGGCTTAATCTGTAGTGTTTTCCTTCCCACAAAACTTGAAGTTTGTGTTTAGTGATGAAGCTGCTAAAATTGAAACACTGTATTGTATAAACAGTTTTTTATTTATGTATTTCAGTTACTTATATAGCACCATAAATTTACGCAGTGCTTTACATATACATTCGCATCAGTCCCTACCCTCAAGGAGCTTACAATCTAAGGTCCCTAGCTCACATTCATACATACTAGGGACAATTTAGACAGGATCCAATTAACCTACCAGCATGTCTTTGGAGTGTGGGAGGAAACCCACGAAGGCACAGGGAGAACATGCAAACTACAGGCAGGTAGTGTCGTGGTTGGGAATTCGAACCGGCGACCCTTCTTATTGCTAGGCAAAAGTGCTATCCACTACACCACTGTGTAGCCCAGTTTTTGCTACTTTGTGTATGTAATTTCTCTCCCTTTCGCTCTCTCTTATATATAGTTTATACACCAATTAGTTATAACTTTATGACCACCCACCTAATATTGAGTAGGTCCCCTTTTGCCACCAAACAGCCCCTTTTGCTGTCAATACAGCCCTCACCCATCGAGGCATGGATGCCACTAAACTAAACTGTTGAAGATATGCTGTGGTATCTGGCACCAAGTTGTCAGTAGCAGAAGTCCTATAAGATGCGATATGGGGCCTCCATGGATTAAACATCTTACAGATGAGATCTAGAGAATTTGGAGGCACCACCTAAAACAGTTTTGTGTTCCTCAAACCATTCTTGAACCATTTTTAAGGTGTGGCAGGGTGCATAATCCTGCTGAAAGAGGCCACTGCCATCAGCAAATACCACTTACATGAAATGTACTTGGTCATCAACAATGTTCGGTTAGGTGGTATGTGTCAAGTAACATCCACATGAATGACAGGATCCAAGGTTTCCCAGCAGAACATTGCCCAATGCATCACATTGCCACCACCGGCTTGCCTTATTCTATCTTCCATTGCTCCATGGTCCAGTTCTGATGATCACTTGCCCATTGTAAGCGTTTTTGACTGTGGACACAGGTCAGCATGGGCAACCTGGCAGATCATCAGCTACACAGTCCCATACATGCCAAACCACAATGCCATTTTTTTCTGCTTTCTACACATCGACCTTACGTACCACATGTTTACTTGCTATATATATTCCACTGACTTTCCGATTCCTTTGTAATGATATAATCAAAATTATTCACGTAACCTGACAGTGATCACACAATTATGGCTGCTTAATACACATGTATATATTGTGTGTGTTTGTGTGTGTGCGTGCGTGTGTGTGTTATCTTTATTTATATTTTTTTACCCGTGTATGGTCAGCTTAATACCATTCTTTAACAGCCACAGTGTTTGTACTGGATATAGTTAATAGCTCATTATTTATTAACTGAATGCACCCTATTCCCACTTTTTTGTTTTTACACATTAACATATCCTCATAATTCGATCTAAAAAAAAAAATGGCCAGCTATACTTATAATTCATTATTTTTGCTATTTACCTGAATGCAACACTTTTTTTAATATATGGAAATATCCTTTTCATTTGTTCTGCAAAAAAAAAAAAATGGTTGGCTACTCTTATAATATATCTAGGCTGTCCCCATAGAGACATCACAACAATGAGCCCTCTAGCTGCTTCACTTTTCCCTAATTATCTTCACTTCTCCTTTGAATGACAAGTTCAACAATTTTTTTTTTTTTTTTCCTTAAAGCCCTCTCTGCTTTTCTAACTCCGAGAATTGTCCAGCCCCCTGGTGTTACCTCATTGGCTATGACACATCAAACAGACAGCCTATATAGTGCCACTGGACATAATAACTGCATCATATAAAGCTTCCCTGGCCAAAAATTCCCCTTAGAGTTCTCAGATGAGGAGGACTTAACTGTGTGGATCTGTTCTAACCTTCTGGCTTCTACGTGAATGGTTCAAATGTCTACAAACAGAAGCCTAATGAGCTAAGAAACTGAAGATATCCATGAAGGTACTTTACATTTTTGTTCTGTATAATGTTACTTTAAATTATTTTTCAATTTTATTTATTACATTAGGAAGGATGGTATGCAGGAAATAAGAGTAATTTGTCTCTCTGTGTGCACATCTGCAGGGAGCATTAGGATATAATGAACTAACTTTAAAAACTATTCTACAATTCAAACAAAGTTGGGTAACCTTTGTTTAAACAGTGAGGATTATAGCACTGTTCCAGAATTTGTGTGTAACATAATCTGATTTGGACATTTGGACACATTTTTTTCAAATACGTTACTTATTAAAGCCTTTTTTTTTAAAGGGGTTTTTTTCTTTTTTGAGTGAGCAGTATTTTCTGTCATGATTGATGGATATCATCTCATGTGAGTGAGTAGTACATGATGTGCAATGGACAGGAGGAAAGAATGATGTTATAATTCCACTAATGGCTCAATTCACTAAGCTCTACCATATGGATTATTTGTCATAACATCTCCTATTTCCAGCACTCATCATCTCTCACTGCTGAAAATATGGCAGATAATAATCAATACGACTTGGCGAATTAAGCCAGTTTCTTCTATCCATCTATCTATTTATCTATCTATCTATTATTCTACCTATGTCAGGAAGAGGAAATGATAACAGATACCAATCTGTATTTGTATATACCCATTTATATATCTATCATATCATTGATAAATAGAAAAAAAAAGAGAGATTACTAGAAAGCAGATATATCAATAGATAGATAGATAGATAGATAGATGGAATATGGATCTATCTATCTATCTATCTATAGTCTATCTATCTATTTATGTATCTGTCTGTTGAAATTGTATCTAACAGATTCCAATCTATCTATGTATGTATGTATGTATGTATGTATCTATCTATCTATCTATCTATCTATCTATCTATCTATCTATCTATCTATCTATCTATTTATGTATCTGTCTGTTGGAATTGTATCTAACAGATTCCAATCTATCTATCTATCTATCTATCTATCTATCTATCTATCTATCTATCTATCTATCTATCTATCTATCTATCTATTATTATATTTATTTCAGGAAGAGGAAATGATAACAGATACCAATCTGAATGTGTATATACCCATTTATGTATCTATCATAGCATTGATAAATAGAAAAAAAATATAGATTACTAGAAAGCAGATATATCAATATATAGATCCATATTCTATGTATCTATCTATCTATGTATCTATCTATCTATCTATCTATCTATCTATCTATCTATCTATCTATCTATCTATCTATGTATATATCTATCTATCTATCTAGCTATCTATTATTCTGTCTATGTCAGGACGAGGAAATGATAACAGATACCAATCTGTATGTGTATATACCCATTTATGTATCTATCATATCATTGATAAATAGTAGAAAAAGTTAGATTACTAGAAAGCAGATATATCAATAGATATCTATATCAATACATCAATCAATCTATCTATCTATCTATCTATCTATCTATCTATCTATCTATCTATCTATCTATCTATCTATCTATCTATCTATCTATCTACTGAGCTATCTAAACTATTAATTATAGGAAAAGAAAATGAAAACTAACAGATACCAATCTGTCTATCAAGCTATTCAAGTGATTTTATGTATCTATTTTTATCCTGTTCCATAGATAGATAAAAAAGTAGATAGACAGACAGATAGATAGATAGATAATTTGATGGCAGATAGATCAATAGATATATCCATTATTTATCTGTCTGTCTGTCTATCTATCTATCTATCAATATATCTATCTATCTATCTATCTATCTATCTATCTATCTATCTATCTATCTATCTATCTATCTATCTATCTATCTATCTATCTATCTATGTGTGGAACATATAATATGATATGATATAAATAGATACATAAAACCACTTGAATAGCTTAATAAACAGCATGGTATCTGTTGGTTTTCATTTTCTCTTCGTATAAGTGATAGTTTAGATAGATAGATAGATAGATAGATAGATAGATAGATAGATAGATAGATAGATAAAAAAAACATAAAATATAGCTGCGCATAAATTTAAGCTAAGATAATGTAATACTATATGACAATAAATGACACCAAAAAATCACCATAATAAATATAAAATCATACTCATAAATGAACATGTGATGAAATAAATGTGTAATACATGGTAAATATGTGATAACAATAATAAATTCTAAAATAAAAGAAATAAAGTAATTATATCAAAAGTCCAGTGAATGAAGTGAAAATGGTGACTTAATCAAATTCTTCTGTGCAAACAGAATCACCAGTGCTTGTGAACCTCCACCACACAACATTTGCGCTTACCAGAGGGTAAGGGATACAGGGCCCGTAGTATTAAATCGGTGGCGTCAAATCAACCTCCAGACGTCCATGGAAGGAATCAGCTGTGGTTAAAATGAGGACAAGCCAAACGATCCAAACTCAAAGGGCAGAGCAGTAAGCAGCAATAACGATCCCAATGAAAAAGGAAAACTCACCATAGTGTAAGTCCATAAAACACAGTTTATTTTATAAGCAAAAATATTTCACTTACATTTGTAGAAACCGTTCTCCTTGACTAAGTCACTCTTTGACTAAATGGACGTATGTTGGGAGGGTGGCGTGCTGATGTCATCGCTGTCTAGGACGGGTGTTTGTAAGCCGGCTGGCATTTCTTTATGAGCTTTTAATATTTCTACAAATGTGAGGGCAATATTTTTGCTTATAAAATAAACTGTGTTTTATGGACTTACACTATGGTGAGTTCTATCTATCTATCTATCTATCTATCAAATAGAAAATTAAACATCTGTCTTATTTATTTCACCCAAAGTAGCCAGTTATAACTCAATTACAATTTCTGTTGAACTGCATAAATAATGGATTTGTCTCTTTATATTTTATTCCAATATTATTTTAATTACTGGGCAGGCAAAAGTATTTGTAAGCACAATAAGTAAAATCTTATATAAGCTTGAGCAAACTAACATTATTATAAAAGTTGTTTTCAATCTTTTTCAATTTATTTAAAACACCAGCTTTCATTAAAATAATATGTGGTGATCCTGCCCTGAATGTCCTGGTTCAGGCACCTCCTGAACCAGGACGCTAGAGTGACAATACCCTGTCCATCTCTGCCAAGGGTTTTCCTATGTTGCCCCCCTGTCCCATGCACCCCTGGTTGAGACTACAAGCAACCCTGCTGTCACACATTGCTCTGGCACGGTTCACCACCATAGCAATGATGTACAAGAGACGTAGTAGCAAGTGCATGTAGGCAGGAAGTGAAAAAGGCTGGAAGAGGTCAGCAACAATGAGATTAAAAAATGGATGAAAAATTTGCGAAAACAGTATTTTATTGAAAATATGGCAAATGTTTTTGCTACCCAGTGCTTTAGAAAATGAAATGCTGTTATGCCGCGTACACACAACCGGACTTTTTGACATCAAAGGTCCGACGGAACGATTCCGGCGGACCATTCGATCGTGTGTGGGCTGCAGTGGACATTTGATTTGCAAAAATCTGACAGACTTTAGAAATGCTAAATTTTTCTAATTTTTCCGCCGGAACTCCGCTGGACCCAGTTCCTACCGAGAAATCAGCTCGTGTGTATGCTAGTCCGACGGACAAAAACCGACGCGAGGGCAGCTATTGGCTACTGGCTATGAACTTCCTTATTCTATTCCGGTCGTATGTCATCACGTTCGAATCCGTCGTACTTTGGTGTGATTGTGTGTGGCCAAGTCCGTTCATTCAGAAAGTCTGTCAGAACTCTGTCAGAACTCTGCCGAAAGTCCGTCGGACCTAGTCCCTCGAAAAGTCCAGTCGTGTGTACGCGGCATTAGAGTTCAGATCTACTTTAAGTAATCCACAGAAAGAACTCAAACTTTAACTACTATAAGGCTTAGGATTGTGGCAAAGGGAAATTGATTGTTGTAACTGAAAGCCAATTAAAATGTTTGCTTTCCTTGAGTTTAGAACAGGAAGATCAATGAAAGCTGAATGCTAATTTGTGCTTATGATATACTGTGTAATATACCTTTCTCTTTGCCTTAAGCTATAGAATTACAAGGGCGATTGGATGTGCATACACAAGATAACCACCCTCAGGCACAGTCTTCGGCCGCTGGGCTTACAGATATAAGCTTTGTTTGCCAAAGTGTCATATTTGTTGCTATAGGGAGGAGGCAGAGAAATAGTGAACAGGAACTTCTCTATCCAATGTGTTGTTTTCACAGTGGCTAGCCAGAACAGGTCAATTTCTATAGACATGAGATCATCATCTTATGTGTATGGCTACCATTATTACACAAATCCAGTTATAGTTTACTATTGAGCACTGTGCCTAATGCTACTTAAAGTGGTTGTAAACCATTTACAACTACTTTTTACTACAGGCAAGCCTATAATTAGGCTTACCTGTAGCGACACTGTATATCTCCTAAATCTGCATGGTTTAGGAGATATCCCTGTATGTGCATGTGCCAAAGTCATCGGCTCATGTGCACTTAAGCAAACTGAAGCAACGGCACGTACGTGCCGTTGCTTCAGTTATACTGTGCCGTTACTGACCGCTCGTGCAGGAGTGACGTCATCAAGGCTTCGGCCAATCACAGAGCCGGAGCCGCGTTACCCGGAAGTAACCCCTGTGACAGATGTCGTCCCCGGAGCGGTGAAAGAGGACTGCTGCGGGGGCTTTGATCTCAGGTAAGTAATTCATAATGAGCTAGTATGCTATGCATACTAGCTCATTATGCCTTTGTCTTGCACAGTTTTTATTTATTTATTTGTTTTTACGGTTTACAAGCACTATAAAGTGGTATTAAATACAAAAATATTGCAGCATACCAATTATATGTGGTGTTAGTCTTTTTTTTTATTTTCAGCTTATTATTATTTCTTTTTTATTTTCACCTGAAGAGCTGCCCAGTATGTCTGTTATTTTTCAACTTCCTTTAACAGTGGAAGCTGTCCAGCAAAAGTGACGGTTAGAGGGCTGGGACAAACTATTAACACTGACAGGGATGCTTACAATGATCAGCTTTTAATCATGTATGTAAAACCTTTATCCCCCAAAAAAAAGAACTGTTGCTGTAACTGCTTATAATGCTTTAACTGGAGTTCAGCTTTAATTTATTAGTCAAGTCCATCTAAATCTGCTAATACATCTAACATCACCCTCTCTCAAGGCTGACAATGCTGCTGTCCAAAGGTGTCTCTCTTGCTCCTCCTTCTAGAGTGGAGAAACCCTAAGTAAGGAAGGGGGGGGATTTACTAAAACCGGAGCATGCAAATTTTCTGGTGCAGCTCTACATAGAAACCAATCAGCTTCCATTTTTTTTTTTGTCAAAGCTTAATTGAGCAAGCTGAGGTTAGAAGCTCATTGGCCCCCATGCACAGCTGCACCAGATTATGAGAGATCCGGTTTTAGTAAATCTTCCCCGAAATGTGTTACTGGCCAGACCACCTGGTGGAAATAAAGGAGAAAACACCTGAATGCAGCCACCACATTTAAGGATTGCTAAGCTACAATATATTACCTTTTTGTTTTTGGGTTTAATACCACTTTAAAAAGGTACATTGGCAGTGATGGATTGCTACAGGTAGCCCAATATATAAGGAATTCTGTTGAGACAAAAATGGCTGTTAGATTAGATCACGTAACCTACACAAAGTACATTGTGTTAGTGAAATCTAGAAGTAATAAAGCCCTTTGCCAGCATGCTGCAGAGAAGGACCCTTGCTCTGTGTAGAAGCAGAGGTCTCTCTATAGAGGTCAGACATGCCCCCTGCAAATTGATGTAAACAAAGTATAATAACCAGTATTGCCACATTGGTTGACCCATTAAATAATATTTAACCTGAAGTGTTAACGTAATGATTTTTACTAATGTGCGTTAATTAAAGAGGAGCTGCACCTTAAAAAAAAATATTAAAAGTCAGCAGCTACAAATACTGCAGCTGCCGACTTTTACTAAATGGACACTTACCTGTTCCAGGGTCCAGCGATGTCGGCAGCAGATTATGAGCAATCGCTCGTCTCTCAGCTGCCCCCGCCGCCACCCCCTGTTAGGGAATCGGGAAGTGAAGCATTGCGGCTTCGCTGCCCGGTTCCCTACTGCGCATGTGCGAATCGCACTGCGCATCTCCACTGGTCCCCACTGTGTCCTGGAAACTGTGTGTTTCCCAGAACACAATGGGGAGGGATGGCCAGAGCATCTGCGACTAGCTGCGGCTAGCTTGTCCCAGAAGTGGGTGCAGATACCTGGATTATACAGGTGTCTGCACCCCCCACCCCAGAAAGGTGTCAATTGTGGCACCGGAGGGGGGGTTCCGAAGAGCAGACCTTCCACTTTAGGGTGGAGGTCCGCTTTAACAAGAGTAATTGCTCCTGAATGCACACCTACAGTAGTATGCAACACACATGCATTTCAGTGCATAACAAGGCAAAGAGGCAGGTGCCCTGTGCTGAAAAAATAATTCAGTACCTATATATATCTGCTTATGTCGCAGCACACTGAGTTAGCCAGGGTTCACACTATAGCGAACACAGACATCGCATGTGATTCACATACACACACTGCTGTGCCGGTCACATCCGATGTCTGTGCAATGCGAGTTCAGCCATACTGTTGTATGGCTGAACTCGCATTGGATTTGTGTAAAAAAGGCGCAGGGACTTTTTATTTCCCGCACTGGAATTGGATCGCCTGGGTGTTCATGCCCATGTGATCCAATTCTTGTCCAAATCTACAGTTCGCACTGCGATCTGTAAACAGATCTGGGGATGTCACTGACATTGTATTGACACCCGCAGCAGTTTGCAGAGGGAAGTGTGACCTGCCTGCGGACGAGATGCGATGCGGGAACTGGCGCTGGTATTGTGCTGGTTCCTGCATCGCTATAGTATGAACCCCGGCTTAAAGTCTGAATGAGTCCTAAATAGGATATATCTATAGTTAATACTTTGAAATTTTCTGAAAAATCAGAATTTCTTCTGAAAGTGCTAGCTATGTTCTGATCAACAACCCATAGACTTTGCTGTGGTATGAATGTGAACTGTCAGTGTGATGAGAGCACCTAGCAAGTAAGATCAGACACGCAAACATGTATGTACTAGGATGCATGAGCTATTGTAGAATTTATTGGGAATTATGACAGAGAGATTTCACTATTGGAACATCCAAGGCATATAAGAACCCAAGGCCTGTCTTAGCCCACAATACTACACCTACAACTAAATATAAATTATTTGTGCACCAACCTTCTATTTAAATTGGCACTGTATAAATTCTGGGGTGGCCTATTGCCATTGATGACCAAGAAGTTCAGTTTCTACTCTCATGTTTTCTGTAAATCATTTGACCTTGTCTTCTCTCAAACCTTCATCAGAATAACCATGCATCCTCCTAGAAATTGAATTACTTCACAGAAACCTTCTAGCGGACATGGGACCATAGCTCAGAGATTGCTAGTTTAGATTTTGTCCTGTTATGCCTATTGAGCAGTAGCAGAGTACTAGGATTATCGCTTTGCTGGTTTATTTACTACAGCCATGAATAACATGCAAGAAACAGTAGGGATTAGTTACTAAAACTGGAGAGTGCAAAACCTGGTGCAGCTCTGCATAGAAACCAATCAGCTTCCACGTTTTAATTGCAAAAGCTTAAAGAGGAAGTAAACCCTGATGAGTTTACTTCCTCTTTCATTCCCTGCAAAGGTAAAGCATAATGGACTACTATGCATCGCATAGTAGTCCACTATGTGTCACTTACCTGACACAGGAGCCAGCGAAGTCACCGCTGTCCCCTGTAGTCCGGCGCATCCATCTTCTCGGTGGGTCTCGCTGCTCCGCAATGACGTCACTCCCGCACATGCGCACGGGAGCCGCCATGAGCAGCATATCACCGTTGACGGGGGCGCGCTCAGTGCGCCTGCGCGCCGCTGTCTACGGCGCATGTGCCGTAGACAGTGGTGCCTGTCTTTCGACAAATATTTCCTAAACCGTGTAGGTTTAGGAGATATTTCTTGGACCTACAGGTAAGCCTTAATCTAGGCTTACCTGTAGGTCAAAGTGTGTTGTAAGGGTTTACAACCACTTTAACTGAACAAGCTGAAGTTAGAAGCTGATTGGCTCCCATGCACAGTTGCACCAGATTCCAAGTGCACCAGTTTTAGTAAATCTTCCCCTGTATCCCCTAGCAGCCAGGGTTCATTTTTCCTGGATCTTTCTGAAGTTAACCGATTGGTTGCTATGGCTTAAAGGGGTTGTAAACCCTTGTGTGTTTTCACCTGCATTAACCTCCCTGGCGGTATGATTCAGTCTGGATTTAGGTACTGAAAGCGGTACAATTATTTTGCATGGAAATTTGGCGTTTTATATTATAGTGCTGTAATTCTTAGGAATAACTCTCCTAAATATGTTCAAACCAGAGTCTAGCAGACATCCCGGGTATGATAAAGTTTATAATATAATAAAGAATAATAAAAAATATTCAATAATGTAATCAAATCCTAAAACAATGAAAAAGGGACAGTTTTTGGTTGCTATGGACAATCTCCAAATTCCAGGCAGAAAAAACAGTATTTATAATATAAAAGTGCATGCAGGGCACTGCACAGACCACTAGGGACAAAGGGGGTGTGTCATTTTGTAATACAGCACTGTAATCTGTAAGATTACAATGCTGTGTGTGTTTTGTGTACTTTTACTTTTTTGAATTTGCCGCCATTCTCCGCTCCCGTGCGCCGTAACGCCGCAGGGAACGGAGCTCGGCGGCATTTGGCACTGTGAATCAAGCGGAGGACAGCTCGATCACACAGTGCGGAGGACATCGCTGGATCCAGGGGACAAGGTAAGTAAGTCTCACTGTGTCCTCCCCTGCATCCAGCGAAGCGATCCCGAGTCTGGCTCGGGGTTACCGCTCCTATCAGTAAATTCCTAACCCGAGCCAGACTCGGGATTACCGCTAGGGGGGTTAAGGTGAAAAAACTTCTGACACTGACCAGCCCCTCAGCCCACCTCATTTTACTCACCTGAACCTGTTCGTTCCCTCGGCAGAGACGTGCTCTACCTCTCTGTCCATTGTTTCATCTTTTGATTAGATAGATTGAGAGCAGCACAGCCATTGGCTCCTGCTGCTGTCAATCAAATCCAATGACATGGGTGCAGGGGGGCGGGGCTGAGTCCGGCATTCTGTGTCTATGGACGCAAATGCTGGACTCGGGAGCACAGTAACCCCCAGGGAAAGCGCTTCTCCTAGGGGGTTTACCAATGCAGGGAGGAACTGATAGCGCCGCCGGGGGACCCCAGAACAGGTGGATCAGGGCCACCCTGTGCAAAATGAGCTGCACAGTGGAGGTAAGTATGATATGTTTGTTATTTTTTTTTTTAAATGAGGGTTTACAATCACTTGAAGCTTACCTTCCTTAGATAGCTTGAATTTTGGCCAGTTTCTGCTGAATCAGCTGAAATTCGAGCTGTAGGCGACCCTGCATTTTAAAATCTAAATTTATTCAACATTTCTCAGCCGAATAGTAACTGCACCCTTTCAGTTCTGCAGTGCAAGTATCTAATAGCTGCAGGACCATGGGCTACTTGAATAGGATTGGATAGGATGGAGTTTAGAGTGGATGGAGGAATCAAGTGATTTTCTCTCTATTTCTCACAGGCCGAATGGCCAAAATTCAAACTGCCTATGCCTGCTGAATCAGCCAAATCAGCCAAAGGTTGAGCCATGGGATTCCCTATTGGCACCACTTGGCTAAACAAACTTCGAGTGAAAAATCAAAGGAGCTGGGTTAAAAATTGTCAGACAAACAGATACTGCAGACAATCATACACAGTCACTGTTAGGGTATCCAGACAGCCATAGGTAAATAAAACAACTGTCAGGGGAGATTCCTCCATTCACACTGTTTAGCATGGATGGATGAATCACTGATTGAGAGAAAGCTTTGCCGTGTACACACAATTGGAATTCTCATCGGAAAAGCCTTGGATGGTTTTCCTGATGGAATTCCGATCAAGCTTGTGTTGCCTACATACGGTCACACCAAATTCTCACCGTCAAGAACACAGTGACATCCAACACTTCGACAAGCCGAAAAAATTAAGTTCAATGCTTCCGAGCAAGCGTCAAATTGTTTCCGCGCATTTGTGTAGGAATTTTGCGTGTCGAAATTGCTACAGACGGTCGGAATTTCCGATCGAAACTTTTTCCGTCTGAAAAATTGAGAACCTGCTCTCAATCTTTTGCTGGCGGAAATTCGGCCAGCAAAATTCCGATGGAGTATATACACGGTCGCATTTTCTGACAAAAAGCTCTCATCTGTCTTTTGCTGGCCGAAATTCTGACCGCGTGTACACGGCATTACTCTTTTTTGCACACCATCATCCCTGTTCTCATACTGAATAATGTACTCAAAGAAGTGCTGGGAAGCTTTAGATTTACACGTGAAGTCAGATGAAGTAAAACTTCAAACATGCTCTGGTGAGATAGCTCCCACACAGCAAGGCTTTCATTGATGGGAACCCAACAGTAGCCAAACTTAGAAATACAGAAAGGAGTGCCAGACCAAAACCAGATGAAACAATTTAAGATAATTTAAATTGTTGATAAAAGGTCACATAAAAACAACTAACACATTTCGGGGGCAACACCAATCTCCCCTCATCAGGGCTCAACATAGGATAACACTAATGCCACGTACACACGATCGGAAATTCCGTCCAGAAAAAGACCGATGAGAGCTTTCAAAATGCTACCGTGTGTATGCTGCATCGGAATTTAGCTGTCTGAATTTCCGCCAGCCAAAAATTGATAGCATGTTCTCAATTTACCCGACGGAAAAACTTTCTATCGGTAATTCCGATCGTGTGTATGCAATTCCGACAAGCCAAAAATCATGCATGCTCAGATTCAACTACGAGACAGAAGCTATTGGCTACTGGCTATTGAACTTCCTTTTTCTAGTCACGTCGTACGTGTTGTACGTCACCGCGTTATAAATGATCGGAATTTGATGTGACCGTGTGCAGGCAAGACAGCTTGAGCCGAATTCTGTCGGAATTCCGTCGGGAAAACCATCAGAGCTTTTTCCAACGAGAATTCCGATCGTGTGTACATGGCATTAGATGGAACAATGACTTCACAGATCTATTTTAAAACCAGTATTGGACTCTCCTCATAGAGGAACAACTTGGCAGCAGTTACTAAGCATGTGGAGAGTTCAATACTGGTTTTTATATAGAGCTGTGAAGTCACTGGGGTTAATTTACTAAAACTGGAGTGTGCAAAATCTGGTGCAGCTATGCATAGTAGCCAATCAGCTTCTAACTTCAGCTTGCTCAGCGAAACGTTGAAAAAAAAAAAAACTGGAAGCAGCTGTACCATATTTTGCAATCTCCAGTATTAGTAAATCAACCTCGGTGTGTCCTCTAGGTTTTATCCTGTGTTGAGTCCTGAAGAAGGGGTTGCCCCTAAAGCATGTTGGTGGTTTTTATATGACTTTTTTTTTGCCAATAATTAAAATGATCATGTTTTCTTTCCTCCAGTTTTGGTCTTGTGTGCCTTTTGTTATTGCTGTTACTGAATAAAGTTTGTTTGCACTTACATGTCTATTGGCATGTTCCAGGTAGCAACACTGGAGTTGTTGAAAAGTTATTAATATTCTAGTGTGGCAGTAGCAGGGCTCAAGTCCTGCGGGAACGCATGGGAACGGAGTTCCTGTACTTTTTCCACAACAGGAACTCAGTTCCCGTTAGCAGCCGCGTCCTGCATATGCCGGAGTAGCTGGTTGCTAGGCTGAGCAGCGCCTCTGAGAGATAGCAGCCAGCCACAGACACCACACCAGACAGAGCCACACTTACTGCTGGTAAGGATCCAGCCTGTGCCCACTGCCCAGTCAGTGCCAGACAGTCCCGGGCCACCACCGACTACTCCCGCAGCCACTGTAGCACATTGCCAGCATTGCAGCCCAACTCTGAGCTGCCAGACTTCTCCAGTTCAACTTCTCCTCTCCTGAGCTGAGCCTCCGATTCCTCCCACCCACGAGGTCCGCTGCGAGTTTGCCGCCCGCCAGAGTCATTGACAAACTTCCAGGTTTGTGTCTTACACACACTTTGTTCGTTACAGTGAGCATGCTCCCCCTCCGTTCTGCTGCTGTGTCCCCTACTCCGCCTCCGTTCTGCTGCTGTCCCCCACTCCCCCTCCATTCTGCTGCTGTCCCCATCCAGTTTTCCTCCATGTCCCCCTCCGTTCTTGTGGTGATTATTCTGTTAGTTTGACAAGTTAACTTATTTTGTTTTTGTAAACTGGCACTTTACAAAAAATGTTGCACTATATTTTCTGTGAAATATATATGCATATGAGTGTATCTTTTTTTTTTGGTGGGGGAGTGCATCTTGGGTGGGAGTTCCCACACTTTTTTCCCCAGGACTTGACCCCTGGGCAGTAGTATTTTCATTGAAGGCTAATTAAAATAACAAGGTGAATGAAGGCCTGTCTAGATATGTCTGCATCCTACAGCTGCTTCTGTTTGCCATGCATAACCTGGACCTGCAGCAAGCAATGGAGGTGAATGGCAATAAATGCAAATGATGATTCAAGGCTAAAATCCTCATGTGAAAAGTGGCAAATGTGTGTAGCCATGAGTGAGCATGAACATTCTATATGATGCAAATATAACATTTCAAGTTAGGTCTTTGCTTTGTGTAATAAATACAGTGAATCGTACTGAGGTTCCGATTTTCAGTTGAAAAATTGGAGAATCCAAATGTGTGGAAACAGTTACTCTTTAAACTCCCCCACCTCCCTCCCCATTAGCTAGAGTAAAGAAAAAATACCCAGTATTTCAGGGTATAGGAGAACATGGGACTCCCTTGCCTTCTTCCCACAGTGCCATACTTGGCACTTGAGCACCCAATCACCAAGTCGAAACATGCAGAGATTGGGGGAGCTGGAGTTCATTAGCCTTGTATATTCTCTGATCCAGACCTTGATCTTACACAGGGTTTTTTTTTTTTCAAAGCCCCAGCAGGTGAGTGGGGTGCCTGGAGTGTGCAGGGAAGGTAGTTATCAGTATTGGAGGGGGCAGGCTATCAAGCAAACCTGTTACTTTTCCCTGAATTGGCAAAACACTAAATAACTTTACTTTATACAAAGCATTTGTAAAATTGTATATGTAGATTTTAAAAAGTACATTGTATTTTCAGTGAGTAATAATGTTGAGCAATTAGAGTAATTTCTTTGAGCATGAAGGGGCATTTACTTCTACTCACCTCTCCTCCCTTCTGTCCTGTCTTCCTTCTTAAAGTGGAAGTAAACCCTTCTATCATTTTCAGTCAAGGAAGCTGCCATCTTGGCCTCTAATGATTCTTCAATTGCCATAATGCTGCACATGTGATCAGTTATGAAACCATGCATTGGATAGTTTGAAATTTGGTTGAGAGCACAACCAATGTCAAAGTTAGCATTTCCGGCATGCCAGGAATGTAAGTGTTTTTTGAAACTGGGTTTACTCCCGCTTTAAGCTGGGTATAGACAGACCTAAATTCAGCTAGGTCAGCAGGAACTGTCCAAATTTCAATACATTTTTAGGCAGCCTGGTTGTACTGAAGTCAATATATTGATCGAGAATTCAATAGAGCAGCAGGAGAGATTCCTCCATCAACACTGACTGTGTTAATGGGAGAACCAAGCAACTTTCTTTCCTGCAATCTGCAGTTGAAGGATAGAAAATTGCATAATGTATGGCCTGCCGTAATCTAAAACCCATTAACAAGACAGGATGTGACAGGATATTTTCCCTTTAGGGGGCAAGGATGGCAATAAGAACCTGACAAATGCCCCACACACACACACACAAGAAAATGTTCTTATTCTGCTGCCTGTGTCCCCTCAATTCCTGTTTTATCTGACACCTTTCATATAGAAACAATAGTATCTGACCATAGGCTGATCAAAATTCAGCCAGTCCATGCTGGATCAGTATGTGTGGCTGTCACTGCTCCATAGAAGTTGATTGTTTAATCAACTTCTGTTGAAGGGGCATGCTGGAAAACTTTGGTTGATCAGTGACTACAGCTGCTGATCAGTGTATTCCAGGCGGTAGGTATTCGTTTGTGTGGATGGAGGAATCTATGTCCAGCTTTAGACAAAATCTCTTGAAGAGGGACAGATTTTCTAATCCCTTACCTTTAGGGGGGGGGGGGGGGCATTAAGTTATGTGTGGATTTGGGCTTTAGAATGAACACGTGTACTCTATATATTATTTACATATACCATTACAGTATATATATATATATATATATATATATATATATATATATATATATATATATATATATATATATATATATATATATATATTGGAGATGTATATCTAAATAATAATACAAAAAATCTAAAACAAATATAATATAGACACAATTATATTAAAAACACCATAGTCTGTGTATATAAAACAAAAAATACACACTATTGTAATCTAGTACTATGACGGGTCTCTTTGAAGTGGTAATTGCTTCTTAATTTAGTGGGAACTAAACTATCCATTCTAAAAGTCCAGGACGCCTTTTAGCATGGGTTAGATTGAAGGGGACAGTGAAGGAAAGTCAGACAATTGTTGCTTTGTGTTGGGGAAGAGGGAATATTATTCATTGCAAGTGTAATTATCCCTTATACCATGTAGACAGCAAGTTTTCAAAGCTTCAGGCTGTGAAGGGTTATACACTGCCAGATGAAATATAGATTTATGAGGCTATAAATGAATTTAACAAACCATTCTGCATTTAGCCAAGAAAAGCCAAAATAAACCCATGCTCCCTTTCTAATATTTCCATTCATGATTATTCGTTGCACAGTGGCAGATGTGCTACAAATATAACAGAGGCAAAAATAGAATTTCTGTTGCATTAAGGCATTTTCATGTGTGCAGACAAATGAAAGTGGGACATGATTGTTAATTATTTAAATAGTGACCTTATCTCTAGGAAAACTGTGCAATGCAATTGGGAATGCATTGGAAACTACCATATTAAACCAGATGAACCAATTGAAAGAAATAATTGCCATTCTATAGCATGAAATAAAAATACAGTATCTCACAAAAGTGAGTACACCCCTCACATTTATGTAAATATTTTATTATATTTTTTCATGTGACAACACTGAAGAAATGACACTTTGGTACAATGTAAAGTAGTGAGTGTACAGCTTGTATAACAGTGTAAATTTTCTGTCCCTTCAAAATAACTCAACACAGCCATTAATGTGTAAACCGCTGCCAACAAAAGTGAGTACACCCTTAAGTGAAAATGTCCAAGTTGGGCCCAAAGTGTCAATATTTTGTGTGGCCACCATTATTTTCCAGCACGCCTTAACCCTCTTGGGCATGGACTTCATCAGAGCTTCACAGGTTGCCACTGGAGTCCTCTTCCACTCTTCCATGATGACATCACAGAGCTGGTGGAAGTTAGAGAACTTGCGCTCCTCCCCCTTCCATTTGAGGATTCCCCACAGATGCTCAATAGAGTTTAGGTCTGGAGACATGCTTGGCCAGTCCATCGCCTTTACCCTCAGCATCTTTAGCAAGGCAGTGGTTGTCTTGGAGTTGTTCTTTGGGGTTGTTATCATGTTGGAATACTGCCCTGTGGCCCAGTCTCCGAAAGGAGCTGACCATGCTCTGCTTCAGTATGTCACAGTACATGTTTGGCATTTATGGTTCCCTCAATGAATTGTAGCTCCCCAGTGCCAGCAGCACTCATGCAGCCCCAGACCATGACACTCCCATCAATGTGCTTGTCTGGGATGACAGCCATGCAGACCAATCTGATGCCGTGTGCAGTGTATGGTCTAGAGCACTGACAGGCTGACCCCCCACCTCTTCAACCTCTACAGCAATGTTGGCACACTCATATGTCTATTTCCCAAAGACAACCTCTGGATATGACACTGAGCACGTGTACTTGACTTCTTTGGTCGACCATGGCAAGGACTGTTCTGAGTGGAACCTGTCCTGTTAAACCGCTGTATGGTCTTGGCTACCGTGCTGCAGCTCAGTTTCAGGGTCTTGGCAATCTTCTTATAGCCTAGGCCATCTTTATGTAGAGCAACAATTCATTTTTTCAGATTCTCAGACAGTTCTTTGCCATGAGGTGCCATGTTGAACTTCCAGTGACCAGTATGAGAGGGTGAGAGCGATAACACCAAATTGAACACACCTGCTCCCCATTCACACCTGAGACTTTGTAACACTAATGAGTCACATGACACCAGGGAGGGAAAATGGCTAATTAGGCCCAATTTAGACATTTTCACTTAGGCGTGTACTCACTTTTATTGCCAGCGGTTTAGACATTAACTACTTCCCACTTGGCCAATGTTTATATACGGCCGGGTGGGAGCCTTCTCCTTCTGACTGGCTCTCCTCTCCTCACACGGAAGTTGTCGCTGAGAAGAGGAGAGCAGATCGCTGCAGCCAGCTGGTGATCAGTGAGTATGAGCTTTTTTTTATAGCTTTTTACTCACTGATCACCAGTCTAGTGTAAAACACACATGTCCCCACACATGTCCCCAAAACACACATGTCCCCAAATAATAAAAACACATGTCCCCAAATAAAAAAAACACATGTCCCCCACATATGTCCCACTAAAATCACATGTCCCATATGTCCGTGATCACCTGCACACATCTGTACATGATCATTTGCGTACATATGTCCGTGATCACACAAACCAATTATTATACACTTAACGGAAAATTTTTTACCAAAAACATGTAGCAGAATACATTTTGGCTTAAATTTATGACAAAATCGATTTTATTGGATTCTTTTTAAAATAGAAAGAAGAAAATATTGTTATCTTTTCCAAATTTCCGCTCTTTTTTCGCTTATATTGCAAAAAATAAAAAACGGAGTCGTGAATAAATACCACCAAAATAAAGCTCTCTTTGTGCAAACAAAATGATAAAAATTTCATTTGGGTACAGCATAGCATGACCGCGCAATTGTCATTGAAAATGCGAGAGCGATGAAAGCTGAAAATTAGGCTGGGAAGGAAGGGGGCGAAAGTGCCCTGTATTGTAGTGGGTAATGACTGAGTGTTGAGTTATTTTGAAGGGACAGAAAATTTACACGTTTATGCAAGATGTACACTAACTACTTTACATTGTAGGAAAGTGTAATTTCTTCAGTGTTGTCACATGAAAAGATATAATAAAATATTCACAAAAATGTGAGGGGTGTACTCACTTTTGTGAGATACTGTATATAACATTATATGTGCAAAAATAAATAATTGATTTAAATATCACTACTTTTAGATACTGCTGACAGTGGTCACCACGGCAGAATGGAAATCCCCCCCCCCAAAAAAAAAGCCGGATGAATTTGCATCTTCATTTTGGATGTCAAACACTGACATATGAATATTACTTCTTACCCACAGACCATTCAGGAATATCTAACTTTATGGGGTAGTTTACTAAAGGAATAGAGTGTTCACGTTACAAAATTAATGACTAAACATTGTAAATAAGGTAGCATTGCGTTCACGCTGAATAACCAATTATATGAAAAGGAAATTCAAGTCATCTTGTGGTCAAGCATTTGGCATCCATTTATTTACATATTCTTGACAAGCAGTAAATAAGTGTAGCACTGACCCCCGAGGAGCTGCTGATTTTTATTTGGGCTTACTGTTACCTCACCTGCTCACTTCTCCGTCTCAGGGGTCCCGTTGGAAAGTGAATCAAAGAATGTTAGCTCCGACACTTAGTCCTTTTTCCAAGATCTATTTGGGATAAACACAAAGTCTTGCAATATAGGGATAGAGGGTTAAGGGGAGTTCAGGTACCTTGTAATTGCAGGTTAGAGGTATTTTCTTGATCCAGAGGACAACAGTTTCCACAGTCTGAATCCAGCAATCATCGGATAGGCCTCTCTCACTGACCTAGCAGCCAGTGGGATGCTCAAACAAAGTCTCTGCCACAGACTTGTCAATTTAAAGTAACTTCTTGAGAAATATTAAAGAGTTGTCACACAGTACCAGTTTCCTTCAGGCAATACTGTATGGTTAGTGACCCGGGTTGTGTCCTCCAACTGAGTCTCCAGGCTCTTTCAGAGATACCAGCCTTGTGCTTGGTCCTCTCCTGAAATAGTCCTCCTCTGGATCCTCCAGTCGCTTGGCTTCTCCCCGCAGGCAAGACAGCACAGGACCACCCTGGATCAGTAGGCCCCAAGACTTTTGGGCCTACTCTCTCAGTTGCAAAGCCCCGGGCCAGCCGGCCCCGAGGCACAGGAACAGGCAGCACACACCCCAGGCCAGGAGGGCCATGAGGTCAGGATTGCGAACACCAGAAAAGAGACCCCCTCAAAATGGCGTCAGTACCTTAAATTTCCCCACCCAGAATGCACAGCGGGTGAACCACTCCCACTGGGCTATTTCCAAGCAAAAGTAGTATTCAATGCATCCAGCCTGTTGCATTTCCAACACTTACCGGTAGTGACAGCGACACCTATGGCCAAGTGGAAATTAGCACAACCCAGCTGAACTGGTACAGAAAACAGAACTTTGAAATAATTAGCCTGAGCCAAACTGCAGCTTCAGACAACTTAAATTTGAAAAAACAATAGCATCTGCTCATTAGGAGAAAAAGAAAAATTAATAATGTGGCGCTTACTCAAATAAATGTGATAAATCTACAAATATTCAATTGTGTCACCTAAGATACTAAAGGTGAACAAATAAACAAAATCTAAACAATCCTTCATAAACAATACTGTGAAATATTCAAAAAACAGTACTTGAAGACAATACGGTGCAAATAACAATGAAAAAATGTCCTAAACTTTTTCTTCATTACGGTGCATAAGTTTATCACATTTTTTTCATTGTTATTTGCTCCGTATTGTCTTTAAGTATACTCGCATTTACAAAAAAAAAAACGGGTCACAGAAGTGCAGAACGAACTGCACTTCTGTGATCCACAGGAGAAGTATAGCCAAACAAGCTTTGGCTATATTTCTCCTTTAAGGTTTACATTCACGTTAACGCATAGTTAAACTGCAAAACAAAATTTTAATATATTTCAGCTTACCAGTCCTTAGTTGTTGTGGGTGTTTTTTTTTTTGGGGGGGGGGTTCTTTTGTTTCAGGTTTTTTTCTTCTATTTCTTCTGTTAACAAACTTCCTGACCCTGGGAGGCTACACTAACTTATCTACTGTATCTATGGGAGAAGTAATGGCTGCCTTAGGCTGGCCTACAATGTCTGCCTTTGTTCATCTCCATTACATTTCTGACATTGCTGATATGAAAATTTGGAGTTTACAGAAGGAACTCAAGATTGTTTTGCTTGCAGTGGTGCTAACAGAAAGTCGCAAAGCCTCTCTTCTTAGCCTGAAAAATAAAAACGAATGCAGTCACCATACCTGAGGACTAGTAAGTTGAAACATACTACATTTTTGTTCTTAGTTTTGTTTATCAAACAGAACCTCACTGTTCTTTGCAACTACAGTAATTCACCCACAAAATTCAAAACAAAGACAAGCTAATTAGGTTCTAGTATCAGTTTCACTCTGCTCCCTATCACAAAAGTGACCTTGCAGAGGAAACTGATTAGAACCCAACTACTGTACAGTGCCACTTTTGTAAACTTTGAGTAAGCATTGCTCAGATATGCCTGTAGCTACAGAGGTCAGTGAGGGGCTTGTTCTAAAATGGTTACTCCTACATGCACACAGACAGTTTGACATACGTGTCTGCATGCATATGGCTCGAAATGCAATTACACTTCAGTACAGTGTTCAGTCACACTGTATTTCGGCCTTCAATTTTTTTTTTTTGCAATTTTTTTTTATTGAAAGACTTTATAGTTTCATAGGATAGCACAGATGTAGGGTATACAGAGCATATATCCATTCAACAAGTGCCACAGTAAGGATTATTTCCTACATTATTTTCTACATTCAATTTGCCATATAATAAACTGAAAATTCCGTGTTGACGGTGGAATGGAGGGGTTGCGGCCCCCCACCCCACCAGGGGTTCCTATTCTGATGGGTTATCCATTAGCATTCAGGTAGAAGTTGTTGAATAGTCATTTTTACATATATTATAGTCCGTGCCACAAAGATGGGTCAGTCACCGTTATGGTGTGGGCGTAGTAAGAAGGGAAGTTAGAAAGCATAGACTTAAACATCAACTTAACAATAACAATGACAATAAGGGCTTGGTCTGTCGTATGTCCGACATCAGGTGAGCCCGGCCCTAAGGCAAGCTCACAACCCTATCTGTAGGGGCCTTGAGAAAGAAAGATGACTGAAGTAATTCGTTCCTCTTTAACCAGTTATCCCATATTTACTAATTCATTTCAGGCCTTTAATAGATTTTGATAGACTGCTGGCAGTGGGATTGGGTGCTGCCCCTGTGCCTCCTGAGCATCTGAAAACGCTGGGATTTGACTCTCTCAGACTAAAATTGCCTATGTACATGGGGCCTAATACTTACCCCTTCTATCACCCACACCACTGATACCCTCTTTTGTTTTTCTGGGAGTGCCAGATTCCAAAATTGTAACTATCCAACAGATTCCAAAATTGTAGACTCAGCCCTATCCTCAGCAGACAGGGGCCAGATTCCCCTTGTGCTTTTATTGTACTGATTCTGTTTGTTTGTTTGTTTGTTTGTTTGTTGGGCCACAAAACACATAGAAACTGGTACCAGCATGTTTTATGAAGCTCAGGTTGTTTCCTTACACATCTTCTTGTGGAGACACATGCTCATCTATGGGCACCATAGTGTTTTATTAGCTGACAGGAAGGAAACTATAGAGCCAATGGGAACCAGTACATCTCCAACTGTATTATATCTAGTATGGTCAAAAAAGAAAGGGTTGTGAGTTGAACATTCCTGGAAAAAATGCAGAGCAGGCTTATGGAAGCTGCAGCACTGGAGAGGAGGTAGGCAGGAGACACCGGCAATAGGTAAGGTGAGTATAATATTTACTCTAGTGTCATTGGGTATTATTTAAAGACCTGACAGGACTGATGATCAAACCATAAGATGATCAAACAATTAGAACACTACTTATCTATCACACTGTCTTTTAAGTTAAATATCTTTCACAGTTTTGATAACCACCATATGATGTCAATGGCTAGCCTACTGTCAAGGCTACATTGTTCACAAGCACTTTGTAGTCAACTGAGAGAAAACACTTTTTTCAAAATCGGTTAAAGTCTTCTGAATCTCTCAATTCATGAAGACACTAATACTAACTCTTACAAAAAGAAAACTCTTATGAACATATTCTTGTTAGAATACTGCACACTTGTTTTACATTTCTACACATAATACGCATGATGATAATTATCTTCTCTTCAAACCAATCCACCCATGTATTGTGCTTAATACTGTAGGAACAGTGTTTGTGTGAATAATCTTCTAAATGATGCTCATTATACTGTTTAGTTCAGATTTATGGTTAGTAATAAAGCATGGGTACCTGAGGGCATGTATTGCTGATATGCACTCTGCACTCAATTCTTCTCTTGTGCTGCTTTGCCCAATGTCTTGCTTTTCCCTGATTTACTGGCTCCTCACCACAGGTCATCAAAGCTTGGATTTTCTAGGCACTACATGTGAAGAGCCCCAGGAAAAACAGGACACTTATGACCTTGGACGATAGGACAATGGACTTTACAGATACTTTATTTGTATGCTGGATACTATGGCAAGGAGATAAGAAAGCCATGCGGTGCATGTGATAGCGGCCAGTTAATATATAACACAGAAGAACAGAATCTTACGCAGGCTTTGATTTAGTTGTTGAACAAATCATCTGAGAGACCAAAATTTAATATATAAGCAAACTTTCCTTGCAGCTGTACATAAGATGTACAGACCAAGCAGCGAGATCAGTCAAGAAGAGTGGCATATATGGTGATAGGCAATATGTTAAGTATCCTTTTATCAGAGATCGGTTGTGGTTTATCAGAAATTGTAGTGGCTAAAAGCGCCTGGTATTAAATTTGGGGTTTGTTCATAATGGACAATTGCCAGCATTCCTAAACTATTTAAATAGAAACAATTCTGGCATGGGATTTCCCTTCAAAGAGTCTGGCATGATCTACCACCTTGTCCATCATAATACTATGAAAGAGGTAGGGATGTTTGGGAACTCAGAAAAATTTTGAGGGCTTGCTATTGTTAAAGTGTCTCTAATGCCTGTCAGATTTGTGCTATTTCTAATTCCGCTGGGGAGATTCACTCTTACAACTGTTTCATTCTGTATTAACAGGTTTGTTTCCTGGACAATTGAGCCCCTTTCAGCCGTAATTTCAAGATCATTCTAAAACTCAAGCCCCAGACCTGCACATGATGTCTCCTACCACCTTGGCCCTAGTGTGGATAGCATGCCTAATTTGTGGTGTTTACAGCCAGTATACCCCGACCCCACAGTATCTGGAAGAAATCTCAGAGCTGTCACAGACATTAAATCAGGAAAAAGCTGGGCACATTATACAGCTGGGCACAAACCAAAGCCCCAATGGAAGTCAACAGTCTGAAGATGATATTGGAAATATGCCACCTCGAAGACCACCACCTTGTCTCTCCCGGTCTAAAATCAAGCATGCATTTAAGTATGTCACCACCATATTGTCCTGTGTCATTTTCCTGGTGGGGATTGTAGGAAATTCAACACTTCTAAGAATTATTTACAAGAATAAATGCATGAGGAATGGTCCCAATGTACTTATCGCCAGCCTGGCACTGGGAGATCTTTTCTACATACTAATAGCTATTCCCATCAATATTTATAAGGTTTGTATGAATTGACATTTATTGTTTTAAAGCTATTCTCTCTATACATATGCCATATTTAAGTGTATTAATACCCAACATACAGTATACAGTAATAAAGCAAAAGTAGAACAACCATAGGTGTTACTTCTAGGCATGCTAGATTGGAAACCCAGTACTGTCCAACAAAGCTTGTTGAAAAATCTGTCATTTTATGCATAGGAACACGTTTCAGTACATTTAATGTAATAATAGCTATTACTAACAAGTATTTCATGGCGATGGGGGCATGCACATGGGTCTACCGTCATGTGCACATTGTCGTCTAGGTCTTTACAAATTTGTAACCCTTTTCTTATTTTATTCGAAATAGGTAAAAAAAAAAAATTACAGGGATTTTAACCTTTCCCTACTTTATCCATAGTAAGAAAACAGAACAGCATCAAATATGCTTTAAGACATAGACCTTAGACATAGATAGTTGGTAGTGGCCTTTGGGAGTTAAAGTGTATTTCTACTTTTCCGGTCAAATTTGAAAAACCCCAACCATGTTTGTCCTGCATCCCTATTCACACAGCATGCCTAGAAATAATTTAAAGAGCAATACTGCCTACCTTTTTTGGTGTTTTTTGGAGCATATTTACACATAACCAACTTCTATTGCTTTAAAAGTATGTAAATATAAGGGACAGAGCTAAGGACATTTTTTACAATGCAGAAACCAAGCCTTGTGATTAAAATTTTGTAAAAAAAAATTTTTTTGTCAAATTTTGCTAGAACAGACAGTGTTTAAATCTAGTTATGACTGATAATAAGATCTGCCTGCACAGTACAAACGGGATTCATTTTTTAAATATTGCTACACAACCCCCACCCTAACATGACATAGCGAGGGAGAGCTCTGTAGGATCTTAAAGCAAGAGAAAAGCACTTAAGAATGTAAGCAGAAACAATTAAATACGGTATATGTTTTTTAGTTATGCTATGCTAATGGAAATATGTAACAAAAATAAAACAATTATCCATATTTGACTGCAAAGTAAAACAAGACTTTAATATTAGCAAATTACCTTTAAATATAAATTTGGAGCCAGTTTTTTTTTTTTTTTTTTTTAACTAACGCATTCTCTCCCTTAAACCCATGACAACAATATTCTCATTGTAACTAGGATGTCCCATAATCTTATCCCTTGCGGTTTGGAATGACTCATTTTCTCAGAAGGTTGAGAACTTGAGGTCAAATTAGAGGCTTCCGTGGCAAAGCCCTTAGGTTTATTGCGATTCAAATTTTATCTCTGACATTAAAGCCCAACTCTGGGAAACTAGAAAATACTCCCTTGCAAGGAAAACTGCATCTGTACTGTTATGGTTAAATATTTGTTTATGACTAGGGGGCACGAAAAAGTAGATTTACTTACCCAATCCTCTACTCCTCCTTTTGCTAAAACGGTCCCTGCAGTATCTTCCCCCCATTCTCCAGGGACCTAAAGCTGAGTATACATGTATTAAATTTTGGCTCGTTCAACAAGAACTGGACAAAGTTAAATCTGCCTATACCCAGTGGTGTATTTAGGTTTTCTGCTGCCCTAGGCATGACTAAACTCATGCACCCCCTAATTTAAATATGACCCCCCTTCCTGTCAAGGCCACACCCCTTTTTGTTCAGAAATTTTCCAGTGGAGACACTAGCTCTGAGGGCCTGGGGGGGAGGGGGGGCAATGGATTCCCTTAATTTTCAGATATTTCTTCTCACTTCCTGTTGGCTGGCTATGGGGCAGGAAATGAATGTTAAACTCTGTAATGGGACAGGGATGGCAAAAAATACGCTGACAGGGGCTATAACCCTCCCTTACTCTATCCAAAATGAAAAAAAAAAGTGTTGCCTTTAGTTCTACTTTAAGCACAAATTTCTGCTAAATTTATGGTGAGGACTAAGAGGATATAACCATGCCAGTGGTGCAGATGAAAACATATAGCACAATTATGAAGGTATGTGGTCCAGGCATTGAGCAAAGGCAGGACTGGGGGCAGGAACAAATAAATCCATCAGTTTTTTTTCTTCTCTTTAGCAATCAACAGAAATAAAGTTAAGATTCCTTAATATGTAAACTTACACAAGCAAAGGATTGCAGGAGAGTCCTACTACCTACCTGCCAGGGGACGTGTCCAAGATGTCTACCTGAGCTGCTACATATTCCGGAGCTCTGCTGGCTGACCCTACTATTATCCTTCTCCTGGGCGCTATTCTACCTGGCCACGTGTGGATTCTATCCAGATGAGACGTCGCTCCTCCAAGGGAACCCCTGGTAGAGGAAAGCAGCTCATATTCCCGCCGATCGAGGAGGTACAGATCTCGTCTCTTGCAGCCCGCGTGGAGCCTCGCAACATGTGGAAGAGCAACATGGCATCGCAGATGGATCCACTGGAGGGCAACTTTCTCCCACCGGGCTTTGTGGCGGACATAATGTCGGCAATAGCCACTTGTCAAGCCACACTCACCACTAAGATTGAGGCGGTGCAGCTTGAGATGGGTCTCATGAGACAGGACATTAATAAACTCCACTCCCGAGTGTCTGAAACGGAGCAGCGCGTAAGCCTCACTGAAGACACAGTAACTGAGCACTCCTCTGCTCTATGCACCATACAGACTAAGCCTACCT
Organism: Lithobates pipiens; assembly: GCF_037356315.1. Lineage (NCBI taxonomy): Eukaryota > Metazoa > Chordata > Amphibia > Anura > Ranidae > Lithobates > Lithobates pipiens. Next base: position 65,603,026 of record NW_027507685.1, on the reverse strand, counting down.
GCCAGGTATAGGTGACCATGTCAGTGTGCCTTGTGTCTGTACCATCCCTAGATTAAAAGCCCTTTGGCAGCTAGGTAAGTGCCATGCAAGTTTCACCCAAAAAAAGTGTAGCTTTCCTTCTACCCTAGGGCCTGTGTACCCCATGCTATATAATCTAGTCAGCTACTGCATAAACATCAACATCTACCTCCTATATAGATTACCAGTAACTGATTTCTATGTTAAGTCACTATAATATACTGTATAGCAACTCCTCTGCCAAAGGCAAATAAATAAGAAGATTTCCTAATATTTAACTGCCATATGCATCATTGCAAGCTTGTTGCCCTCAGGGGTTTCTAGTATATACAGTATATATACCTACTACATATACCTATATACCTATATTACTACCTACCTCCTGAGTGTAGCTGACCATCTTAGTCTCCCTTGCATCTGTGCCATCTCTACTACCCAGATTAAAAGCCCCATGGAAGCTAGGTAGTTGCCCTACGATTTCCACTCAACTGGTGTGGTTTTCCTTTCAGCCTCGCTACTTACAGCCTGCCTGGCTCCCTCCACGTGTCTCTGCTGCACCTTTCCAGACATGGGATCTCCTCACACAGTGGAGAGTGCCTCCCCTTCACTCTACTGGCCCGTGTCTGTCAGCTGACTTTCTCCTCCAGACAGTTTCAGCCTCCTGTCATGGCATCTGTCTCTCTGTAGATGAGAACTCAGGTGAGAGGTCCGCTGCGCTGATAGGACAGTCAAAACTTGACCGTCCACACAACAAATCATTGGTTGGGGTCCGCCCCGTACATATGTATGGGCTGTCCTCCACCAATGGTGGCCCTGCCAGTATTATCATACCAGCAGGAGTGTGGTCACATTATTGGGATGCCAAACTAATTTACCTCCCGGCCCAGTTCATCCCATAAGAGTGGCCCTGCACTAAAAAGGTAGCACAAGTCGGCGAAGACACTTTTTGTACTACCCCCCTGCAAAGGGCCGCCCTAGGCCTTGTTGGCCTAGGCCAAGATACAGCGTTGTTTATACCCCTCTCAGAAGCCAATCGTTAGGCAGGCTTCAATCAAACAGTCCTGCTGGAAGACCAACATTCGATCAGCCACTGCAGCCATTGGCTAATCAGTGTATTCTGACTGGGGGAGGGGCGGAAATCCCCACTTTTAGAGAACAATAGAACATTGGGGGAGATCCCTACACCTACATCGCTTGTGTGGATGCAGCAACCTGTGAGGTCTTTTTTTCATTCAACCCACTTGAACGAAAAAAATAAAACCTCAGTGTGTATACCCAACTTAAGGTCCTGACATCATCAGGACCAATGCAAGGCCCTTCGTGGGATCTAAGGGCACCATAGAACAGTCCATCACCAAAGCATAGTGGAGCGGCCTCTGCTGGCACAGCAGATGGATTGGGTGAATAAAAGTGCTGTTCGTCCCCTAATGAGCTGTAGTGTATATGGGACTGAACGTGTAACAGAGAATACATATTCTCACATATTGCTTGTTTTGGAAAATTAGAACAAGTGCACTTGCCTATTTCTATAAGATGTAATGGTTTGCATAAAATCTTACTATAATCCATGAAGCTTATATATGAGGGGGGTTCACGTCAAACCAGGACTTTTAATTTTACAGGTATAAAAAGGGATGTTAGCGTACTACACATAGTAGTAAATGGCAAGTGTGTCCTACTACTGATAGGAGGCACACATGTTGCAGGCCAGTCCAGAGACCGTTAATCAAGATGGCAGACAACAGTGTTAGTGCATGCATGGAACAGCATGTGGTGATGAAGTTTCTTATGAACGACGGGGTAAAACCCACAGATATCTACAGAACACTTCAAGCACAGAATGGTGATGAGGTGTTCAGATGCAGTAAGACATCAGTGATGATCCCGGCCGTGGTGGTCCCCAGCTCACTGCAGTTATTCCTGTGAACATTCAGTGCGTGTAACTCCTGATCCTGGATAATCGACACATACTGTAGTCTGTCGTGAAATAGCACAGGAGACTAATCTAGGCTGTCCCTGGATGGTTCAGGCATACTGACAAATCTTTCTATGCCAACGCTTGCCAGGCAATAGTTAAATGCTGGGATATGTGTATAAATGTAGCAGGGGAGTATGTTGAAAAATAAATGCAGTTTCCACTCCTTGAAATTTGTTCTTTTATTATATAAACTCAAAATTCCCGGTTTGACGTGAACAATGGCTTGGGGAGTACTCTAAACTTAAAGTGGAGTTCCAACTACATTTACTAATTTAAAAAAAAAAACTTTAAATTAGTTAATGACATTGCTATTTAATACTCACGTTTTTGGAAGAATTCACCCCCCCCGATGTCACATTTATTAGCCAAAATAAACGTATATAATTGATTGCTGGCGGTTGTCATTTTGCTTGTGGGCATGTGAAGCCCGCAAGCATTTAGTTTCGGGATATGGTGCAGCTGAGCGACCAGCATGCACCGCCCCGTTTTTGCACATGTGCAGTGATGCAGCGCTGTAAACTATACAGGTTGCCATAACAGTGGGCGGCGGCGCTGTCCACTGCCTCCTGGGAAATGATGAAACACATCTCCCAGGAGCAGTAGCGAACGCACTGAAGGAAGTGACGTAAGGTGCCTAGGTGATGAAGAAGGAAGATTTCAAGGACCACATAGCAACAGGCATAAAAAGGTAAGTAAAAAAAAAAATTCTCCAAATGTTTTTCTTTGTATTATTTCATGCACATTAATGACATTTTTCTTTTGGATGGAACGTCATTTTAACAACACAACTGGAGTGGAGCTAAAAAATAAATGCAACTTTCTCTATTAGACATTTTTGGCATAGATATCATAAATATTGCTCTGGTTTTGGGTAGTTGATGATGTTCTACACTTCCTACTGGTGCCATGTATGCAACTAATACCCCGTACACACACGGAATTTCAGACAGAAAAAGTCAGAAGGGAGCTTTTCATCGTATATTTCGACTGTGTGTATGCCCCATCAGACTTTTTACGTCAAAAATTCTGACAGGTCTCAAAAGAGAACATGTTCTATATTTTTCTAACTGAACCAATACCTATCGGGAAAACCGCTCGTCTGTATGCTGTTCCGACGTACCAAAAATTACGCAAGCTCTGAAGCAAGTATGAGATCGAAGCTATTGGCTACTGGCTATTGAAATTCCGTTTTCTAGTCCCGTCGTGTTATACGTCATCATGTTCTTGTCGGACTTTGGTGTGACCATGTGTATACAAGACAGCTTGAGCGGAAAACCGGTCGTGTGTACAGGGCATCAGACTCAAATGAGATGTCTGTGTTCTCAGCTCCACCTACTTTGCATGTACATAAAAAGGGGTCTTGCTTTTACTGCTAATTCGTTTCACTTTGTGGAGGAATAAGAAAGAGAGTTCTCCTACATGTTTATGTGTAATGGTCAAAGAAAGCATTGCAATGGAAACTTCCAATGTTGTCACTTACCCAAGAGTTATGATGCCAATGAATTAATCAAACAGCACCTGCCCAAAACCAAAATGACCTTAGAACAAAAACTTGCTTCCTGTAAAATTTAACATTTATCATTATGTATTTGTAAATTGTCAAACATTCTTGACAATCAGAATTGAAATTACAGAATCACTTACCTGTCTGAAATAATGTCTATATGATTGCAGCTTCTAGCTGAAAACTGGCCATTTGGAGTTCACGTGTGCAAGCTGGTTCCATTTATCCAGAAGGCCTCGGTGGGTGTCACAGTCCTGAGTTTATGTGCCCTGAGCATAGACAGGTAACATTTCAAGCTTTTTTATTCCAATATTCACAGAGTAAGATGGAGATAATAACTTATTTTATTTGCTGCGCTTTGGTCTGCTAAATAAACCATTGAAAGCATTATGTTATATCTGTTTGATAAGTGCAAAAAAAACACCTGTCCTTCAAGAGATCTAGAAACTTCTTGTGCACTCTGCCTGTGTTGCACTCTTATCAGTTATATTTGTGAACTACAGAACACCTCCCTCTATGTTATGGAGATGAGGGGCAGGTAAGTTTTTTTTGTAGCCCACACACTTCTTTTCCTGGGGTGACATTACTACTCCTCCATAGATACTGTACAGTTGCCGCCTTAGAAAATTAAAGTGGAAGTCCATGCTAAAACTTAAATCCCTGAATCTATAGACACCCGCAAACTAACACTAACCTATCTAACTATGTAAAGAAAAAATGAGTATACATACCTTTTCTGAAGCTGATCCGACCCGATCCCACGCTGAGTTGTCGACCGTGGCTTCGCTGTGGAGGCGGATGCAGAGGACACAGCCGACAACGGAAGCCCCATAGTAAATCTATGGGTGATGTCACTTCCTATTCATTTGACAGCCCTTGTAGGCTGTGTCCTCTGAAAAGCTTCTGCTGCTGGAGATCGATTGGGATCAGCCTCAGAAAAGGTATGTATACAAATTTTTTCTTTACAGGGCTAGATAGGTTAGTGTTAGATTGTGGGTGTCTTTAAAGCGGAAGTCCCTCAAAAAAAATTTTTTTTAAAGTCAGCAGCTACAAATACTGCAGCTGCTGACTTTTAAAACATGGACACTTACCTGTCCAGGGCACCCGCGATGTCGGCACCTGAGGCCGAACCGTCCTTCGGTCCTCGGATGCTGCCCCCACCATCTTCGGTAAGGGAATCAGGAAATTAAGCCTTGCAGCTTCACTTCCGGTTCCCTACTGCACATGCGGTAGTCGCACTGCGCAATCCGAATAGTTCCTGCTGTCTCTGGGACCCGTGTGTGTCCCAGCAGACAACGCAGGGGGACAGGAAGAGGTGTAGACTCCCATGGGAGTCTATACCCAGAAGTGGGTGGAAATACCTGTCTTAGAGGTATCTGCACCCCCCTCCCCCCTGAAAGGTGCCAAATGAGACACTGGAGGGGGGGGAGGGTTCCGAAAAGTGGAGGTTCAATTTTTGTGTGAACCTCTGCTTTAAAATTAGAGATTTTAGTTTTAGCATGGACTTCCACTTTAAGACCCCTTTCACACTGGTGCGGTGCGGCATTAGCGGTCAAGCGCCGCTCGTTTTAGTAGTGCTTTACCGCTGTTATAGCGGTGCTTTTCGGCCTCTAGCAGGGCACTGTTAACCCCCGCTAGCAGCCAAAAAAAGGGTTAATAGCGCCCGTGTTGCAGCACTGCCAATGCGCTTTGCAGGCACTTTGGCAGCGCTGCCCATTCATTTCAATGGGCAGGGCATTTTGGGAGCAATGTACAGTATGCACCGCTTTCGCACCACCCCAAAAGATTCTGCTTGCAGGACTTTTTTCCCATCATGCAAGCACACTGCCCTGGTGTAAAAGCACTCGGGCTTTCACACTGGGGTGGCTTGAGAGGTGCTTTTCAGGCGCTGTTTTTAGCACTAAAATGCCTCAAAGGGGTCTAAGTATTTTACTAAACTCAAGACAAAAAAGTGATATTTACCAATCTTTAGATGTGGTGGTTACATTTGTTTTCTTTGTCTAGGCTAAGTATATTTTCTATAGCAACTGGGAGGCATGTCTGCCTTAGTTGGGGAGTGAGGCACGAGCTGAGGAGTATGGAGGTAACAAAGTGGAGTAACTGAGCCGGCTTTTTTCTTTCTGCAAATCCTGTAGTTTAGAGGAAGCACGCACAAGTGTACTTCTGATCAGCCATGCAGTATTAAAAATGATTTGTGACTCACTTCTAACGGCTGGAGATCGTTGCTGATGTCCTTAACCCTGAGGGTTACATTGCTATTTTGACAAACATGAGAATGTGAGGCAAATTAATTTGGTGAGTTTAAACCGAATGGGGAAGTGGTTGCACAGTCTCACATGGTGTGGTGTGGAGATAATCTAAAGATACATCTACTGAATCTCACAGATCATCAGTTTACAACAATCTTATGATTTTTGCTATTATCTGGACATTTATTTCAGCTTTTATTCACTTCATTTTTACTGGGTGTGATTTCAGTCTACTTTTTATTGTTTTGAGAGTATGTTATATTTGTTTATGATGTTTTATTTATGTATTAGGTGAGTCTGAGATCACGTTTTCACTGTACAGCACCGCTATTTACCGTATATGTTTTAGGTTTAGGTGTTTTAGGTGATTTTGGTTTGTGAAAACATGTTGGGTTGGGTTGTGCTATGACTATCATTTCTGACTTTATGTCAGATAGATAAGTGTACTTCAACATCTTGGTAGCTATTGTATCATGTGTTTTATTTTAACGTTTTATTGTTCTAGATATGTATGTAATTATCATTGAATTTTTTCTATACTATTTAATATTTCAATAAACTTTTTTCATTTTTTTTTTATATAATCTGTTTAAAGTAGTACTCCGCTAGAATCGTATTATTTTTTCTTTTGCCCACAAAATCCCTGGGGCAGTCCTTATTTGTATTCATAGATTCTTTTTGGGATGTGGCAGAAGCTGTTAGGATTTATAATGGGTTGGTGGTCTCTTCCTTTTTTCAAATTTTTCCCCTTGGTTTGGGAAAAGGGCCAGAATCTATGGCAATCCAAATCAGACATATAGCTATCTTGTTTTCTTTTTTCTTTATAATTGCATATATATATATATATATATATATATATATATATATATATATATATATATATATATATATATATATATATATATATATATAGTGATTAAAATAGGCTTTAATATTAAAAAAAATATTTTCATGATCACTGTGAAATAAAAGCAGATGAATATTAATCAATAGTATCTAACCTTTTTACAGGTATCGTGCTGTGGCTTCTTGGAACCGAATACAGGGCATTGGAATTCCAGTTTGGAAGGCCATAGAACTCACTTTAATCTGGGCTGTGGCCATCCTATTAGCTGTCCCAGAAGCCATTGCCTTTGACTTGGTCGAACTGGAATTTAAGGGACAAATTATGCGGGTCTGCATGATGCCACTAGAGCAAGCATCTCCTTTTTTGACAGTAAGTATTGTGGATAATATTTCAGGTACAGCTATGAAAGATCATTGCCATTATTGTACCTCTAATCTAGATTTTCTGCTCCTTATTGTGTCAGATTTTATTGTGTCCTCTTTCCAGTTCTCATACCTTTGGCAACACTGTGTAAGATATGCCCACTCACAACTGGAAAAAAAAGCCTTTTAACCAACTTGAAATCTGCTTACCTCCCTTTTTTCTACTTCCTTTCTACTTCTGTCCCATATTTTCCACTGTTCCTATTCATCTAACATGGAATGTACACAATGTGGGGGGGTTTACTAAAACTGATACACACAGAATCTGGTGCTGCTGGCATAGTAACCAACCAGCGATTTGATTCAGCTTTTCAGTTCAATTAACCACTTCAGCTCCAGGCCATTTTTTGCGATACGGCACTGCGTCGCTTTAACTGATAATTGCGACGTTGTACACAAACAAAATGTATGTCCTTTTTTTTCTCACAAATAGACCTTTCTTTTGGTGGTGTTTGATCAACTCTGCAGTTTTTATTTTTTGGACTATAAACAAATAAAGACCAACAATTTTGGGAAAAAGACAATACTTGTTACGTTTTGCTATAATAAATATCCCAAATTTTTTTTTTTTCTTCATCAGTTTAGGTCAATATGTATTCTTCTACATTATTTTGGTAAAGAAAATTGCAATAAGTGTACATTGATTGGTTTGCATAAAAGTTATAGCGTCTACAAAATAGGGAATATATTTATTGCATTTTTATTTTACTAGTAATTGCAGTGATCAGCGATTTTTAGCGGAACTGCGACATTGTGACAGACAGATCAGACACTTTTTTTGGGACCAGTGAGATTCATACAACGACCAGAGCTAAAAATACCCACTGATTACTGTATAAATGCCACTGGCAGGGAAGGGTTAACACTAGGGGGCGATTGAGGAGTTAAGTGTTCCCAAGGGAGGTTTTTCTAACTGCGGGAGAAGTGGACTGACTGGGAGGAGAGAGATCGCTGTTCCTGATCACTAGGAACTGCAGATCTCTCTCTCCTCCCATGTCAGAACAGGGGTCTGTTTGTTTACATTGACAGATCCCTGTTCTGGCTCTCTGTGGAGCGATTGCTGGTGGCCGACGGACATCGTGGCCATCGGCCATGCACATCGGCCCTGGCTTTGAGCACGCGCCTGCTATTGCTCTTAAAGCGGCCGACATACACCTATGGCGATTTGTGCAGCCATGCCTACCTGGTCGGTGGCTGGTCGGCAAGCGGTTAAACTCTGATGGTAAAACCTGAAAGCTGATTGGTTGCTATGCACAGCTGCACAAGATTCTGTAAACACCAGTTTTAGTAAAACTCCCCACTATAACAAATCTATCATTTTCCCTTTACATACCAGCCTTTATAAGAAACTAGAGGCAGGAAACAACCCTGACACTAAATACCCTAAATAATACATTACAACCAATGCACCACCTACTCCGACACACTGTAGTTTGTTTGCTTAAGCAAAATAGACTGTTAATTTTGCAAGGGAATTTCCCCAGAGCTTAGTGAATTAGGTAAAGCTCCAGTGACTTCCATCACAAAAATATGTGCAAGCCAAAAATGTATTTATTTTTTGCTATTTTCCTTTCACGTGTTTAGATACACTTTGCAATATGAAGTTTCACCTCATTTACTAAGCTGTGGGTAAAAATTCCTTGCAAAATCAACAACTCCACTGCCTCCGTCTAATGATCAATTTAACTCATCCCCACTCCTAAAGAGCAAAAAGAGAGCTCTGGTCATCTCATTAGGCAACCTCCGGATTGAGATGGCAAGTGTCTCAGTGTGTAGCTATTAACAGTTTGTAAGTATGCTGTTCCCACGCTTATTACTCATGTCTGAAAAAAAAAATCTTTTGTTAATTAACTTTTTTCTCTATAAACAAATAAAAATATTGAAACTAAAATAGCCATTTGTTATCAGATCTTTCATTATTTGCATTGCATTACATTTAAGGGGCAATAGCAATTAATTCCCACTACTTCTAATTTTACAATACCTATTGACATAATTCTTCAACTAGATTATACAATAAAATTTTGTGCATAACTACTTATTTACTCCAGCATCCCCACCATGGAGTACCAAAATGTTTTGTTTAAAAAAAAAGATCGCAGGTAGTATTCGAACCTTTTTGTATCATGTACAATCTTACGATTTGTTATGCTTCCTATCCTGCATCCCTTTCGTAGAAAACAGTCTGCAAAAAATGCAACAAACCAGCCCTGGGTCGACATCAACCTGCTTCAGACTAATAACTCCTGGTGCTCAGTGACGGTGCTCGACTGATGGTGCTCGACTGACTATTGTCCCAATCTGGTTACCCTTTCTAACCAGCCCCCTGAGTGGTAGCCAGTTTATCAAGCATGTCAGGATCCTCCTAAGCAACTTGGGCTTAAACCCCAGTCAGTTCTCTGTACATTCCTTCCGTATTAGAGCAGCCTCAGCTGCCTCCCAACATGGAGTACCAGATCATGTAATCAAGAAACCAGGCCGATGGAAGTCCGCTTGTTTTGCCGCAGACATCCAAAATTCTCAGGAATAAATGGCATAAGCCTTTACCAAGCTGGCCCAATACACACAATAATCAATTAAGAGTTATTCCCCTATCTAAGACTTTTGCCCCCTTTTCTTGGCATACCGACCTGATCCACATCTCTCTCGGTCATAGGACCATGACCATAAATAAGAAGGCCAGTATGTTGGCCTGAATTTATGGGAGGAGCCTGGAGGGTTTTCAAGCAGCTCACTTGCCCATGCTCAGTGTGCAATACCCCCCCGCCCTTCCCTTTTTCAGGGCACTTCTCAGCATATCCTTCTTTATAAACCACCCATTACTTTGGATATGCCCCCTTTTCTTGGCATACAGACTAGACCACCAAGGCCCACTTCAGGTCTATTTATGTTGTATGATTTGTCGCATATTTATGTGATCCACATCTCTCTCAGTCATAGGGCCACGACACTATATATATATATATATATATATATATATATATATATATATATATATATATATATATAAATATAAATAAATATATAAATATATATATATATATATATAAATAAATATATATATATATATATCTCAAGGTACCCTTGATTGTATATTTGTTGATCATATATTTGTATATTATATGATCAGTTTGCATTACTCAGGCTTGTGTAAGGTCTACATTAGGTGTTAAATGTGAGGCCTGGTAAACAAAATAACTCAGAAACATAAAACAAAAAACATAAAGAAACAGAAGTTTTGTAAAACTAGAAGTTATATTTATCAGTTATACAAATAAATAATTATTGCCATTATTGCTTATATTCCAGTTTTATCAAGAAGTGAAGGTATGGTGGCTTTTTGGTTTTTACTTCTGCCTTCCTTTGGCCTGCACTGGAATCTTTTATACATTAATGTCCTGTGAGATGCTAAGCATGAAGAATGGCATGAGAATAGCACTCAATGATCACATGAAACAGGTAGGTGTTATCTTTATACAATTCTCCTTATCAGTAGATTGTTTCTGTTTCCTAATGTCTAATCCCTTTTAAAATGTTGCAGGTATAGAAGAACACTGAGTTCTCCTTACTTGATGTTTGAGCGGATAGCTATTTTATTAATTTACAGCACTTTAAGTGGAACTTAACAATCCATAACAACCTGCTGAAAAATAATGTTCTTTAGCAAGAAGCATACATTCCACATCAATAATTATGCTTCCGAAAAATTAGTGTGTGCTGTAAATTGCCTCCAGCATTGCTCCTGTTTCTTCTTGCTGGAGGCCACAATTTTCCTGAAGCCCAGGGCCCCTGAACAGCAGTTAATCTTTGGGATGTCAGCAGTTTGGCCTCTACAAATCTGGAACAGTGCCTAAAAATAGAGAGCAACTGAGCATGTGCAAAGCAGGGTGAAACAGTGTATCTTTTAAACGGTATAAGTACTTACTTTTAATGTTTCACATAGCTATGCCTGCAAAAGGGGCAAGCCTGAAGTGACTAAAGTACCACTTTAAATCCCAAGCAGTGTTGTCAGCCCTGTCCAGTTTTCCCCTTCTGAATTACAGAACACTTCTCCTTCTCCTTATCTCCATTACATAATGGGGTTCTGTGGTCCAGGAGAGGTGGAATAAGTCGAGCTGACAACACTATTTGAGATTTGGCAGTGTGTTGTCAGTTCATACAGGAAATTAGGAACACTGTAGTTTTCTAGAAGGTCAACCAGTATTTTGCTGTATTTGCAGTCTTTTAAAAGCGATAAAACATTAAGAAACCCAGACAAGTATATATAAGTAAATATAAGTGGATTCATTAATAACAGATGTAACTGTAAATTTTTTGCCTAGGCTTCCTTTTCTAGCCTAAACATAACTCATTGCTGCCATACAACATATCCACATTCCATAAGTTGGCCTCTTGTCACTAGATAGCCACCATTTTTAAAACCCTTAATGTAGCCTTTTTTCATGTTTCTTTGAAATAAGTATATCATAGAGCCTTATGCATGTCCTTTGGGAAATTCCACGTTAAAGAATTCTGATGTCTTATTTCAGAGAAGGGAAGTGGCGAAGACAGTATTTTGCTTGGTGGTGATCTTCGCACTCTGCTGGCTTCCTCTCCATGTGAGCAGTATACTGAAAAAAACTGTATATGATGGAACAGATCCACACAGATGTGAACTTCTCAGGTGAGATTCCAGCTGGTTTGATGCATCTTCTGTATGTAGAATAAGGGGAGGATGCTGGGATAGCTGCCCAGTGACCAGCAAAACAAAGTGAATCCACTACCACATTATGAAAATAAAGGCTTTGAATCTTTGGCTTGGCTTTAAAAAGCTTTGTTTTATTTAAAGTGTTACAAATATGTTATACTTACCCGCTCTGTGTAGTGGTTTTGCATAGAATAGGCCGATCCTCCACTTCTGTGCTCATGGCCCCTCTTCGGCACTACTTGTCCCTCCCTCCTGCTGAGTGCCCCTACAGAAAGAAGCTAGCTATGGGTGCACCTGAGCCAAGCCACAGCTCCCTGCACATAGAAGGTTTTTTATCTTAATGCCTTTACAACCACTTTAAGTTTTTGATAGTGCAGGTAAGAATCGCAATCAAGTTTTCATGCCCCCATTTGGGGAGATTTCATCTTACTTCCTGTCCTCAGTGACTCCAAAACAAAAAATCAGAGGGTGTGAGTGTCAACACAACAGGATTTATTTAACCTCCCTGTCGGTAATCCCGAGTCTGGCTCGGGTTGGGATTTTACTATCATAAGCGGTAACCCCGAGCCAGACTCGGTATCGCATCGCTGGATACAGGGAGAGGTTACTTACCTTGTCCCCTGGATCCAGCGATGTCCTCCGCGCTGTGTGATCGAGCTATCCTCCGCTCGATTCACACAGTGCCCGAATGCCGCTGAGCTCCGTTCCCTGCGATGTTACGGCGCACGGGAGTGGAGATCGGCGCTAAATTAAAAAAAGTTAAACCACACAAAACACACAAAGTACTGTAATCTTACAGATTACAGTACTGTATAAAAAAATTACACACCCCCTTTGTCCCTAGTGGTCTGTGCAGTGCCCTGCACGCACTTTTATATTATAAATACTGTTCTTTCTGCCTGGAATTTGGAGATTGCCCATAGCAACCGAAAAGTGTCCCTTTATGTCAAAAGTGATTTTAGACCAACTAGAAAACAGCGATAATAAATTATAATCACTTGCAGAACTGAGCGATAGCGATTTCTGGGGAAATTCGTCATCAAACACTAAATCTAATGACAGCGACAATTCTGCAAATGAGCAAATTTCAGTGTTTTTGTATTTGATTACATTATTAAATAATTTTTATTATTATTTATTATATTATAAACTTTATCATACCCGGGATGTCTGCTAGACTCTGGTTTTAACAGATTTAAGAGAGTTATTCCTAAGAATTACAGGACTACAATATAAAACGCCAAATTTCCATGCAAAATAATTGTACCACTTTCAGCACCTAAAACCAGAATGAATCATACCGCCAGGGAGGTTAATGCCAACAGTTTGTGCAGTGCTTTACAAAGTGAAGGGAGACAGTACAGTTACAATACAATTCAATACAAGAAGGTTAGGATGTCCCGTCTCATGGGAGCTTACAATGTAAAGGAGAGGGTAAGTAATATAAAAAGTAATAACTGAGAGCGATGACCTGATGAATAAAGTAAAAGGACAGTGTTTAGGTGGAAGTAGCATAGACTTCTCAGAGGAGATGAGTTTTCAGGGATTGGCAGACAGATTGGGGTAGGGAGCTCCAGAGGAACAGACAGGCTCTGGAGAAATCCTTGGGAGGAGCAGAAAGGAGGGTTTGGGTGATAAATAAAGATGAGGTTGGTGATGTGGTCGCTTCTGCAGGCTTCTATGTGGATCCACAGAATCCAGCAGGGGGCACATTATCCATAAGACCTAGAAGCAAAGACATCCATAGCTCTCCAAAAGAGCAAAGGTTTTACTCCCCATTGACAGAAAAATGAACAACTTCTTGAGCAGGGTAATATGACTTTTTACATTAAGGGTCTCTAGAAAAAAGTTAACTTTTTACTTGCTGCCCAGTAAAGTACTGTACATGTTCACCTTAAAATCATTATTGTTACGTTTACCCCTAGTGTAGATGGTCAGAAACTATAGCTGGCTTCTGTGTTCTTCATCGATTGCATAAGGAAAGCAGGCCTACCAGTACTCAGTAGCACAGTGCTATAGTGCCTGGCTACCATGTCGGGGCAGGTACTTGTGGTTGGCAGACAGGCACAGTGGTTTAATGACAGTCCAGGTACACAGCAGGCAAGGTTTGGAATAGTCACGGTCAAATCCATAGTCAAAAGGCAGGCAGAGTTCAGAAAATAGTCTGAGTTCCAATTCCGAAGTCATAAACAATGGAATCCAAACTAGCAGGCAGGGAGACAAACAGGGAGCTTGGAGCACATGTTACAATGCTATCACAAGCATGAGACTGCAGGCTTGGCTGGCTTAGATCAGGTTTTGTCTCCACACAGAGACTGGCCACATCAATCACCTTGCAGGTGGACAAGGAGGATACATCACAGCCAAAACCTGTATGCTGGAATGAGAACAGCAGCCATCATGGAACAGAAGCAGGGCTCGAGTGCTGCGGGAACGCATGGGAACGGCGTTCCCGTACTATTTCCACAGCGGGAACGCCGTTCCCATTAGCTGTCTGAGCAGGGCCGGCTGAGGCTATGCAGCGCGTAGTCCGCGCCGCTCCTCAGCCGCCGAGTGACTGGTTGCTAGGCAGAGGCCGCTCCGCATCTAGCAACCGGTCACATGACTTCGGCGTGGGCACGCACTGGCACGAGCCCGTCAGTGTGACACACGCTGCGCGCCGGACTGTCCTCCCGCTCCCCTCTACCCAGTGCCTCCTGGGGAAACAGCCGCTGCAGTGCACTTTGAGTTTATTTCTTCTCCCCCCAGAACAGAAGGGAAGAAGAGAATACCAGGAGGTCAGTCACTAGTAGTGTCATGTGTAAGTAAGTTGCATTCTGCAATACCCTGCCAAATTGCCAATACTCATCCATACTCTGCAATACCCTGTCAATACTCATCAATACTCTGCAATACCCTGCCAATACTCATCAATACTCTGCAATACCCCGCCAATACTCTGCAATACCCTGCCAATACTCTGCAGTACCCTATCAATACTCTGCACTACCCTATCAATACTCTGCAATACCCCGCCAATACTCTGCAATACCCCGCCAATACTCTGCAATACCCCGCCAATACTCTGCAATACCCGCCAATACTCTGCAATACCCGTCAATACTCTGCAATACCCGTCAATACTCTGCAATACATACCCTGCCAATACTCTGCAGTACCCTATCAATACTCTGCAATACCCTGCCAATACTCTGCAATACCCTATCAATACTCTGCAATACCCTATCAATACTCTGCAATTCCCCGCCAATACTCTGCAATACCCCGCCAATACTCTGCAATACTCTGCAATACCCGCCAATACTCTGCAATACCCGTCAATACTCTGCAATACATACCCTGCCAATACTCTGCAGTACCCTATCAATACTCTGCAATACCCTGCCAATACTCTGCAATACCCTGCCAATACTCTCCAATACCCTATCAATACTCTGCAATACCCTGCCAATACTCTGCAATACCCTATCAATACTCTGCAATACCCTATCAGTATCAATACTCTGCAATACCCTGCCAATACTCTGCAATACCCTATCAATACTCTGCACTACCCTATCAATACTCTGCAATACCCCGCCAATACTCTGCAATACCCCGCCAATACTCTGCAATACATACCCTGCCAATACTCTGCAATACCCTGCCAATACTCTGCAGTACCCTATCAATACTCTGCAATACTCTGCAATACCCTGCCAATACTCTGCAATACCCTGCCAATACATACCCTGCCAATACTCTGCAATACCCTGCCAATACTCTTCAATACTCTGCCAATACTCTTCAATATCCTGCCAATACTCTGCAATACATACCCTGCCAATACTCTGCAACACCCTGCCAATACTCTGCAATACCCTATCAATACTCTGCAATACTGTGCCAATACTCTGCAATACTCTGCAATACCCTGCCAATACTCTGCCAATAAATACCCTGCCAATACTCTGCAATACCCTGTCAATACTCTTCAATACTCTGCCAATACTCTGCCAATACTCTGCAATACCCTGCCAATACTCTGCAATACCCTGCCAATACTCTGCAATACCCCATCAATACTCTGCAATACTGTGCCAATACTCTGCAATATCCTGCCAATACTCTGCCAATACACACCCTGCAATACCCTATCAATACTCTGCAATACCCTGCCAATACTCTGCCAATAAATACCCTGCCAATACTCTGCAATACCCTGTCAATACTCTGTCAATACTCTGCCAATACTCTGCCAATACTCTGCCAATACTCTGCCAATACTCTGCAATACATACCCTGCCAATACTCTGCAATACCCTGCCAATACTCTGCCAATATACACCCTGCAATACCCTATCAATACTCTGCAATACCCTGCCAATACTCTGCCAATAAATACCCTGCCAATACTCTGCAATACCCTGTCAATACTCT
Source organism: Lithobates pipiens (assembly GCF_037356315.1). Classification (NCBI taxonomy): domain Eukaryota; kingdom Metazoa; phylum Chordata; class Amphibia; order Anura; family Ranidae; genus Lithobates; species Lithobates pipiens. Next base: position 65,586,902 of record NW_027507685.1, on the reverse strand, counting down.
GCCAATACTCTGCAATACATACCCTGCCAATACTCTGCAACACCCTGCCAATACTCTGCAACACCCTGCCAATACTCTGCAATACCCTGCCAATACTCTGCCAATAAATACCCTGCCAATACTCTGCAATACCCTGTCAATACTCCGCAATACTCTGCCAATACTCTGCCAATACATACCCTGCCAATACTCTGCAATACCCTGCCAATACTCTTCAATACTCTGCCAATACTCTGCCAATACTCTTCAATACTCTGCCAATACTCGCCAATACTCTGCCAATACTCTGCCAATACTCTTCAATACTCTGCCAATACTCTTCAATACTCTTCAATACTCTGCCAATACCCTGCCAATACTCTGCAATACCCCATCAATACTCTGCAATACTGTGCCAATACTCTGCAATACCCTGCCAATACTCTGCCAATACTCTTCAATACCCTGCCAATACTCTTCAATACTCTGCCAATACTCTTCAATACCCTGCCAATACTCTTCAATACCCTGCCAATACTCTTCAATACCCTGCCAATACTCTGCAATACCCTGCCAATACTCTGCAATACCCCATCAATACTCTGCAATACTGTGCCAATACTCTGCAATACCCTGCCAATACTCTGCCAATACACACCCTGCAATACCCTATCAATACTCTTCAATATCCTGCCAATACTCTTCAATATCCTGCCAATACTCTGCAATACATACCCTGCCAATACTCTGCAACACCCTGCCAATACTCTGCAATACCCTATCAATACTCTGCAATACTGTGCCAATACTCTGCAATACTCTGCCAATACTCTGCAATACCCTGCCAATACTCTGCCAATAAATACCCTGCCAATACTCTGCAATACCCTGTCAATACTCTGCAATACTCTGCCAATACTCTGCAATACATACCCTGCCAATACTCTGCAATACCCTGCCAATACTCTGCCAATACTCTGCCAATACTCTGCCAATACACACCCTGCAATACCCTATCAATGCTCTTCAATATTCTTCCAATACTCTTCAATATCCTGCCAATACTCTGCAATACTCTGCAATACATACCCCGCCAATACTCTGCAATACCCTGCCAATACATACCCTATCAATACTCTGCAATACCCTGCCAATACTCTGCAATACATACCCTATCAATACTCTGCAATACCCTGCCAATACTCTGCAATACATACCCTATCAATACTCTGCAATACCCTGCCAATACTCTGCAATACCCTATCAATACTCTACAATACATACCCTATCAATACTCTGCAATACCCTGCCAATACTCTGCAATACCCTATCAATACTCTGCAATACCCTGCCAATACATACCCTGCCGATGCTCTGCAATACTCTGCCAATACTCTTCAATACATACCCTGCCAATACTCTGCAATACCCTGCCAATACTCTTCAATACTCTGCCAATACTTATTCCTGTTTGTGGGATATTTTCTAATGGGCTGTGTAACAGAATTTGGAACAGGGTGTATTTGTGGTAGAAATTCCCTGCGAGGGAAAGATCATCACCCATTGTGTTGATTGTTTTGTTTGACACGTTATTTTGTTTTTGTAAACTGGCACTTTACAATAAATTTTGTACTGTATTTTCTGTGCAGTATATATGCATATGAGCGTACCTTTTTTTTTTTTTTTTTGGTGGGGGAATGGATCTTGGGTGGGAGTTCCCACACTTTTTTTCCCAGGACTTGACCCCTGAACAGAAGTGTTTACACGCTCTTGAAAATTATTACCAATAATAATGTCCCAAACTCTTCTGAAAACATATCTGCATTCCTTTGCTACAAAAACTAATATAGAATTTCAAAGAAATACAAATACCACTTTTTTTTGTACAAAGATATACTGTAGAGTCAGCAGACTCACTAATTGTATAATTAAATAAAAACCGAGGACAAGTGGGTACAATTAGCGTTCTAGCAATTTTGTTGCATTCTAGAAACTATGTAGATTATCACTAAGTATGGCCTAAGTGAATTTACTAAATTAGGACCAAAGTTATTATGAAAATCTACAAAGGAATGCAGTCATCAGACATGTGGGATTTATGGAGGCTTCTAGGAAATAAAATATTTGCATGTTTTGATTTACTGAAGACCCAAAATGCCTCTAAAGCAGTGGTTTCTGACCTTTTTTGAGTCACAGACCCCTTTAGGCTGCGTACACACGGGCGGATTGTCTGCCAAACTTAGTCCGCTGAACAGTGTTTCAGCGGACAATCCGCTCGTGTGTGGGCTTCAGCGGACTTTTTCAGCGGACAATCTGACGAACAAAGTCTTACGGAATTTCCGTAAGACAGTCCGTTCAAACTTGGTTTTGTCCGTCCAAACTTGGTTTCAGCGGACAGTCCGCTCGTGTGTAGGCAAGTTGGATGGACTAAGTATGGCGCATGCTCAGAAAGGATTTACACGGCCGAAGGTTGCATTGCAGTGTATAGGACGTCGTTTTTCTAGTCCCGTCGTACGTGCTGTACACGTCATCGCGCTCGCTTTCAGCGGACTGTCTGCTCATCGTGTGTGGTCAAGTCCGTTCATGCAAATTTTGAACGGACTGTCTGTCGGATTGTCTGACGAACTTAGTTGGGCAGACAATCCGCCCGTGTGTACGCGGCCTTAGGAATCTGTGATGAGCGCTATGGACCCCTTCCCCAGATATATTCATATAAACACAACTTTGCACACAATGAACATGTGTACATTATTTTATTAAACTCTGAGTGCCTCATACATATATGACATACACAATGTTTGAGCAGTAAACAGAAAACTAACTCCTTTTCATGCAAAAAGTAATGGAGTGGCCCAAAATGGTGGTTGTGCAGACAATGACGATGCAAATTGAAATGGTAAACATGAGCCAAGTCAAGAGATGCTTAATGGGGCAGTGGAAGGTGCATTTTCTTTAATTGGAAAACCATTAATTGGGGCAAAGGAGAGGGCTGTATAGAGAATGTGTTCATTTTTATCTGATCCTCACAGACCCCCTAAAACCCATCCATGGACAACAGGTTAACAACCCCTGCTCTAAAGCTTTCATCTATAGCAGCCTTTCTCAACCCTTTCAACTCGGAGAAACCCTTGAAATCGTTCTCTGGTCTCGGGGAACCCCTGCTAAAAATTAGAAGTCTATAACTCCTGATACATTGGTGTGATGGTCAGTGGGAAGAATGGTCCTTACACTTGTGGTCATTGGGAAGAATTACCTCCTTACAGATAGCTGAAAAGATCAATGGTGTCAGTGGGAACTTATCGAGAGGCAGAAATTGTCCAATGCTGAAGGAACCCCTAGCAACCTCTGGAGGAACCTTGGGGTTCTATGGAACCCTGCTTGAGAATCACTAATCTATAGTGATATCTGTTGGTGTAATCTGGTATTGCGGTGCAATCATAAAGATAGTTCTGTATGAAGAACAGTTTTTTATATGGCTATCCACACTCGTGTTTTTCATTTTTATAGGAGATACTCTTTGAGATATTTTATAGACATAGACAGAGCTGACAATATTAACCTTCCTTAGGACAGTACCAAAACATGGCAGACCTAGAAGAAAATTCTCAGTGAAATTCTCACCCTGTGAATATTAAATATTCCCTGCTGGCATTAAACATGGAGATATTAAAACTGGAGAAAGAAAATTAACACAAAGCTACAGTTGTTGCCAATAGCAACTAACCAGTTTTCAGGTTTTACTTTATAGATTCAAAATGATTTCAGTGTTGCTGTTGGAGAGTTTGTTCTCTAAAATCTAACCCTTCATTATTCTATCCAAAACTAAGAAAAAGTTTTATCTGAAAATACACGTTAAACAAGAAGGCTGGTCGGTCTCTATATCTATTTACATGTTTGTTCTTTCTTTAGTTTTTTCTTAGTCATGAATTACATCGGGATAAATATGGCTTCACTGAATTCCTGTATAAATCCAGTGGCACTCTACTTTGTCAGCAGGAAATTCAAAAACTGTTTCCAGGTAAGCATCATGCTTGTTTTTATTTATTGCAGTAAGCAACATGGCATGGTCCCTTCGCTGTCCCCAAACCAGCCTTCTATTTAGAAAATTAAGGAGCAGCACAACACAGATAAAGCCTTTAAAAGATTGTAAGCCTAAAAAAAATAGATCCTGTTCCCTTTATAGCAGGTTTTTACAGCACAGTGCATACGCTGTCTAATCTGTCCCTTTCTATACTGTAGAAAACCTGGTTGATCCTGCCTGTTCCTGTGTTCCCCTTAGTGTGCTCACCACAGTATGGCTGCTGATCATGAGACCGTTGTCAGCTTACGTGCCTCTGTCAGCCTGGTGCTCTCTTCTCTTCCACTCCCTCCCTGCCTGTCAGCTCCTGCGTGTGAGGCTGTGAGCAATCTCTTTCCCACCTCTCCACTCCTGTTGCTGTTAGTAGTTGGCAGTAAAGTCAAAGAATGATTATTGCCAGCCCCTCTCTTCTACTAAGCTATACTACACTGTGTACATGTTTGTATAAAATGTTGCCTCTAAATAACTTCTTTCTGGTCTTTTCCGGTCAGCCACATGACCTCCAGCCGCTCTTCTCCCCCGATCTAAAGACTACAGCGGGAGGGGCTGAGCAGAAAGCACAGCGCTCATATGACTTCCCGCCTAACGTCAGAGGGGGGTCTTAGCCCCTCCCGCTGTAGCCCTTAGATCGGGGAAAGAAAAGTAGCCGAAGGTCACATGGCCGACCAGAAAAGATCAGAAATAACGTATTTAGAGGCATAATTGTATACTAACAAGTACACTGTGTAGTATAGCTTAGTAGAACAGAGGGGCTGGCAGTTATCTTTCTTTGACTTTACAACCACCTTAACTCTGTGATTTTTTTTCCCCATTTGTAAGCTCCCAGGGGTAGACTGACAGTGCTTTGCAGTGTATTTTGCATTGCATAAAGCTCAGATTACCCTTCCCCTTCCCAGTCTACATCCCACTGTGCAGGAGATTAGAAGACAAATTCAGGTTTTTAGATTAAATGTATATAAAAAACACATAAGGTACACCTAACTGTAATAAAACAGCTGTGGGATGGAGTTAAGTAAACCTCTGGGATGGGAGGGGTTATTATAAGTCGGTGAGGGGCCAATAAGGGAAAGTCAACTTGTCTGAAAGTGCATTTATCCTTTAAGCAAGAGTGCTCTGAAGCAGGTTGGGACAGGGCAGAAGAAGCACCCAAATCTTAGTTACCCCTAATTAGTTTATATTAACGTCTTCCATCCCCTCTTCCCTTAGCTTTTCTTTTTTTTGTGTCATATGTAAACGTTATAAATGTACATTTGTTCATATAAGCAGCTCCCAATTAAAAATGCTTTGCACCAGCAACATTATTCTAGAATATTTATTCAAATAAATAATTCCAGATTAAAATGTGCACTTTTATGACTTGAGTTATACAGTAAACTACTTTAGTTCCTAGATAGAAATATTAGTTCCAAATATGTTAATGGAACCTGAGAAGTCATATCTTTTCCGGAGAAACACATAAAGCAATTCATCCATTGTGCTGGTTTGAAGGTGCCTGAACAAATATTGTAGCGCTAGAATATCCTCAGTCACATGTGCTAGGTTCATTAATCAGTATTTAAAAGGAGGTGTTTGGATGGCTTGAGATGGTTATTGAGATTTTTTTAAAGTGGTTGTAAACCTCAGTCATGGAATTTGAGCAAAGCACATATATCTGCAGTTTTTACCTATCTCTCTCCAAAGCTCTAAGGCCGCGTACACACGCTGGGACTGTTCGCTCAACTTTGTCCGCTGAACAGTGTTTCGGCGGACAGTCCGCTCGTGTGTGGGCTTTCAGCGGACAGTTTCAGAGGACAGTCTGCTGAACAAAGTTTTTCGGAAATTCCGAAAAACTGTCCGCTGAAACTCTGTTTCAGCGAACAGTCCCCTCGTGTGTAGGCTTGTTCGTCAAACTAAGTTCCGCGCATGCTCAGAAAGGATTTACACGCCGAAGTTTGCATTGCAGTGTATAGGACGTCGTATTTTTCGTCCCGTCGTACGTGCCGTTCACGTCATCGCGCACGGTTTCAGCGGACTGTTCGTTCGTCATGTGTGGGCAAGTCCGTCCATGCTAATTTTGAGCAGACTGTCCGCTGAAACTGTTTGGCGGACAAAGTTGGGCGAACAGTCCCCGCGTGTGTACGCGGCCTAAGTGTTGTTTCTCTCTGGTGCTTCATTTCTCTGTTAACAGCATGAGTCACTTATGAAACGTTTCCCTGACACATGAGATGAATTTGTGTCGGGTGGGGGAGAGAGCTCAGAACGGAGCTTGCCTATTCAGAACACAGTTCTTCTGCTGTGTGGAGGGGGGGGTGCCTTTCCTCCAATCAGCTCTCACACACTGTAACTGCAGCCTCTCTACCCCCATCTGACAGATGAAGAAAGTTTTTTAACATGATCTGCCGTTTTAAAGGGGTGTAGGGAAGAGAAAACTGCAGATATATAGTTCCATCTATGTAGGAGGATTTGTTTATTTCTGTGTATCATCTGAGAATGTTCAGTTCACTTAGTATATGTGAGGGTTTACAACTACTTTAAAGATCTTCAAGATAGTTTTCAAATTTTTGTTGATTTCTTCTGGCTTGATTCAATATATTTATGCATTTTTTATTTTATTTTTGTTCAGTCTTGCCTCTGCTGCTGGTGCCATAGGCCCAACCTCACTATCACTCCTATGGATGAAAAGGGTTCTGGCGGGAAGTGGAAAGCTAATGGCCATGACTTAGTCTTGGATCGCAGCAGTTCTCGTCTGACAAACAAATACAGCTCTTCCTGAAATTAAGATAATGCAAACAGCACCCCCACAATGGACCAGAAACCACATTTCCCTACCTGATCATGACTCCGTGTATATATATGATGTATATATGATGGCTGAGATGACATGAATGCCTTGTGGGCTGTATATATATAGTGCCCACTTTATGCTGTACTGTAGGCATTTAATCTATTTTCAAGGTGGAAACCTGGAATAGCACCTGACCAAGAACTTTTTTAAGGGTCACATAAGACAGAAAATCCACCAAACTTCCTGGGAGTTTTATTTTTACTAAAATGTAATTTTCAGGGCCTACAACTGAGGTTATATGTGTGTAATATTTATATTCTTGTGTATTTTTAAAAAGGGCTGTGACAGGTTGAATGCACTTTTGTTTTTTACTAGCACGTTTATCTAACAACAAGTGCCAGTATTAAGAAAGGTGAGATCTCTGGTGGAAACAGAAAATCATTTTTACTGGTTGTATTTCACAGCATTTTGCTGCAGTGCACTTCAAGGGAGACAAAATCAGAATAAGCAGGTTGCATGTATTCTGGGTTCAGGCTGGATTCACATATATGCGAATGTAATGTGTTTTTAATCGCATCCAATTCGCTCAATAGAGCCGGCTCGCACATGTCTGGGGTGGTCGTGGTCTGGTTTTGAAAAGGGCCCTGTGCGTTTTTGGGTTGCGAATTCAGGCAAACATTTGCACCTGAACCGGTGAGCAGAAACGCACCGGACTCCGGACTGCAAACCGCAGCTGCACATGTATGAATCCAGTCTCATCCTTTTCTGCATAGACTGTACTGACTTCTTGACACCTTCAATTTATTTCTATTCTTACTCTGTTATATTATATCCCTGAGTAGGACATGAGCTTGGAGATTATAAAGTGAAAACACAAGCACACCTCTCGTCATAATATTAGGTCATAGAACTTTTCTTTAAGTGTTTTATATTTTGCCTGCACAAACCTTTTAAATCCATTTTCAGGCATTCCCGGGACAAGAAGATTGTTTATAAGCTAACACTGCCATTCCTATTCTTCATGTACCATAGTTCATTTTATACTGAAATGCAACAGAATTTCTGAATGCCATTCTGTATGCATGTAATACAGATATTTAACGTGTTTAAAGGGGAACTCCAGGAAGTGTCATTACAAAGGATTAAGAGATACAAGTCAAATACATTAATTACAATTACCTCCTTGCCATCCTTTCTGAAATGGGTCTTTTAAAAACGTTCCAAGAGAGCACCACAGTACAAGCAGTCACTGTGCATTGTGCTCCAATGGGATTAGTTACCACAATGTTGGTTCTGTAGACTCCATAGACAAGTTCTATTCAGATAATGGGAGAGTCTGGAATCAGTTAGCATTTTCCACCTTTTTCAGTGGTACTTCCTGGGGCTCTCCTTTAATCAGAAAAAAGATGTGTCTTATATTAGCAAACTTAAGGAATCAAAAAGTTAGAATTTGCTTTCTGTGGATTCATTTGCAAAGAGCAGTTGTGTAATGTCACTATTAGACAATCTTAGTATAACCCACCCTAACATATGCTGAAATGTACCGCAGTACAACGGCAGCAAGTTGAATCAAAGACATAAGAACGATTACTGCCAGTGATTATATTAAAACCTGGGATTAGTGAAATATGGATGTTGACCATTGATGATCGCTCCTTAACCACTTCAGCCCCGGAAGATTTTACCCCCTTCCTGACCGGAGCACTTTTTGCGATTCAGCACTGCGGCGATTTAACTGACAATTGCGTGGACGTGCGACGTTGCACCAAAACAAAATTGATGTCCTTTTTTTTCTGAGAAATAGAGCTTTCTTTTGATGTGATTTTATCACCACTGGGGTTTTTATTTTTTGCGCTATCAACAAAAAAAGAGTGACAATTTTGAAAAAAACACATTATTTTTTACTTTTTGCTATAATAAATATCCCCCAAAAAACATATATAAAAAAAGATTTTTTCCTCAGTTTAGGCCGATACGTATTCTTCCACATATTTTTGGTAAAACAAAAATCGCAATACGTGTATATTGATTGGTTTGCGCAAAAGTTATAGCACCTACAAAATAGGGGATAGTTTTATGGCATTTTTATTTTACAATTTTTTTTTTTTTTAGTAATGGCGGAGATCTGTGATTTTTATCAGGACTGTGACATTATGGCAGACACATCAGACACGTTTGACACTATTTTGGGACCTTTGTCATTTATACAGAAATCAATGCTATAAAAATGCTTAAATTACACTGGCAGTGAAGGGGTTAACCACTAGGGGATGATGAAGGGGTTAAGTGTGTTCTAGGAAGTGATTCTAACTGTGGGGGGATGGGCTTCAAGTCACATGACAGCTATCACTGCTCCCAAAGACAGGGAGCAGTGATGTCTGTCATGACACAAGCCAGAACGGGGAAATGCCTTGTTTACATAGTTAGTAAGGCTCAATAAAGACACAAGTCCATCCAGTTCAACCTGAATAAGTGTCTACAATTGTCGCTATCCCTGTACATTGCACACTCACATCGGTCCCTACCCTCAAGGAGCCCACAATCCAAGGTCTCCATTCATATACTAGGGCCAATTTTGGACAGAAGCCAATGTCTTTGGAGTGTGGGAGGAAACCCGAGTACCTGGAGGAAACCCACGCAGGCACAGGGAGAATATGCAAACTCCAGGCAGGTAGTGTCGTTGTTGGGATTCAAACCAGCGACCCTTTTTACTGCTAGGCAAGAGTGCTAACCACTACACCACTGTGCCACCCAAACATAGGCACTTCCCCGTTCTGAGGCTCCGTGATCGCCGGTCCCGCGGGCATGGTCACGTTGTACCTGATGGGCACACGTGCGCCTGCTATCCCTGCCTCTTACAGGGGACATACAGGCACACCCATTTGCCCACTACTGCCATTGCACCAACGTATATCAGTGTGCAGCAGTCAGCAAGTGGTTAAAAAATTGCCAGGCACAGTAACAATTTTGAGAAGTCTCAGTACACATTTTTTGCTTCTTTCCCCGAAGCGACAAACCGCATGTAGCACTTCGCCCTGTCCCTCTAGAACAACATTTTTTAACCAGGGTGCCTTTAGGTTTATTCAGTGCTGCCTTGACAAAATGCCTAAAATTTGGCTAAAAATGCTTATACAAGCCAGGGGGTGGATGAAGCCTGCCTTTTAGATATATAAAGTCACAGATTTTCATTGTGCACCATTACAACTTTTCAGCCCCTGGTTTCCTAACAACTAATGATGTCATCAGTTGATAAGGAGGATGTCGGGCACCTACAGAGCATGCTTGTTTTTGCCCTCCCCTGCCCCTCTCTGTCAGCATTGGTGTCGCATAAGCTGAGTGAGCAAGAGAAACTGAGGGAGAAGAGAAACATTGGAACACTAGTCAGTATTCAGTCTTTGGAAGACTAAATCCTCTCTAATGAAGGGTTTCCTAAGCGTGTGGATTTTGGTGCACTATTAGTTTAGGTTTTTTATATTTTAGAATGGGGTGCCTTGGGAATTTGCAAAATTTTAAAGGGTGCCTTGACTGAAAAAAAGGTAGAGAAACACTGCTTTAGACTAATTGCTGAGATAGCATGGTCAATAGCACATGCATCATACCAACCAATGATGCTGTGCAGACCCTTGGTATGGCCAAAATATTCAGATATGTTATGTATGCTTGCAGGCTTAGCAGGATCACTGGATGGTGGATCTAGCAGAGCCCGTCACTGCTTGAAAGGACAGAGGGGATAGAACAGCGGAACTGGATGGGAGCCCTGTAGCTGACATGATCTATGGTGGTGTCAACTGTGCTCAGCTTGAGCGGGAACGCCCACAAATCCAGTTTCTATCTGGGGAGGAGCAGAGGAACTGAAAAGCATAATATAGAAGGGATTTTTCTTTATATTCAATAGTATTTAATTGTAAAAGCTAATATAGGTATTGAGATTTGAATGTATGCATCTTATTTTAATTATTTATTGCTCAAGAGATTTCTTTAAGAGACCTGGACGAGTATAGAGATAAAAAAATTCAGACTTTCAGGTCCTTTAGCTAAAGCCAAAAACAACCAGGCAACGAACATTTTAACCACTTCAGCCCCCGGAAAAATGTACCCCCTTCATAACCAGACAATTTTTTGCGATACGTCACTATGTCGCTTTAACTGACAATTGCGCGGTTGTGACATTGTACCCAAACAAAATCAATGTCCTTTTTTTCCCACAAATAGAGCTTTATTTTAGTGGTATTTGATCACCTCTGCAGTTTTTATTTTTTGTGCTATAAACAAAAAAATTGTGACAATTATGAAAAAAAAAACACAATATTTTTTTACTTTTTGCTACAATAAATATTCCAATTTAAAACTAAACAAAACAAAACAATTTGTTCCCTCAGTTTAGCCTGATATGTATTCTTATACATATTTTTGGTTAAAAAAAAAACACAATATGCGTATATTGATTGGTTTGCGCAAAAGTTATAGCACAAAATAAGTTATTGATTTATGTCATTTTTATTATTTTTTTATTTTTTACTAGTAATGGCGGTGATTTGCAATTTTTATCAGGACTACGACATTACGGCGGACAGTTCGGACACTTTTTTTTAAACCATTGACATTTATACAGTGATCAGTGCTATAAATAGCCACTGATTACTATAAAAATGTCACTGGCAGGGAAGGGGTTAACACTAGGAGGCGATCAAGGGGTTAAATGTGTTCCCTCACTGTGTGTTCTAACTGTGGGGGGATGGGACTGACTGGGAGAGGAGACCGATTAGGAACACACGATATATGACTCCTCTCCCCTGACAGGATGTGGATCTGTGTGTTTACAAACACAGATCTACGTTCCTGCTCTATCATGAGCGATCGCGGTGCCCGGCAGACATTGCAGCCGCCGGGCACACACATCAGGTCCTCAATGACGCTGCGGGCACACACCCCCTATACCCCTTTAAAGCAGGTGCCGTACAGCTATGACAAATTGCGCAGGGGAGCAATTCTGCCGCCGCCAGACGGTTGGAATGTGGTTAAAGTCAAACCCAGCATTAAAAGACAAGATTTGCTTATCATATCACGGCCCATCCAAACCAAAATACCAAAAAAAAAAACATGGGAAAAATTGGAGGAAGGGTGACATCAAAATTCAAAACAAGATAAAGTTGGCGCACAAATGAATGGTCTCTTTAAGAGCGTTTGACTATCTCGTGGGATGTTTGTTTATTTAAATAAATGTCCTGTAGATGGTCTCAATGTGCGGCTGTTAACCCATTATGGACTTGGCAAAAAATGGATGCAGCAGAAAAAACGATCAAAAACAGCGCATCAAAGGGACTAGTAGATTGATGTGAAAAAGACTTTAAAATTTCATTTATTAAATGTAAAAAATAAATAAACACAGACATCTGATCCCTGCAGGATCTCAAACACATAAAAAACACCAATCATAAAACGGACAGATGTTTGATAATGAAAAGCTCCTCAGATCTCTCAATTATAACTTTGGAAAGGTCAAAACCAAAGACCAATGTGCACAGCTTTCGAATGCCTAATGAATGCAATCAATCATCTGAAAGAACCCAAAAAGTCAGTGTAAACGAATGGAACAACGTTCCTAGGGACACTCACTTCATAGGTGTTCAATGGGCTGCAGAGCTGATGAGTCCAGTCTGATGACCGAGGGGGAGGTGTTTATTTCAGCTCCATCTGAAGCGTTCGGCTTGGAGGCAGAGGTGTAATGCTGCACGCTAGGTGGTAAGGATCAAGCTTAGTCACCAGATGATATCTCCTGATGACTCTCCTGCTTACATGTTTCGCGCTCCTGCGCTTTGTCAAAGCGCAGGAGCGCGAAACATGTAAGCAGGAGAGTCGGCATAGCAACCTTCCCCTTCACAGCCTTCCACGTGACAAGCCTCTCATGTGATCCACAGCCGCTCGGACAAGCGGCACTGCAGGCAGTGCAGCGTTCTCCAAGCTGCCTATGTGTACAGCTGATATCATCTGGTGACTAAGCTTGATCCTTACCACCTAGCGTGCAGCATTACACCTCTGCCTCCAAGCCGAACGCTTCAGATGGAGCTGAAATAAACACCTCCCCCTCGGTCATCAGACTGGACTCATCAGCTCTGCAGCCCATTGAACACCTATGAAGTGAGTGTCCCTAGGAACGTTGTTCCATTCGTTTACACTGACTTTTTGGGTTCTTTCAGATGATTGATTGCATTCATTAGGCATTCGAAAGCTGTGCACATTGGTCTTTGGTTTTGACCTTTCCAAAGTTATAATTGAGAGATCTGAGGAGCTTTTCATTATCAAACATCTGTCCGTTTTATGATTGGTGTTTTTTATGTGTTTGAGATCCTGCAGGGATCAGATGTCTGTGTTTATTTATTTTTTACATTTAATAAATGACATTTTAAAGTCTTTTTCACATCAATCTACTAGTCCCTTTGATGCGCTGTTTTTGATCGTTTTTTCTGACATCAAAATTCATCCAACAAGATCCTGGAAAAACTGAATATCCCTAATTTCGCAGAGAAGACACTCTGAAACAGCAAGACTCCAGGATCCTCAGCATTCTTGCGGGTAGGACGCGGCTATCACCCTTTCTTTCTCCAGTGTGATAGCCAGGTGTAAAGTAAATATATGCAATACCCTTTTTCCCTTTTTTTTTTTTAAAAGCTACGTGGTGACCTGATCTAATAAATGGGCTTAGCCTTTTGAATCAAGGTCTACATTAAGCCAAGGCCACCAACAGCAGCCCACATATTTCTCTCATGCCAGGAGTACTTTAACAGTTGTTTTTTTTAGCATTTTAAGCATGTATATTACCATATAATCATAATTTAAACTTCATACGTTCACGCTAGCATAGACATTTAGCGATTTTACAATAAACCAATCAAAGAAAGAAAACCAAGGGGACGCTACTGCTGACATCCTTCTCAAAATGATAGTTGCCACGCTATTGTGCTGACCCTCTGGCTTTGATTCCTTGACTCACTAATCCAGATGAGGAAAGACAAAGGTATTTACCTACATACTGGTACTGGGTACATTTTTCTAATTATTGGAGCATGTGGGTCACCATGACAGCCAAGCAACTAGCATTTTAAGGAGGGGTCAGCAATGGCAGCCTTTAAGAACCAAGTCCACCTTTCAGACCATTTTGCATGTTTGCGGACATGTTTAGGGTAATGTGAAACATGGTCAGAGTTCACAGCCCCCTACTCTTCCCCCATCTTACTGAATCTTGGGGTTCTTCTCCCCACAGGCTCTTGTCACTTTTGCTAAACTCAGCTTGGCTGTGCATAGCATGCCTCTGTGGTAAAGGCTTGTAGTTTTAAAAGAAGCACATACATGCGGTAATGTCACATTTTTGCTCCAGCCCCTTCGGACCTGCGGCTGTAGGAATAGTCTTTAGGAGCCTGTGCATTGCACCTATCATCCACTAATGCAAGAAAGTTCTTAAATGCGCATTCTCCTCAAGCAATGTGGGTGCATTTGTTTTTTTTGTTTTTTGCAAAAGCTGGAATATGCCTTTAAAGAAAAGAAATATAGGAACTACCTTCTAACAAATCAAATCTGTGCATGAGCAGCATTAAGCACATGCCACCTTGATAGAAGAAAATTTGACCATTCCGGCAGGGCTGGAATTTTTTTTTTTTTTTTGGGTAAACTCCAACTCCAAGTTTATGTACAGTAATCAAAGCAATATACAATTTTCACAAAAATAAATGTTTTTTTAATTTATTTTTTGTCCAGTTCCTCATGTCTTGCTCATTTGTTAAATTTTGTGAATAATCCTTCTTTTAGTTTAGCGTGTGTCACTTTGTTTTTTAATAAATCTCACATTTTCTACCAATAGTTTTTCATATTTTCTGTAAACCATGTGACTTCTCCCCTCTCACAGCCTGTCTTCTAATCATCAAAGAGTGTGGACACTTGACTGTTTTTAAAGTGGTGCATTATGCTCTTAAAGTGTACTGTATATAAAGACAAAACTTGTTCTTTTTTTGTTCTGGATAGAGTGGTGAGGGGGTGAGACCCATGTCTGATTTTTAGCGCCATCTGTGTTAGTGGGATTTACACCTATCTTTTACAGCTCAAATTTAGGCCGATCCAGCATTGGGGATAAGCTTGGGTTTGGTTCGAACATATGCTCGGCTGAACCTGGATGGTAGCCATAAATGCCACACCAATGAGCCACAGCTGGGACATTCTCCACCCCTAGCTTCACATACACAGAGAGACAAGGATGTTTGTGACATCCTAGAGCAGGCTTTCTCAACCTTTTAACCCTAGAGGAACCCCAAAAATTATTTTCTTGTCTCGAGGAACCCTTACTAAAACCAAATCAGCAGGACTCAATAAGAACAGTGCTCCTTATATCGGTGGCCAAAAGGAAGAATGTCCCCCTTCAAGTGGTGTTAAGAATGCAACCCTTAAAGACAGCTAAAAAGATATTTGGTGTCAAGATGCTGGCTTTGCTAAGTGGTGCTGAACCTTGAAGTTTGTAGGCATCATCAAATAGGTGGTCCATCAGCCACAACTCAAGGAACCCCTAGCAACCTCTGGAGGAACCCCAGGGTTCCACAGAACCCTGGTTGAGAATGGCTGTCCTAGACCATCCTAGACAGCAAGAAAAGACATGACATTTTTTGTGAACCTAGGCAAACCTGCCACAAAGACATTTGACATGATTTGGCAAGTTTATGGCGATGCTGCAACGCTGGAAGGTCCAGCTCAAAGGTTGTCGTTTTCACACCATTGCGGAGATTCAGCATGAATAGCAGAAGGTGCTTGACACACTTTTAAAAGAAGCCTTCCATGACACATTGCAGAAGTGGCAGGAATGCTGGGAGCGCTGTATTGATGTGCAAAGGGACTATTTTGAATGTAACTGTGTGTAAACGTAGATAAATAAAGTGCTTTCTTCTAAACAGAGCTAGTCTCGAAACTATTTGATACCACCTTGTAATCTTGGCTGAACTCAAGCTCATCACTGTTCTGCTGGTGGCCTGTCAGGACAACCCAGCTTGGCAAAAGTTACATTTTCAGTTGACTTTTGCTGAACGACCTAGGTAGCAAATTGTTGGCTGAATAGTGACTGCATCCAACCACATTCAGGCATTGTTCATGTATTCAAACTAGCCAGCCATTTGCTCTTTAGTGTGGATGGAGGAATCCATTTTATCTATCATGATTTCTCTCCTTTAGTCGGCAGGCTGAACAAGACAAACCTGTATGTTCAAGGCTAGCTTTAATCTCTCTACTTGTCCAGGTCACCAGGAGGTAAAATCCAAAATTTTGAGGCGTCAACAAGAGCACAGGGGAAATCTTCCAGCAACAACTGTCTAAGAGGGTGTTTCTTTTCTTTTGAAGAGACTTCAACTCACTTCTCGTGTCTGTGGGAGAGGAAGTGAAGGGAAATCTCCCCAATGTGACAGATTTTAAAAATAAATGCCTGACGGGTTTAAACCATTTCGTACTCTACCCAAAATGGAAAAATTGTTTTAGATATAATTTAATGTTAGGTTTGAACATTTCTACAGCTTCAGAGCTGACATGGGGATGTGACACACCATGCCATGACTACAAGGTGGTATCAAATAGTTTAGAGACTAGCTCTATTTACAAGAAAGTACTTTATTTAGCTAGGTTTACAAAGAAATACAGCACTCGCAACGTTCCTGCCACTTCTGGAATGTATCCTGAATCTCTTCTTTTCAAAGCATGTCAAGCACCTTCTGCTATTCGCATTGGATCTCTGCAATGGTGACAAAACGGTGACCTTTGAGCTGGATCTTCAACTCATTGCAGCATCACCGTAAACGTGCCGAATCACGTCAAACGTCCCTGTGGCAGATGTGCCCAGTTTCATTCAGAATTCCACGTTTGCTCTTTGTTCTAACTTGCTGTCCATATTGAAATAGCAGAAGTGGTAACACACGTGGTCAGCTGCAAAGTGCCTGATGTACACAAGAGGACGACTTTTGGCACACTGACTTAAGTTGGCCTGTTACAAAACTAGTCTCGAAACTTTTTGATAACACCTCGTATATTCGTAATTGA
This sequence comes from Lithobates pipiens, assembly GCF_037356315.1. NCBI lineage: Eukaryota > Metazoa > Chordata > Amphibia > Anura > Ranidae > Lithobates > Lithobates pipiens. The sequence continues at coordinate 65,570,019 of NW_027507685.1, read as the reverse complement.
CTACAATTATATTAAATACACATTATAGAGATGACTGAAAATTTGTCTAAAAGCAAAACTCAAATCATATCTACCAACAATCCAATTATCAACCAAACCCTGGCGATCCAATTTGTTCTAACAGAGGCTTGCTTAGAACTTTTCCATTAGTGTTTAAACGTAATGCATACAGTACAGTTTGTAGTAAGAGTTAGTTGTTCATTCACCCCATATGAGCTTTAGTTCGATGGGGATTCTTTTTACTACTCAAAGAAGCTGCTGACTCACCACAACCAACTTTCCTCTCTCTATTACCTGAGAGGAAATGCTCCAGGAATTGAACATGTAAGCATTTTCAGAGCTCTCTGCAGGCCTTTTGAAAAGCATCTTTGTGGCATGGTTACAACTTCAAATTGAAGAATATTGGACTGCAAGGCCTTGATTTGCACTCTAATTAAAACCTGCAGCTTTGCAGTGGAGAACCAGGTACTGATCTGATTACATTTTTGTCAAAATCATCCTTTGAAGGCAAGGAAGGTAAAATAAAAAAAAATCTATCCATAATTTATGAAACATGCCCAGCTTTGAGTTTGTGTGTATTCAAATTGATATACAAAACTTGAGCTTATCAATAAACTGGTTTATTAAGAGAGCAAGGAAAAGGTCAGCAAGCCATAGCTTAATACTGTATATACTAATGAAATCTGATTGGTTGTAATGGATTATGTACTAAATATATTCATAAAACATATTTACAGAAATAGCTATAGAAATTTAGTGCTAGAGATCCAATGCGAGATAAAGCGGGACTCAATTCCCCCACCCACCTATGATTTTCTTTTTACATGTGGGTCAGCACTTACTCCCTGGAGGGGCTTCTGAGAATATGCCTAGATTTTCCCAGAATAGTACAGAGGATGATAGTCACACATAGAGATCCATGCACGCCAACAATACAGGCTCAGTCTATGAGATGTCTTGGAATTTATTGCTGAACAGGAGAGGGGTTTAAACATTAATAGCAATCAAAGGGATGACAAAATTCTTAGTAAAAAAAAAAAAAAAAAAATCCTTTAAGGAGCAAGCACACACTACAGTCCCAAATCAAGTCCCAGGAGCTGTCTGCCACACAGGATCCACAGGTAGATCCTCAGTGAGGGAGATAAAAGATCCTTCTCCAGACGAGGATTTCAGGACAGTGCCCTCCAGCAAAATCTATTGGCAAATTTCTCCAGGTCCTCGGCTCAGCTTTTGCTGAGGCACAGACTGTAATCTCTTGTCTCAGAAGCTCTCTCCTAGGGGACAACAGCATCAGGAGAACTGGAACACTTCCTGGGGGTTAAAGAACACTCTGGCAAGGCCTTTCAAACATTCATCTCTTCCTCAGCTACTTTCTGGACTACTCCCTCTAGGGATTAAAGTGGTTGTAAAGGCAGAAGGTTTTTTTTTATCTTAAGCTTGTATTAATCTTGTATGCATTAAGAAAAAAAACCTTCTGGGTACGCCAGCCCCCCATAATACTTACCTGAGCCCCCTCTCTATCCAGCAATGTGCACAAGTGCCTCGGACATCCAGGATTCTCCCTTCTGATTGGCTGAGACACAGCAATAGCGCCATCGGCTCCCACTGCTGTCAAAGTCAGTTAGCTAATCAGCAGAGAGAGGGGTGGGGCCGAACCACAGCTCCATGTCTGAATGGGCACACGGAGCTGTGGTTTGGCTTGGGTGCCCCCATAACAAGCTGCTTGCTGTGGGAGCACTCGACAGGAGGGAGGAGCCAGGAGGGCTGAAGAGGGACCCGAGAAGAAGAGTTTCCAGGCTGCTCTGTGCAAAACCATTTCAGTTTCAAGTGAAGTGCTTGGGAAAAACTGATACGGTGTCCAAATGTACACATTAAATAAACCAATGTGTAGTGTTAAACTATACAAAAATAGTTCATAGGTAATCATTAGTGATAACAGTTCAAATAGCGATGTGTTTATTCTTATCCGGACAGAGATTCACAAACATGTCCCTCCACCAATCCAAATGCACTCACCAGAAAGCAATGCTGCACAGATTATAGGCAGAAAACTGGGCTCAACAGCATCATCCAAGACCAATGAATTCTTCTGAGCAATCCCTTTAAAAAGATGATCCTCTAGGTGATGGCAGCGACCAGAATATTCCAACGGTGAAAACAGCAAGTGGATGGCGGGACTGAAAATAAGATAAGTGCTCCCCAAAAATCAAAGAGATATGTAAACTCACTGGCCACTTTATTAGGTACACCTTGCTAGTACCAGATTGGACCCCCTTTTGCCTTCAGAACTGGCTTAATTCTTCTTGGCATAGATTCAACAAGGTGTTAGAATTTTGGTCCATATTGATATGATAGTATCACGTAGTTGCTGCATATTTGTTGGCTGCACATCCATGATGTGAATCTCCCATTCCACCACATCCCAAAGGTGCTCTATTGGATTGAGATCTGGTGACTGTAAAGGCCATTGGGGTACAGTGATCTCATTCTCCTGTTCAAGAAACCAGTGGTGAGATGATTTGAGCTTTGTGACATGGTGCATTATCCTGCTGGAAGTAGCCATCAGATGGAGCGGGGTTCCCCACTGACAGATTAATGTAAAGAAAACCATTGCCGGCAATAAAAAATAGTGAGGAAAAAAAAATGATGTGGGACCCCCTCAATCCATACCAGGCCCCCGACCCAAACATGCGCTAGTGCCCCCCCCACTTCCTGAACCATAGAAGGCCACATGCGGGGCTCTGCCCCACACTCCCAAAGCACCTTGTGCTCATGTTGATGGAGACATGGGCCACTTCCCCTCAACCCTGGCCAATGATTGTGGAAGGGTCTGCGGGCAGGGGGCTTATCGGAATCTGGAAATCTTTAACAAAGAGGGCCCCAGAGCCCAATCCCCCCCCCCCCCCCACCAAACTGTGTATGAGTAGGGGTACATTGTACCCCTTCTCATTCACCAAAAAAGTGTCAAAAAAATATTAGTTAAAAAAATAAATAAAAAAAAAGAGCGGACCTGCCCTTTAGCTATTTAAAGTGGGGTACACCCTAAAAAAAAAAAAAAAAAAAAATTTAAGTCAGCAGCTACAAATACTGCAGCTGCTGACGTTTAATAATCGGACACTTACCCGTCCCAGGGTCCAGAGATGCGGGGGAACAAAGCCCCCCCTCGTTCCCCGCTCCGCTCGCGGCGCTGTCATTCGTACTGTGGGGCACTCGGCTGTGGCTTCACAGCCGGGCACCCACTGCGCCATGATACGCCACACAGTCAACTGGGACACGTAACAGGTCCCAGGTGACTGTGCGGCACGAGGGGAAGTGATGTCACCAGCCCGGGCAAGGAAGAAGGCAGACTACTAGGGACCCCCTAGCAACAGGTATTTAGAGGCGAGTAAAAAAAAAATTCCAATTACATATATTTTTTAAGAATTTTAAAACAATTTTTTATTTTTTGGTGGCAACACCACTTTAAGAAGTCAGACAGCAGAGCAGACAGAGGGCAGGAGCCTTTGATGCGAGCAGAGCTTTTATTTAATTTTTTTCAGGTCGGCGGTGGTGACGGCGTTGTGATGGATGAGGGATCTACACCGGGAACGCAATTTAGTTATTTTTTTAAATAAATGAATTGTCAAGAAATGTCTGTTTTTATTTCTTTTTGAAACTTTGGTGAATGAGTAGGGGGGTAATGACTATGTACCCCATACTCATTCACATGAGGGAGGCAGGATCTGGGGGCTTCCAGATTCCAATAAGCCCCCTGCCCACAGACCCTCAAAAACCACCGGCCAGGATCTGTCACTAGAGTCAGTGGAGCGCTGGTGGCTGCAGAAGTGCAAACATGTTCCACCCTACAAATAACAGGTGAACTTATCCTTTGAAGTGGATCTTCACTGCATCTGAGCATCAAACCAAAAATACAATTTTCTTAATATTCACAGCAAACTCCCCCACCCATTACTCCATGCTTTATTTTGTGGAGAAATTGCTTTTAAAAACACCCCCTATCATTTCTACCCTGGCTATCTTGTGTAAGGGAAGATGGTTCATGTAGCATTTATTCAAGTATTCACAGTGCTTCACTTTTTCCACATTTTGCTATGTTACAACCTTATTCCAAAATGGATTAAATTCTTTTTTTCTTCAAAATTCTACAAACAATACCCCATAAAGACAATGTGAAAAAAAAGTTTGTTTATTTTGATTACATTTGCAAAGATTTCAAAAGGAAAAAAAATCCATGTAATTTAAGTATTCACAGCCTTTTCTCAATACTTTGTTGGAACACCTTTGACACCAATTACAGCCTCAAGACTTTTTGAATATGATGCTACAAGTTTGGCACACCTATTCCTGGGAAGTTTCTCCCATTTTTCATTGCAGGACCTCTCAAGCTTCATCAGGTTGGATGGGGGGCATCGGTGAACAGCCATTTTTAGATCTCTCTAGAGATGTTCAATTGGGTTCAAGTCTGGGCTGTTGCTGGGCCACTCAAGAATATTTACAGAGTTGACCCATAGCCACTCCTTTGTTATCTTGGCTGTGTGCTTAGGGTCAATATCCTATTGGAAGATTAACCTTCGCCCCAGTCTGAGGTCCAGAGCGCTCTGGAGTAGGTTTTCATTAAGGGTGGCTCTTGTAGATTGCTACATTCATCTTTCCCTCGATCCTGGATCCCAGTTCCTGCTGCTGAAAAACATCCTGCCACCACCTTACTTTACCATAGGGATGGTATTGGCCAGGTGATGAGCGGTGCCTGGTTTCCTCCGGACATGAGGCTAGGATAGGTCTGTAATTAGGAGCTAGAACATACAACATCATACCCCTAGGGGATGGAACCTCTAAACATATTTTCTCAAACTCCATCAGAGGGGAAAATTTGAGGCTCTTTACCAAGGACTGTGCAGTGCCGTATTTGTAAGTAACTAAAGAAAGCCTGTCTGGGCAGGTCGTAAGTCTCCTGCAGGTCCTGGAAGGTCCGCAGAATTCTAGCTCTGGTATCTACCAATTGAACAAAGTGAAATAGGGCCCTTTCCATCCAAAAATGAGACATGGGGAGCATAAAGGATAGAACTAGTGGTTCGGTGTCTTTTGTAGTTCCAAAAGAAATTGATAAAATCATCTTGTAGAGTCTTAAGAAGGAAGGACGGGGATGAGCAGCGCCTCAAAGAGATAGAGGAATTTGGGTAAGATTGCCATCTTGATGGTCGCTAAGCGACCAGAGATAACTTTAGGGATTTCCACTTGGAAAAGGAGGCTTTAATAGAAGTATATAGTGGGGGGGAAGTTAGCTATATAAAGAGTAACACCTAAGTACTTCAAAGTAGAAGTTCTCCACGAATAATTCAACAATTGGGAAAGATGGGATAGTGTCTGATGAGGCATGTTGAGGGGAAGAGCTTCTGTCGTCGAATTCTTAATTTTATAACCCAAAAGCTGAGCTCTAAGGCTGTGAATACTTCTGTACATGTGAGATTTTTTTTCATTTTTAATACATTTGTAAAGATTTCAAACAAGCTCCTTTCACATTGTCATTATGGGGTACATTGTTTGTAGAATTTTGAGGAATATAATGAATTTAATCCATTTTGGAATAAAGATGTAACATAAAATGTGGAAAAAGTAAAGCTCTGTGAATACTAATACTAATTAAATATTCATTGTTGATTGGGAGAGTGAAGTTCAACTTTAACTCCCTTCCGCAACCATTTCCTTTTTTTTAAATAAATATGTAAACAGAAGCCCACACATAATGTGTGTTATATAATCTTGTTTTCTATGATTTGATATAGTAATATAATGTAATAACACAATGTAAGGAACATTTTGTATTTTACAGTCCATAACAGTCAGTCCGGACAGTTATATCTATGGTGCCCCCAATAAATCTAGGGCCATGCATTGGACACAATCTCAACACCCATAGTCAAAATTATATTTTGCTTATTTTTGGATATTAATACAAAAGATGAAGGGAAGAAACTTAAATTTATTTTCTTAACCACTTGCTTACTGGGCACTTAAACCCCCAATTTTCAGCTTTCAGCGCTGATGCACTTTGAATGACAATTGCGCAGGCATACAACACTGTACCCAAATTAAAGAGGAAGTAAACCCCTTCAAACCACTTTGACCTACAGGTAAGCCTAGATTAAGGCTTACCTGTAGGTCCAAGCAATATCTCCTAAACCTATATGGTTTAGGAGATATTTGCCCGAAAATGGGCACCGCTGTCTACGGCGCGCAGGCGCACTAAATGCGGCAAGTCCAAGAATGGATTTGCCTAATTTGTCGACTCCCGTGCGCATGCGCGGGAGTGACGTCATCGCGGCTTCGCCGAATGGCAGCGGCGGAGCTGCGAGACGCGACTCCCGTGCGCATGCGCGGGAGTGATGTCATCGCGGCTTCGCCGCTGTCATTGGTCGGAGCTGCGAGACGCCACCAGCAAGATGGATGCGGCGGACTACAGGGATCAGCGGCGACTTCGCTGGCTCCTGTGTCAGGTAAGTGACACATAATGAGCTACTATGCGATGCATAGTAGTCCATTATGCTTTACCTTTGCAGGGAAAAAAAGAGGAAGTAAACCCATCAGGGTTTACTTCCTCTTTAAATTTTTATCATTTTTTTCCCACAAATAGAGCTTTCTTTTGGTGGTATTTAATTACAGCTGGGAGTTTTATTTTTTGCTAAAAAAAAAAAAAAAAAAAAAAAAACATGTTTAATAGTTTGTTATAAAATTTTGCAAACAGGTAATTTTTCTCCTTCATTGAAGTGCGCTGATGAGGCGGCACTGATGGGCTGCACTGGTGGGCACTGATGGGCTGCACTGGTGGGCACTGATGGGCTGCACTGGTGGGCACTGATAGGCATAGTTAAGGCGGCACCGATGGGCACAGATAAGATGGCACGGATGGGCACTGATAGGTACCACTAATAGATGGGACTGATGGGTGGCTCTGATAGGCGGCACTGCTGGGCACTGGTAGATGACACTGATGGGCACAAATATGTGGCACTGGGGTGTAGCACCTTTGTTGAGGCAGATTGTGGGCACTGCTGGGTGGCACTGTGGGCACTGCTGGGTGGCACTTATTTTTTTATTATGTTTAGTTATGAGGGGGCAGGTGGGCACTGGCAGGGCCAGCATCGGGACTGATGTCCCGATCGCGGCCGGCATCGGGACTGATGTCCCGATCGCGGCCGGCATCGGGACTGATGTCCCGATCGCGGCCGGCATCGGGACTGTCAGCGCGAGGAGGAATAATAGCCGATTACCGGCTCCGTTATATCACATGATCAGCTGTCATTGGCTGACAGCTGATCGCGTGATAAGGGGGGTCAATTTTGATTGGTTCTAGGGGTTATGGTTCTTAAGATAGACCAACTGTTTATTGAATAATGCTGATAAAATTGATGCATTAATATCTGGGTACAAGGACAGCACATATTCAGCAACACCCCATCTGCAGAGATCAGAGTCTCCAAGCTTACACACTTAAAGCAGAGTTCCATCCACTTTTGAGAATTGCCTTAAGGTGAAAAACGATGAGACTTTGCAACTCCTTTAACAGCCTGGGATCATCAAGAAGGTAACCATGTCACATGCAGGCTCCTTCCTTTGGGACCTGATTTGTAAGCCAGTTCTCTCCTCCACATTCTTGCAGCCAGCTCCCAGTGAAGTCACAAAAGAAGATGGCCGCAAGGAACACGTCGTGCAGCAGCAGCTTATCACCACATTATGCCCCTTTTTTTTTTTTTTAAAGGCAACTAGGTGGAAGAGGTAAAAGAGGGACTGAAAAATAGAAATATCAAAAGGAGGGTGATGTCACGTCTCTCAGTCAGTGTTATATCAAATAAAAAAAAACCAAAAAAAACAGCATGACTTTTTGGTAAATGTAACAAAGATGACTTTTATTAAAAAATAATAAAAGGCGTACTCACTGAAAATACACTAGTTTTGCTTAACTTGGCATGTTGTGAAATAATGTGCTTTCAGATACATAGCAATAAGATCAGAGCACAAGATACACAGTATCCACTATATTTACATTTATCCACTTTGCCGCAACATTCTTTCATTTTGTATACTATTTGGGCGCTAAATGCTTCAGTGAAATGAAATAAGTTTTTTTTTTTTTTCTATTTACTATAAAAAAAAAAAAATACTTAGATTAGTGAATAATACAACCAAATTTTAAACATAAATATAGATAAAGGACATTTGTCATTCCATTGTAGCTTCTTTCTGGTCATTGTAATTCTTCATACTTGTCTGTTAATGGGGGAGGAAAAAAAAATAAAAATCAATCATAAGAAAATGCCAATTTAGACTTTATGAAATAAATTATTTCTGACAAACGCAATCTAGGCAAAGTAACAAGTTTATTTTAGAAGCGATCATAACAGGCTGCAGTAGCCCCTGTTACCCAATCGATCCAATGGAAAGGCAGAAGGGGTTATTACCATGTGCTCCTCTGTCTGATGGGAGATCAGGGTGGCAAGTGCAAGAAACTGAAATACAGATTATACATGGTCCTTGCAGAAAAGTGAACCTGTTACTTTGCCTAGAGTTGATGGGGTCACAGCTAGGAAAGGATAACTGTACTTCTGCAGTAAAAATGAACATAACATATGCAATCATTGCAGGACCACAGAAGCTGCAGTATCTTGGTGGGCCGACTCTCCTGCCTTTGTCCTATACATTTAACATGGGAAGTGCAACACCACTATAAGGCTTTTTAAAAATAGTTGAGCCAATCAGTTAAAGTATTTCTCCACAGCATGTGAATCAACCTGCCACCATATCTGTGTCAGTGGGACTCTGCATTCTGCCTTGACATTTAGAACAAACCTGTAACATACACTGGCGGTCTCCTGTATCAGCAGACTGGTGACTACATTTTGCATTATATGCTCATTGATTTTAAACTGTAAGTGCAATCTTTAGGGGGTTGGGTTTTGCATTAAAAGTTTTAAACAGGATCACGCTATGCAGAATCTCTCTTTTCATGGAGTGATTTGCCGCTCTAACCTCTATCTTGGATGACTTCCTTCTGATAATTTCAAGGCTTGTGATTTACTGTTTTCTGGCGAGTTTGAACCTCGGTGTAAAGATAATTATCTACTAGGACCACCGTCTATCTTCAGAACTGTACTCATAAAGTACCATTCTATGAGCAATCATAAAAAGCCAGTCAGGTTTTAAATGGACTGACAGGAGCGTTGCTATAGTATTGTGTTTGCACAGTGCTTCAGGACTGGACTCCTTGCTATTTTATAACAAACCTGTAACTTATAAATCTCGACTACAGGGTAGCTAAAAGAATAAGGTCACCTTTTGAAAAAAAATATAAAAAGCACATTATTTGCATTTAAAAAAATAAAGGGAGGATACTGAACATACCTCCTAAATACAGGCTTAAAGTGTAACATATTGAGAAAGATGGACTTAGCCTTTAAAGTAAACCATAATGAAGCCACAGCTTCAAAAGTTAGTTAAAAATTCTATACAGCATCTGCTGACTTTTCAAAGCTCTGTGAAATCTCCACTAATTTAGCAGAAACTTTTCTACAGTAACCGATGTACTCGTGTAATAAACACTCCTTGTTGCTGGGAAATTTCCAGTCTGAAGAAGACTCTGCCAACCTGCTTACACAGCAAAACAAATTGATTTGTTCAGATAAAAAAAAGCTTGAAATTGTGTTGCTGTGCTCCCAAGGTTTAAAAGCTATTGGAGTCACGTCACATTTTCTCAGGTTGTTGCAGGTACTTTAAAAATGCTAACTGAATGCTGTATTGCATTATGCAGATTGTAAGCTCAAAAGGAGCTCTCTGATCCCTCTTGTATTGAATTGTATCTATAGTTCCTCTTCATTTTTTTTAAAGCGCTGTGCACGGTTGACTACAGAGCTCTATGCACAAAATAAATCTCTGTCTGGCAAATAGGTCACGCATTTGTTGCCACTTTTAAGGAATTAAAAAAATAAATAAAAATAAAATAAAAATGTGGCTATCGATAGCTTGCACAATTTATACTATAATAACTCTGCAAAAGAAAAAAAAAGTAATGTTTACCTTTCAGGCAGGTGGTGTGTTAAATCATCACTTGCTCCATGTTGCTGCTATCCAGCCTAACTGGACTGCATGTCCCCTGCTGCACACAGTGGTTCAGTCCACCAATCTAGTAATGGAATAAGGGTCAGGAGAGGAACCACAGCACCAAGCAGGGACATGCTGTCTAAAACAGCAAAGATTTAAAATGTCGCCCACCTAAAAGGCAAGAATTCCTCTTTAGCAGGGTTATTCTGGCATCAATTCTGCAAGCTACCTACAGGATCCCTAAGTACATAAGCAGGTGAAAAGGTTGGGAGTAGCAGTGTGTCTGTGCTAGTCAGAATGATGCCCCACTGACATGACCTAATACAGTATGCAATACAGAGCGAGCTGGTAAAAGGAGGCCACCACGGGGATGTAAAGCCGGCAAACGCCTGTAATGACATCAAGTGGTTTTACAGCAGTTTCTCACCCTAGTTCTGCCTCTCCACCCATTCAGCCTTGTATATTACTATACCTCAAATGTATCCAAGACATGCTGGCAAACCTCCATGAGTTCAGTTAGTCCTTTTCTGAATGGCTCAACTGCAGGAATTTCATCTGAAAGCAGAACCCATTATAAAATAAATATAGCACAATGCAGTCAACACAGTCTAGTGGTTCCTGATCTCCTATTTAAGTTTGTGGTAAATGAGAATATCTTGTGAGCGACTACTGACTGATATTGGAGTAAATGTATGTTTTTAGAAAAAAGCCCCAGTTCACACAATAACCTGCCTGTAAATCTCATAGTAACCGTATTGCATTCCTGTACAATTCACATGCGATTTAGTGCCGTGTGATTTGAGCCCACATCCTGAATGGGTTCAAATCGCACAGAATCACGCTAAAGAAGTGTGGTCACTTTTTTTTGGAGCCACAACGCAACCAGATTGCATGGCCGTTTTGTACCATGTGATCGGATGCAGAGAAAGCGTTTACTTTGCATCGACGCCCACAGCAGATTGCAAATACAGTGCAGGAAACATGCAGGGATCTCTGCGATGCCCGCACCGCATATGTGTGAACCTAGGCTAAAAGGTTTTCACAGTTCAAAAAAAAGCTAATCTGATCCCAGCACCAATCCTTTCAATGGACGGCAACTCCTACCACATCCCTTGAAGAGAACCCAGTTATAACTGAGCAACTAAGAATCACTGGTCCAGAGCAGGTATGAATCAACAATATAGGCAAGTTCCAGAGCTAGTGCTTATAAATACAAATGAGCAATCACAGCTCACATACTTCAAAAAGATCCAGTCATCATTGGACTTATGTAAGAATCCAATTTATTGCAAAACTGAACTATATCCCCTTCAGTTTTGCAGAGCTGTAGAATCTCATCTCCTGTACTGAAATGCTTACTGTGATTTCATTGCACACTGTATGCAGCTTATAATGCATATTGTGAGATGCTCAGAGTCTAATAGAGCCCATTTAATTTCCAACCCGGCCTGACAGTCTCTAGCTCAACCCTTTAATTCACAAGATTTTCGTTATTTTCGTTTTGGAGGCTCAGCAACACAAGTAGGTGTTACTTAAGGCGACATACATGCAAATGCAGTCTGCCTAGAACATCCGCTCCTCCAGACAGACACACACCCATCAAGACATTTTGATATCTGCATATCGCTCCCAAGAACCACCTTGTACCAGGGTCGTGGCCTATTGAGGAATACTGAGGCAGGGTGCTGGGAGATTTTCAAAAAGCTATATACAGCATCCTGTCAACCCCTCCCACCAGCCATGATCCGCTAGCATTGTACATAGAAGTACAAAGGTGTAGTAATGACATCATTGAGTCTAAAACAAGATAGAAGAACTTTTTTTTTTTTTTTATTTCATTAGAACGTTGACGAGGGCATAAAGAACGAACCAGGGAGGGCAAATATAAGCAGATACAAATTCAACTTTAAATTATAATAATTCTGTAGGCATTTCTGCTTTATTTGCTTATCTGAAGTTACCTAGAGCTAAATCTGTTACAGCTCCGCCTCCTTTCTACTGCTCCTTCCATGCAATGAATGTCCACACTGATAAACAGGTACATTCAGGAGGTGCAGCCAAAGTCTGAGAGAAGTTGAGATTTGTATATTGCTTATTTAGCTTCCTGCATCATACTGACGTGCAATCTTTATGACATGTGGGGTAACGACTGTCCTCCTTTGTAACCAGCTTGTTTTAAAGATCAGAATATAGTATACATTATATAGTAGGCAAGACCAAGTTGCGCATATGTTTGTTACTTACTTCGTGTCTGGATACGGAAATTTATTTTGCTCTCTGAAGGATGAGTGATGCTGTACCCACAGAACTCCACTTCTGGGCTATAAACAAGACGGACATGAATATCAAATCCTGCTAACCGGTAGACTTTTCCATAAATGATGCTTCACCTAAATGAAATATGAAACTCACTTCTTCATGACCAGGTATCGCAGACCATTTCCCAGAGTGTGATCCTCTTCATGTAAGACGAACGTTACACATGACTCGTCCATTCCATTGGCTTGGATCTTTAAAGAAAAACCCCAGATGTTATATATAGTCTATGCAAGGCTACATAAGTACCTGAAAGAAATAAATATACAATCCACCCATCATCTTTCCACTCCACGTAATGTTCAAAACAAGCAGAAAAAAAAAAAAATAAGTCACCTAGGCACATGTAATACTTGTTTACCATGTTTGTGAAATAAACAAAAGCCTGCTATTCTAGTATTACCCATCAGTCCTCGTGCAGGAAAAATGGAATTACGTACCGGTAATGTCCTTTTCCAGGAGTCTTTCAGGACAGCCACCTTAGAGAGACACCGGCTCCTCCCCTCTGAGGAAACACCGCCTTCATTTTCATGATTTAAGCCTCCTCCTCCCTTCGTTCCTCAGTTCTTCCAGAGTACCTCCGGCCAAACTGGGGAGACACAAGAACACGTCAAACAAATAAACTTTTTAAGTCTTACCTGACGGCCTCATGTAATGAGTTCCCGATGATCTGCAAACAATTTGGGTGGGAACCGGTGCTGTCCTGAAAGACTCCTGGAAAAGGACATTACCGGTACGTAATTCCATTTTTCCCCAATCGTCTTTCAGGACAGCCACCTTAGAGAGGATAAGCGAGTACATTACCTTAGGGTGGGACCACTGCCTGCAGTACTATACGGCCAAAGGCTTGTTCTTTGGCTGACAGAAGATCCAGTCTATAATGTTTCACAACCGTAGAAACACTGGACTACGTTGCAGCACTACAGATCTGTGCAGGAGATGCCCCAGCCCACTCTGCCTGAGAAGTTGCCACTGCCCCGGCTGAGTGTGCTCTAACCCCAACTGGAGGACCTAACCTCCCTGTCACGTACGCCTGTCCAATGGCTAACTTAACCATCTAGCTATCGTACGTTTAGAGGCTTTGGAACCCTTCCTAGCCCCAGAAAACAACACAAAAAATGAATCAGATTTCTTGAACTGACCTTGTGCAATCCAAATAATGAAGAACACATCTTTTAGCATCTTAATCTGTGAAACATGTGTTCCTGTTCTCCTACTGGATTCGAACAGAAAGTAGGTAGCACAATCTCCTGTATTCTTATGGAAACTAGAGGCTACCTTAGGTAAAAAAGGTGCCCTAATAGAAAGGGCTTCGAGTCACTTACTCTCCCTGCTGTAGTGATTGCCACCAAAAATACAGTTTTGGGAGTGATCAATCTTAACGAGCAAGGTTCTAACGGCTCAAAATGTTCCCTTGTGAGAACCTGTAAAACTAAAGCAAGATCCCGACTGGGAAGGGGGCGACCAAAGGCTTGGTCTTCACCTACTTAAGGCTCTGAAGAACCTTACTATCCCAAGGTCTGACATTAGAAGTCTATTCAGAAACACGCTTGAAACGGATACCTGACTCTCCAATGTTTCGGGGCTAACCTTTTATCTGCCCCTGACTGCCGGACCTCTAGAACGGCCCCCGAGCTGTGCTCCTTGAAGGAGTTCTCTGAGCACCAGCTATTGAACCGCCTCTATACCCTCAAAAAAATGGTCCGAGCTTCCATTTACCTGCCATTCAAAAGAGTGGCTACTAACAGTCTGAGACCCCTTTGCCATTCGGAACTTCCTCAGTAGCCAAGCTGCAAGGTTCCACCTGGGGGCAGCAGATTGGACACTGGGAAAAAACCCAGGGGAGTTCCACCGACAGGCCCTTAAGAATGGAGACCCACGGCCTCCTGGGCCAATGAGGTGCGATTAGAAAGAGTCACCAGAACTTCCTCAACTCTGCAGGAATCAAGACGGGAATCAGGACGGGAAGGGGGAAAGCATAGCACCTAGAGAAATCCTAAGTCTGTGCTTAGTGCGTCTGCTTCCGACATCCCATCTCCCCTGCTCATAGAACAGGAGATGGCTTCTTTCGCGTTTTCCCTTGGGGCAAAAGAAGTCTATCGAGGGCATCCCCCTCCCCCGGGTGATCATTTCGAAAACGTCCTGTTTGAGAACCTGGTTGCTCTCTCCCCGCGTTCTCCTGCTGAGGCATCTAATACCTGAATTTGCTCTCCTTTCCACCGGATCACTGGAAGGACAGGAATTTAACATTTGGCCCATCTGAGGGTGGCTTTTCGCTAAGGCCCTTAAGGCTCTGCTCCAGAAGCCCCCGTTTTATTGACGTAAGCCACTGCCAAGGGATTGTCTCCATGACTGCTACCTAATGTCCCCAGAGCACTCTCTACGGGGTCCTGAGAACCAGATCTACTGCTCTCAACTCCCTCCAATTTTGAGGGTCTCTTTGACTCCCTCCTTCTTGGATATTGGCCAAATCCACTCTAGGCCTTGTGACAAACATGCTCCCCTATCCCACCAAAGGGACTTTAAAATACAGGCTATGTAGTATTATCTCAATGCTCTAAGTCGGTTACTCACTGCTACCTTGCCCGCACGGGACTGTCAGCTGTGACCTTTGCCATTCGGTGATCAGTCATGAGCTACCGTGCTAAAGCTAGCAACAGAGACCCTCGTGATTTGACACAGGGTGGACTAGAACTCAGACATACGCAATCCAACCGCAGACTGCGCCTTTGGGAGACGGCGCGCATTGTCACACGCCACCGCTCCTGGCTTCTTTACCTGAGTTAGAACCGAAAACAACGAGTCCTAAGGCCCTCTACTGTGGCCCCAAACCTTCAAGATGAATAGCTTGCAGACGACAGTAACGTAACCCCGTCCACTGAACAGCTAGGAGCGTGGATGTCAGTAAGCTCAACCTGACCCTCTTTACTCAGGAAGGTGACCCCCTTGGGAAGTTTAAGATTAGTTTCCGTAGGTTCAGAGGCCAACCCAGGCTCCCTAATAGGTCCCTTATAAGCTGTGGATCCCCGTTCAACTGCGCCAGAGAAGGGACAAACAGGAGAAGATCGTTAAGATACACGATCACAGAGACTACCCTGAGACGCAGGAAGGACAGGACCTCTACCATCGCAGGAAGGTGACCCCCTTTGGTGAAGATACTAGGGAGAAGGGGATAGCCCAAAGGGGAGTGCTTTAAACTGAAGGTGTAGCACCCCTACCGAGGTTATCCCTGCCAGCATGAGGAAACGCTGGTGGCTTTCTGCGTTGGAAATATGCAGGTATGCATCCTTTACTATCGATGCCCTGAAACAGTTTTGGTGGAAGAGGTGCCCTCACCCCGTGATTAAAACCAACCAAAAACTTCTGTAGGTGACCAAGACACCCAGACGATTCAGGCTCAGGCTGAGCCTGAACTTTTCCACAGGCTTGCGAACCCCAAATGAGAGAATAGAAGCCTTGCCTATTTAATCTGCTGGGACCTTTATTACCACTTCCTATTCCTCTAACTCCTGCAGAGGAAAGAAAGGCACCTTTTGTCAGCTCAGTGACAAGGAGTCTCAAAGGGGGAAGCTCTGAAAACTCCACACGGTAACCTCTTTTGATGATCCCCAACACAAACTGATTGGAGGTGATCATCTCCCACTGGGGGAAGAAGGACCCTTTTTAACTGCTCCCCCTATTTTTTTCTTAAGGGGAAAGGCCTCTTTCTTATAAGCCATGCGATAGCACTGCTTCAAGACCTGGCCCAAACAGCAGGTCTCCTCTAAAGAGGGATTCCATCGAGCTTTGATTTGGACGCCCTGTCCCTCTGCCATGTCTACAGCCTTAAGGCCCTCCAGGCTGAGTTGGTCAGAGCCGAGGACCTTGCATACCATCGAATGAATTAAGCCGAAGCATCCGCAGAGTATGCCAATGCCTAAAGCAGCACGGGAAAAGGAGGATAGAAAAGACTCCTCTGCCGTCATTGCTTCATCTGGATAAGCCAATACTTTGTACTACGAGCCACCACTGTAGGCTTAGAGATTTCCTTATGGTAAAACCCAGGCATCTTCAAACCATAGGGTCTAAAAGTGCCCCCATGTCCCCAAGGACAGGTCAGTATGCCTGGACATCTGAGAAAAGGCCGCATCTAACCCGGGGGATTTTATTCCAGATGAGAGCCTCCTCTTCCGCCCAAGGAAACCTTTGCTTTAATGCACCAGAAAAGAAAAGTTTTCCTTCGGGATCCTGCCATCCTTGATGGCATCAATCAAGACGTCATGACCCGGGAACACCCGCTCCCCCTAGGCCCTAGTACATCTGATCGTGGGGTGACAGTGCCTCCTAAGTGATTTGGACAGCTCTCAAGAGCCTTTCCATCTCATCCAGGGGAAGTTTATACCGTGAGGTTCTTTTGGGTTCCCCATCCAAGTCCTCACCCTCAGTCTCCCTTTGGGAGTCTGAGACGGCACTGTCCACTTCTTCCTCAACTTCCCTCTGGAACCCTCTGGATTCTCCCTAACCTGTGGGAGGAACAACCATTGGGTTAGGTGGAACACTCTGCTGTGCTGGTGAAAAGAGTGCTCTGGAGCTGAGGGCATTGAAACCTTTACAGAAGCCGCCAGATCTGCACCCTGTTCTGCTGCCTGCTCTCTAATGGCACCCAAACAGAGCTACGGACTGAGCTATCCAGGCCTTTAAAACACTCCTTACAAAGTGCCTTGAACCAGGAATTCCCCAAAGAGGCTCTACATGAAGGACACTTCCTCCAAGAGCCAAGGGGGGACCTGCCTAATGGCACCCAAACACCATCCAGGTACTAACCAGGCCCGACCCTGCTTAGCATCCGAGACCAGACGAGATCGAGTGCATTCAGGGTGATGTGGCCGTAGGCTTAAGTCTTTCTGAGATACCTGAAGCAAAAGAGAGAGAGCAGCATAAACTTTAAAAAGAAAAGAAAAGAAACACCAGCACTACTTAAGAGAACCACCGGGAGTGCCCCCTCCTAGGATCAATCTCCACCTGGATCCCAGATGCACTGCCCTTCCCCCCGACCACCTAGGGGGAAAACACACCAGTGGAGCTACTGGTTATAAGGTAAGGGAACCCCTCTCCAGGGCTATTACCTTTGAGTGGCTGGTGCTGTTATCTCCAGGAGTTCTTGAAGCCTCTGCTTCGGACATTCTCCCGTTGAGGAAGCGTGGTACGAACGTGCCTCCAACAGCTACCTGTGCAGACTGTAGAAAGAGAGGCTGCACCAGCCGAACGCTAGGTTCCCCTTCACGTGCCGCGTCCGGAACCGGAAGACGCGGATTGAACGAAGGGGTCCGCCCCCACCGGAACTGACGTCGCCCGCCTACCGGTCCGGCTTCCAGCTCCCAGCCGGCTGCATACACAGGGGGGCCCTGGACGCCTTCGTTCAGTACCCCACTGGGCGAAACGCAGGGATGAACCTCTCCAAAGACTTCCTGCTTTCCCCAAGCGAAGATTGGAGTGCGTGTAAAGGTCAGTCGAGTATTCAGCTTCCCCAGCCGACTGGACTGTTTGTTCCGTTGAAACACCCACGGGTGAACGAACAGACGACCCCATAAACTTCCTGCTTCCCCAAGCGAAGTTTAGGGTATATGGACAGTACGAACACTTCAGCTCCCCGCTGATAGGACTGTCCCGGACCGACCGATAAATGGTCGGATAGCCGAACGATGCCGGAGCTCCGCTCGGATAGCTTTCAGATTCACCAACCGAATTCAGCCTTCAGGTTCCTTGGCGATGTCTCCCCGCCGGAGGAAACACCATAACTGAGGAACGAAGGGAGGAGGAGGCTTAAATCATGAAAATGAAGGCGGTGTTTCCTCAGAGGGGAGGAGCCGGTGTCTCTCTAAGGTGGCTGTCCTGAAAGACGATTGGGGAAAAATAACAGAGGGGCTCAGTTACCGTGAGTGACAACATAAAAAAAGGCCTATGCTACAGCACCTAAAAACAAGCCTAGACAATTGTTTTTGTAGCTAAAAGGTAAGAACAACAGTCAGATTTTTATTGCACAGCATGGCTTTAAGGTGATCTGTACGGTAATCTTGTTACAGTCTATTAGAGCCACCTAGTGGCCAATACAAAGATCTGCTTACAGCAGATAGGACTTTTCCATACGGGTGTTAAAGCGGAGTTCCACCCAAAAGTGGAACTTCTGCTGATTTGTCTCCTTCCCCCTCCTGTTAGAGGGTTGCACTGGCTTTAATTGCTTGGATACAGCACTCTGAACAGCCAGCATCTTTAGCAATTAGCTTTTGTGACTCGCCATCCTTGCGGAGGGTATCAATGACTGTCTTCTGGACAACTGTCAAGTCAGCAGTGTTCCCCATGAGTGTGTAACCTACTAAACCAGGCTGAGAGACCATTTAAAGCATGGGTGCTCAACCAGTGGCCCTCTAGTTATTGGGGAACTACAAGTCCCATCATGCCTCTGCCTTTAGGAGTCATGCTTGTAACTGTCAGCCTTGCAATGGCTCATGGGACTTGTAGTTCGGCCACAGCTTGAGCACCTATGATTTAAAGGCTCAGGAAAGTTTACAGGTGTTTTTCAGTAATTAGCCGATTAGTGTTACACCACGAGTCTACAATATTAAAGCGGAGGTCCACCCTAAAATGGACCTTCCGCTCATCGGATTCCTCCCCCCCTCCGGCGCCACAATTGGCACCTTTCAGGGGGGAGGGGGGTGCAGTTACCTGGATAATCCAGGTAACTGCACCCACTTCCGGGCTAGCTCTCTGCGGAAAGGGGCGTACATTACGCCCCTTTCCGCAAGTGCCCGCCCCCTTCCGCAAGTGCCCCGCTGCCTGCTGGGAAACACACAGATCCCAGAGGCAGCGGGGACCATCCTCATTGCGCAGCGCGGCTCGCGCATGCGCAGTAGGGAACCGGGAAATGAAGCCGAAAGGCTCCATATCCTGATTCCCATACCCAAGATGGTGGCGGCAGCACTCGAGTGTCAATCTAGAGATCGGCTTCGGGTGCCGACATCGCGGGCGCGCTGGACAGGTAAGTGTCACTATTTTAAAAGTCAGCAGCTGCAGTATTTGTAAAAAAAAAAAACGCGGAGTCCCGGTGGACTCCCGCTTTAAACTTTCACAATATTCTAATATTTTGGAGATACTGAATTTTGGGTTTCACTAGCTGTAAGCCATAATCATCAAAATGAAAAGAATAAAAATGCTTGAAATATATCACTCTGCGTGTAATAAATCTATATAATATAGGAGTTTCACTTTTTGAATTAAATGACTAAAAATAAATGAACTTTTTGATGATATTCTAATTTTTTTCAGATGCCCCTGTTTTAGAACCCTGATCCCTCTGCCCCCCAAGGCAGCTGATCAAACAAAGATCAGTTTGATTGGTTCCCTTAAATTGGAAGAGATTAAATTCTTGCCCCTTTTGGCTTCCATCATCACAGAGGGGCAGCCAGCCCGACCCCTCACAGCAGTCCCGGGCTCCCCGGTGGAACAGGAGAGCCTGGGGATGGTGACTGGCGATGGCATACCCCCTGCTGAGCCCTGTAAAAGGGAGAGCCATTTGATCATTTTTACCTGAAAGTGTGCGCCGTGTGTGGGATGGGATGGGTCGGGTCTTGTGTGCGCCGTGTGTGTGGGATTGGGGAGGTCTCCTGTGTATGGGGGGGGGGGGTCTTGTGTGTGCCGTGTGTATGGGGGGGTCTCGTGTGTGCCGTGTGTATGGGTGGGGGGGGGGTCTCATGTGTATGGGTGTGGGGGGGGTCTCCTGTGTGCTGTGTGTATGGGTGTGTGTTGTATGGGAGTCTCATCTGTGTCGTGTGTATGGGAGTCTCATCTGTGTCGTGTGTATGGGAGGGGAGGGTCTCATCTGTGTCGTGTGTATGGGAGGGGAGGGTCTCATCTGTGTCGTGTGTATGGGAGGGGAGGGTCTCATCTGTGTCGTGTGTATGGGAGGGGAGGGTCTCATCCGTGTCGTGTGTATGGGAGGGGAGGGTCTCATCTGTGTCGTGTGTATGGGAGGGGAGGGTCTCATCTGTGTCGTGTGTATGGGAGGGGGGGTCTCATCTGTGTCGTGTGTATGGGAGGGGGGGGTCTCATCTGTGTCGTGTGTATGGGAGGGGGGGGTCGTCTCATCTGTGTCGTGTGTATGGGAGGGGGGGGTCGTCTCATCTGTGTCGTGTGTATGGGAGGGGGGGGGTCGTCTCATCTGTGTCGTGTGTATGGGAGGGGGGGGTCGTCTCATCTGTGTCGTGTGTATGGGAGGGGGGGGGTCGTCTCATCTGTGTCGTGTGTATGGGAGGGGGGGGGGTCGTCTCATCTGTGTCGTGTGTATGGGAGGGGGGGGGTCTCATCTGTGTCGTGTGTATGGGAGGGGGGGGGGGGTCTCATCTGTGTCGTGTGTATGGGAGGGGGGGGGGTCTCATCTGTGTCGTGTGTATGGGAGGGGGGGGGGGTCTCATCTGTGTCGTGTGTATGGGGGGGGGTCTCATCTGTGTCGTGTGTATGGGGGGGGGGGTCTCATCTGTGTCGTGTGTATGGGGGGGGGGTTCATCTGTGTCGTGTGTATGGGGGGGGGGGGTTTCATCTGTGTCGTGTGTATGGGGGGGGGTTTCCATCTGTGTCGTGTGTATGGGGGGGGGGGTTTCATCTGTGTCGTGTGTATGGGGGGGGGGGGGTTTCATCTGTGTCGTGTGTATGGGGGGGGGGTCTCATCTGTGTCGTGTGTATGGGGGGAGGGGTCTCATCTGTGTCGTGTGTATGGGGGGAGGGGTCTCATCTGTGTCGTGTGTATGGGGGGAGGGGTCTCATCTGTGTCGTGTGTATGGGGGGAGGGGTCTCATCTGTGTCGTGTGTATGGGGGGAGGGGTCTCATCTGTGTCGTGTGTATGGGGGGAGGGGTCTCATCTGTGTCGTGTGTATGGGGGGAGGGGTCTCATCTGTGTCGTGTGTATGGGGGGAGGGGTCTCATCTGTGTCGTGTGTATGGGGGGGGGGGTCTCATCTGTGTCGTGTGTATGGGGGGGGGGTCTCATCTGTGTCGTGTGTATGGGGGGGGGTCTCATCTGTGTCGTGTGTATGGGGGGGGGGTCTCATCTGTGTCGTGTGTATGGGGGGGGGGTCTCATCTGTGTCGTGTGTATGGGGGGGGGGGTCTCATCTGTGTCGTGTGTATGGGGGGGGGTCTCATCTGTGTCGTGTGTATGGGGGGGGTCTCATCTGTGTCGTGTGTATGGGGGGGGGGGGTCTCATCTGTGTCGTGTGTATGGGGGGGGGGGTCTCATCTGTGTCGTGTGTATGGGGGGGGGTCTCATCTGTGTCGTGTGTATGGGGGGGGGTCTCATCTGTGTCGTGTGTATGGGGGGGGGGTCTCATCTGTGTCGTGTGTATGGGGGGGTCTCATCTGTGTCGTGTGTATAGGGGGGGGGGGGTCTCATCTGTGTCGTGTGTATGGGGGGGGTCTCCTCTGTGTCGTGTGTATGGGGGGGGTCTCATCTGTGTCGTGTGTATGGGGGGGTCTCATCTGTGTCATGTGTATGGGGGGGGTCTCATCTGTGTCGTGTGTATGGGGGGGGTCTCATCTGTGTCGTGTATGGGGGGGGTCTCATCTGTGTCGTGTATGGGGGGGGTCTCATCTGTGTCGTGTATGGGGGGGGGGTCTCATCTGTGTCGTGTGTATGGGGGGGGTCTCATCTGTGTCGTGTATGGGGGGGGTCTCATCTGTGTCGTGTATGGGGGGGGGGTCTCATCTGTGTCGTGTGTATGGGGGGGGGGGGGTCTCATCTGTGTCGTGTGTATGGAGGGAGGTCTCATATGTGCATGGGTGGGGGTGTGTCATATGCACCTTGTGTATGGGGAGGTATCATATGTATTGTATGGGGGGGGGGTCGCTTAATGTGTGTATGGGGGAAGGGGGTCTAATGTGGGCTGTGTATTGGGGGGTCATCTCATATGTATTGTGTGTATTCGGGGGGCTCGTGTGCTGTGTGTATTGGGGGGTTGTCTCACCTGTGCTGCGTGATTGGGGGGGTCTAATTTGTATCAGGGTTAAATGTGTATTGTATGAATGGGGGGGAGGGTGTTCTCATGTGCTGTGTGTATTGGGGGGTTGTCTCACCTGTGCTGTGTGATTTGGGGGTCTCATGTGTGCTGCATGATTTGGGGGGTCTCATTTGTATCAGGGCTTAATGTGTATTGTGTGAAGAGGGGGGGTGTTCTCATGTGCTGTGTGTATTGGGGGTGTCTCATGTGCATTGTGTATGATGTGGGTCTTGTGTTTTGGGTTTCCATGCGTATTGTGTGTATCGGGGGGGGATAGACTCATGGTGTGTGTGTGTGTGTGTGTGTGTGTGTGTGTGTGTGTGTGTGTGTGTGTGTGTGTGTGTGTGTGTGTGTGTGTGTGTGTGTGTGTGTGTGTGTGTGTGTGTGTGTGTGTGTGTGTGTGTGTGTGTGTGTGTGTGTGTGTGTGTGTGT
Source organism: Lithobates pipiens (assembly GCF_037356315.1). Taxonomy (NCBI): domain Eukaryota; kingdom Metazoa; phylum Chordata; class Amphibia; order Anura; family Ranidae; genus Lithobates; species Lithobates pipiens. The sequence goes on along the minus strand of NW_027507685.1, from coordinate 65,547,155 downwards.
GTGTGTGTGTGTGTGTGTGTGTGTGTGTGTGTGTGTGTGTGTGTGTGTGTGTGCCATGTGTATGGAGGGGGTCGCAGGTGTATGACGTGTACTGTGTATATGGGGGTCTCATGGTGTCAGTAGAACATAGATGGATGGGGATCTATGACATAAGTGGGGACATCACATTACACACTGGGACAAATCCGGAGTATACCGCCTACCATCTCCAGCACTGCTTTCTTCTCCGTTGCGCCCGCCATGCTTCCTCCCTGACACCGGCCAGCCACGAGGAGAACCCGGAAGTAACGTCGGCGGAGAGGGCGGAGCGTACGGCGTGTAAACAGAGAGAGGAGGCGGGTCTGTCAGAGTGTAGAGTGACACGGGGTGTGACATAAGAGTGTAGGTGACGCGGGGCGTGGAATAAGAGTGTAGGTGACAAGGGTTGCGGCGTAGAAGGGTGTGAGGATATTGGGTGACATAGGAGAGCTCAGCGGCAAGTTGCACTTGGCCGCCCCCTGAAGAGATCATATGAGGGGGGAGGGGCTGTATCACCTGATCACTGCCTGTTTTAAGCCCCTAAGTATAACCATGGCCATGCGTCTTTTGAGGGCAGTGTTTCCAACCTATCAGATTGAAATTCACAGACATAACACCCAAAATTTACTGCCACCGCCAAGTTTTGACTGGCATTTCCAAATGTTGCAGAATTCCAGTTTTAAGTGCAAATTTCAGGCTACAGACAAGTATAATATGTGTAGCGCCGGTGTTGTAAAAATTCTTGCGACTCGTGAAAAAAGCAAACCCCGTCACTCCCAGTGCGGGTCAGTCACTGAAACAGCTGACGGCAGGCCTTTACCATGCATGCGCCAATTCACTAATATTAACAGCGCATGCTCAGGATATTTATTTTAGCGGTGGAGAATAATTCTGGACTCAAGTGGGTGGAGACTTGCGGGTGGGCGGGCGGAGCTGAACAGATGGTTAGAACGTCAGCAGCAGCCCCGCCAACCCCACGATATTTGTTTAGTGGTCGAGAAAAATGATGGCTTCAAGCTGCAATTAGCGCATGCGCGGGATATTTGTTTAGCGGTCGACAAAAATTATGGACTCAAGCGGGCGGAGACTTGCTGGGAGGGAGAGATAGAGCGGAGCTTGGAGAGGGGGGTGGGGCCCCGTACATAGCACTGACTACATGTACAGTAAATTGTTCTGCCAATAAATACGCCTCACTGTGCCCAGAAAATGCCTCACTGCGCCAAAAAAATGCCGCCTCACTGTGCCCAGAAATCGCCACCTCACTGCGCCCAAAAAATGCCGCCTCACTGTGCCCTGCAAACGCCACTTCACTGTGCCCAGAAATCACCACCTCACTGTGCCCAGAAATCACCACCTCACTGCGCCCAAAAAATGGCGCCTCACTGTGCCCAGCAAACGCCACCTCACTGCGCCCAGAAATCGCCGCCTCACTGTGCCCAGCAAACGCCACCTCACTGTGCCCAGCAAAGGCCACCTCACTGCGCCCAGCAAACGCCTCACTGCGCCCAAAAAATGCCGCCTCACTGCGCCCAGCAAACGCCTCACTGCACCCAAAAAATGCTGCCTCACTGCGCCCAGCAAACGCCTCACTGTGCCCAGCAAATGCCACCTCACCGTGCCCAGAAAACGCCTCACCGTGCCCAGCAAACACCTCACTGCGCCCAGCAAACGCCACCTCACCGTGCCCAGAAAACGCCAAATGCCACCTAACTGTGCCCAGCAAACGCCTCAATGCACCCAATAAATGCCGCCTCACTGCGCCCAGCAAACGCCTCACTGTGCCCAAAAAATGCCGCCTCACTGTGCCCAGCAAACGCCTCACTGTGGTCAGAAAATGCCGCCTAACTGTGCCCAGCAAACGCCTCACTGTGCCCAGAAAACGCCTCACTGTGCCCAAAAAATGCCCCTCGCTGTGCCCAGCAAACGCCACCTCACTGTGCCCAACAAACGCCACCTCACCATGCCCAGAAAACGCCTCAATGTGCCCAGCAAACGCCTCACTGCGCCCAAAAAATGCTTCCTCACTGTGCCCAGCAAACGCCTCACTGTGCCCAGCAAACACCGCCTCACCGTGCCCAGCAAACGATGACTCACTGTGCCCATCAAACGCAACCACTGTGCCCATAAATTGCCGCTACTGTGCCATCAAACACAGCCACTGTACCCATCAATTGCTGCCAGATTGTCAAGCCGTAGCTGTGCTCCCTGGGGATATGCTGATCACCCATCTGTGCTGCTGGAGGGAGCCCAGACGAGCATAAATGAGGGACCTGCATGTCATGGTAAGTGAGACCATCCCATATCCCACTCCATCTTCCCAGAGAACAGGGACCCCCTTCCAACCCCCCCCCCCCGGAGAGGGACCCCCTTCCACCCCTCTGAGGACAGGGAAACCTTCTCCCCCCTGAGGACAGGGAAACCTTCTCCCCCCTGAGGACAGTGGCCCCCTTCTCTCTTGGGGACAGGGACCCCCTTCTCTTTTGGGGACAAGAACCCCCTTCTCTCTTGGGGACAGGTATCCCCTTCTCTCTTGGGGACAGGAACTCCATTTCCCCTGGGAACGGGGACTTCATCTCACCTAGGGACCCCATCTGCCCTGGGGATCAGGACCCCACCTCCCCTAAGAACAGGAACCTGATCACCCTGTGTGTGCCAACCTCACTGCCCTGCCTGCCATGTGTCCTGTGTGAGGGCCCTTCTGTGACAGCTCTTATAAGGACTTCACCCCACTGTGTGATCCCCCTACATGACTGATCCCTCTGTGTCCAAAACTTACACGGGGAACCCCTCTGTTTGCTCCCCCTACATGTCTGCATACTCTGACCACCACCTGTACCATTTCCACATCCACTGACTGCCTCCTGTATCCTGTGCACATGTTCCGACCACCTCTTGTACCATGTCTGCAGCCTCTAGCCACCTCCTGTATCCTGTCCGCAGCCTCTAACCGTCTCTTGTGTCCTGTCTGCAATCTCTGACTATCTCTTGTCTTTTCACGTGTCTGCAGTCTCTTAGGGGGAGTCTGAAGAGGAATCAAGAGTGAGAGCACTGGGAGAGAGGGATTGGGATTACGGGAGGAGTCAGATGTGTATGGACTGTGGAGAAGAGACTATAGAATAAAAACCAGAACCACCAACCTGGAGCCGTCTAACTGAGCCCTGCACGCTGCATTGGATAGGAGGTCAGTGACAAGAGGGCACTGATATAAAGGTTTGTTTGGAAAGGAACGTTTTGGCGAGAAGGTTTAATGGGTGGGGCACCTCATCCCTAATTACAGATAAAGAGTATGGATATAGGGAAAGTGGGATTATTACGGTGCCAATTTGGATATAGAATTGTGTCATAGAATTACCAATGTCTCAAAAGTTTAAATATTATACATAGAAAGATTTTTATAAATACAACAAAGCTTTATTGAAAAAATTTTTTTTGAAATAAAATATTCTGTGTAATACCAGATATTTTTACAAAAGATACCAGAATACATAGATAAAAATTCAATCCATTCAGTTTAGATTGTTGGTCAAGAGAATCCCACTTTCCCTATATCCATACTCTTTATTTGATATAAAGGTTTCCCATCATCTCAGTAACACCCCCCCCCCCCAGTATATTCACTCTGCGGAAGGTGGTCTCTGGTCACCAGAGTCTCCCCCCCCCCACATAACATTTGCCGGCATTTCCCTTTACATCAGAGTCCACAGGATTCTTCCCCAAGGCAAAGGAAAATGCTACAGAGCATGATCTATGGAGGAACTCTGATGTAAGGGGTGCTCTGGTCACCAGAGACCACCTTATATCAGAGTCCACTGCATTCCCATTTACATTGGAGTTCCCACTTACATCAGGGTCTGCAGCATTGCCCTTTGCATCAGGGTGTGCAGAGTTCCCCCTGTTAGATTAGAAGGGATGGAGGCCCAGAGACATGTCCAGAGTACACAGAGGATACATGGGTTAGATTAGAAAGGATGGAGGCCCAGAGACATGTCCAGAGTACACAGAGGATGCACAGGATAGATTAGAAGGGATGGAGGCCCAGAGACATGTCCTGAGTACACAGAGGATACATGGGATAGATTAGAAAGGATGGAGGCCCAGAGACATGTCCTGAGTACACAGAGGATACATGGGATAGATTAGAAGGGATGGAGGCCCAGGGACATGTCAAGAGTACACAGAGGATACATGGGACAGAAGGGCCCTCACACAGGACACATGGCAGGCAGGGCAGTGAGGTTGGCGCACACAGGGTGATCAGGTTCCTGTTCTTAGGGGAGGTGGGGTCCTGATGCCCAGGGCAGATGGGGTCCCTAGGTGAGATGAAGTCCCCGTTCCCAGGGGAGATGGAGTTCCTGTCCCCAGGAGAGAAGGGGATCCCTGTCCCCAAGAGAGAAGGGGGTTCTTGTCCCCAAGAGAGAAGGGGGTCCCTGTCCCCAAGAGAGAAGGGGGTCCCTGTCCCCAAGGGAGAAGGGCGTTCCTGTCTCCAGGAGAGAAGGGGTTCCTGTCCCCAGGATAGAAGGGGGTCCCTGTCCCCAGGAGAGAAGGGGCCCCTGTCCTCAGGGGGGAGAAGGTTTCCCTGTCCTCAGGGGGGAGAAGGGGGTCTCTGTCTTGGGGGGGAAGGGGGTCCCTGTCCTCAGAGGGGTGGAAGGGGGTCCCTCTCCAGGGGGGGGGGGGTTGGAAGGGGGTCCCTGTTCTCGGGAAAGATGGAGTGGGATATGGGATGGTCTCACTTACCATGACATGCAGGTCCCTCATTTATGCCCATCTGGGCTCCCTCCAGCAGCACAGATGGGTGATCAGCATATCCCCAGGGAGCACAGCTACGGCTTGACAATCTGGCAGCAATTGATGGGTACAGTGGCTGTGTTTGATGGCACAGTGGCGGCAATTTATGGGCACAGTGGTTGCGTTTGATGGGCACAGTGAGTCAGCGTTTACTGGGCACGGTGAGGCGGTGTTTGCTGGGCACAGTGAGGCGTTTGCTGGACACAGTGAGGCGGCATTTTTTGGGCGCACTGAGGCGTTTGCTGGGCACAGTAAGGTGTTTTCTGGGCATGGTGAGGTGGCATTTGTTGGGCACAGTGAAGTGGCGTTTGCTGGGCACAGTGAGGGGCATTTTTTGGGCACAGTGAGGCGTTTGCTGGGCATGGTGAGGTGGCGTTTGCTGGGCGCAGTGAGGCGTTTGCTGGGCACAGTTAGGCGGCATTTTCTGACCACAGTGAGGCGTTTGCTGGGCACAGTGAGGCGGCATTTTTTGGGCACGGTGAGGCGTTTGCTGGGCGCAGTGAGGCAGCATTTTTTGGGTGCATTGAGGCGTTTGCTGGGCACAGTTAGGTGGCATTTGGCGTTTTCTGGGCACGGTGAGGTGGCGTTTTCTGGGCACAGTGAGGTGTTTGCTGGGCGCAGTGAGGCATTTTCTGGGCACGGTGAGGTGGCATTTGCTGGGCACAGTGAGGCGTTTGCTGGGCGCAGTGAGGTGGCATTTTTTGGGCGCAGTGAGGCGTTTTCTGGGCATAGTGAGGTGGCGTTTGCTGGGCACAGTGAGGGGCATTTTTTGGGCACAGTGAGGCGTTTGCTGGGCACAGTTAGGTGGTGTTTGCTGGGCACAGTGAGGCAGCATTTTTTGGGCACAGTGAGGCGTTTGCTGGGCGCAGTGAGGCGGCATTTTTTGGGCGCAGTGAGGCAGCATTTTTTGGGCACAGTGAGGAATTTGCTGGGCATAGTAAGGCGTTTTCTGGGCATAGTGAGGTGGCGTTTGCTGGGCACAGTGAGGGACATTTTTTGGGCACAGTGAGGCGTTTGCTGGGCACAGTTAGGTGGTGTTTGCTGGGCACAGTGAGGTGGCATTTTTTGGGCACAGTGAGGAGTTTGCTGGGCGCAGTGAGGCGGCATTTTTGGGCGCAGTGAGGCGTTTGCTGGGTGCAGTGAGGTGGCAATTTCTGGGCACAGTGAGGTGGCGTTTGCTTGGCACAGTGAGGTGGCGATTTCTGGGCGCAGTGAGGTGGCGTTTGCTGGGCATAGTGAGGCGGCATTTTTTGGGCACAGTGAGGTGGCGATTTCTGGGCACAGTGAGGCGGCGATTTCTGGGCACAGTGAGGCGGCATTTGCGGGGGCACAGTGAGGCGGCATTTTTTGGGCGCAGTGAGGTGGCAATTTCTGGGCACAGTGAGGCAGCGTTTGCGGGGCACAGTGAGGCGGCGTTTGCGGGGCACAGTGCTATGCACGGGGCCCCGCCCCCCTCTCCAAGCTCCGCTCTATATCTCCCTCCCAGCAAGTCTCCGCCCGCTTGAGTCCATCATTTTTGTCGACCGCTAAACAAATATCCCGCGCATGCGCTAATAGCAGCTTGAAGCCATCATTTTTCTCGACCAGTAAACAAATATTGTGGGGTGGGCGGGGCTGCTGCTGACGTTCTAACCATCTGTTCACCCACCCGCAAGTCTCTGCTCACTTGAGTCCAGAATTTTTCTCCATCGCTAAAATAAATATCCTGCGCATGCACTGTTAATATCAGTGAATTGGTGCATGCGTGGTAAAGGCCCGCCGTCAGCTGTTTCAGTGACGGAGCCGCACCGGAAGTGACGGGGTTTGCTTTTTTCTTGAGTCGCAAGAATTTTTACAACACTGGCTCCTGAAGAGCATGCGCTATGGGTTTTTGAAATGTAAAGTTACACCTAAACTGCAGTTTGGTTTGGGTATAATTATTCCAAATTTTGACCTCAACATCAGTCTGACTGGACTATAGGGTGTTCGGCCTGGTCATAGGGGGCGCTGTCTCCTCTGGTAGACATGGACACACAGTCTGGTTGGGTTCTTTAACTGCTTGCTGACCGCCGGCTGTCAAATGACGGCCAGGTGGCGCGGCTCTTGTGGTGGGAGGCCGTCATATGACGTCCTCCCATTTAAAGAGGGAATGCGTGTGATCGTGCATGCGCATCCAGAGGCGTAACTAGAAACCTCAGGGCCCCGATGCAAGAAATCAGGAAGGCGGGAGGCCGTCATATGACGTCCTCCCATTTAAACAGGGAATGCGTGCGATCGTGCATGTGCATCCAGAGGCGTAACTAGAAACCTCAGGGCCCCCGATGCAAGAAATCAGGAAGGCCCCCCCCCCCCCCGAAAAGCATGATTTTGATACTATATTTTTTTCCACTGTACAACAAAGTAAAACATTTCTGTGCAGCCTGTGTCCCGAGTGAAACCTGTGTCACCAGTGCAGTGGTGGTACTGGAGGGGGGTGGCGGTGGTACTGGAGGGGGATGGTGGTCCTGGAGAGGGGTGGTGGTCCTGGAGGTGGGTGGCGGTGGTGGTACTGGAGGGGGGTGGCGGTGGTACTGGAGGGGGATGGTGGTCCTGGAGAGGGGTGGCGGTGGTACTGGAGGTGGTGGCGGTGGTACTGGAGGTTGGTGGTGGTGGTGGTACTGGGGGGGGGGCTGGTGGTGGTACTGGAGGTGGGTGGCGGTGGTGGTACTGGAAGGGGATAGTGGTCCTGAGAGGGGTGGCGGTGGTACTGGAGGGGGATGGTGGTCCTGGAGAGGGGTGGCGGTGGTACTGGAGGTGGGTGGTGGTGGTACTGGAGGTGGGTGGCGATGGTGGTACTGAAGGGGGGGTGGTGGTACTGGAGAGGGGTGGCAGTCCTGGAGAGGGGTGGCAGTGGTACTGGAGGTGGGTGGCGGTGGTACTGGAGGGTGGGTGGTGGTACTGGAGGAGGGTGGCGATGGTACTGGAGAGGCATGGTGGTCCTGGAGAGGGGTGGCAGTGGTACTGGAGGTGGGTGGCATGGTGGTGGTACTGGAGAGGGGGTGGTGGTGGTACCGGAGGAGGGGTGGTGGTGGTACTGGAGGTGGGTGGCATGGTGGTGGTACTGGAGAGGGGGTGGCGGTGGTACTGGAGGGGGGGTGGCGGTGGTCCTGGAGGTGGGTGGTGGTGGTACTGAAGGTGGGTGGCACGGTGGTGGTGGTGGTACTGGAGAGGGGGTGGTGGTGGTGGTACTGGAGGAGGGGTGGTGGTGGTCCTGGAGGTGGGTGGTGGTGGTACTGGAGGAGGGGTGGCGGTGGTACTGGACATCAGGGTTCACAGAGGGCCCCCTTGCTTCAGGATCCCCAGATACCCCCCCTTACATCAGGGTCCCCAGAGAGCCCCCCTTACTTTAGGGTCCCTAGACAGTCACCCCCCCTTAAAGAGGTTTCTCTGTACCTTGCTGGACTCCGCTGTGCACCTTGGCCCCCAGCAGATCTCTGTACCCCCCCCCCCGCACCTGGGGGGAGGCAACGATCAGCAGCTCTATGATGTTGATGGGCGGCGGGATCTTCCTGAGTCTATACACACACTGGAGAGGGGTCAGCACGGCTGTGAGTGGAGAGCGTGTCTCTCATGTAACAGCAGTGCAGAGACACTGGGACTGACGTTTAATTTTCCCTCGTCCTCTCTCCCAGGGAACACAAAACACACAGCTGATCTGCTCCCCATTCGGCCCCCCCTCCCCTCCTCTCCTGTGTTCTCCGTGGGAAATGTGAGCTTGTTAGCTTCGCACCTGAATGCCCGCGGAGAACACAGGAGAGGAGGGGAGGGGGGGCGAAGGGGGAGCACATCAGCTGTGTGTTTTGTGTTCCCTGGGAGAGAGGACGAGGGAAAATTAAACGTCAGTCCTGGTGTCTCTGCGCTGCTGTTACATGAGAGACACGCTCTCCACTCACAGCCCTGTGGATAGCAACCACGCCGGGCCCCCCCACAGTAATGGAATTCCAGGGCCCAGTCGCAACTGCGACTGTTGCGACCCTGATAATTCCGCTACTGTGCGCATCCCTGTTCCTTCTGTGGCGGCATGTCCCGGAGACACCGATCGCCACCGAGGGGGGTGAACAGCCATTGGGTATGGCTGTTTACCAGGTGATCGGCCGTGATGAAGTCATGGCCAATCACAGATGGTTACACCCCACTGCGCATGGTGCGCTGCGCATGCACATCAGTGGCTGCGTGTTCCCGGGAACAATGCTCGTCACGACGCTGGTAAACAGCCATTGGCCGGATGTTTACCCATATGATCGGCTGTGATCGCTTCACAGCCGATCACTTAATGTAAACAAACCACGGTAATGAGATGTTACCTGGTTCTCCTCCTCACACACTGATCATTTGTTAGGAGGAGATTGCGGTAACATCTCGTTACCGCTTACAGTGTACACCAATCACACTGATTGCGCCCCCCCAATAAAGAGAACCTGTCACCACCCATCATAGTACCTGTAACTCACAGTCCATCAGAGTACCTGTCACAGTCCATCCGAGTACCTGTCACAGCCCATCAGAGTACCCAAGTACCTGTCACAGCCCATCAGAGCACCCGAGTACCTGTCACAGTCCATCAGAGTACCCAAGTACCTGTCACAGTCCATCGGAGTACCCGAGTGCCTGTCACAGCCCATCAGAGTACGCGAGTACCCGTCACAGTCCATCCGAGTACCTGTCACAGCTCATCTGAGTACCGAGTACCTGTAACAGCCCATCAGAGTACCCGAGTACCTGTCACAGCCCATCAGAGTACCCGAGTACCTGTCACAGTCCATCAGAGTACCCAAGTACCTGTCACAGTCCATCAGAGTACCCGAGTACCTGTCACAGCCCATGAGAGTACCCGAGTACATGTCCCAGTCCTTCTGAGTACCCGAGTACCTGTCACAGTCCATCCAAGTACCTGTCACAGCCCATCAGAGTCCCTGAGTACCTGTCACAGCCCATCAGAGCCCCGAGTACCTGTCACAGCCCATCAGAGTCCCCAAGTACCTGTCACAGCCCATCAGAGTATCCGAGTACATGTCACAGTCCATCTGAGTACCCTAGTACCTGTCACAGCTCATCAGAGTACCCGAGTACCTGTCACAGCTCATCAGAGTACCCAAGTACCTGTCACAGCCCATCGGAGTACCCGAGTACCTGTCACAGCCCATCAGAGTACCCGAGTACCTGTCACAGCTCATCAGAGTACCCAAGTACCTGTCACAGCTCATCAGAGTACCTGTCACAGCCCATCTGAGTACCCGAGTACCTGTCCCAGTCCATCTGAGTACCCGAGTACCTGTCCCAGTCCATCTGAGTACCTGTCAAAGTCCATATGAGTACCTGAATAGCAGTCACGGTTCATCTGAGTACCTGCATACCTGTCAGTCCATCTGAGTACCTGAGTACCTGTCACAATCCATATGAGTACCCGAGTACCTGTCACAACTCATCAGAGTACCCGAATACCTGTCACAGCCCATCAGAGTACCCAACTACCTGTCACAGTCCACCAGAGTACCCAAGTACCTGTCACAGTCCATCGGAGTACCCGAGTACCTGTCACAGCCCATCAGAGTACCCGAGTACCTGTCACAGCCCATCAGAGTATCCGAGTACATGTCACAGTCCATCTGAGTACCCGAGTACCTGTCACAGCTCATCAGAGTACTCGAATACCTGTCACAGCCCATCAGAGTACCCAAGTGCCTTTGCCAGTCCATCAGCGTACCCAAGTACCTGTCACAGTCCATCGGAGTACCCGAGTACCTGTTACAGCTCATCAGAGTACCCAAGTACCTGTCACAGCTCATCAGAGTACCCGAGTACCTATCTGCTGCCCATCAGAGTACCCGAGTACATATTTGCAGCCCATGCCTCATAGAATATACGTTGGGGTGTTTGCTTTCCAAAATGGGCTCATTTTTGGGTAATTTCACTGTCCTGGTGCTCCTGGACCTTCAAAAGTGTGATGGGTAGGAATGAGATATGTCATTTATGCTCCTAGAACACCTGAAGGTACTACTTCAATGTTCGGCCTCTCTATGTGACCAGGCTGTGTAAAAGTCCTACACATGTGGTATCGCCATACATAATGTGTTTTGGGGTGTCATTTTTGCTATATACATGTGTTAGAAATATCTTATAAATGTACAACTTTGTGTAAAAAAAATAAATAAATAAGGGGTCATTTGGGGGGTATTTGTACTTTCCTGACTTGTTAGAGCCGGTTCACACAGGGGCGACTCAGATCCGACTTCAGGTCGCCCCTGTGTGAAATCGCCTTAAGTTGCGATACATGTAAAAATCAATGTAAGTGAATGAGAGCCGTCTTAATGCACACTACTGAAGTCGCTCCGACTTCAGAAAAGGTTCCTGTACTACTTCTATCTGACTTGTAGGCAACTGGTACCCATTGATTTCAATGGAGGTCGCCTCCAAGTCGGATCTCTGTCTATTTTGTTTTTTTGCCGTGGAGTTCCCCCTTGAGAGCTCATTCTCTGATTGGCCACGGCAAAAGTCGCCTGGACTGAGGCGACATAAAGTCATGTTGTAAGTCGCCCCAAGTCGTGTTGATAAGTCGTGTTGAAAGTCGTGTTGCCCCTGTGTGAACCGGCTCTTAGTGTCTCAAGAAATGAGATACACCTGATGTACTGAAGGCCTGATCAGATGTGATCAATTTTCAGTGATTGGCACCATAGATTGTATACTGCATAACTTTCACAAAGATCAAATAATATACACTAATTTGGGTTATTTTTACCAAAGATATGTAGCAGTATAAATTTTGGCCAAAATTTATGAAGAACAATTACTAATTAGCAAAATTTTATGACAGAAACAAAGAAAAAGGCATTTTTTTCACAATATTTTTTTATTTATAGCACAAAAAATAAAAAACCCACTAGTGATTAAATATCACTAAAAGAAAGCTCTATTTGTGTGGAAAAAAAGAACGCAAGTTTCATTTGGGTACAGCGTTGCATGACTGAGTAATTGTCATTCAAACTGTGAGAGCGCTGAAAGCTGAAAATTGGTCTGGTCAGGAAGGGGGTGCACTGTATTGAGGTGGTTAAGGTTACTTTCTCTCGGAGACAGCCCAGTGGAATTGTCACTCTTGCTATGTCTTCTGGGAGAGGGTACTTAAGATGCGGATGTCACGTGGTTCGAGGTTCCAGTCCAGAAGTATGTTCTGAGTCCATGGTCCTGGTCCTCCTGACCAGCCACCAGTGGCCCTCATGGCCTTGGGTGCGGATCCATACGTTTCCGAGTCTTGGGGCTGGCTTACCGGAGGCACAGTAACTGGAAGGAGGGTTCCAAGGTGGTCCGGTGCCGTCTTGGTTTTGGAGAGGCCCAGCAACCGAAAACGCAACCAGGGGAGGTCTCTTCAGAAGAGGGCCACGTACAAGGCTGGCTGCTCAGCAAGAGCCTGGAAGCTAAGCTGAAAAGGACACCAGGTGAATCCACACTCATACGGTATCACCGGACCGGCTGCAAGATACTGGTACTGTATGAGAGTTCTCTTATCTTATCCTTCAGTTACAACCGAGTCTGTGAGAGAGACTTTTCATTCTAAGTTCTACAACCAAGTCTGTGGCAGAGACTTTGCTTTATCTGAATCACCTGTCGGTTGCTAAATTCACAAAAAGGGGATTTATCCGATAGTTGTAATATCCAGTTGCGAATGGCTATTCCCTGGATTGCATAGAGAGAGACATTCAAGTGTCAGCAGTTCCAAGAGTACCTGAGCTTTTCTACCTATACCCTCTATTCCCTACTGAGAGACTGTGTTTTGTTCAACGTTTTTTTGCAAATAAAAATCCCTAAAGTGGATCAAGTGTCAGTCTCTGCAGTTCATTGGGCCATCTACCTCGGGAAACCCCAAATGTACACGAGGTGAAGAAGGTAACGGTAAGCCCATTCATTTCAGCCCCTTCTTCCGGGGTCAGTGCTACATATGCAATTAGCCATGTGATTTAACCACTTTAATACCGGGCCTTTTTTTAAATGTGGCGTTTACAAGTTAAAAACATATTTTTTGCTAGAAAATTACTTAGAATCCCCAAACATTATACATTTTTTTCTAACACCCTAGAGAATAAAATTGCAGTTGTTGCAATACTTTCTGTCACACCGTATTGGCGCAGCAGTCTTACAAACGCACTTTTTAAAAAAAAAAATACACTTTTTTGAATTAAAAAACAAGACAAACGTAAAGTTAGCCCAATTTTTTTTATACTGTGAAAGATAATGTTATGCCAAGTAAATTGATACCCAACATGTCATGCTTCAAAATTGCACCCGCTCGTGGAATGGCAACAAACTTTACCCTTAAAAATCTCCATAGGCGACATTTAAAAAAATTCTACTGGTTTTCGCTACAGAGAAGGTCTAGTGCTAGAATGATTGCTCTCGTTCTTGAGATCGCAGCGATACCTCACATGTGTGGTTTGAACACCGTTTTCATATGCAGGCGCTACTCATGTATGCGTTCACTTCTGCACATGAGCTTGGCATAATGGGGCGCGTTTAACCACTTGCCGACCGCTGCACGACGATATACGTCGGCAGAATGGCACGGGCAGGCATATGGGCGTATATATAAGTCCCTGCCTTCCCGCGGGTGGGGGGCCCGATTGGGCCCCCCCCCCCGGTGCCAGCGGCGGTCGGTATTCGTTCGGGAGCGATCCGGGATGAGGGGGCGGCCATTCATTCATGGCCACCCCCTCGCGATCGCTCCCGACGAATAGAAATGCTCCTTGACATCACTTCCTCTCCTGTAATGTAAACACAGGAGAGGAAGTGATGTAATCTCTCCTCCGTGTCGGTATTTTTCGTTCCGGCACCGAGGAGAGAGGATCGGTGAGTTGCACCAACACACCACACGTACAGTAGAACATGCCAGGCACACTCACACCCCCCCTTTACCCCCCGATCACCCCCCCAATTACCCCTGCCCCCCCAGTCACAGTGACACCAATTGCATTTATTTTTTATTTTTTTTTGCATTGGTGTCATTTGTGACTGTAATAACTGTTAGGGCAGTTAGGGTTAGCCCCCTTTAGTTCTAAGGTACCCCCCTAACCCCCCCAATAAAGGTTTAACCCCGTGATCACCCCCCGTCGCCAGTGTCACTAAGGCTGGGTTCACATTGCAGCGGTTTATGAGAACGAATGTGATTCGCACCGCACTGCAGTGCAAATCACATCCGATCTCTGTGCGATTCGAGTTCAGCCATACAGATAGTATGGCTGAATTCGCGCCGCACCCGCCGCAAATTCGCACGGGACCCTTTTTTTGGTCCGCAGCAGAATCGGATCGCATGGGTGTTCACACCATGCGATCCGAGTTTGCAGATCGCACTGCGATATGCGAACTGATCTGGGGGTGTCATTAACATTTCACTGACACTCCCAGCAGTTTGCATAGGGCAGTGTGAACTGCCGCTGGGAGGCATGCGATGCGGGAACCCGCCGCGGATTTGTGGCGTTCCTGCATCGCTCCAGTGTGAACCCAGCCTAATAAGAGATCGTTTTTCTGATCGCTCTATTAGTGTCACAGGTGACGCTAGTTAGGCAGGTAGGTATTTAGGTTCGCCGCAGCTTTTTATAGCGCCAGGGACCCCCATATACTACCGCATAAAGCCCCCTGATTGCCCCCTAGTTAACCCTTTCACCAGTGATCACCATATAACGGTTACAGGTGACGCTGGTTGGTTAGTTATTTTTTTATAGTTTCAGGGCACCCGCCATTTATTACCTAGTCTCACTAGTGTACCCCTAAATTTAGGGGTGTCTACTTTCCAAAATGGGGTCATTTGGGGGGCGTTTGTGCCATCTTGGCATTTTATGGCCTTCAAAACTGTAACGCCCTTAGAAAGCCTGAAGGCGGTGCTTGGATTTCGGGGCCCCGTACGCGGCTAGGCTCCCAAAATGTCCCACATATGTGGTATCCCCGTACTCAGGAGAAGCAGCAGAATTTATTTTGGGGTGTCATTTCACATATGCCCATGGCATGTGTGAGCAATATATCATTTAGTGACAACTTTGTGAAAAAAAAATAAAAAAAAATTAAAGTTTGTAATTTTCCCGCAACTTGTGGCAAAATATAAAATATTCCATGGACTCAACATGCCTCTCAGCAAATAGCTTGGGGTGTCTACTTTCTAAAATGGGGTCATTTGGGGGGGGTTTTGTGCCATCTTGGCATTTTATGGCCTTCAAAACTGTAATAGGTAGTGAGGAGTGAAGTCAAATATTTACGCCCTTAGAAAACCTGAAGGCGGTTCTTGGCTTTCGGGGCCCCGTACGCGGCTAGGCTCCCAAAAAATCCCACACATGTGGTATCCCCGTACTCAGGAGAAGCAGCAGAATTTATTTTGGGGTGTCATTTCACATATGCCCATAGCATGTGTGAGCAATATATCATTTAGTGACAACTTTGTGTAAAAAAAAAAAAAATAATTTTTTTTGTCATTATTCAATCGCTTGAGGCAAAAAAATAAAATATTCAATGGGCTCAACATGCCTCTTATCAGTTTCCTTAGGGGGTCTACTTTCCAAAATGGGGTCATTTGGGGGGGGGGTTTGTACTGCCCTGCCATTTTAGCACCTCAAGAAATGAGATAGGCAGTCGTAAACTAAAAGCTGCGTAAATTCCAGAAAACGTACCTTAGTTTGTAGATGTGACAACTTTTGCGCAAACCAATAAATATACAGTTATTGACTTTTTTTTTACCAAAGACATGTGGCTGAATACATTTTGGCCTAAATGTATGACTAAAATTGAGTTTATTGGATTTTTCTAATAACAAAAAGTAGAAAATATCATTTTTTTTCAAAATTTGCGGTCTTTTTCCATTTATATCGCAAAAAATAAAAATCGCAGAGGCAATCAAATACCATCAAAAGAAAGCTCTATTTGTGGGAAGAAAAGGACGCAAATTTTGTTTGGGTACAACATTGCATGACCGCGCAATTACCAGTTAAAGCAGCGCAGTGCCAAATTGTAAAAAGACCTCTGGTCATTTACCAGCAAAATGGTCCGGTCTGAAAGTGGTTAAAATTTTAATTTTTTTTTCTTATTTATTTTCCTTTTAATTTTTGTTTTTACACTGTTTTAAAAAAATAAAATAAAAATCTGTCACTTGTATGCCTATTACAAGGTATGTAAACATCCATTGTAATAGAAAAAAAGCATCTCTTAAATATATGATCTGGGGTCAAAAAGACCTCGGATCTCATATTTACACTAAAATACAATAAAAAAAAAAGGTAATTTAAAAAATAAATAAATAAAATGCCCCTTTAAGAGCTATGGGCGGATGTGACGTTATAACGTCACTTCCGCCCTGCAGTGTCATGGAGACGGGTGGGGGCCATCTTCCCCTCACTCGTCTCCATGTCAGCCCAGGAGACAGACGCGATCGCCTATGCCACTGTCGACGTACATCAGTGTGTGCGGCGGCCCGGAAGTGGTTAAGGTAGGTATTAACCTCCCTGGCGGTATTCCCGAGTCTGGCTCGGGTGGAAGTTTTATACCAAAAGCGGTAACCCAGAGCCAGACTCGGGACCGCATCGCTGAATGCAGGGAGAGGTTTACTTACCTTCTCCCTTGGATCCAGCGATGTCCCCCCGCAGTACGAGCGGCTCGTCCACTCAATTCATCACGGAGCCGATCTCCGTTCCCTGCGAGCGCTGCGACGCACGGGGACGGAGAACGGCGCCAAATTCAAAAAGTGAAACACACACTATACATACAGTATAGTATCTTACAGATTATATTGCTGTATGTAATAATTTCACATCCCCTTTGTCCCTAGTGGTCTGCCCAGTGCCCTGCATGCAGTTTTATATTATAAAAAATGTTCTTTATGCCTGGAAACTGGAGATTGTCCATAGCAACCAAAACTGACCCTTTACATCAAAAATGATTTTAGACCAGCTAGAAAACAGCGATAATAAATTCGAATTACTTGCAAAATTAAGCAATAGCGATTTGTGGGGAGATCCGTCATCAAATACTGAAAAGTAATGACAGTGACAATTCTGCAACTGAGCAAATTTCAGTGTTTTTGATTTGATTACATTATTGAATAATTTTTATTATTGTTATATTATTATTTGGTATAATTATTTATAGTTATTTATTATATTACAATTTATGATTTCATTTTTCAAACTTTATCATACCCGGGATGTCTGCTAGACTCTGGTTTGGACAGATTTAAGTGAATTATTCCTAAGAATTACAGGACTACAGGAATTACAGGACTAAAACGCCAAATTTTCATGCAAAATAATTGTACCACTTTCAGCACCTAAAATCTGAAATAATCATACCGCCAGGGAGTTTAAGGCAAAAAATATTTTTCTTATTTTATTTTCAATCCAATCTTCTCCTGAGTCCCAGTGACAGTCTCTCTCCATGCCAGGTGGTCCCTTCACTCCAGTCCAGAGAGAACTGACAGTCCCGCTCCTGGCTTGTCCTGCACATGAGGTTCCGGCCCCTCCGCTCCCTTGCACCATGACATCACAGGGCACGCTCACGTACCGCCTCTGCCAAACCCCAGATGGTCTCGGCCAGCTCCAGACCAAAACTACACATGCACAGTCCTGAGCTGAGCGTCACAGCCGTATTTTTAACCGGCAACCTTTTCCTGTCACTGCCATTTACTGGCAGGAGAAAAGTGCCCATTTTTTACTGGCTGCCAGTAAAAATACTGACAGTTGGCAACACTGGTGGGAAGGGGGGGGGGGGGGTGCAACGTGACAAAGGAGAGTCCAGTGAGCAGTGCCATGCTCATTGCCCAAATTTGGACCCAGAGGTGAACAAATTGGAGCTCACTATATAGGGGCCCTGTGGGAGTTAGAGGCCCATTAATACCACATATGGGTGTTGGGATCTGAGTACTGTTTAACTTATTTGTATCTTAGATCATCAGAGATTCCAGGCTACCAAAAATGTTACTGTGTGTCTGCATCCAGCCACTGAAAATGTTCTTGTACAGTGGGCCTTTGATCACTATATGGAGGTTGTATTTGGTATTTATTCAGATAGTCGTGTGACGTGAAATCCTATGTTAGTCAATAAGAGCTGTCTTAATTAGCACTACTGAATAGAGATGGGCCGAACACCCCCGGTTCAGTTTGCACCAGAACATGCGAATATAAAAAAAATTTGTGCGAACCCTATTAAAAAATTTCATTAAAATTGCTTGCGGCTGTAATGTATTGCCGGCTCCCGGCAATATAGATAAAAATCAAAGAAAAAAAAATCAGAGAGGGTGTCATACCCAACCCCCCCAAGTCCATACCAGGCCCTTTGGGTCTGGTATGGATAGTAAAGGGAACCCCCCCCCCCTGTACCCCTACCCATTTACCAAAAAAAGTGTCAAAAAGTAAAAACCACAATACACAGTTTTTGACACTTCCTTTATTAAAAAAGAAAAAAATAGTGTCCCACGATGTACATCCATATTCAATCATGCCGCCCAACAGACCCAAGAAATAGAAAAAAAAAACGAAAATGCTCCTTTTCCATGGGAGGCCTCCCGGCGACTGCTGTCTTTTTGCTGTGACAGCTGTTATATAGGCAATGGTGGGGCCCCCCGCTGATGTAACCAGATAGACCCGCCCCCTCTGATGACACATGACATCAGAAGGGGTGGGGTCACTCAGTTAGATCATCGGGTGGCCCCGCCCTTGCCTATATAACAGCTGTCAAAGCAAAGAGACAGCAGTCGGAGGGACGCCTCCCATCGAGAGCAGAGCTTTTTTTTTTCTATTTTTCGGGTCCGCCGGGCAGCATGAGTGAAGCTGGATGCACATTGAGGGACACTTTTTTTTTCTTCTTTTTTAATAAAGGAATTGTCAAAAACTGTCTATTGTGGTTTTTACCTTTTGACATACCCATTAAAATGGGGGGGATCTGGGGGCCCCCTTATTAAAGGGGCTACCAGATGCTGATAGGCCCCCCACCTGCAGACTCCCACAAACAACGGGCCAGGGATGCGGGAACAAGGTGCTTTGGGGGGAATCCCAAAGTACCCTCCCCATGTTGAGGGCAAGTGGAGGGGGCGCTCGCTCTTCCCCCATATCCTGGCCTGCTAGGCTGCTTGCTTAGATAAGGGTCTGGTATGGATTTTGGGGGGTCCCATGGCAATTTTTTTTCAATTTTGGCCCTTTAAAATCTATACCAGACTCAAAAGGCCTTGTATGGACTGGCGGGGGGGGGGGGGGGGGACCCATGACATTTTTTTTTTCTTAATTCTGTCATAGTGTTCCCTTTAACCACTTCAATACACTCTATTATATACTTTACACTGACTGCACTGTATATATATATATATATATATATATATATATATATATATATATACACATACACATACACATATTAAACTGCTTGCACGCCACTAACTAACCTGCCTCTAGCTAACGTTCTATAATTTATAAGCATAACACTATATACGGCCTCCGTGTAAGAAGCCTTATATAGTTTGGGGCGTGGACCCCTGAGCCATGATTGGCTAAAGGCATCCTGCCTTTGACCAATCATGGCTCTCACAGCAGAGCACACTGTGATTGGCCAAAGCATGCAGGTCAGGTGCATGCTTTGGGCAATTATCAACTGCGATCTAGCAGTGCATTATGGGGTGTTCCGTGATGCTCAAATTTGCTGCGAACGCCCCATAATGTTAATTCGGCAAACGGGTAAACACCCAATGTTTGAGTCAAACTTACTGTCGACTTGAACATCGGGACCATCCCTACTACTGAAGTCACTCCGATTTCTTGTACTACTTCAAGGCGACTTCTATCCAACTTATGCCCATAGCCTTTTTTTTTTTTTTTTTTAACAAAGAATTTTTATTTATGTTTCAAACAAAAAAAGAAAAAAACAGAAAACAGACATGCGTCAGCAAGGTACATACATAGTTTTAAGTAGACAGATAATCAAATGTATCACATATAAGCACAGATAGTTCTTAGCAATGTGTAGAGTCACTCATCATTGCAGCATAGAATGTAAAACCTCCCCGAGACCTCCCCCCACCACACAAAAAACCACATAAATTACAAAAAAAAAGGGAAAACCCCCCCCCCCCTCCACTCCCCCTAGCCTAAGCAATAGTCAAATGCTTCGCCTCAACCCATGCCGCCCAAATCTTCCCAAATTTCCCAGGGCAGTTCCTGCCCAGATATGTAAGGTTGTAGAGCGGTAAAGCCGCGTTCACCAGGGACTGCCACAGTTGTTTAGTAGGAGGGAGAGGTTGATTCCATTGCAGTAGTATGGCTTTCCTCGCATAGAGTGTAGTGTAAAAAATAAACAGTTTCTTCCCCCAGGAGATATCCAGAAAATCACAGATACCCAGCAGGAGAGGTATCGGGCTAAGTGGAATCGTAAGCTCCCCCACTGCATTAATATCGGCCAGGACCCCTCTCCAAAATCCCACTACCCCAGGGCAGGACCAAACCATGTGGAAAAAGTCAGCATCATCTTCTTTGCATCTGGGGCAGGTAGTCAATCGGTCAGGGTAAATCCTTGCCAGGCGTGCCGGTGAAAAATATACCCGGTGGAGGAACTTCAATTGTATAAACCTGTCCCTTGCAGAAATCGCAAGGGTCAGGTATTGCTGTAAACCCTCCTCCCAGTCCTCCTCAGTAAGCTCCGGAATGTCGCCTTGCCAGAGCTCAAACAAATGGGAGATCCTAGTCTCCTCCGATACGGTCAGCGCGGCATACACCATGGACAGTGTGCGCGTCCCTCCCCCCTCAGGACCAAGCGCCTCCTCCACCGCCGACACCCCAAGAGTCGCTCTAGATGGGAATTGAGAACGGAAGGCGTGTCGCAACTGCAGGAATCTGAAAAACATATGGTTCGGGAGGTCCCTGGCCTGTTTAATAGCATCGAAGGAGAGTAGCTGCCCCTGGGACACTATGTCCCCCAGTGTTGTAACTCCATGCCTGGCCCAAACAATCGGATCCGGGATGGATTGAAAGTGGGGCAGGCGGGGGTTCCCCCAAAGGGGAGTCCCCGGGGCCCACACCCCTGCGCCCACCAACCTTTTGTTCACCAGATCCCATATTTTAAGCGTCGTACGCATCGGGAGGGTTATCCCAGGGTTAGATCGTGGTCCCCTATAGATCAGGTTCCTGAGTTCCGCATAAGAGCCCAACAACGCCGCCTCCAACGAGGACGCAGGGTTGACCGGGCCCTCGGAGAGCCACCACCTGACAGTCACTAGGACTGCCGCCCAGTAGTATTTCAGAAAACAGGGCAGTGCCAGACCGCCCCTCACAAGGGGCCGTTGGAGGGTTGTTTTAGCTATTCTAGGGGGCCTACCATTCCAGACGAAGGACGAAACAATGCCATCTAATTTCTTAAAAAATCTAAGCGGGATGTGGACTGGGGTCTGACGGAAGAGATAGGTAAACCGAGGAAGGACCGACATTTTAATTAAATTGACCCGTCCCACTGGCGAAAGCGGCAAGGACCTCCACCCAGTACACCTCTGGGTCAACTGGGTAACCACCGGACTCAGGTTAAGGGTAATAAATTGTTTCAAGTCTCTGTGTATTTCCACCCCAAGATATTTAAATTGAGAAACCCTCTGCAGTTGCCCATCTACTCGGGAACCACCCTCACCATCATGTAGTGGGAATAGAATTGATTTCGCCCAGTTTATACGGATACCCGAGAACTGTCCAAACCGGTCTATATGCGACAATGCCGCCAGTAGGGAGGCTCCGTCGTCCTTGAGATACAACAGGGTATCATCAGCGTATAACAAAACTTTTTCCTGCAAAGGACCCCGGACAATACCCCGAACCTCAGGAGAGGAGCGGAGAATAGCCGCCATAGGTTCAATTGCCAGTGCAAATAGCCCCGGGGACAGTGGGCACCCCTGCCTGGTTCCCCTATGGAGGGGAAAGAGCGGGGAGAGGACCGCACCCGTACGCACTCTGGCCGTGGGAGCTCTGTACACCGCCCTGACCCAGGAGATAAAGGCTGGACCGAATCCGAATCTATGGAGGACTGCCCACAAATAGTCCCACTCCACAGAATCAAAGGCCTTCTCCGCGTCTAGGGAGACCACAACCTCCTCCCCACATTCTGCATCCCCCGAGGCCAAAACAGTAAAGAGCCTGCGAATATTAATATCTGTCCCCTTCCCTGGCATAAAGCCAGACTGATCCTCATGGATCAAGGTAAGTATAACCTCGTTCAGTCGCCTGGCAAGGATTTTGGTCAGCACTTTCGCGTCCGAGTTGAGTAGGGAAATGGGTCGGTATGACGAGCACAACTGGGGGTCCTTCCCAGGTTTAGGGATCACCACTATGATGGCTTGTGCCATAGATGGAGGAAGTTCCCCCTCCCGAAGGGACACGGTGAGCATATCATGCATTCTAACTGACATCTCCTCTAGATAATACTTATAAAATTCCGGGGGTATCCCATCCTCCCCAGGGGTCTTCCCCGTCTGCATGGACCCCAGCGCCACCCGGACTTCCGCCAGAGTGATCGGGGAGTCCAGACCGTCCCTGGCCTCAGAGGTAAGGGCAGGGAGTGTCACCCCCTCTAAAAAAGCACTTAACTCCTGCGCTGAGTATTGCACCCTAGATGAATAAAGGGCGGAGTAGAACTCTGCAAAGCAAGCGTTGATGGCAAGGGGATCCGTCACCATTGTCCCAGCACTATTCTGTATTCGAGGGATAGTGGAGATTGGGGCCTGCTCCCTCGAGATCCAGGCCAACAATCTCCCCGTCTTTTCGCCCTGTTCAAAAATCCTATGCGTCTGAGCCAGTTGACGTTTGCTTGTTTTAGCCACCCTAAGGAGCACCACCTCTCTATACGCTACTTTCATATCCTGAGCCGTGAGCGGGTTACCCGTGAGGGTGAACCGGGTCTCCAGTTCCTGGGCCCTGGCCTCTGCCTCCTCTACCGTGATCTTATCATTCCTGCGCTCCCGACCAATGGAGGAGATGTAGCACCCCCTCATATAGGCCTTGAAGGCATCCCAGACCATCCCCCCAGAAGCCGTGCCAACATTTGAGGCCCAAAATCCCCGGATTTCACCGCCCATCTCAAAGGCAATGGTGGGATGCTCAATCCAGTACCTAGACAAACGCCATAGTCTATCCCTCTGAGGGGTAGAGGTTTGCAATGTACACAGCAGTGGGGAGTGGTCAGAGATGCCCAGAGGAAGTAACTCTATTCCAAGGACCCTGGGAAGCATGGGGGCACCAGCATAGACTAGGTCAATACGGGAGAGTGTGTTGTGGGAGGAGGATTGGCACGTAAACTGGCGATCTGATGGGTGTTTCCACCTCCAGACATCCTCCAGCCCAAACACCTGTGCCCAGCGAGAAACTGGAGAGTCTGTGGCCCGGTCAGGCGATGCCCATAGCCTTTAATGAAAGTGGACTCCAAGTTTACATCGTCATCTATAGTGTGTGATTTGGATCTGAATTACAGGAAGATTACCCAGGCATTCTCTGAAAGTCATGTCAAATTCTCTTTAGAGTCCCACCAAGTAGTGCTCAAGTTGCCAGCAAATCAGCAGGAAGTCGCCTGGCATAAGTCGCACGACTTTCAGGTCATGGCAGTGTGAACTGAGCCTTAGGTCTCACACACAGCAAGAGGTGTATTTTAAAATAATTTACATATCTACTTTCTCAGTAAAGTGTGTGCACATCAGTTCTGTCCAAATGGGACTCTTGATAATTTGTTGTGCAGAGGAAAAACACTAAACAGAGCAGGGTTCTTTAAGCAGTGTTCCAAATAAAATGTGGTCCTATATGTATATATATGGGTGTATGTAAGGGTTTACAACCATGTTAACCTGTTGCTGCCTGCGTAACGCATACACTATCTTACCAAAAGTATTGGGACACCTGCCTTTACACACACGCATGAACTTTAATGGCATCCCAGTCTTAGTTCATAGGGTTCAATATTGAGCTGGCCCACTCTTTGCGGGTATAACAGCTTCAACTCTTCTGGAAAGGCTGTCTGTGGGAATGTTTGACTATTCTTCCAGAAGCGCATTTGTGAGGTCAGGCACTGATGTTGGACAAGAATGCCTGGCTCGTAGTCTCCACTCTAATTCATCCCAAAGGTGTTCTATCGGATTGAAGTCAGGAGTCTCCTTATGGGCCTTGCTTTGTGCACTGGTTCAAATCATTTGCTGGAGGTAGGATTAAGGTGTGGGGTTGGACTTGGCCCCTTAGTTCCAGTGATGGGAACTCTTAAGGCATCAGCATACCAATTCATTTTGGACAATTTCATGCCCCCAACTCTGTGGGAACAGTTTAGTGATGGCCCCTTCCTGTTCCAACATTACTGTGCACCAGTGCACAAAGCAAGGTCCATAAAGACATGGATGAGCGAGTTTCGGGTGGAGGAATTTGATTGGCCTGCACAGAGTCCTGACCTCCACCAGATAGAACAGGGGTGAATTAGAGTGGAGACTGCGAGCCAGGTCTTCTCTCCAAATCAGTGCCTGACCGCATAAATGGGCTTCTGGAAGAATGGTCAAACATTCCCATAGATACACTCCTACACCTTGTGGACAGCCTTCCCAGAAGAGTTGAAGCTGTTATAGCTGAAAAGGGTGGGCCAACTCAATTTTGAACCCTACGGACTAAGACTGGGATGCCATTACAGTTCATGTGCATGTAAAGGCAGACGCCCAATACTTTAGGTAATGTAGTGTGTCTGTGGCGGCAGAAGGGTGGGCTATAATTGCACATGTGCCACACATTTATGCCCCTGGGTGGCTGATGTTTCTATACTGAGAGTATACTGACCACACGGCGGCAAATTCAAAGGGACGTACCTTGTACACCCATTTGCCCAGCCATGCCATTCCGCTGACGTATATGTACATGCGGTGGTCGGCAAGTGGTTAAACACTTGACTTTTTGTTTACGCTATAAAAAAATAAGTAATTTCCTCAGTTCAAATGACCTCTATTCCTATGGGTCTGGACCTGCATGGTAGCATTGTAAATATTTTTTTTTTCTCCTTCATATAAACATCAGCAACATAATCTGGAGAGAATTTCCGCATTCCAGCATGATTACAGAGACCATTAAAACAGAAAGCGAAAGAGATATGCTTTGCTATCCCAGACTGGGAATGACAGTTTATTATACTACATATTGGAAAGTCTCTGAGTGTATTAATGAGAATTTCCAATACATGCAAGGGTGTGCTGCTTGGAAGTTACCCCTACAAAGCCCTGCTGTCATAATCAATGCTCAAATTGCTCGCAAAGATTGTACCATATATGGCTACTCTATACTTGAAGCAAGTTTTTGGACTCCGCAATGTCAGCCATTTCGACTTGTGTTCTGTAATTTTTCAAATTGAAGATAACAGCCTGGTATGCTCATGCTGAGGTTATAAAATGATTTTCTGAGCTCTGTGATGGGAGAGGGGGAGAGGGGGAGAGGGGTCCCCACAGGAGGCTATCCTGAACTCAGCATGGAAAGAGCAAGCTGTGATCTTCAATTCCAAATCTTAAAACCTTAAAGCATCAGTTCACCTTTAGTTACTTTTTTCTAAAACGTCTCAATGTGTGACAGCGCCCTTTATACCTTAAAATACTGTGTTCCATTTTAGTGATAAATGTTTCTTTTTTTAGACGCTCATATTACTCCCCTCCTTGTCCTGCAGATGGCAGGATGTGCCCAGCATTGGACGGGACCCACAAACAAGTACTGTACTCCCTACCCATGTATATGCAGTCCACTCTCTATCACTCTCACAGAATGCTGAGCTGATTGTTCATAGATGTGCAGTATGAAAACATTTGTTTTGTTTCCATTCATTATTTACATAAATTTGTTTATTGGTTACATTTGTTTAATTTGTTTTGTTTAATCTAACTCAGATCATATTTTGTTCTGTTTTACTCTATTCTTTTATATTTCATTTTTTTTATTTTCTATTCTATACCTTTATTTTTTAATCTATCCCTTTATTTTTTATTCTATATTTTCTGTTCTTTTATTTTCTATTCTGTTTTATTCTATTCTATTATTTTCTTTTCTATTATATTCTATTCCTTTTTTATTCAAATTCAGATTTATTCTATTAAAAAATAGAATTTTAGAAGATGGTTATATTGTAAACGTGAAGTACACAGCGGTGGTATACATCTATTTCATGCACGACTAGACCCCTTTGGGATCTTCCCTTGAGGTGAGGTCAGGGTGTGGATTGGAGAAGGCTATTCACAAACTTTTATATTACTTGCATTTGAACTTTATTTCTTTCTTTGCTGCACTTACTCCTATAGAGACGATTGCCTAATACCTGCAGTTATTTCGGATACATTTACTCATGCCTGTTGATTTTTAGATTTTTTTTCTGATACCATTGTTATTGCACTATTTGGGAAGTGACATTGGGAAGTGAGATTGTTATCAGCACTTTTTTTATATATATACATTTTTATTGGGTTTTTAGATTTAATGCATGCAAACAAGGGTAACGCAAAAGCAAAATAGTAAGAAAACATTTGTTCATCATAAGGCGGTACAAAAACGCCATGTGTGAATTTGAGGAAGGTAACCGTACAGAAACTACATTGAGCATTCCTGACAGTATTATTTCAGTAAAGTACTGAAGGGAGGAGCTGGCTCCCATCCCAGGCACCCCTTATGGGATCAAGACTGTGTCCAGGATTCAAGCCAGCTCCCCCATCCTTAAATATAATCCGATCAATCGTATTGTTAATAAATCCTATGAAAAAAACTGAGTACGAGAATAATAATACAATTAAATCTCAAATATATATTTGAAGAGATGAGTCTGCACCTTGACATCTCTTCCTAGATTTGTGTAGGTCAGGATAGTGGTATGGATATCAAAGAGTTGTCATTGACCCATGCCAACCATGGGTGCCATATTTGGGAGATGTGTTCCCTGTTGCTATTTCTGAGTGCCAGTGTTTGCTCATATATAAAATGTAAATGGGTTGTTTGCACCACTTCCCCTAGAGTGGGTGGTGTGGGTTTTTGGTAGTCTCTAATATGAGTCTCAGTTGTTTATAGTAGTGGTCCAATTCTAGAGATAGAAGTGCTAGGCTGGGTTGCGGAGTTATTGCCATTTGGGAGACGTCAGATAATTGGAAAGTTGATTTCCAAAAGAGTGTCAATTTGGGGCAGCTCCAGAATGTGTGGAGCATGTCCCCCTTTTTTCTGCATTGTCACCAGCATTTATCATATAGATTTTTTACAAAATTTTGACACTCTATAGGGGGTCAAGTACCAAAGTTGTAAGATTTTGATGAATAGTTCCCATAGAGTGGAGCAGCTAGTAACTTTGTAGGTGGAGTTGCATGCTTAAGCCCATTGGTCAGTTGTGTATGTATTTCCTAATTCTGATTACCATTTGAGCAGAGAAGTAGACTTAGAGAATATGCTTTTTTGCTGGAGGATATTATAGAAGAGAAAAATACCCTTGTGGCTAGCTGAAGGGTTCTTAACATATACCCAGGCAGGTTGGGGGATAGTACATGCCCATGATGGCGATGTGTGCAGATAATGTTTTGTTCGAAGGTAAAGATAAAGGTCTGAATTAGGCAACTGATATTCTTTTTGTAGGTTAGGAAATGTTTTGATCTTGTCATCGGTGAAGAGGTCATTAATGTGCATAATACCTTTCTCCTGACACTTTTTGAAGATATTAGGTCCATTTTGTTTTGTAAGACTAGCAACGGAATTTCATTATGGCTTTAGTAGGGTAGTTTTGGCTAAGTCGTATGAATTTATTCCAAACTTGGACTGTAGCCAACATTGTAGGGGGAATATGTAAGGGTATGTTATAGAGGTCGACCGATATGGGTTTTTCTCTGGCCGATGCCGATATTTAGAAATCATGGCGGCCGATAGCCGATATATGATGCCGATTTTTTTGGGCCGATATGTTAGGCCGATTTTATTTATTTATTTTTAATCCCCCTTGATCTAACACACCTTTCCCACTGGGGCATTTTTTAAGGCGCTTTTGGGCTAAAAATAGCGCCTGTAAAGTGCCTGCAAAATGGCTCCCCTGCAGTCTGTGTGAAAGACAGAGTGCTTTCACACTGAGGCGATGCGCTGGCAGGATCTTAAAAAAAAAGTCCTGCAAGCAGCACGTTTGGAGTGGTGTATACCGCTCCTCCACCACTCCTGCCCATTGATATGAATGGGCACCACTGCCGAAGCGCATGCAATGCGATTTGGCAGCGGTGCTTCATGGGCGCATTTAACCTCTTCCTTGGCCGCTAGCTGGGTTATATGTGCCCCACTAGCAGCCAAATAGCACCGCTAAAATGATGGTAAAGAGCCGCTAAAACTTGCGTTTTACCATCAACGTCTGCCCGCTCCAGTGTGAAAGCAGCCTTCATAAGTGATACAGAAAATTTCTTACACTTAAAGCGGAGGTCCACCCTAAAATGGACCTTCCGCTCATCGGATTCCTCCCCCCCCTCCGGCGCCACAATTGGCACCTTTCAGGGGGGAGGGGGGTGCAGTTACCTGGATAATCCAGGTAACTGCACCCACTTCCGGGCTAGCTCTCTGCGGAAAGGGGCGTACATTACGCCCCTTTCCGCAAGTGCCCGCCCCCTTCCGCAAGTGCCCCGCTGCCTGCTGGGAAACACACAGATCCCAGAGGCAGCGGGGACCGTCCTCATTGCGCAGCGCGGCTCGCGCATGCGCAGTAGGGAACCGGGAAATGAAGCCGAAAGGCTCCATTTCCTGATTCCCATACCCAAGATGGTGGCGGCAGCACTCGAGTGTCGATCTAGAGATCGGCTTCGGGTGCCGACATCGCGGGCGTGCTGGACAGGTAAGTGTCACTATTTTAAAAGTCAGCAGCTGCAGTATTTGTAGCTGCTGGCTTTTAAAAAAAAAACGCGGAGTCCCGGCGGACTCCCGCTTTAAACATTTATTAAACAAAACAAACCTCCAATCAGTTTACTTGTATGTATGATCTAGATTAAAAAAAAAAAAAAAAACTATATATTAAATAAAAACGGGTAGTCAAAACTTTTGGACAAAAAAAAAAAATTGGCTAACTTTACTGTTTTTATTTTTATTTTTTAAATGGTGTATTTTTTTCCCAAAAAAATGCATTTGAAAGACCTCTGTGCAAATGCCGTGTGACATAAAATATTGCAACAACCGCTATTTTATTCCCTAGGATCTCTGCTAAAAAAATATATATAATTTTTGGGGGGTCTAAGTGATTTTCTGGCAGAAAAGACAGGATTTTTACTTGTAAGCAACAAGTGTCAGAAAAGATTTAGTGTTTAAATGGTTAAACTGAGAACTTCTACACAGAGATGACTTCATTCATTCAGAAGTGTAAACATTGTATCATTTAGTTCTTTTCTTGGCAGTCTGCCCAGAGAGGAGGAAAGTGTTGCTATGACAACTCAGGCAACTCACACTGACTTCTTACAAGTCCCACTGTAGAATCGGCTTTTTATCAGCACAATCGGCCGATGCCGATTATTTAAAAAACGGCAAATATCGGCCGATATATCGGTCGACCTCTAGTATGTTAGAAGGGCGTGAGTTAGAGAGTAGCCATGTGTATAGATCCTTCCCTGAAATGAAGATAGCTTCCATTTGTCCCCATATAGTGTACTGGGAGGGTAAGAACCAGTCCCTTGACTGTGTGAGCACTGAGGCCATGTAGTAATCCTGGAAATCCACACAGCCAGTACCGCCGGCTGTGCGGAGTTTGATCAGTTTTGTGTGTGCGCTTCTGGCTTTTTTGCCTTGCCATGTGAAGGAAGAAAGTATGGTTGTTATGGTAGTTATTAGGAATGGGGATTGGGAGAGTCCTAAAGAGGTATAGAATTTGGGGGAGGTGAAGCATTTAAAGGCCGCTGGGCGTCCCATCCACGACATCTCAAAAGACGCCAGCCTTGCATAGATCTTTTTGGAGTTTGTTACAAAAAGGGATGTAGTTGCGATGGTATAAATCTTTAGTTGTTTTAGTTAGCTGAACTCCAAGGTAGGTTATGCTTTTGTCTGCCCAAGTAAATGGAAATTGTTGTTGTAATAGCATGCTAGTTGTGGCGCCTAAGTTCAAGATGTAAGATTTAGATTAGTTGACTTTGTAGTAGGATATGTTACTAAACCAGGCTAGCGTCTTCTGAACTCCTGGGAGGGAGGTAGTAGGTTGGTTATCATAAGTATCATGTCATCGGCAAATAAACTGATTTTATGTTCTTGTTCTCCTATGGGGATGCCTGCTATTTGTTCATTTGTGCAAGGGGTTCCATTATTAGATTAAATATGAGAAGGGACAAAGGGCACCCCTGTCTAGTACCATTTGAGATGCAAAACGGGGATGATAAGGATTCTGCTGAGTACACTTGGGATGAAAAAGCGCAGGTCAAGGCTATTATGGCGTTATGTATTTGTCCCGTGAGTCCAAATTTGGTTAAAGCTAAGGAAAGGTACCCCCAATGTACCCTATCAAATGCTTTTTCAGCATCCAGGGATAGGAGTATAAAGGAGGTACCAGAGTTTCCTACTTGGTGGATGATGTCTATCATCCTTCTTGTAGCGTCTGAGGATTGGCGGCCTTTTGTGAAGCCTGATTGGTCTTTATGAATGAGAGTTGGAAGAATGTCAATTAGTCTATTGGCTATCAATTTCACATATATTTTAACATCTATGTTGAGTAGGGATATGGGGAGAAAGTTTTGGGATGAGGTTGGATCTTTTTCCAGGTTTTGTGAGTGTTACTACCATTACATTTAGCATTTCTGAGGGGAAAGAAGAAGAGGTTGCGACAGAGTTATAGACTTTGCAGAGTGTGAGAGCTAAAAATGGTTGGAACTTTTTGTAGTATTCCCCATTGAACCCATCTGGTCCAGGAGATTTGGAATTCGGAAGTTTGTTAATTGTTCGTACTATTTCAGGGACTGTGAAGGGGATGTTGAGGTAAGATAGTTGTGTTAGCGAGATGGAAGGGAGGTTAACTTGTGGAATTTTATTATTTCATCTTGGTAAGGTTGAATAGTGTGTTTATTTTCCTTGATGTTATGTAAGTTGTTGTACTATGTGCTAAATGCGTTCACGATCTTGTGAGGTTTAAGTAGTTTTTCTTTTGTATGAGGGTGATACAGATACAGAATTTTTGATTTGGTCCTATATCCCTTAATTTTTAATGCCATCAATTTACCCGCTTTGTTTCCCATAGAGTAGGTATTTGCCCTAACTTTTGTGTAAGCTTTTTCAAATGATTCCAATAGCTGTGAGCGCAATTCATGGCGTAATTTAAATTTTTTTGTTTGGAGTAGAGGGGAGAGGTGGGATTTGTTTTGAGATTCGGTAAGTTCTATGTTGGCCATGAGTTGATCGAATTTTTGTGATCTTTTTCTTTGCCCTAGCCCCTAGTTGAATAAAGACACCTCTAATGACGGCTTTGTGAGCGTTCCATACCACCGCCGGGAGAGTTAACGTGGTTGTAAACCCTTACAAACCACTTTGACCTACAGGTAAGCCTAGATTAAGGCTTACCTGTAGGTCCAAGAAATATCTCCTAAACCTATATAGTTTAGGAGATATTTGTCCGAAAACAGGCACCGCTGTCTATGGCACATGCGCCGTAGACAGCGGCGCGCAGGCGCACTGAGCGCGGCATTCTCAGAGACGGAGCTGCCGCCCGTGTCGGCTCCTGTGCACATGCGCGGGAGTGACGTCATCGCAGCTTCGCCGAATGACAGCGGCGGAGCTGCGAGACCCCACCAAGAAGATGGATGCGGCGGACTACAGGGGACAGCGGCGACTTCGCTGGCTCCTGTGTCAGGTAAGTGACACATAATGGACTACTATGTGATGCATAGTAGTCCATTATGCTTTGCCTTTGCAGGGAATGAAAGAGGAAGTAAACTCATCAGGGTTTACTTCCTCTTTAACCACTTTCAGACCGGACCAATTTGCTGGTCAAAGACCAGACCACTTTTTGCGATTCGGCACTGCGTCGCTTTAACTGACAATTGCGCGGTCGTGCGACGTGGCTCCCAAACAAAATTGACGTCCTTTTTTTCCCACAAATAGAGCTTTCTTTTGGTGGTATTTGATCACCTCTGCGGTTTTTATTTTTTGCGCTATAAACAAAAATAGAGCGACAATTTTGAAAAAAACGCATTATTTTTTACTTTTTGTTATAATAAATATCCCCCAAAAATATATAAAAAAACATTTTTTTCCCTCAATTTAGGCCGATACGTATTCTTCTACATATTTTTGGTAAAAAAAATCGCAATAAGCGATTATTGATTGGTTTGCGCAAAAGTTATAGCGTTTACAAAATAGGGATAGTTTTATAGCATTTTTATTAATAATTTTTTATTATTTTTTTTTTTACTAGTAATGGCGGCGATCTGCGATTTTTATTGTGACTGCGACATTGTCGGGGACCCATCGGACATTTTTGACACATTTTTGGGACCATTGTCATTTATACAGTAATCACTGCTATATAAATGCAGTGATTCCTGTGTAAATGACACTGGCAGTGAAAGGGTTAACCTGTGGGCGGCAGTGTAGGGGTTAAGTGTTCCTAGGGGTGTGTTACTAACTGTGGGGGGGTTGGGCTTTCATTTAGTGTACACTGATCTCTGCTCCAATCACATGGAGCAGAGATCAGCGTCACTAGTTGCTAGGCAGAATGAGAAAATTTTGTTTATACAGCATTTCCTCCATTCCGCCGCTCCGTGAGACGATCGCGGGGATGCCCGCGGCGATCGAGTCCGCGGGTCCCGCGACCGGACTCACGGAGGTCCCGACCAGCGCGGGAGCGCGCCGCCAGTGGCGCGCTCCCGATGGCACGGCGGCAACGAATATTGGACGTACATGTACGCCAATATGCCTGCCCGTGCCATGCTGTCGACGTACATCGTCGTGCGCTGGTCGGGAAGTGGTTAATAGAGAAGCATTCTTCTAGATGCTGTTGGAGAGTGTTTGCAAGGGAGGGGCTGTGGAGAGATTTGTTAGTTCTCCATAAGTATGTGTTGGGTTGTGGTGTTTTGGCATCGATAGTAATACTGATAGGGGCGTGGTCCGACCAGGTGGTAGTGTGGTTCGCTAAAGCCGATACCTTTTTTGAAGTAAGAATTTGTCAGACAGAAATAAATCTATGCATGAGTAGGTGTTGTATCGCGGTGATAGATAGGTATAATCATGCTCACTCGCCTGACAACATCTCCAAACATCAAACAAGTTATTGGAAAAAATGAATTTGTTCAATGGTGATATGTGTCTTAGTACCCGCTGTTGAGTCCATGTGGAAATCTGGAACAAGGTTAAAGTCTCCACAAAATAACAAGTGACCTCGCTGGAGGTTTTTTGCTTTTTTCAATAAGTTATTGAAGAAGGACATTTGTTGTTGTTTCGGTGCATACAGGGATACTAAATTGTATTGGGTGTTGTTGATCATACATAGTAAGTAGGGATGAGCTTCGAGTTCGAGTCGAACTCATGTTCTACTCGAACATTGCCTGTTCGCCTGTTCAGCGAACAGTGAACAATTTGGGCTGTTCGCAGCAAATTCGAAAAGCCGGAACACCCTATACAAGTCTATGGGAGAAATCTAAAGTGCTAATTTTAAAGGGTAATATGCAGGTTACTGTCCTAAAAAGTGTTTGGGGACCCGGGTCCTGCCCCAGGGGACATGGATCAATGCAAAAAAAAGTTTTAAAAACGGCCGTTTTTTCAGGAGCAGTGATTTTAATAATGATTAAAGTGAAACAATAAAAGTGTAATATTCCTTTAAATTTCGTAGCTGGGGGGTATCTATAGTATGCCTGTGAAGGGGCGCATGTTTCTGGTGCTTAGAACTGTCCCTGCACAAAGTGTCATTTGTGCAGGAAAAAAAGTCTTTTAAAATCACTTGCGGCTATTGTTGAGTCCCGTAATACATACTCATTGAGTGTTCTCTGCATTAGCCGACAATTCATTCATTCATTGATAAAAAAAAAAAAAGCGTGGGGGTTCCCCTAAATTCAATTACCAAGCCCTTCAGGTCTGACATGGATATTAAGGGGAACCCCGTGTCAAATAAAAAAATAATAATTGACGTGGGGGTCCCCCTAAATATCCATAACCAGACCCTTCAGGTCTGATATGGATATTAAGGGGAACCCCGCATCAAATGTAAAAAAAAAAAATTGACGTGGGGGTCCCCCTAAAAATCCATATCAGACCCTTTATCCGAGCACGCAACCTGGCAGGCCGCAGGAAAAGAGGGGGGGGACAAGAGAGCGCCCCCCCCTCCCTCCTGAACCGTACCAGGCCACATACCCTCAACATTGGGAGGATGCTTTGGGGGTCTGTGACCCCTCAAAGCACCTTGTCCCCATGTTGATGAGGACAAGGGCCTCATCCTCACAACCCTGGCCGTTGGTTGTGAGGGTCTGCGGGCGGGGGGCTTATCAGAATCTGGAAGCCCCCTTTAACAAGGGGACCCCCAGATCCCGGCTCCCCCCCCTGTTTGAAATGGTAAGGGGGTACAAAAGTACCCCTACCATTTCACAAAGAAAGTGTCAAAATGGTTAAATAAGACAAACACACTTTTGAAAAATTCCTTTATTAAAAATAAAAAAATTAAAAAAAAAAGATTCCAGCGGTGCTAATCCACTCTTGCTATCCAGCGACGGGTCTCCGGGGTCCAGCGATGGATGATCATATCCAGCGACGGGGGATCTCTCAGTCCAGCGCTGTCCATACATCCGGAGTGGAGACAGAAGAAGGATGTATGGACAGCGCTGGACTGAGAGATCCTCCGTCGCTGGATATGATCATCCATCGCTGGACCCCGGAGACCCGTCGCTGGATAGCAAGAGTAGATTAGCACCACTGGAATCTTTTTTTTATTTTTTTTATTTTTAATAAAGGAATTTTTCAAAAGTGTGTTTGTCTTATTTAACCATTTTGACACTTTCTTTGTGAAATGGTAGGGGTACCCCTTACCATTTCAAACAGGGGGGGGGCGGGATCTGGGGGTCCCCTTGTTAAAGGGGGCTTCCAGATTCTGATAAGCCCCCCGCCCGCAGACCCTCACAACCAACGGCCAGGGTTGTGAGGATGAGGCCCTTGTCCTCATCAACATGGGGACAAGGTGCTTTGAGGGGTCACAGACCCCCAAAGCATCCTCCCAATGTTGAGGGTATGTGGCCTGGTACGGTTCAGGAGGGAGGGGGGGCCGCTCTCTCGTCCCCCCCTCTTTTCCTGCGGCCTGCCAGGTTGCGTGCTCAGATAAACGGTCTGATATGGATTTTTAGGGGGACCCCCACGTCAATTTTTTTTTTATTTGATGCGGGGTTCCCCTTAATATCCATATCAGACCTGAAGGGTCTAGTTATGGATATTTAGGGGGACCCCCACGTCAATTTTTTTTTAAAATTTGACACGGGGTTCCCCTTAATATCCATGTCAGACCTGAAGGGCCTGGTAATTGAATTTAGGGGAACCCCCACGCTTTTTTTTTTTTTTTTTATCAATGAATGAATGAATTGTCGGCTAATGCAGAGAACACTCATTGAGTGTTCTCTGTATTACGGGACCCAACAATAGCCGCAAGTGATTTTAAAAGACTTTTTTTCCTGCACAAATGACACTTTGTGCAGGGACAGTTCTAAGCACCAGAAACATGCGCCCCCTCACAGGCATACTATAGATACCCCCCAGCTACGAAATTTAAAGGAATATTACACTTTTATTGTTTCACTTTAATCATTATTAAAATCACTGCTCCGTTTTTAAAACTTTTTTTTGCATTGATCCATGTCCCCTGGGGCAGGACCCGGGTCCCCAAACACTTTTTAGGACAGTAACCTGCATATTACCCTTTAAAATGAGCACTTTAAATTGTGAACGTTCGAGTCCCATAGACTTTAATAGGGTTCTAAAGTTCACACGAAGTTTAGGTCTGTTCGCAGGTTCTGGTGCGAACCGAACAGGGGGGTGTTCGGCTCATCCCTAATAGTAAGATAATGTAGCGGCCTTCGGTATCCGTGATGCATTTCTGAAGTTGGAATGAAACCGTGTATGGCAATTAAAACTCCTCTTTGTTTCTGCATATAGCATGATTTGAATATGTGGGGAAACAGTTTGTTGACACGAGGGGGAGGAATCCTGGGCGAAGTGCGTCTCTTGGACGCAAAGCACATCACTTTTGAGTAATAAGGCTGTTTTCCACAAGGACGAGCGTTTGGCTGGGTGGTTCAAGCCTTTTGCATTTAAGGACACTATAGTAATTGACATGGTAGTGACCACTGGTGTGCTGGATGTGGTGCTGTAACTTACAGTTGGGAGGGGTTGTGCAGAAGTTCTTCAAGAAGAAGCGGTTGTCCGCTGGTGGGAAGTTCCTCTAGAGTAGTCCTGGTTAGACAGGTCAGATGTGAGGATGTCAAGGTCTCTGAAGTACGATGAAAGGCACATGAAGTTCTAACGCTGAATGTGCAACAGTCAAGTTAAAAGATAAAAAGTAAAAGAGAAAAATAAAAAAAAGCAAAATATAACCAACAGACAAACAAGTCAGCAATACGCAACCTTAACTGGGTGCTGACTGAACTTGGGGGGAAAAGTTCAGGCTCTGTATTGGAGTAAGCGGTAGACTGGACTTTGTGTGGTAGCTCAGTATGTGTACGGGCAAATACGATTATTTCATTTTTGGTTTATGGTGCCCTCGATGGATTCCTTGGGGAGAAGGGTTGGATCTTCCTGATGTGGCAAAATCATTACGTGGTAGTTCCTGGATAATGCCCCATGAGTGTAATAGCGTCATTCCCCCCTCAATGGTGGAGATGGTATGAGGGATTCCGTTATATGTGACCAAGATGGTGGCTGGGTGGCGCCATTTATATGTCATCTTGTGGTTTGTGAGAGCTTTTGTTATCAATTTTAATTGCCTCCTCATCTGTAATGTATACTGTGTGAGATCGGCAAATAATTGAATATCTGCATATGGTGCAGGAAGAGTAGTGAGTGCCCATGCTCTGGAGTGGATTTGCTCCTTGGCTTGGTAAAAATGTATCCGCAGAAGTACATCCCTAGGGACCGCCTACGCTAAATGGCATGGTTTAGGGACCCTGTGTATGCGATCTATAGTGAGCTCAATAGGGGTTAGCTCAGGCTGGCATACTTGTGTAGTTCTGCAGGAGGGACTGTCTCTGGTATACCATGGATTTTGATGTTCCGGCGAGAGCGATCCTCGAGGTCTGCTAACTTTGACTTTATCCAGTCAGTGTCCTCTTTTTAGGCCATACAGGTATCCACTAGATCATTTACTGTATCTCTGCATTCCTCCATCTTGTCTTCCATGTACTGCACTCTGGTGTCAAGTACAGGCTGCCCTGATGTAGGAAAGGCTGCTATAGAGGACTGCAGAGAGGATATGGCATGTGCATTGTGCAATTCTGTTCTCACTGTGGTCCCGGCCTGGTAAGCTGAATTCAAGCGCATCCGCGCTTTAGCAGGGCTCTGGGAGATCGGGGAGAGCAGAGGAGAATTGGCAAGGGGGGAGGGATGATATTTCTCCCTCTATTTCCTCTGGATCGCTGCTCGGAATGTCCGTGTAGGCAGATGGCGCCTTGCTGCGGCTCCGGTAGCGCCATCTTAACTTCCCCTTCTGTTCGGGCCAAAAGGACAGGGCTGTCAACTTCTGGAGGTTCCTCTCATCATTCATTTTGTGGGACATTGTATCAGCAGAGTCCACTAGTCTTCTGGAGGTGGATTGGAGCCTCGATGGGGCAGAGAACTTGCCCGTTTTGCAGTGGATGTCTAGCCAGCTTAGGAGAGCTCCAGGCTTAGGCTGCCATTCTGTGCATGTGCAAACCACGCCCCCCGTTATCAGCACTTTATTATTAGCGGAGAGGCTGAATGGGGAAATGATGATGTAAACAAGCATTTCCCCGTTCTGCCTAGTGACACATAGCCTCTGCTCCCCGCCCCCACAGTTAGAATCACTCCCTAGGACACATGTAATCCCTTGTCATGGAAGAGATGCCTAACACAGGCATCCAGCACAGAGTAAACAGATCAATGGGCTGCACTAAAGGAATCAGGCACAAAGGTAAGTGACAATTAGGGATGAGCTTCGTGTTCGAGTCGAACGCATGTTCGACTCGAACATCGGTCGTTCGTGCGTTCGCCGAATTCCGAACGTTTGGGCCGTTCACGGCAAAATTCGTGTGGCCCACAATGCACTGCGATGGCGCAATGCATTGCTGTCTCACGATTGGCCAAGCATGCACTGTGACCCCGCATGCTTGGCCAATCGCAGCGCCAGCAGCGAGGAGAGCAATGGTTGGACACAGGCATCCTGCCTGTGGCCAATCATAGCTCAGCCTGTGTAGTGCACGCCCCACACTATATAAAGCCGCCTTTCAGGCGGCCTCGTGTAGTGTTTGTTAGCATCTGAAGCAGTGGGTGTTCTGTGTACCTTCAACACAGTTACACACCAATCGTTTTTGGCTGATTTACTATTTTGCTCTTGTGTAGTGGTTACTGTCTGTGCCCTGACCGCAGTATACACCACTATATTCACCTCACCTATATAGCTAGTGATCTAGCTTTAATAATAGAGCTTGCAGTCAGTAGTGTTAGTGCGTGCTGTCTGCGTGCTCTGTACCCAGTACATACCACTATATACACCTACATAGCTGTTCTCTATTTGAGCCCACTTGCCATCTGCAGGAGTTATTGGAAGTTGTGCTGTGCTTCCAGCACAGCACAGTATACATCTGTATATACCCCTTTAACTCTGCTGTTTTCTGGTTATTGTCTGCGTGCCCTGACCGCAGTATACACCGTGATATTCCCCTCACCTATATAGCTAGTGGTCCATCTTTAACAATAGAGCTTGCAGTCAGTAGTGTCACTCAGGAGATAGTGCGTGCTGTGTGCGTGCTCTGTACCCAGTACATACCGCTATTATCCACCTACATAGCTGTTCTCTATTTGGGCCCGATTGTCATCTGCGGGAGTTATTGGAAGTTGTGTGTGCCTCCAGCACAGCACAGTATACATCTGTATATACCCCTTTAACTCTGCTGTTTTCTGGTTATTGTCTGCGTGCCCTGACCGCAGTATACACCGTGATATTCACCTCACCTATATAGCTAGTGGTCCATCTTTAACAATAGAGCTTGCAGTCAGTAGTGTCACTCAGGAGATAGTGCGTGCTGTGTGCGTGCTCTGTACCCAGTACATACCGCTATTATCCACCTACATAGCTGTTCTCTATTTGGGCCCGATTGTCATCTGCGGGAGTTATTGGAAGTTGTGTGTGCCTCCAGCACAGCACAGTATACATCTGTATATACCCCTTTAACTCTGCTGTTCTATAAAAAAGGCATCTGCAGGAGTTAGTGGGTGTTGTGTGCCTCCAGCACAATATAAACTACCCAACCACTGTTTTACCCAACTCCCTTCAGGCCATTACCATGTCTGGAAGGCCAGCAAGGAGAGGCAGACAGGCGCGAGCCGATAAAAGAGGGCAAGCAGGCTCGGTGTCTAGAGACAACAGTGCTGGTCGTGGACGCGGTGCATTGTCATCAGCACGTGGCCATGGGACATGCTTGTCCTTCTTTTCTGCAGCTGGACATGTTGAACCGCAACATGCCAACGACTTGGTAGAGTGGATGACCAAGCCCTCTTCATCCTCCTCATCCTCTCTCACCCAGTCTCAGGGTAGTAGAAAAGCAGCTGCCAACACATCGTCGTCCCTCCTCTCAATGTCATCATCAGTGACTCCTTCCCTAGACCCACCACGTCCTCCTGAGGAGTCTCCTGAACTCTTTGAGCACAGTGTTGGGTACATGCTCCAGGAGGATGCCCAGTGTTTGGTGGGCTCTGATGATGACACTCAGCTAGAGGAAGGCAGTAGCGTGAGCGCAGAGAGAGAGGATGCTCAAGAAGCACAGCAATCTGGCAGTCATGTTCCACAAGCTGCAGCATACTGCCAGGTTTGCTACAGCGATGAAGAGGGAGGGGATGATGAGGGCACTGACTCCACGTGGGTGCCTGGAAGGAGGGAGGAGGAGGAGGAGGAGGCACATGTCCAACGAGGCAGGATGCCCTCCGGGGGCCAGCTTAGGGGCAGCACACCGACGGAATCACACCGCAGAGCTCCGCCTGCGCAGAGCGCTTCCTCTGCGCGTTATTCTAAAAGTTCTTTGGTGTGGGCCTTTTTTGAGACGAGTGCATCAGATCGCACCGCTGCTATTTGCAACATATGTCTCAAGCGTATCTCACGTGGCCAAAACATCAGCCGCTTGGGCACCACATGCTTGACCAGACATATGTTGACCTGCCATGCAGCTCGTTGGCAAGCGTACCTGAAAGACCCACACCAAAGAACAAAGCGGACCTCTCCTTGCTCCTCATCAGCTGGCATCTCTAACCCCACTAGACCTTCAGTCCTCTCTGAAACCTGCTCTGAGAGGAATGAAGGTGTAGAATTAGGTGTGTCACAGCCAAGTGCTTCCGGGAACTCTGCTAGTGGTACATCCACATCCGATTATAGCAGGCAAATGTCCCTGCCCCAGCTGCTGGACCGGCGGAAGAAGTTTACTCCCAGCCATCCACATGCCCAGCGGTTGAATGCTAGCTTGGCTAAATTGCTAGCACTTCAACTGCTGCCTTTTCAGTTGGTAGACTCGGCCCCCTTCCGTGAGTTTGTACAATGTGCGGTTCCTCAGTGGCAGGTCCCCAAACGCCACTTTTTCTCACGGAAGGCGATTCCGGCTCTCTACCGGCATGTGGAAGGCAATGTCCTTGCCTCGCTGGACAGGGCGGTCAGCGGTAAGGTGCATATTACCGCTGACTCATGGTCCAGCAGGCATGGACAGGGACGTTACCTGTCTTTCACGGCCCATTGGGTCACCCTTCTGGCTGCTGGGAAGGATGCAGGACAAGGTGCAGTAGTGTTGGAGGTTGTTCCGCCACCACGCCTCCAAAATGCTACTACTGGTTGTGACACACCTCTCTCCTCCACCCCCTCCTCTTCTTCTTCCTCCATGGCCTCTTCCAGTGCTCTGTCCTCAGAACCAGCGGTGCTCCGTAGGCGTTGCAGGGGCTACGCAAGTACGCAGGCAAAACGATGCCATGCCGTGCTTGCGCTGGTTTGTTTGGGGGACAGGAGCCACACTGGGGCGGATGTTTTGTCAGCTCTGCAGGGGCAGGCCGAGAGGTGGTTGACGCCACGCCAGCTTAAGCCAGGAATGGTGGTTTGCGACAATGGCACCAAC
Source organism: Lithobates pipiens (assembly GCF_037356315.1). Classification (NCBI taxonomy): domain Eukaryota; kingdom Metazoa; phylum Chordata; class Amphibia; order Anura; family Ranidae; genus Lithobates; species Lithobates pipiens. The sequence continues at coordinate 65,506,087 of NW_027507685.1, read as the reverse complement.
CTCCTCTCCGCCCTCCGACAGGGACAACTGACCCATGTGCCCTGTGTAGCTCACGTCCTTAACCTGGTGGTTCAGCGGTTCTTGGGCAGGTACCCCGGCTTACAGGATGTCCTGAAACAGGCCAGGAGAGTCTGTGTGCATTTCCGCCGATCATTTAATGCCTGTGCTCGGCTGGCTGAGCTCCAAAAGGAGTTGAACCTGCCCAAGAACCGCCTTATATGTGACATGACCACCAGATGGAACTCAACATTGGCCATGCTGCAGCGGCTGCACACGCAGCAGAGGGCCATCAATGAGTACCTGTGCGACTACGGCACCAGGACAGGGTCAGGGGAGCTTGGTTTTTTCTCACCACGCCAGTGGGGCATGATCAGGGATGCATGCACTGTCCTGTCACCGTTTGAGGAGGCCACAAGGATGGTGAGCAGTGACAGTGCATGCATCAGTGACACTGTACCTCTTGTCCACCTCTTGGAGCATACGCTGCGTGGAATAATGGACAGGGCACTTGAGGCAGAACAGAGGCAGGAAGAGGAGGACTTCCTTGCCTCTCAAGGCCCCCTTTATCCAGACAGTGTTCCTGCTGTGCCACCCATCACACAGGAAGAGGGTGAGGAGGAGGAAGAGGAGGAGGAGGATGATTGTGTCAGCATGGAGGTGGAGGCTGGCACTCAGCATCAGCATCAGCAGCAGCAGTCTTATAGGGATGATTTACAGTCCCAAGAAACACGTGGACTTGTACGTGGCTGGGAGGAGGTAGCTGCGGATCATGTTGTCCTTAGTGACCCAGAGGACTCCGGACCGAATGCCTCAGCTAACCTACGCTGCATGGCCTCCCTGATCCTGCAAAGCCTGCGGAAGGATCCTCGTATTCTTCGGATCAAGGAGAGGGACCATTACTGGCTGGCCACTCTCCTTGATCCACGGTACAAGGGTAAGGTTGCCGACCTTATCTTGCCATCGCAGAGGGAGCAGAGGATGAGACATCTCCGGGAGGCCTTGCAGAAAGCTCTGTGCAACGCGTTCCCAGAGACTGGGAGGTCACAAACTCCTGGTCCTGGACAACGTGTTGCTGAGGCATCAGTCAGAAGGAGCGGTGGAGAAGGTGGCTGTCTGACTGATGCTTTCAGACAATTTTTTAGTCCGCAGCCCCAAGGTATGATTGGTTCCAGCACCCATCGCCAGCGTCTAATTTACATGGTGCAGGAATACCTAGGGGCAAGGTCAGACTTGGACACCTTTCCCACTGAAAATCCTCTGGCTTACTGGGTCTTGAGGATGGATCACTGGCCAGAGCTTGCACAGTATGCAATTGAGCTACTGGCCTGTCCTGCATCCAGCGTTCTTTCGGAACGCACCTTCAGTGCTGCTGGTGGCTTCGTTACCGATCACAGGGTGCGCCTGTCCACCGAATCAGTTGATCGACTGACCTTCATCAAGATGAATCAGTCTTGGATCACCCACAGCTACCAAGCACCTGAAGCTGATGTAACCGAATAATTTTTTTTGAAATACCACATCCCTTCAAGACTGCCTATGCTGATGCTGAGTGACTGTCCTGTTATGTTGATTGTCTATCCTTTTCCTCCTCCGCTGATATGTTGGAAGAACATTTTTGGTTCTGGGTGATGCCAGCAGCCCAATTTTTCTGCCCCTGTTTAACAGGGGCGTTTAAGTACAATTTTTGATGCAATGCTTTGCAGCAGGGCTAATTCCTGCAATAAAACTAGAGTATATGGCAGAGGTTGCAGTGTGATGGCACCAGTGCCTAAGGCCCAATTTTTCTGCCCCTGTTTAACAGGGGCGTTTAAGTACAATTTTTGATGCAATGCTTTGCAGCAGGGCTAATTCCTGCAATAAAACTAGAGTATATGGCAGAGGTTGCAGTGTGATGGCACCAGTGCCTAAGGCCCAATTTTTCTGCCCCTGTTTAACAGGGGCGTTTAAGTACAATTTTTGATGCAATGCTTTGCAGCAGGGCTAATTCCTGCAATAAAACTAGAGTATATGGCAGAGGTTGCAGTGTGATGTCACCAGTGCCTAAGGCCCAATTTTTCTGCCCCTGTTTAACAGGGGCGTTTAAGTACAATTTTTGATGCAATGCTTTGCAGCAGGGCTAATTCCTGCAATAAAACTAGAGTGTATGGCAGAGGTTGCAGTGTGATGGCACCAGTGCCTAAGGCCCAATTTTTCTGCCCCTGTTTAACAGGGGCGTTTAAGTACAATTTTTGATGCAATGCTTTGCAGCAGGGCTAATTCCTGCAATAAAACTAGAGTATATGGCAGAGGTTGCAGTGTGATGGCACCAGTGCCTAAGGCCCAATTTTTCTGCCCCTGTTTAACAGGGGCGTTTAAGTACAATTTTTGATGCAATGCTTTGCAGCAGGGCTAATTCCTGCAATAAAACTAGAGTATATGGCAGAGGTTGCAGTGTGATGGCACCAGTGCCTAAGGCCCAATTTTTCTGCCCCTGTTTAACAGGGGCGTTTAAGTACAATTTTTGATGCAATGCTTTGCAGCAGGGCTAATTCCTGCAATAAAACTAGAGTATATGGCAGAGGTTGCAGTGTGATGGCACCAGTGCCTAAGGCCCAATTTTTCTGCCCCTGTTTAACAGGGGCGTTTAAGTACAATTTTTGATGCAATGCTTTGCAGCAGGGCTAATTCCTGCAATAAAACTAGAGTGTATGGCAGAGGTTGCAGTGTGATGGCACCAGTGCCTAAGGCCCAATTTTTCTGCCCCTGTTTAACAGGGGCGTTTAAGTACAATTTTTGATGCAATGCTTTGCAGCAGGGCTAATTCCTGCAATAAAACTAGAGTATATGGCAGAGGTTGCAGTGTGATGGCACCAGTGCCTAAGGCCCAATTTTTCTGCCCCTGTTTAACAGGGGCATTTAAGTACAATTTTTGATGCAATGCTTTGCAGCAGGGCTAATTCCTGCAATAAAACTAGAGTATATGGCAGAGGTTGCAGTGTGATGGCACCAGTGCCTAAGGCCCAATTTTTCTGCCCCTGTTTAACAGGAGCGTTTAAGTAAAATTTTTGATGCAATGCTTTGCAGCAGGGCTAATTCCTGCAATAAAACTAGAGTATATGGCAGAGGTTGCAGTGTGATGGCACCAGTGCCTAAGGCCCAATTTTTCTGCCCCTGTTTAACAGGGACATGTAATTACAATTCTTGATATAATATTTCACAGGAGGGCCCCTTCCTGTGCCCACCCAGAGTAACGGTGAGGACTTATAGTGTTGTGGCACCAGCACCACAACCACCAAAGGTCAATTTTTCTACTACTGTTCAACAATGGCATGTAATTACAATTCTTGATATAATCGTTCACAGCAGGGCGCTCCAGCGCCCACCAAGAGTCACTTTGAGGGCTTACAATGTTGTTGCAAAACCAACACCTTGTTCCGCCATTTCTGCAGAGCATATAGGGCAGGCCCCTACTTTCAAACATCCAATTTACAAACATCTCCTACTTGCAAACGGAAGGAGACAACAGCAAGTGAGATGAAAAAAGATGGACGACAAAACAAATTATACAGGGGTGATAACCCTTCCCTATGTTTTCCAAAAAGCTTAAAAAATTTTTAAAAAAGTTTTTTTGACTGGAGCTACACTTTAAAAATGTACCAGTTGAAAATGACAAACAGATTCAACTTAACACAACAAACCTACACAGTCCCTGTCTTGTTTGCACCGCCTGTATACTGCTGTTCTGAGTATATAGGGCCTGGGGGCCACACGCATTTCCTTTTTTTTAATATGGGTACGGGGTTCCCCTTAATATGCGTACGAAACCCAAAGGGGCTGGTAATGGGCAGGGAGGGCTACCCATGCCATTTTTCTGAATAATTTTCAACCATATTGCAGGAACCAGATATAACATTAAAACCGCAAGCAGTTTTTATTTCCGTTTAATGTCATTTTGTGCAGGGACTGTTCTAAACACGGGAAACACGTGGCACTTCACAGGCATACTACAGACACCCCCCAGGCACCATATTTAAAGGAATATTTCACTTTTTTTTTTTCACTTTAATCGTCATTAAAATCAGTGCTCCCGCCAAAACGGTAGTTTTTAAAACTTTTTTTTGCAGTGACCCATGTCCCCTGAGGCAGGAGGCAGGTCGCCAAACCCTTTTTAGGACAGTATCTTGCATATTAGCCGTTAAAATTAGCACTTTCCAATTCGAACGTTCGAGTCCCATAGACTTCAATGGGGTTCTAACGTTCGTACCGAACGCGGGGGTCGTTCGCAAGTTCTGGTGCGAACCGAACCGGGGGGTGTTCGGCTCATCCCTAGTGACAATATATATATTAAAGATAAAGACACAAGTGCAAACCAAACACAGCAAACCATTAACAAGCAAGAATGCAATAAATACACAGCAACCCCAAACACCTAATCTAACTAACTATATATATATATATATATATATATATATATATATATATATATATATATATATATACACACAAGAAAAGGGAACACATATACAACAACAAGGCAGGGACAAGAGGACAAGAGACGAAGGGAACAGGAGGCCAGATGGAGGAAGCAGAAGCAAGGGGGAGCCAGAGGCAGGAATCAGGAGACAAGTCACAGGAACCGGGTACAGCAAACAGAGTCCAGGACAGGGCAGAAAACGGATCAGGAACGGGTTTCAGGCAACGGTTCAGATCAGGCAGGGACAAGGCTTGCAGAGAGGAAGCCCTGAGCCTCAGTGAAGGGGCTTATATACTCCCAGCAGTTCCACATCGGGTGCAGCTTGATCATTAGAATGTCCATCTGCTGGGAGACACCTGCTGGTGGCCACCAGAACTGCACCCTTTGATGCTGAAAGAAATAGTGACACCAGCAGGTGATCCAAGCAATAATACTGATCCTGACACCCCTACACCGCCACCTAGTGGTTAACTCCTTCAGTGCCAGCATTTTTAATCGCACTGATCGCTGTATAAATGTGAATGGTCCCAAAATAGCGCCAAAAGTGTCTGATATGTCCGCCATGATGTCGCATTCACGATAAAAAAATCGCTGATCGCCACCATTACTAGTAAAAAAATAATTATTAATAAAAATGCAATAAAACGATCCCCTATTCTGTAGATGCTATAACCTTTGCGCAAACCAATCAATAAACGTTTATTGCGATTTTTTATTTTTTTTACCAGATATATGTAGAAGAATACGTATCAGCCTAAAGTGAGGAAAAAAATGTTTTTTTATATATATTTTTGGGAAAATTTATTATAGCAAAAACTAAAAAAATAATCCTTTTTTTTCCAAAATTGTCACATTTTTGTTTATAGCGCAAAAAATAAAAAAACGCAGAGGTGATCAAATACCACCAAAAGAAAGCTCAATTTGTGGGGAAAAAGGACATCAATTTTGTTTGGGAGCCACGTCGCACGACCGCGCATTTGTCAGTTAAAGCGACACAGTGACGAATTCGCAAAAAGTGCTCTGATCTTGGTTAAGCACTATAGTTAGATGCACTTATATATTTATTAGGGATGCACCGAATGGGTTTTTTGGTGCCGAAACCGATACCGAAAATGAAAAATACACTAGGCCGAAAACCGAAACCGATACCGAAACAGCACCGATACCGAAAATGACTGTTTTTAAAAAATATATTTATACAGGAGGTGGTCAGAGACTGGGGACATGGTACAGGAGGTGGTCAGAGACTGGGGACATGGTACAGGAGGTGGTCAGAGACTGGGGACATGGTACAGGAGGTGGTCAGAGACTGGGGACATGGTACAGGAGGTGGTCAGAGACTGGGGACATGGTACAGGAGGTGGTCAGAGACTGGGGACATGGTACAGGAGGTGGTCAGAGACTGGGGACATGGTACAGGAGATGGTCAGAGACTGGGGACATGGTACAGGAGATGGTCAGAGACTGGGGACATGGTACAGGAGATGGTCAGAGACTGGGGACATGGTACAGGAGGTGGTCAGAGACTGGGGACATGGTACAGGAGGTGGTCAGAGACTGGGGACATGGTACAGGAGGAGGTCAGAGACTGGGGACATGGTACAGGAGGAGGTCAGAGACTGGGGACATGGTACAGGAGGAGGTCAGAGACTGGCGACATGGTGCAGGAGGTGGTCAGAGACTGGCGACATGGTACAGGAGGCATCCCCCATTGCAGCCAGTGTCCCCCATTGCAGCCAGTGTCCCCCATTGCAGCCAGTGTGGCATTTTGCAGCCAGCGTGTCATTTTGCAGCCAGCGTGTCATTTTGCAGCCAGTGTGTCATTTTGCAGCCAGTGTGTCATTTTGCAGCCAGTGTACCAGTGTGTCATTTTGCAGCCAGTGTGTCATTTTGCAGCCAGTGTACCAGTGTGTCATTTTGCAGCCAGTGTGTCATTTTGCAGCCAGTGTACCAGTGTGTCATTTTGCAGCCAGTGTGTCATTTTGCAGCCAGTGTACCAGTGTGTCATTTTGCAGCCAGTGTGTCATTTTGCAGCCAGTGTACCAGTGTGTCATTTTGCAGCCAGTGTACCAGTGTGTCATTTTGCAGCCAGTGTGTCATTTTGCAGCCAGTGTACCAGAGTGTCATTTTGCAGCCAGTGTGTCATTTTGCAGCCAGTGTGTCATTTTGCAGCCAGTGTGCCAGTGTGTCATTTTGCAGCCAGTGTGCCATTTTGCAGCCAGTGTGCCAGTGTGTCATTTTGCAGCCAGTGTGCCATTTTGCAGCCAGTGTGCCAGTGTGTCATTTTGCAGCCAGTGTGCCATTTTGCAGCCAGTGTGTCATTTTGCAGCCAGTGTGCCATTTTGCAGCCAGTGTGCCAGTGTGTCATTTTGCAGCCAGTGTGTCATTTTGCAGCCAGTGTACCAGTGTGTCATTTTGCAGCCAGTGTGTCATTTTGCAGCCAGTGTACCAGTGTGTCATTTTGCAGCCAGTGTGTCATTTTGCAGCCAGTGTGTCATTTTGCAGCCAGTGTGTCATTTTGCAGCCAGTGTACCAGTGTGTCATTTTGCAGCCAGTGTGTCATTTTGCAGCCAGTGTACCAGTGTGTCATTTTGCAGCCAGTGTGTCATTTTGCAGCCAGTGTACCAGTGTGTCATTTTGCAGCCAGTGTACCAGTGTGTCATTTTGCAGCCAGTGTGTCATTTTGCAGCCAGTGTGCCAGTGTGTCATTTTGCAGCCAGTGTGCCAGTGTGTCATTTTGCAGCCAGTGTGCCAGTGTGTCATTTTGCAGCCAGTGTGTCATTTTGCAGCCAGTGTGCCAGTGTGTCATTTTGCAGCCAGTGTGTCATTTTGCAGCCAGTGTGTCATTTTGCAGCCAGTGTGCCAGTGTGTCATTTTGCAGCCAGTGTGCCAGTGTGTCATTTTGCAGCCAGTGTGTCATTTTGCAGCCAGTGTGCCAGTGTGTCATTTTGCAGCCAGTGTGCCAGTGTGTCATTTTGCAGCCAGTGTGCCAGTGTGTCATTTTGCAGCCAGTGTGCCAGTGTGTCATTTTGCAGCCAGTGTGTCATTTTGCAGCCAGTGTGTCATTTTGCAGCCAGTGTGTCCCATTGCAGCCTGTGCAGGGAGGAGAGCCGCCTCCGCCGCCTATTTGATCACAGCGCCGGGAACATCACAGCTCTCATTTCAATAGCTGTGTGTTCCCGGCCGCGCGCCGTCACACGCAGCCCCTCCCCCTTGTCCGGGCACTTTGATAGACAGATCATCCGTCCAATCCTGCGGATGATCTGTCTATCTAAGTGCCCGGACAAGGGGGAGGGGCTGCGTGTAACGGCGCGCGGCCGGGAACACACAGCTATTGAAATGAGAGCTGTGATGTTCCCGGCGCTGTGATCAAATAGGCGGCGGAGGCGGCTCTCCAGCGCTATACAACCCCCATGATGGGCGTCACCAGGGGCGGGGGGCGGAGCCCCGCCCCCACCCAGGCCACGCCCCATTTTGGCTCCATTATCGGCCGTTTTTCTCTTTTGGCAAATTGCCGAAAAGGGCATTTTCGGCCGATATGTTTCGGCGGCCGAAATTTCGGTGCATCCCTAATATTTATACATATTTTTTCTTATACATATATATTTTTCTTTACACGTGAGAGGTGAGCGCTGCACTGTTTTTTATGAAATATACATTGTTTTTTTGTTTTGTTTTTCACAGGTGGTTGAATGCATATGGTGTTAGCTGCCACTTTTTTTTTATTATAGGGTGTATACCCAGAAGTATTAACAAATTATTTAATTAATTATTGATTATTTGATTATTTTTTCTATATTTATTTCTTTACACTTACCTATTGAAATCATGTTCTAATTTTGATTAGAACAAATCTGAATTTGAAAACAAAGGAATAGAATTGAATAGAAAGAAAAGAATAGAAAAAATAGAATTAAAAATAAAGGGATAGGATAATAAATAAAGGTACAGAATAGAAAATAAAAGATTAAAATATAAAATAATAGAGTAAATCAGAACAAAATAGTATAGAAAATAAAGGAATAGAATGTTTGTTTTATGATTTTTATGATTTATATGCATTTTTTCACATAATATGCTGTGTGTTTTTTTTTATCTGACGGTCATGCGTATATTGTTTTAAGCACTATATTCAGACGCATTCATATATATTTATATATTTCCTTATACATATACAGTATATTTTTCTTTACACGTGAGAGGTGAGTGCTGCACTCGTTTTTATCAAATATATAATGTTTGATTCTTTCTATTCTATTGTTTTTTTTCTATTTAATTCTTTTTTGTTTATTTCTATGCTATTCAAATTTATTCTATTCAAATGTATTCTATTCAAATTTATTCTATTCAAAATTTTAATTTCAGAAAATGATTTTATTCTATTCTATTGTTTTTTCCTATTTTATTCTTTTCTATTATATTCTTTTATTTTCTATTCTAATCTATTCTTTTCTATTTTTATCAAATTTGGTGAAATTGATATATTCTATTCTATTCTTTATTCTATTCTTTTCCAGTCTCTTATTTTACTTTCTATTCTATTCTAGTCTTTTATTTTCTATTCAAATCCAAATTTATTCTATTTGAAAGTCAAATTTTGGGAGAAGGTTACATTCTATTCTATTCTGTTGTGTTATTTGCTGTTCTATTCAAATATATTCTACTTGAAATACAAATTTCAGAAGATGGTTATATTCTTTCTATTCTATTCTTTTTTTAGTCTATTCCTTTATTTTCTATTCTATTATTTTATTTTCTATTCCAATTTTTTCTATTCTGTTATTTTCTATTATATTCCTTTTATTTTCTATTCTATTTTATTTGCTTCAGAAATTTGAATTAGAATTCAATTAAAAAATTATTCAGATTAGATTTGAAAATTATTTGATTTATATTCAAAAATTATTTGAATTTCGTCCGAAAGTTAGTTTCACTATTTTGGATTCATTTAAATTTGTTACTATTCCGAATAACAAAAAATATGTCCGAATTTCGTTTCAGAATGAAACATACCGCCTACGTTTAATTGTTCATGTGTGGGTAGGGAAGGAAGCCAGAAGTGCTGGCAGAGCTTCTGGGATTGGCCAATTACTGCTCATATACAGAACTGGAAAACAACAGTGCAGCGCTCATATAAAATTGTACAATACCTATACCAAGTGATTGTAGTGTGCATAAAATAAAATACACCAAACAAAATATAACAAAAATTAAACACATGAGTGCACAAAAAGACTCCCAAGAAAGATCCAAAGGTGAGCTATCTTCTCCATTTGTAGCAGGAAAAGAAAGTGAAGTGTGTATCCCAATAGCCTGAAGGCCTTTCAGCGATAGGACCACCACACAGACCACCACAGTGTATCAAAGTGGGGGCTTACCGGACAAAGATGACCCTCACGGATGAGAGGTCAAATAGCACTTATTGTGATGTTTAATAGTACCTCCAGCTTCCTTTCAGGACTTTAACCAACAATTACACCTCTGGATATACCAGATATACCAGCAACTCAGTGTGCAATGAAGCTCAGCACCAAGATGATGCCATGAAAGAAGGAAGAAACACTCTTCAGTGCAAATCAGTCAGATAAAACCAGGTTTAATGAAACAAAATTCACTTACAAACAGAGATGTTGATCAAACACCTTATAACACATGGATAGTCAATTCACCCAAAACCAAAATGGGCGTGACTAGTACGGGCATGCGCAGGGGCGTGTGTTAAGCCTGGCTCCACCTAATGCCGCATACACACGACTGGACTTTCCGGCAAACTAGGTCCGACGGACTTTCGGCAGAGTTGCAATGGACTTGGCCACACACCAACGGACTAAGTCTGTTTGAAAGTCCATTCATTTTGAACGTTATGACGTAAACGGGACTAAACAAGGAAGTTCAATAGCCAGTAGCCAATAACCGCCGTTGCGTTGTATTTGGTCCATCGGACCAGCACACAGACGAACGGTTTACCCGATTTTTAGTCCGTCGCCCTTGAGTCCATCGGAGAGATTTGAAACATGTTCTATTTCTAGGTCTAGGTATAAAACGATCAGAGTAGCCCACACACGATTGGATTGTCCGATGGACTGATCCCGTCGAACCTAGTCTGCCGCAAAGTTTGGTCATGTGTACGTGGAATTACAGAGAGTCACTTGCGCCAAACTTTCATCCTGCATGCCTGACATGATGGCCTAGGTACCAGCTCCAGATTGAGGACAGCTGTGGGATATTTACTCATCCTCCACCCCAGCAACTGTCATCTAACGCTAGCACTACAAACCCTGGCACATTGTTGTGTGATGAGCCAGGAGCAAAGCAATATTAAAAGACTGCAGGGGACAATTCTTTGCCGGGGACAGACTCCTCAAAATGGGTACTTTCTCCAACAAATGTGGACAATTGGCAACCATGATCTAATACAAAGAAGCTTACAGTCAACAGGAAAATCAGAGTAAGCAATTTCAGGTTCAAGAGAAGAGCCTGTACCTTGCAAGATTGCAGGTAGAGCGTTAAGCAAAGGGATGATATACAGTGCTTTGAAAAAGTATTCACACCCCTGGAAATTTTCCACATGTCATGTTATAACCAAAAACGTAAATGTATTTTATTGGGATTTTATGTGATAGACCAACACATAATTGTGAAGTGGAAGGAAAATGATAAATGGTTTCCAAAATTGTTTACAAATAAATATCTAAAAAGTGTGGCATGAATTTGTATTCAGCCCCCATTACTTAGTCCACCTGTGTGTAATTTAATCTCAGTAAACAGGGGCTGAAAAATTGGGCCTTAGGCACTGGTGCTGGTGCCACGACACTGCAACCTCTCCCATATACTCTATTTGGAGTGCAGGAATGAGCCCTGCTGCAAAGCATTGCATTAAAAATTGTAATTACACGCCCCTTTTAAACAGAGGCTGAAAAATTGGGCTGGTGGCATCACCCAGAACCAAAAATGTTCTTCCAAGATATCAGCGGGATCATTGAGGAGGAAGAGGCTAGTCAGTCAACATAACATAACAGGACAGTCACTCAGCATCAGCATAGGCAGTCTTGAAGGGATGTGACATTTCCAAAAAAAATTATTTGTTTACATCAGCTTCAGGTGCTTGGTAGCTGGTGGTGATCCAAGACTGATTCATCTTTATGAAGGTCAGTCGTTCAACTGAGTCGGTGGACAGGCGCAACCTGTGATTGGTTACAAAGCCACCAGCAGCACTGAAGGTGCGTTCCGAAAGAACGCTGGATGCAGGACAGGCCAGTAGCTCAATTGCATACTGTGCAAGCTCTGACCAGTGATCCATCCTCAAGACCCAGTAAGCCAGAGGATTTTCGTGGGAAAGGTGTCCAAGTCTGACCTTTCCCCTAGGTATTCCTGCACCATGTAAATCAGACGCTGGCGATGGTTGCTGGAACCGATTATACCTTGGGGCTCCGGACTAAAAAATTGTCTGAATGCATCGGTCAGACGGCCACCTTCTCCACCGCTCCTTCTGACCGATGCCTCAGCAACACGTTGTCCAGGACCAGGAGTTTGTAACCTTCCAGTCTCTGGGAACGCGTTGCACAGACCTTTCTGCAAGGCCTCCCGGAGATGTCTCATCCTCTGCTCCCTCTGCGACGGCAAGATAAGGTCCTCAACCTTACCCTTGCACCGTGGATCAAGGAGAGTGGCCAACCAGCAATGGTCCCTCTCCTTGATCCGAAGAATATGCGGATCCTTCTGCAGGCTTTGCAGGATCAGGGAGGCCATGCAGCGTAGGTTAGCTGAGGCATTCGGTCTGGAGTCCTCTGGGTCACTAAGGACAACATGATCCGCAGCCACCTCCTCCCAGCCACGTAGAAGTCCACGGGTTTCTTGGGACTGTAAATCATCCCTACAAGACTGCTGCTGCTGATGCTGAGTGCCAGGCTCCACCTCCATGCTGACACAATCCTCCTCGTCCTCTTCCTGTGTGATGGGTGGGACAGCAGGAACACTGTCTGGATAAAGGGGGCCTTGAGAGGCAAGGAAGTCCTCCTCTTCCTGCCTTTGTTCTGCCTCATGTGCCCTGTCCATTATTCCACGCAGCGTATGCTCCAACAGGTGGACAAGAGGTACAGTGTCACTGATGCATGCACTGTCACTGCTCACCATCCTTGTGGCCTCCTCAAACGGTGACAGGACAGTGCATGCAGCCCTGATCATGCCCCACTGGCGTGGTGAGAAAAAAACGAGCTCCCCTGACCCTGTCCTGGTGCCATAGTCGCACAGGTACTTATTGATGGCCCTCTGCTGCATGTGCAGCTGCTGCAACATGGCCAACGTTGAGTTCCACCGGGTGGGCGTGCCACATATAAGGCGGTTCTTGGGCAGGTTCAACTCCTTTTGGAGCTCAGCCAGCCGAGCACTGGCATTAAATGACCAGCGGAAATGCACCCAGACTTTCCTGGCCTGCTTCAGGACATCCTAAAAGCCCGGGTACCTGCCCAAAAACCACTGCACCACCAGGTTAAGGACGTGAGCCATACAGAGCACATGGGTCAGTTGTCCCTGTCGGAGGGCGGAGTGTAGGTTGGTGCCATTGTCGCAAACCACCATTCCTGGCTTAAGCTGGTGTGGCGTCAACCACCTCTCGGCCTGCCCCTGCAGAGCTGACAAAATATCTGCCCCAGTGTGGCTCCTGTCCCCCAAACAAACCAGTGCAAGCATGGTATGGCATCGTTTTGCCTGCGTACTTGCGTAGCCCCTTGAATGCCTACGGACAGGGCTGCTGATAGAAATCATGGGGCCCCGTACAGCCTACCTGATGGGGCCCCCTTTAGCCACATCCCTGGCCTCGCCCCTATACCGAGAGGCTAGGGTATACAGGCAGCACCCCCCACCAATTTAACACAACTAGAGGATGATCAAATGAAATGGAATCAGTATACAAAGGTTAACTTTTTCTGAAAGATATTAAAGGAACACTCTAACCACAATGACCACTTCAGTGATTTGAAGTGATCAAAGGTGGTAGGAGTCAGTATGTGGGATGGCATATGAATATACCAAGGTGGTATAATGATTGGCTTCTAACACGGAGGGCTACACATAGATCAAAATTTGTCCGATTACTGCTAAACTGAATTTTGATGTGTGTGTATCCAGCTTTACCCAATTTCTTGCTTTAGCTGGCTTCTTCCAGCGCTGAATGGTTCCCTACAGCGCTTGTGTATGTTTTACTGACTATGGTGTCCTTTTATGAAGCAGTGAAATCTATTCACTACTTCATTCTCCGGCATTCACAGAGGAGATCTTTCTCCTCTGTATGTCAGTTTATAAAGCGGAGTAGATCGCTTCACCCTTGGAGGAGTGAAGTGATCTACAAACGCCTCTAACACTGGAGAACGGCCCCTAATACTGCTATCTCGTGAGACTTTACAAGATTACAGTACGAGAAATTCACCAATACACAGAGATGTCAATTTATTAAGCAGTGATAAATTATCACAGCTCAATACACTGACACACGGCGTGATTAATGTTAGTAAAATAAAGAGTCCCCCTACATAATATATACATGTATACACACACAGACATTATATATACATGTATATACACAAACATTATATATATACACATTATATATAAATATGACAGGGGGACATGGTTACAGTGTTGGGGGTCTGAACGAGGCATAAGGAAGTTAATCATCTTTCTCTTTCCTCCTCAGATTCCCCAGATTCTGTCTTCACTCCCCGATTCTCCACCTCTGAGTTGGTGAATCGGGGAGTGTGAATTCTGGCACAGATCGCCAGTGAAGCGCTGAGATCGCAGCTTCATAAACTGTCCGTTTCTGTGTCATTCAATGAGGATTCTCAGTGTGTGGAGATAATCGGCGGGAGAACATATTCAAACACTTCTCCCCTGATTATCTCTGGTTCATAAACTGTTTATGGGCTGTGATCAGCGGCGATCCTCTGGATCACTGCTGATCACTGCTTCACAAACAGACACCTAAGCCCAGTTGCTCACACTTCAGCCCCCTTGCGATGTGATGAGGTTTGGTGGAGGAAGAGGGCTCTGCAGCTGGCTGGAGCATGGAAACAGGTAAGTGAAAGAGTCTATCCCCAACCCCCCCCCCCCCCCCCCCCACACACACACACACACTGCAAGGTTGGACTTTATTTCATTTCCTGGAGATGGGCTGTATTATATATATATGTATACACTTTCTTTGCTGTTAATACTCAACTTTATGAATATGTTAGGAATATACTGGGACTTTTCAGGTGCTATATAAATATATTCAACATACAACTATATTAAAAGAATGATTTTGTGAAATGCATCTGTGTGTAGTCCCTGAAAAGTCCCATTATTTTCCTAGCATATTCATGAATTTAGCTTTCACTTCCACCAGACCTGTCCTGCTGAGGTGCAGGGCAAGTTTACAGCACAGATTTGTACAGAGGCAGAACGGGGATCACAGGAGAAGAATGCAATCTGTCACCTGTTATCTTGCCTTGAGGAGAGCTCCGGTGTTCTGTCCTTCCCGAGGAGGGGGAGGGAGGCTCGGGTGCTGATAGGAATACACGTCCCCTCTTCTCTTATCCATAGACCCCTGTGTTATCTGAGATCCGGGCTCCTGGGGTGCTGCTCTCCTCCTCCCTCGGTCAGCACTGTGCAGTCAGGCTTTTTTCTTTTTTTTTTATTATTCTAAATGCTGTTAAGATTGCTCGGGCCCCCCCTACTGGCTGGGCCCGGTACAACAGGGTCAGCTGTACTGGCTTATCAGCGGCCCTGCCTACGGAGCACCGCCGGTTCCCGAGGACAGAGCACTGTAAGAGGCCATGGAGGAAGAAAAAGAGGAGGGGGTGGAGGACAGAGGTGTGTCACAACCAGTAGTAGCATTTTGGAGGCGTGGTGGCGGAACAACCTCCAACACTATTGCACATTGTCCTGCATCCTTCCCAGCTGCCAGAAGAGTGACCCAATGGGCCGTGAAAGACAGGTAACGTCCCTGTCCATGCCTGCTGGACCATGAGTCAGCGGTAATATGCACCTTACCGCTGACCACCCTGTCCAGCGAGGCAAGGACATTGCCTTCCACATGCTGGTAGAGAGCCGGAATCGCCTTCTGTGAGAAAAAGTGGAGTTTGGGGACCTGCCACTGAGGAACCGCACATTGCACAAATTCACGGAAGGGGGCCGAGTCTACCAACTGAAAAGGCAGCAGTTGAAGTGCTAGCAATTTGGCCAAGCTAGCATTCAACTGCAAGGCATGTGGATGGCTGGGAGTGAACTTCTTTCTACGGTCCAGCAGCTGGGGCAGGGAAATTTGCATGCTACAATCGGATGTGGGTGTACTGCTAGCAGAGTGCCCGCAAGCACTTGGCTGTGACACACCTAATTCTACACATTCATTCCTCTCAGTGCAGATTTCAGAAAGGACTGAAGGTCTAGTGGGGTTGGAGATCCCAGCTGATGAGGAGCAAGGAGAGGTCCGCTTTGTTCTTTGGTGGGGGCCTTTAATGTATGCTTGCCAACGAGCTGCATGGCAGGTCAACATATGTCTGGTCAAGCATGTGGTGCCCAAGCGGCTGATGTTTTGGCCACGCAAGATACACTTGAGACATATGTTGCAAATCACAGCGGTGTGATCTGATGCACTCGTCTCAAAAAAGGCCCACACCAAAGAACTTTTGGAATAACGCACAAAGGCAGCTCCCTGCACAGGCGGAGCTCTGCGGTATGATTCAGTCAGAGTGCTGCCCCTAAGCTGGCCCCCGGAGGGCATCCTGCCTCATTGGAGATGCGCCTCCTCCTCCTCCTCTCTCCTATCAGGCACCCACGTGGAGTCAGTGGCCTCATCATCCCCTCCCTCTTCATCACTGCAGCAAACCTGGCAGAATGCTGCAGCTTGTGGAACATGACTGCCAGATTGCTGTCCTTCTTGAGCATCCCCTCTTTCTGCGCGCACGCTACTGCCTTCCTCTAGATGAGTATCATCATCAGAGCCTTCAAAACACTGGGCATCCTCCTGGAGCATGTACCCAACACTGTGCTCAAACAGTTCGGGGGACTCCTCAGGAGGACATGGTGGGTCTAGGGAAGGAGTCACTGATGAGGACATTGAGATGAGGGAAGAGGATGTGTTGGCAGCTGCTTTGCTAGTACCCTGAGCCTGGGTGAGAGAGGATGAGGAGGATGAAGAGGGCTTGGTCATCCACTCTACGAATTCTTCGGCATGATGCGGCTTAACATGTCCAGCTGCCGAAAATAAGGACAAGCGTGTCCTATGGCCACGTGCTGATGACGATGCACCGCGTCCACGACCAGCTTCTAGACACAGAGCCTGCTTGCCCTCTTTTATTGGCTCGTGACTGTCTGCCTCTCCTTGTTGGCCTTCCAGACATAGTAATGACCTGCAGGGAGACGGGAAAACCAGCAATTAGGTAGTGTATATTGTGCTTGAGGCACACAGCACCCACTAACTCCTGCAGATGCCTGTATGATAGAACACCAGCAATAAAGGGTAGATATAGGGGTATACTGTGCTGGAGACACACAACACCCACTAACTCCTGCAGGTGGCTCTATTAGAGAACAGCAATAAAGGGTAGATACAGGTGTATACTGTGCTGTGCTGTGCTGGAGGCACACAACACCCACTAACTCCTGCAGATGGCTCTATTAGAGAACTCCAGCAATAAAGGTAGATACAGGTGTATACTGTGCTGTGCTGGAGGCACACAACACCCACTAACTCCTGCAGATGGCTCTATTAGAGAACTCCAGAAATAAAGGGTAGATACAGGTGTATACTGTGCTGTGCTGGAGGCACACAACACCCACTAACTCCTGCAAATGCCTTTATTATAGAACACCAGCAATAAAGGGTAGATACAGGTGTATACTGCGCTGGAGGCACACAACACCCACTAACTCCTGCAGATGGCTGTATTAGAGAACTCCAGCAATAAAGGGTAGATACAGGTGTATATTGTGCTGTGCTGGAGGCACACAACACACACTAACTCCTGCAGATGGCTCTATTGGAGAACAGCAATAAAGGGTAGATACAGGTGTATATTGTGCTGTGCTGAAGGCACACAACACCCAATAACTCCTTCAGATAGCTCTATTGGAGAACAGCAATAAAGGGTAGATACAGGTGTATATTCCTTCTTGAGCATCCCCTCTTTCTGCACTCACGCTACTGCCTTCCTCTAGATGAGTATCATCATCAGAGAGCCTTCAAAACACTGGGCATCCTCCTGGAGCATGTACCCAACACTGTGCTCAAACAGTTCGGGGGACTCCTCAGGAGGACATGGTGGGTCTAGGGAAGGAGTCACTGATGATGACATTGAGACGAGGGAAGAGGATGCGTTGGCAGCTGCTTTGCTAGTACCCTGAGCCTGGGTGAGAGAGGATGAGGAGGATGAAGAGGGCTTGGTCATCCACTCTACGAATTCTTCGGCATGATGCGGCTTAACATGTCCAGCTGCCGAAAATAAGGACAAGCGTGTCCCATGGGCTACGTGCTGATGACGATGCAGCGCATCCAAGACCAGCACTGTTGTCTCTAGACACAGAGCCTGCTTGCCCTCTTTTATTGGCTCGTGACTGCCTCTCCTTGTTGGCCTTCCAGACATAGTAATGACCTGCAGGGAGACGGGAAAACTAGCAATTGGGTAGTGTATATTGTGCTTGAGGCACACAACACCCACTAACTCCTGCAGATGCCTGTATGATAGAACACCAGCAATAAAGGGTAGATATAGGTGTATACTGTGCTGGAGGCACACAACACCCACTAGCTCCTGCAGATGGCTCTATTAGAGAACAGCAATAAAGGGTAGATACAGGTGTATACTGTTCTGTGCTGGAGGCACACAACACCCAATAACTCCTGCAGATAGCTCTATTGGAGAACAGCAATAAAGGGTAGATACAGGTGTATATTCCTTCTTGAGCATCCCCTCTTTCTGCACTCACGCTACTGCCTTCCTCTAGATGAGTATCATCATCAGAGAGCCTTCAAAACACTGGGCATCCTCCTGGAGCATGTACCCAACACTGTGCTCAAACAGTTCGGGGGACTCCTCAGGAGGACATGGTGGGTCTAGGGAAGGAGTCACTGATGATGACATTGAGACGAGGGAAGAGGATGCGTTGGCAGCTGCTTTGCTAGTACCCTGAGCCTGGGTGAGAGAGGATGAGGAGGATGAAGAGGGCTTGGTCATCCACTCTACGAATTCTTCGGCATGATGCGGCTTAACATGTCCAGCTGCCGAAAATAAGGACAAGCGTGTCCTATGGCCACGTGCTGATGACGATGCACCGCGTCCACGACCAGCTTCCAGACACAGAGCCTGCTTGCCCTCTTTTATTGGCTCGTGACTGTCTGCCTCTCCTTGTTGGCCTTCCAGACATAGTAATGACCTGCAGGGAGACGGGAAAACCAGCAATTAGGTAGTGTAGATTGTGCTTGAGGCACACAACACCCACTAACTCCTGCAGATGCCTGTATGATAGAACACCAGCAATAAAGGGTAGATATAGGGGTATACTGTGCTGGAGGCACAAAACACCCACTAACTCCTGCAGATGGCTCTATTAGAGAACAGCAATAAAGGGTAGATACAGGTGTATACTCTGCTGTGCTGGAGACACACAACACCCACTAACTCCTGCAGGTGACTCTATTAGAGAACAGCAATAAAGGGTAGATACAGGTGTATACTGCACTGGAGGCACACAACACCCACTAACTCCTGCAGATGGCGCTATTAGAGAACAGCAATAAAGGGTAGATACAGGTGTATACTGCGCCGGAGGCACACAACACCCACTAACTATAATTGGCCACAGGCATCCTATTATTAGGGGGGCTGAATACAAATGCACACCACACTTTTCACATATTTACTTGTAAAAACAATTGAAAAGCATTTATCATTTTCCTTTCACGTCACAATTATGTGCCACTTTATGTTGGTCTATCACATAAAATCCCAATAAAATACATTTACGTTTTTGGTTGTAACATGACAAAATGTGGAAAATTCTAAGGGATGTGAATACTTTTTCAAGGCCACGTAAATGTAATTTTACAAAAAATTCCTCAAAAAATAAATAAATATTAAGTAAGTAAGTTTATGATTTTGTTTTGGGCTACAACCATAGCCATGTGGGTTAAACACCCTTAATCAAAATATTCAAAACACAAACATTGTCACTAGCTGGTAAATGGTTAGTGTGAATGGGCCCTTAGGTTAGATAAGTTGTGCTCATATAAAGAGATTATAAGGGGACTAGACTACTACCAGACCTTTTATATGGGGCTGGTTGGCTACTGTTGAAAGGTAAATGCTGCCCATACTCTACTCGATATACAAGTAACCATACTACAGTATATCCCTTCCCCTACCTCTTGTATCTTTTTACATGTGGTGCCCCCCCCCCCCCTTTTTAGTCGTTCTGATCAAAATTTGTTTTCTGCAATGTTCCTCATTTTGACTGCCCGTTTGATCGAAGATGACCACTTTGTATCTTTGTATTCTGACAATGTGATGTAACTTTGGAATTTATTTTATTTGTGTAAATCGTGTTACCTTTGTACCTGCTCACTTCTACCATAAAAAATTGTTTATTTATAAAAATCCCAACTCCAGGGTTATCCCCTCTGTCCTGCTGGAACACACCCACCCCCCACTTTTTTTTTTATACTTACCTTTTTCTGATGTCCCCAAGTCAGTTTTGTTATGGTTAGGGTCCTCAATTCCTTTAAATCTTCTCCTGGGGTAGTCCATGATAATGCATTGTCATACTGTGAATGAATGACACTGTGGTGACGCCCCCTTAGGAGTCAGGCCAACTAAACCTGCACTTACAATATTTCCTCTGTCTTCTGGGGTTGAGTGATGCTGGGTGTCATTCAACCTGGAAAAATTAGGACATCTTGTGGCAATATGAAGTACTGCTTGAGGTAGCTTCAGGTTGAAGATGAGTATTGCAAATTTAGCTGTTTTTTATTTTTAACATCTAATGAGGATCTATTATGAAAAAAGAGGGGGCTTCTTGTTGTAGAAGCTAAACAGTTGGGCAATTTTATTTTATTTTGCACCAGGGTTTGTAATGTTACTACCGTATTTTTCGGACTATAAGGCGCACGTAAAAGCCTAAATTTTCTCCCAAAAACGACCGTGCGCCTTATAGTCCGGTGCGCCTTATATATGACCTGTTGACATCGCTGGAGTTCTTTGTTAACAGTATCTGTCATCTTGACGTAAACCTTCGGACTATAAGGCGCACGTAAAAGCCTAAATTTTGTCCCAAAATCGACCGTGCGCCTTATAGTCCGATGCGCTTTATATATATGGAAATATCCATTTTATCAGCCGGTCGTTGCTAGTGCGCCTTATAATCCGGTGCGCCTTATAGTCCGATGCGCCTTATATATGGAAATATCCATTTTATCAGCCGGTCGTTGCTAGTGCGCCTTATAATCCGGTGCGCCTTATAGTCCGAAAAATACGGTAGTTGTCAATTTTTGAGTATGATCACTTAAAATGGCTGTAAACTGAAATTAAATGAAAAATTAACTGGGCATATCCCTCCACAGTATATTCTTGCCTTAATCCAAAGCACTTAGTGTTATTTCTGTCTCCTCTATTTTCCCTCTGCTATCCGCTATTGAGCCTAACAAAACAAATCTATATTTTCTTGTAGGACTTTTCAGGCACCAAAAACATCAGAAAATTGACAACAAAATATTTTTTTATTATCAAACAATGATAAATAAAAATGGAACAATGGCTAGTCACATACAGTGGGTAAAATAAGTATTGAATACGTCACTATTTTTCTAGATAAATATATTTGAAATGAATTTTCACCACATGTTGGTAACAACCCATACAATCCATATATACAAAGAAACGCAAATAAGTTCAGAAATTAAGTCATGTGTAATAAAATGGAATAACACAGGGAAAAAGTATTGAACACGCTAACTGAAATGTATTTAAAGTGGTAGTAAAGCCTGTTGTGATCTTTAACAAAAGCAAAGAGAGAGGTGGCTAATATCTCACCAATATCTCTATCACAGACTCAGGGTTTCTGGCTTCATTCATTACAGCTTGCGCCAGAACTATTCCCCATCTTTTTGCTTTGTGAGCTTTACCTACAGGTAAGTATAACAAGACTTACCTGTAGATAAAATGAATACCTCTTAAACCTGCACTGTTTAAGAAATATTTACCCTGGATGCAGCCAGTGTTGTCACCAGCACATGCGCTCTGAGTTTACTACCGCTTTGATACTTACGTACAAAGTCCTTTGTTGGTACTGATAGCTTCAAGACACCTCCTGTATGGAGAAACTAGGCGCATGCATTGCTCAGGTGTGATTTTTGGCCCATTCTTCCACAGTCTTCAAATCTTGAAGGTTCTGTGGACCTCCTCTATGAACTCTGATCTTTAGTTCTTTCCATCGATTTTCTATTGGATTTCATGTCAAGTGATTGGCTGGGCCATTCTAGCAGCTTTATTTTCTTTAAAACTATTTGAGAGTTTCATTGGCTTTGTGTTTGGGATCATTACCTTGCTGAAATGTCCACCCTTCATCATCCAGGTAGACGGCAGCAGATTTTTATTAACCACTTCAGCCTCGGACCATTTTGCTGGCTTAAGACCACACCACTTTTTGCGATTCGGCACTGCGTCGCTTTAACTGACAATTGTGCAGTTGGGCTCCCAAACAAAATTGATGTCCTTTTTTTCCCACAAATAGAGCTTTCTTTTGGTGGTATTGGATCACCCCTGCGGTTTTTATTTTTTGCGCTATAAACAAAAATAGAGCGACAATTTTGAAAAAAATGCATAATTTTTAACTTTTTGTTATAATAAATATCCCCCAAAAATATATTTAAAAAAACGTTTTTTTCCCTCAGTTTAGGCCGATACGTATTCTTCTACATATTTTTGGTAAACAAAATCGCAATAAGCGATTATTGATTGGTTTGTGCAAACGTTATAGCATTTACAAAATAGGGGATAGTTTTATGGCATTTTTATTAATAATTTTTTTTTACTAGTAATGGCGGTGATCAGTGATTTTTATTGTGACTGCGACATTATGGTGGACACATCAGACATTTTTGACACATTTTTGGGACCATTGTCATTTATATAGCAATCACTGCTATACAAATGCATTGATTCCTGTGTAAATGACACTGGCAGTGAAGGGGTTAACCAGCGGGTGGCAGTGTAGGGGTTAAGTGTTCCTATGGGCATGTTACTAACTGTGGGGGGCTGTTTTTTTTTTTTAGTGAACACTGATCTCTGCTCCAATCCCATGGAGCAGAGATCAGCATCACTTGTTGCTAGGCAGAACTGGGAGATGCTGTTTACAATGGCATCTCCTAGTTCAGCCGCCCCGTGAGACGATCGCGGGTATGCATGCGGTGATCGAGTCCGTGGGACCCGCGACCGGACTCACGGGGGTCCCGACGATGGCAGGGCGGCAAATTTAAAGGGACATACAGGTACGCCCATTTGCCTGCCCGTGCCATTCTGCCGACGTACATCGGCGTGCGCCGGTCGGGAAGTGGTTAAGAATGTCTTGGTACATTTTTCCATTCAGCCTTCCCTCAATGATATGAAATTTGCCAGTACCATATGCTGAAAAACAGCCCCACACCATGATGTTCCCACCTCCAAACTTCACTGTTGGTATGGGGGGGGGGGTTGTTTTGGGGGTGATGTGCAGTGCCATTTGACCTCCAAACATGGTCTGTATAATTGCTTCCAAAGAGTTCAATTTTGGTCTCATCTGACTAGACTATATTCTCCCCGTATTTCACAGGTTTATCTAAATGTTGTGCAGCAAACTTTAAATGAGCTTCAAAATTTTTTTCTTCAGCAATGGAGTCTTGCGTTGTGAGTGTGCATACAGGCCATGGAGGTTCAGTGCCTTACTTATTATTTTCTTAGAAACAATTGTACCTGCTAATTCCAGGTCTTGGACAACTCTTCTGATAATACTTTTCACTCCTCTGTCAGAAATCTTGCGGAGAGGACTTGGTCGTGGCCGGTTTATGGTGAAGTGATGTCCTTTCCACTTCTGGATTATGGACCCAACAGTGCTCACTGGAACACTCAGATGTTTAGAACTCCTTCTGTAACCAATGCCATCAGTATGTTTTGCAACAATAAGGAGAGCTCTTTGCTTTTACCCATCATAAGATGTTTCTTGTGTGACACCTTGGTAATGAGACACCTTTTTATAAGCCATCAGTTGAGACTGAACCAGCTGATATTAATTTTGAATTTGCACTGACAAGGGGCAGGATTGATTTCTAATTACTGATACATTTCATCTTATGTCTTATTTATTTACCTTCATGTGTTCATGGGTTTTTGCCAACATGTGGTGAAAATTTTATGTCAATATCACCTTTAGAAATATATTTATCTACAAAAATGGTGACATCTTCAATACTTATTTTACCGGCTCTACTGTCACTGTATACAATATCCCATATAAAAGAACCATCCTAGGACCACATGTGTCACAGAGTTATCACCATAACATGACAAATCTTGACAGAGGATCACATCGGAAGCTGTCTTATACATCCTGGCCAGGCAAGTTGGAACCAGATACCATCTGATCAAGACCTTAACCACTTAACAACCGCCCATTGCCGATTAACGGCTTCAGGGCGGTTGTTTAACTCTGAGAGGCCGTTAATTAACGGCCTCCCAGAATTCTGCTCTCGCGCGCCCCCTGGGGCGCGCACACGAGAGCATCCGTGACCGCTGGGTCCAGTGGACCCGGCGCATCACGAATCACGGTAAACGGGACGGAGTGATCACTTGTAAACAAGCCGGCGTCATGTTATGACGCCGGTTCCTCCCTCCCCCTCCCTGTACCGATCGGTACAGCGGAGGGGGAAGAGATCGGTGTCAGCAGCGATGTGGGCTGCATCTGCAGTGCCCACATCGCTGCTCGCCGAAAATTAACCCCTCGATTCCCTGCATTACTCTGCAATACCCTGCCATTACTCTGCAATGCCCTGCAGCACTCTGCAATGCCCTGCAACACTCTGCAATGCCCTGCAACACTCCGCAACGCCTTGCAACACTCCGCAACACCCTGCAACACCCTGCAACACTCCGCAACACTCTGCAATACCCTGCAACACTCTGCAACACCCTGCAACACCCTGCAACACTCTGCAACACTCTGCAACACTCTGCAACACCTTGCAACACTCTGCAACACTCTGCAACACTCTGCAATACCCTGCAACACTCTGCAACACCCTGCAACACCTTGCAACACTCTGCAACACTCTGCAACACTCTGCAACACTCTGCAACACTCTGCAACACCTTGCAACACTCTGCAACACTCTGCAACACCTTGCAACACTCTGCAACACTCTGCAACACCTTGCAACACTCTGCAACACTCTGCAATACCCTGCAACACTCTGCAACACCCTGCAACACTCTGCAACACTCTGCAACACTCTGCAACACTCTGCAACACCTTGCAACACTCTGCAACACCTTGCAACACTCTGCAACACTCTGCAACACCTTGCAACACTCTGCAACACTCTGCAACACCTTGCAACACTCTGCAACACTCTGCAACACTCCGCAACACTCCGCAACACTCTGCAACACCCTGCAACACCCTGCAACACTCTGCAACACTCTGCAACACCCTGCAACACTCCGCAACACTCTGCAACACTCTGCAACACCCGCCAATACCCTGCAACACTCTGCAATGCTCTGCAACACCCGCCAATACCCTGCAACACTCTGCAATGCTCTGCAACACCCGCCAATACCCTGCAATGCTCTGCAACGCAGTACTCTGCAACGCCATACTCTTGAGATACCCAGCCATACTCTGAGATACCCAGCCATAGTCGGTGATACCCTGCAATACCCAGCCATAGACATCCCCCCCCCCCCTCCCGCCGCCCTCTGCCCTCCGGTGCTTCTACCGATTCGCTAATATGATCAAAGCCAAAATCTTTTTTTTTTTTTCAGGCTTCCCAGCTTAGAGGTGAGATGCGGGGTCTTATTGACCCCACATCTCACTGTAAAGAGGACCTGTCATGCCATATTCCTATTACAAGGGATGTTTACATTCCTTGTAATAGGAATAAAAGTGATCAAAAAAAATATTTTTGGGGAAAAAAATGTCAAACTAAAATAAATAAAGTAAAATGAACAATAAAAAAAATGTTTTTTTTTAAAGCGCCCCTGTCCCCATGTGCTCGCATGCAGAAGCGAACGCATACGTAAGTCCCGCCCACATATGAAAACGGTGTTCAAACCACACATGTGAGGTATCGCTGCGAACTTTAGAGCGAGAGCAATAATTCTAGCCCTAGACCTCCTCTGTAACTCAAAACATATAACCAGTAAAAAAATTTAAATAGTCGCCTATGGAGATTTTTAAGTAGCGACGTTTGGCGCCATTCCACGAGCGTGTGCAATTTTGAAGAGTGACATATTAGGTATCTATTTACTCAGCGTAACTTCATCTTTCACATTATGCAAAAATTGGGCTAACTTTACTGTGTTTTTTTTTTTTAAGCACAAAACTGTTTTTTTTCCAAAAAAACACATTCGAAAAATTACTGCGCAAATACCGTGCGAGATAAAAAGTTGCAAAGACCACCATTGTATTCTCCAGGGTGTTTGCTAAAAAAACATATATAATGTTTTGGAGTTCTATGTAATTTTCTAGCAAATAAATGATGATTTTTACATGTAGGAGAGAAATGTCAGAATTGTCCTGGGTGCTCCAGAACACCTGATGGCGCTCCATGCATGTTGGGCCTCTGTATGTGGCCACACTGTGTAAAAGTCTCACACATGTGGTATCGCCGTACTCGGGAGTAATAGCAGAATGTGTTTTGGGGTGTAATTTGTGGTATGCATATGCTGTGTGTGAGAAATAACCTGATAATATGACAATTTTGTGAAAAAAAAAAAAAAAGTAAAAAGAATCTTGATTTTGCAAAGAATTGTGGGAAAAAATTACAACTTCAAAAAACTCATCATGCCTCTTACTAAATACCTTGGAATGTCTTCTTTCCAAAAAGGGGTCATTTGGGGGGTATTTGTACTTTTCTGGCATGTTAGGGTCTCAAGAATTGAAATAGGCCGTCAGTATTTCAGGTGTGATCAATTTTCAGATATTGGCACCATAGCTTGTGGACTCTATAACTTTCACAAAGACCAAATAATATCCACCAATTTGTACTTATTTTTACCAAAGATATGTAGTGGTATAAATTTTGGCCAAAATTTATGAAGAAAAAATTACTAATCTGCTAAATTTTCTAACAGAAACAAAGAAAAATTCATTTTTTTACAGAATTTTCGGTATTTTTTCTTTTATAGCACAAAAAATAAAAAACCCAGCGGTGATTAAATACCACCAAAAGAAAGCTCTATTTGTGTGAAAAAAAAACAAACACTGCAGCTGCTGACTTAATCAGCCCACTTACCTGTCCAGGGCGCCCGCGATGTTGGCCGCCCGACGGCTTCACTGCCCGTTTCCTACTGCGCATGCGCGAGTCACGCAGCGCTTTGTGAATGGGACGCGCTGTGTTCTGGAACACACAGTTCCCAGAACACAGCACAACCCATTACCCAGAAGACGCCGCACGGAGGAGAGAAGAAAGAAGATCTCCGCGGAGGAGGAAGAGGAAGATTAGGATTATGTGCCTAGCAACAGGCACTTCTGGTAAGTAAAAAAAAAAAAATTTTTTTCATTTTTTTTTTTTAGATTTTTTTGTAATTTTTTATATATTTTTTTTTTTCAGGGTGGCCCTCCACTTTAAGGAGACATTCAAGATACCCTTATGAGAAACCTGTGGTCTGGACGACCAAGACTCCAGATCCAGAGCATGTATGGTTGTTTCTGAGCTCGAGTGAGCAGAGATCCGTACACCATGGATATGCCACCCCTAGTACCCTGGTTTCTAGTGCACCATTGTTCACATGCTTTCAGAGATGGTGGACCCCCTGAGGACCCCAGAGTCCGTAAAAAAATGAGCTCAACGGTCCTCTTTTATTGTGGAGTTTTATCATTGTTTGCGATAATAAAATGTATTTTTATATATTTCCTGATGTTTTTGGTGCCTAAGAAGCCCCACAAGGCAGAGAATGCTGTTTTTTTTTGGTAGTTTTATCAAATCTGATCTCAATTGAGCCCAAGTTGATCGGCCAGGATCAATTATAGATCGTTTATAACTATTAGAAGAGATTGATTGGAAAATAAATTGGTCATTTATTGAGGCGTGTATGGCCATCGTTATCTTCCAACCATCTAATGAACTCCACTTCCCTGTGTGTGCCATATTGATCCATTGTGTTGACTACTATTGATTGATTATTCCTATCAGATGAGACTGTTTGAAAATGCAATTGATCACTTATTGGTGTGTCTACGGTCACCATGATCTTCACTTATTGGTGTGTCTATGGTCACCATTATCTTCCAACTATCTTTCGAATTCCCCGTGTTGGGCATATCGATTGTGTTGTGGACTATTGATTGATTATTCCTATTGTTAGTGATCAAATCTTTATTGACATCTGTACAACCACCATTATCTCCCAACTATCTATTTAATTCCCTGCGTTTTGGCATATCAATCATGTTGTTGACTTTTGATTAATTATTACTGTTGGTAGCAATTGATCAGAAAAGCATCAAACATTTTTTGAAAAGTGTACGGCCATCATTATCTTCCAACTATCTGTCGAATTTCCCATGTTTGGCATATTGATCATGTTGCTGAAGATTGATTTTTCCTCAGATCGTTTATTCCTATCAGAAAAGATCGATTGGAAAACAAATCAGTCATTTATTGACATGTGTATGGCCACCGTTATCTTCCAGCCATCTAATAAACTCCACTTCCCTGTGTGTGCCATATTGATCAATTGTGTTGTCCACTATTGATTGATTATCCCTATCGGGAGAGACCGATTGGGAATGCAATTGATCATTTATTGGTGTGTTTACGGTCACCATTATCTTCCAACTACCTGTCGAATTTCCCATGCTGGGCATATTGATCGTGTTGTTGACTATTGATTGATTATTCCTATTGCTAGTGATTGATCAGAAAAGGATCAAACATTTATTGAAATGTGTACGGCCACCATTATCTTCCAACTATCTATCGAATTTCCCATGTTTGGCATACCGATTGTGTTGCTGACTATTGATTGATTATTCCTCAGATCGTTTATTCCTATCAGGAAAGATTGATTAGAAAATAAATCAGTCATTTATTTACATGTGTATGGCCACCGTTATCTTCCAACCATCTAATGAACTCCATTTCCCTGTGTGTGCCATATTTATCAATTGTGTTATCTACTATTAATTGATTATTCCTATCAGATGAGACCGATTGAAAATGCAATTGATCACTTATTGGTGAGTCTACAGTCACTATTATCTTCCAACTATCTGTCAATTTCCCCATGTTGGGCATATTGATCATGTTGTTGACTATGATTATTCCTATTGTTAGTGATCAAACATTTATTGAAATCTGTATGGCCACCATTATCTTCCAACTATCTATTGAATTCCCCGTGTTTGGCATATCAATCATGTTGTTGACTTTTGATTAATTATTACTGTTGGTAGTGATTGATCAGAAAAGGATCAAACATTTATTGAAAGGTGTACGGCCACCATTATCTTCCAACTATCTGTCGAATTTCCCATGTTTGGCATATTGATCGTGTTGCTGATTATTGATTATTCCTCAGATAGTTTATTCCTATCAGAAAAGATTGATTAGAAATAAATCAGTCATTCATTGACATGTACGTGTGTGGCCACCGTTATCTTCCAGCCATCTAATGAACTCCACTTCCCTGTGTGTGCCATATTGATCGATTGTGTTGTCTACTATTGATTGATTATTTATATTGGGAGAGACTGGGAATGCAATTGATCATTTATTGGTGTGTCTACAGCCACCATTATCTTCCAGCTATCTGTCAAATTCCCCATGTTTGGCATATCGATCGTGTTGTTGACTATTGATTGATTATTCCTATTGCTAGTGATTGATCAGAAAAGGATCAAACATTTATTGGTGTGTCTACAGCCACCATTATCTTCCAACTATCTATTGAATTTCCCATGTTTGGCATATCGATCGTGTTGTTGACTATTGATTGATTAATCCTCAGACCGTTTATTCCTATCAGAAAAGATTGATTAGAAAATAAATTGGTTATTTATTGACATGTGTATAGCCACCGTTATCTTCCAACCATCTAATGAACTCCACTTCCCTGTGCGTGCCATATTGATCGATTGTGTTGGTTACTATTGATTATTCCCATTTGGGAGACCACGATTGGAAATGCAATTGATCATTTATTGGTGAGTCTACGCCCACCATTGTTAACGTCCAACTATCTGTCTGTTTGGCATATCGATCGGGTTGCTGACTATTGATCGATTATTCCTATTAAGAGAGATTGATCAGAAAAGGATCAAACATTTATTGAAGTGTGTATGACCAGCATTATGTGTTTGGACAGCCAGCCTCATTGCTGTAAACACATCTGGTCTGGTGATCAGTGTGTCTGTGCCGGACTCGGCTGTCACTGTCCCGGTGTGATCATCCGTCAACCTCCAGGACTACATCTCCCATGATGCTTCACTCTGACAAAGAGTCAGCTGCGGAAGTCAGCGTGACCTGTCCTTAGAGAAGGGGGAGGAGCGAACAGAGGGAGATCTGGCATGCAATCAGCTCTGTGATCAGGAAAGAAGACTGTGTAGAGCCCGAGCACCTTCAGGTAGGAGCAGAGCGAGCCCGGCCCGGGGAGAGCTGACAGCGGGGAGGATGGAGCGGGCTCAGGGAGAGGGAGCATGACTCAGAGGAGAGGGGGCGGGGGCAGGAAGACTCACATCAGCATGTCATAGAGTTTGACACATAGGAAACACAGGGCTGTTGCCCATGGCAACCCCTCACTGCACTCTGAGGGGATCCTGGAATCTATTTGGTCGCTGTGAGCACAGACTTCACCAGTCTGTCCTTCCCTGTCTTGCGATTGGCTGTCCTGTAGTGTCCCCCAGCCTGTGTTTACTCAATATTCCTATACAACTTCTACCCCTCTATCCAGGTGACAGCATTCATCTTGGGTTTGTATAGAAGGGGGAGGGGTTGGACCCTCTGTTGAGGTTTTATTTACATTCACCCTCTGTATTTGCAGGTGAGCATTGTCCAAATGACAGGAAATTCAGAATGTTTGTTGTCCCCAGAACAGGAAGTGAGGGGAATTCTTCCAGTGGAAACACCGGTTTATATGGGCTTTTACTGCCCCCCTTTCCCAACTGCCCACCTAAACACAGAACTGCAGCCGCCCAGGGCTGTACACATGCAGTGCTTCGCTGTAATGATTAAACAATGCCTCGCTTTCGGAGGGTGGTGCCACTGCCAAACACAGCGCCATTTCAAGAGGTGACGTATCGCTGCCTGTCAAATGCCCCCTTAAAAGTGATCCGCCTTAGATCACTTTTCCGAGTAGAAGCAGTATAGCTGCACACATGAAGAGCTCTGAGTTTGCATTCACACATTTCCGGAACCTGCGAGAAACTCGCTACAAACTCGCTTTGCGCTTAATTTCACTCCCAAGCACAGCTGGCAAATGTGCGTTTTTTATGGGGGGGGGGCGTTCCAAGTCCTAAAAGGTTCGGGAGTTTCTTTGGTGCATTCGGCACACATAGAAGAGTCCATTCAAGCAAATTGGCCACCCAATGCGCAACACGCGGGGAAAAAAAGTGCGTTCTGGCAGCACATAGTGTGATCCCAGCCTGAGGCCCCATTCACACTTGGTGATTTGGAATGCACGGGGTGGTTTGGCCCGTCAGCGGTTTCAGGTACCCGGGAGGCACACCGTCCAGCAGCCCCACAAACTCTATGACAAGGTGAAATGCGTAGTAGCTGGAGGCAGTACTGAGCGGTACCCACACGCAGGGACGGATGCCCTCAATGCAGGCAATCTGAATGCATACCTGAGTACCACGGGGTACAGAGTCCAGCCGCCAAGTATTTCAGCCTGTCATTGATCTTGACGAGCTGCTTACAAAGGAATCTGGATGCCATGCCTCCCCGGGTGCCTGAACATGCCAGGATTTGCCGCTGACAGGCCCAACCAGCCATGTTCATGAGACCAGGTAATGAACGTGTCTCTTGTGGTAATCCAGCGCCTCCATCCATCAGATCTCTATGGTTGGGGACAGTTCCCTTTTTCTGTTGAAGCCCGGGTTCACACGATTCCTCGTGCAAATTGACAACTCAAAATCGCATGACAAGTTGCACCCTATTTTTACCAATCGAGCCAATCAAATAGTTGCGATTAAAAAAAAGTTCCTGCATTATTTTTCTGCAATTTCGTTGTGACTTGCATTGACTTCTGTTAAATGAAGTACAAGCTGCAAAAAAAAAAATCATCAATCCAAATCGCACTGATCTGCGGCTTTGAAGTAGTGTGACTTCAAAGCCGCACTGCTGTGAACCAGGGCTAGACCTAAATCCAATGAAAGTGAACGCTTGCAGCGTTTTTCCCTTCTGTAAATGATTTTTATTCACTTGCAATGTTCCCTAGAACTGGCTTAAAGAGAACATTGAGCTCTTCCAGGAGAGTCCGTTCCCCAGCAAAGCCCCCTCCTTTTCTGGGCGTGTCTCTATTCTCTCTGTGCTGGCCCAGCTCCTCTGCCCCTCCCCATGTAAACTTTAACTGTTGGAGGAGTGAAGGGGAATACTATAGGGCAGTGGTTCTCAACCTTTCTAGTGCCGTGACCCCTTGATTTCCCAAGTTGTGGGGACCCCTAACAGTAATTATTATTTTCAGTGCTGTAATTTTGCGACTGTTATGAATCCGAATATAATTATCTGATATGCAGGATGTGTTTTCATTCTTCTAAATGTAACATCTTAAAGCATAGTGATTAATCACAAAAACAATCTGTAATATATAGTGCAAAATATTTATTTAAAATTAACATACAAGTTAAAAATGAATTAAAGGCCCCACCGAGAGACAGGGTAAGTGCCGGGCAGATGGCGGGGGGCACAGTGGCAGCATTTGATATGGCACAGGGTCAGCATTTGGGTTTTGCGTTTGGATGGGCACAGTGGCGGCAATTGTACAAAAATACTTTTATTAATTTAGTGTCTCCGACTTACCAAAGTCACTCAGTTGTTCCATCAGAATCAGCAACCCGTCTAATGTGTTAACCGGAAGTGACATTTTGTTGCCGCCATCTTGGTACACTCGTCCACAGCAAGGCTTCAGTTAGAAGTCGGCAAGCGGACATCATTTTACACGTATTTTTACCAGTAAACTGAACTTTTATACTATATAAGCCTTATATAGTATATAAGCTAAATTTA
The DNA here is from genome assembly GCF_037356315.1 of Lithobates pipiens. NCBI lineage: Eukaryota > Metazoa > Chordata > Amphibia > Anura > Ranidae > Lithobates > Lithobates pipiens. The sequence continues at coordinate 65,473,187 of NW_027507685.1, read as the reverse complement.
TTGGTAAAAATACATGTTAAATGCAAGACTTCGGTGGGTGTAAAAAGATGTCCACTTGCCGACTTCTAACTGTAGCCTTGCTGCGGACGAGTGTACCAAGATGGCGACGGAATGTCACTTCCGCACGATCTCTCCTGTCCTGGAAGTGACATCTTGCTGGCTGTCCATATCGGACCAGCAATCGCGACCCCCCTGGCGTATCGGCAATAGACCCCCAGATTGAGAACCGCTGCTATAGGGGATGACTTGAGTGACACCTCTTGGGCTGCTGACCTCACAGATGGTGGCACCCAGCCGCAGTCTTAGGGCTTTCGGTGTCTACACAAGGGAGAATTATACAGGTAAATAACATAATAATATAACTTTACAGGAATTCTAGGAAACGTTTTTGTTAGTGTACATGGGGTAACTGCTCGTTTTTGATTAGGTATGAGGAGAGCGGAGATACTTACCTAATCCTCCGAACCTTTGGGGTGTAAGACTGGTCCCCACCACTCCTGCTCCCCTACACACTAGCGGTCTTGTGAATGGACTGTTCCTGATGTCGTCATGCCCATTGACTGGCTCTGGGTGTGAGGACGGCAGGAACAGTCTACAGTTGGACATAGGGGAGCGCTGTTTTCTGGAGGATTGAAGGATCGTGTGAGTATAGCCATTCTGTGTGCCCCTGGATAAATAGAGCAGTTAACCCATACAGTTTTCACTAGAGATACTTTAACCTCTTATTGACCATGTATTGCATACACATCCATGAAGACGGAGGCGACTGCTGAGTGCCTGCTCACTGCCATCGCTCTCTCTAGTCAGTGGGGCGGGCTCCCGATCATGTGACCACTGTAACAGCCAATCGGTCATCACATGATTGGAAAGCCTTCCTCCTACCCTTTAGATAAAATGCCACAGTGGCTGGGTAGAAGTTAGGCCCCTTTCACGCAGGTCTTCTTACTGACGATCAGACCTGCAGATCAGTTATCTTGTCAGTTCAGTTCCTCAACTCTTTTGCACAACCCGCACTTCCCAGCTGTAGTTGTGTCACACACACTATCGCAACACATTCGTTATCTCCAAGAACATGAAATCTAAGAGACTCGTTCGGAAATATCAACCAGCCTTACGTGAGACATTGATGTGGGCAGTGCCCAGCTCCATCATGAGCAATGCAATGATGTTGGCACCATGCAGAATCATTCTAATGAGATACTAATTTGAGTTCATTGTTAAACTATCTATGGCCAAAACATTTTATTTTTTAATTTTGGATAGATTTAAACTGCTTTCAGTATTTTATTTTTTATTTTTTCATGGAGGAGATTCCCTTTCATTTCCCATCCTCTGTACCAGGGGTCTCCAAATTTTCTAAACAAAGGGCCAGTTTACTGTCCTTCAGACTTTAGGGGACTGTGGCCTTTGGCAGTAGAAAAGGTCTCCCACTGCAGTGGGAAAAAAAACAATGCCCCATCATTGGTGTCACTGGGGGGGGGGGATTGTGCCCCGTCACTGGGGGGGGGGGGGATTGTGCCCCGTCACTGGGGGGGGGGGATTGTGCCCCGTCACTGGGGGGGGGGGATTGTGCCCCGTCACTGGGGGGGGGGGGGATTGTGCCCCGTCACTGGGGGGGGGGGGGGATTGTGCCCCGTCACTGGGGGGGGGGGGATTGTGCCCCGTCACTGGGGGGGGGGGGGATTGTGCCCCGTCACTGGGGGGGGGGGGATTGTGCCCCGTCACTGGGGGGGGGGGGATTGTGCCCCGTCACTGGGGGGGGGGGGGATTGTGCCCCGTCACTGGGGGGGGGGGGAATTGTGCCCCGTCACTGGGGGGGGGGGGGGATTGTGCCCCGTCACTGGGGGGGGGGGGGGGATTGTGCCCCGTCACTGGGGGGGGGGGGATTGTGCCCCGTCACTGGGGGGGGGGATGGATTGTGCCCCGTCACTGGGGGGGGGGATTGTGCCCCGTCACTGGGGGGGGGGGGGGATTGTGCCCCGTCACTGGGGGGGGGGGGATTGTGCCCCGTCGCTGGGGGGGGGGGGATTGTGCCCCGTCGCTGGGGGGGGGGGGGGATTGTGCCCCGTCGCTGGGGGGGGGGGGGGGATTGTGCCCCGTCGCTGGGGGGGGGGGGGATTGTGCCCCGTCGCTGGGGGGGGGGGAATTGTGCCCTGTCACTGGGAGGAACTATGCATCTTTGTTGGTATCGGTGAATAAAATAATTCCCCATGGTCTGGATAAAAACAAGCAAACAGCTGCAGTTTGGAGACCAAAGCTTTATACAAAACAGGAAGTGACAGACATTGAAAGATTTCATCTCTATTCCTGTTCTATTGACAACTTCAAGTGTGGTATTTTCACTCACATCCTATACCAGTGTCAATGGTCACCAAGACAGACATTTATGCCCCCAGAGGGGACACCGTAATAAAATTTTGACAGAGGTTCTATCCTATCATCGCTTAAACCTTAAGTTTTGTGTCCCATATTGATATATTGGAATGTACTAAAGACATAATATGTAGCACTAGTTCTAATAAAACTATATGTGATCATATTAAAAATATAATTCGTATCTAGGGGTGTTCCACTCAGTGCATATAACATATAAAGAAAAATACATGTTTACATCCTACTAATAAACATTGAGCCCCTGTTCGCACTATGAATCGCACAGGAAGCACACCGCATTGCTGTGAAATTTGCATGTGATTCAGTGCGGTGCAATTTTGGGCTCAAATCACACCAAAGTAGTGCATGCAACAATTTTAGAAACCAACTGCAACCGGATCACATGGTTGTTTTTGTATCATGCGATCTAGTGCAGGAAAACGCACCGCGTTTGTGACCTGTAATTGGGGTGTCATTAACATTACAATGACACCTGCTGCAGATTGCAAGGGCAGTGCGATTTGCAAACGGTACAGGAAAAGAGCACCGATGGCAGGTTTACCACACTGTGTTCTTATATTAACCAGGGATTAGTCAAAAAATCACAAAACCCAAATCCCATGAGTCCCATGAATTGGCACTTCTGTTATCCTATGTAAGCACATCCCTCCCAGTGAATGCACACCACCACTGTGTCCTCAAAGAGGGCTAACTAGAGGCAAATGACCTCCAAAAGATTAAGTGGTCATATGCAGCTTAGTAACACAAGTATGTCCTCCTCCAGGCTCAGTAACAGGCTCCTCCACCTTTCACATGTAGCCATCTCTTCCAGGGATCAATATATACGAAACAAGAACCAAAATACTACAATAGTGTATACCAGATAAATCTATTTTTTTATTAAAAAGACTTTAAAACCGCTTACACGTGCCAGTGTACCATAGTGCTAATTAGTACAAATTCTAGTCAGTAGTAAGTCCAGTATGTGGTGACCTCGGCCTGTCTGCCTCCACCAGGATTTGCAGGTGCTATAGGGACTGCCCTGGGTACTGCCATTGATGGGATGTAAGCTTGCATGCCATGCTATTTCATTAGGATGTGTTCCAGGAACTGCAGTAGACACTTCCATTGGTGGAATGAAGGCTTGTGTCCCATATTAAAAAGATAGGATGAGCTGCAGGAACCATTGGTTAGATGAGGGCTTGTGTCCCATATTAATATATCTGTATGAGAATGTGCTTTCACCATCGGTACTGTCATTGATGGGATTAGAGCTTGTGTCCCATAATAATAAATTAGGATGAGCATGTGATGAAGAAACTACCACAGGTACTTTCATTGGTTGAATGAAAACTTGTGTCCCATAATAATAAATTAGGATGAGCATGTGTTAGAACTGCCTTGGGGACTGTCATTGGTGGGCTTGTGTCCCATAATAATAAATTAGCCTGAGCATGTGTTGGAGGAACTACCATGGGGAACCATCATTGATGGGACAGGAGCTTGTGTCTCATGATAATAAATTAGGATGAGTGTGTGTTGGCGGAACCACCTTGGTTGCTGTCATTGGTGGGATATGGGCTTGTGTCCTATAATAATAAATTAGCCTGAGCATGTGTTGGAGGAACTACCACCTGAACCATCATTGGTGGGATGTGGGCTTGTGTCCCATGATAATAAACCAGGATGAGCGTGTGATTGAGGAACCACCTTGGGTACTGTCATTTGTGGGATGTGGGCTTATGTCCCATATTAATTGGGATGAGCATGTACTGTAGGAACTGCCATGGGTCCATTCTCATGTGCCCATGATAGGGACACGTTTCTACAAGCCCTGTTCCTGTTGTATGACTTTGTGGGCTTCTCTATATATTTTTATACTTGCATGGGACTGTTTGAACTAGTATGGTTGGTGTTGTGGTTGCACCTCTTGTGTCTTGGTGGTTGGAATAACTCCATCCCAGGACTGCCAACATTGGTTTCATATAAGGGCACCATTTAAAGAGGATTTCCGGGCCAGTGCAGCCATCTGATCTATATCAAATTGGCCCTAGACTTTAGACCATTTGTACAATTCTACTGCAATTTTTTAAAATATACCTTACCATATATTAATCAAGATACCTGTCCTTGTATATCACAAGTATGCATAGCTGTGTATTTAGTGGGTGGCAAAGCTGTGTCAGTAGAACGCAGTCTATTATTGAGGAAATTGCTCAGCAAACTTTATTTTTCTTCACTTCTATCTATCACTTGGTGGTGTCTGGAGGAACTAATAGACATCTGATTGCCCTTCAAACCTATTAAGATGTTTAACAACTCCCTTGTCTTTTGTCATGATCAATAGTGGATTGTATTTCATTGATTAGAGCACAGAACATAATAATCAGTTATCAATTCATTGGAGGGTCATAATATTATTTTGGACTTTGTGATGAGAAAATACAGTATAAAGATGACTTTTTTTTGTCCTGTGCTCCATACGGGCTGGTTTATGATGTTGATCCTGTATGGTTATGTGAACGTCCGCTTTCAGTTTCTTCCTTTTGGTTTATTTGGAACACAATCTTGCTTAACGTGAAAGTCCACTTTTGCTGAGAAAAAAAAGGCATTCTTCCAATGTCAGCATTCTGGTGATAGTAAACTTCATCACAGACTTCTCCTTCCGGCAGTGTGTATTGTCTGTTTGGAGGAGATGTGCAAACTGCATGAAGTTGCATCTGGACTAATGGCTAAGTGAAGGTGAGTTTACTGCAAGGTTCTATTCACATTTATCTGTGTTCCTGCAGTACGATGCATTCATTTTAATTGCAGGAAAATGTAGTTTAACCAGAAATCCCATTCTTTCCTATGTAACCACTTTACATCAATGCACTCTAGGTTTAGTGCATTGTTAAAGGAAACTATAGAAGTTCCATTAACAACTGTGTGCATTTACACGGGTTTTTTTCATGGCTTTTTTTGAAACGGGCCCATTCGCAATCCTTAAAGAACAAAAAAACATACGTATATAATTTTTGGCCAGTGTAGTGACCACATTGCAAGGTGCATTCACATCTTTGCATTGTGCTGCAGTGAAGGACAGCTACATTATTTTCTGCTGTATGTGTGTATTGGGGTGACATTAAGATTGTACAGCAACATAACATACCGTACGCTTTTCAGTGTGCACAGCTATAATATGCATAATAATGTGCATACATACAGCGGGTGTGAATAGAGCCTCGGGGCCATTCATGCATTAAGTTTGCAGTGCAATGTGTGCATATAATTGTTGGGGACCCACCCCCCTGTATAAATTGCCTGCTTACAGTAGGTTGAAAAGTTACTTTTAAAGGAAAAAAAAAAAAAAGTTAGATTTTATGAGTACCTTTTTAAAGTGGTAGTAAAGTCCTTACCAAAAAAAAAAGCTGGTCCCCCTGCAAGGTAATATAGTGTGCTAGTATGTACCGAATGCTAGCACATTATGAAAGACTTAACTTAAAATGAAGCCCTCCAGTGGCATGCTTTCACTGCTGACAGGGCTTCCATCATCACCCAGTCTTCCTTGCGAGTTGGCAGACTCCAGCTGTTTGAATGGTCAAGCCGCGGTGACGTCATTCCTGTGCATGCATGAGTACCCCAAGCACGAGTATGCGGTTCCTTCAGAGCCCATCGCCGGCTCCCAAACAACCAAAAATCTCCTAAACGGTGCACATTAAGGAGATATTTTACCTAATCGGTAAGCTTTATTATAAGTCACAAAGTGGAGTTTACTTTAAGCCCAAGGTATCTAGGTGAGGGTGACATCACACTTCTCCTGGGGAATACAAATCAGTCCAAATCTCATAAGAAGATAATTGCTCTTGTAATGGACAGGAGTGTCTTTTTGTGAGATGTGGTCTGCTCTGTACTTCCTAAGCATTTTCCTGGAAGAGGGTGACGTCACGCCCAGCGATGCAGAAGATCGGGGTAAAGGAAGTATGAAATCTAACAGAAATGTAAATTAATAGAGCGGCCCAAACAGTATATGAGGACCTTGCAGTGCACAGAAAGGTCCATTTTAAGGCTTTTAAAAACAGGAATAAAGGCCCAATCACAATAATGCTTTTATTACATTAACACTTGTACACCGTTTAGCCATTGTGTTAAGAGGGGGTAGGTCAACTGTGCGCAATGGAAGGAAAAGTCATGTCCATTATTTATTTATATTTTTTTATACATTGACCTTTTGTAAAATGGTCAATTGGTGAAAATGGCATTGCTTAAGAAAGAGTGTTGCAAACCTGCGCTAAAAACATGCAAAATCTGGTAGGCTAGCTTTTTTTGGATATAGCGGGGAAGGGTTAGACCTGTCTTTGTTTTTCATTGAATTTTTCTTGCTTCTGTCTTTTCCTGACTAGAACAGAACAGTAAAATTGATAGAGAATCTTCTTTTATTTTTATTTTTTTTTCTCCCTTTTTATTTAAAAAAATAAATAAAAAAAAAAATAATTTTTCTTTTTTTTTTTTTTTTTCCTCTTTTCCTTACAGTGGGAGGGCAACTATTATACATCCCCGGACTTGAGACCTTTAAGGCCCTGTTTAGATCTATGTGTTGCAGTAATGCACACATTTTATTCACTTTGAATTAGGGCTGCAACTAACGATTATTTTCATAATCGATTAGTTGGCCAATTTATTGTTTTGATTAATTGGATAATAACCTTAAAAAAATTGTAGTGTATAATTTAATATGTAAAGTTTTTTTAAAAAAAAAAAGGCCAATTTTTTTCTTAAATGTATATGCGATGGTAATATAAATAACCAACTATATGGTTAGGGAGCAAAACCTCTAATCCACTCTGAGATATAAGAGATACATTGTATATATTATTGGAGGTTGAATCTGGTAAATATTAAATATCATCAGACTCAGAGATAACATTTTTTATTTTAGACCCGTTTCACATTGGGGTGCATGTAATGTGCCCTGCTCCCACATAATGTTCCCTGCCCCCTTGAAATGTGCCCTGCTCCCACATAATGTTCCCTGCCTCCTTGAAATGTGCCCTGCTCCCACATAATGTTCCCTGCCTCCTTGAAATGTGCCCTGCTCCCACATAATGTTCCCTGCCTCCTTGAAATGTGCCCTGCTCACACATAATGTTCCCTGCCTCCTTGAAATGTGCCCTGCTCCCACATAATGTTCCCTGCCTCCTTGAAATGTGCCCTGCTCCCACATAATGTTCCCTGCCTCCTTGAAATGTGCCCTGCTCCCACATAATGTTCCCTGCCTCCTTGAAATGTGCCCTGCTCCCACATAATGTTCCCTGCCTCCTTGAAATGTGCCCTGCTCCCACATAATGTTCCCTGCCTCCTTGAAATGTGCCCTGCTCCCACATAATGTTCCCTGCCTCCTTGAAATGTGCCCTGCTCCCACATAATGTTCCCTGCCTCCTTGAAATGTGCCCTGCTCACACATAATGTTCCCTGCCCCCTGTAATGTGCCCTGTCTCCTTGAAATGTGCCTTGTTCCTACCTAAAAGTTTACTTTAAATGTAATGCCTTCTATTACCTCCACATTCTCTGGGTTCAGATGCTGATCTTCCCTCCACAGTCTTTACAGTAATTAAAAAAACAACAAACATGTTATACTTGCCTGCGCTGTGTAATGATTTTGCACAGAGCAGCCCTGATTCTTCTCTTCTGGGGTCCCTCACCGATGCTTCTGGCTCCTCCTGCCTTCAAAGTGCCCCAATAGCAAGCTGCAAATTATAGTATAGCGTGCCCCCATAGCAAGGTAAAAAAAAACTTCTGCTTTTAGAACCACTCACTTCCTGCTCAGGACTACATGTCCCATGAGGCATTGCTCCTCTCACATTTACAAGTTCTCAGGCACTTACTGACATGTATGGACAGTGTACTGAGCTGTATGTGTGCTGCACTGTATTTCCTAATATGTAAACAAATGATGCATTCTGTCTGCACGCCAACTAATCGGCTGATCGATTATGAAAATAGTTGACAACTACTTTCATTGATTACTTGTTTCAGCCCTAATTTAAATGGTACCCCCATCGCACCACAATGTATGATAATGCACTACCACGCATTACAGTGTTCTGCATCAGAAAACATAACATAGGTCTGATTTTTCGATCCATTATGATGTATTGGCACTTCATCCCAATAAATGGGCTCCCATACCACAGCATACATTGTCAGAGGCATTGGGACGCAGAAAATGTAAGTGTGTTTTCACGGCTAGGCCTGCAGTGTTCCTGAATCTACAATGTGGTTATGTTGTGCGGTTATTGGCGCTCTGTTGAGTTGATCATAGATCATGGCAGAGTGCTCTGTATATATGAGGTCATCACTGATCCGTCACTTAAATAGAAGAGAAATTGATCAGAAAGCCGACAATATAATTCATGTCTGGGCTCCCGTCATGTGGTTCGGCCATTTAGTGTTTCACAATCTGCTCTTCCTTGTTCCATTTATAAATGTTGGTAAACAAAATGCATCAATTGCCTCATTGCTATTTCTGACATCTGCTAAAATGTTCATCTGCTGTGTAAAGTATGGTTGGTGCATCTGTCTAAATCAGATTGTCAGAGCGATGCTCCGCTGCCACCTAGAAAGATAAATGCACAGCAGGGTAGATGAGAGCTCTGCAGTCAGTGGTCTCTTCTATGGGCTTGTATTCCTGCAGAACTCGTTCACCCACAATACTGACCATTAAGCGCAGGCAAAGTAGTGGCGAAACCTGGTCATATACAGAATTATTTTTCGGACAGCCTCGGGGTAAATGAAATCCGGTGCTGTAAGTGAAGTTTGACCTGTTCCTGATGGACTGGCCAAAAATTGCCCTGTTGGCACCACTGCGCCCAACATTCTGTGAATGGAAAATTGTTGGCCGAACAGCACCTCTACCCAGTTAGATGCAGGCAATGTTCAGGTATTTTCAAGCAGAATTCAATAGTTGACAAGGCAGATTCATCCATCCATGCTGTTTATATATAAAAATATCCGAATATCTGTGCACAAGCCTTTAAAGTTGAGCCACATGCAGAGGCGTATTTAATAAAAATGTCAATATATAAAATGTACAAAAAAAAGTAAAAAATATGCGGTGTACAGCAACTGAAAGGAAACACAAATTGTAGTTAACAAGTGCAATAACAACCATATTAATGTATCAATAAAGTATAAGTTCACCTTTTGAAAATAAAATGAATAAATGCACATTTTTTTTTATTTATTTATTTTTACCTGCAAAAAAATGTGCATTTATTTATTTTATTTTCAAAAGGTGAACTTAACCATATTACAATGTATCAATAAAGTATAAGTTCACCTTTTGAAAATAAAATAAATAAATGCACATTTTTTTTGCAGGTAAAAAAAAAATGTGCATTTATTTTTTTTTCTTCGAAGGAGCCTGCAGAGCATTGCAGCCGCGATCGGTACATTATGGATGTACTGCAAGGCTCCTGAGGCTCTCGGGATAGCTGTCTGCTCTTCTCTCTGATACAATAAGGCAGTTACTTGAGAGCAGGGATATCCATGAACTATGCAAGTGCTCACAGGCGGTTAATTGAGAACTGCAAGCTGTGAGCTGCAATGGATGACAGTACTTGTAGTCTATCTATTCACGGGAAGCTATGAATAAATGACAGCGCTGTGCGGCACTCCATAAAATTGTGACAGCGGGTACAGAGAGAGGATCCCCCTACCCACTGTCACAGGAAGAGAGGGTAGAGGGGGGTGCATGCTGAACGTGCTACATGTTACACCTTAAAGTGGAGATAAAGCCATCGATTTAAACGGTTACATTCCCGGCATGCCGGGAATGCTAACTGCACATTGGCTGTGCTCTCAACCAAACTGTCAAACCATCCAATGGCTGGTGTCATAACAGATCACATGTGCAGCACTGTGGCAGTTGAAGATTACAGAGGCAAAGATGGCTGCTTCCTTGGCTGAAAACGATAGGGGAGTTTACTTCCACTTTAAATATGGGTGTAAACATATTCAGAAAGGTGAATTTGGCCTTCAACGATGTCCAAAATAATCTGCGATAAAATTCCACACTATAGAACTGAATAGCCTGTGATTGACAAGTGCACTCATAACTATCCATAAAGCATGGATAATATCCAAAATGATCAGTGATAAAGTCCAAAAAAATAACAAATAAAATGGTGTATATGTGATAAAGTCCACATAAACTGCTGAAAATAAATATGATGTATTAATAGTGAAGCTGATCGACTCAAATGACACCTATACCTGCCATTGCCCCAGGGTGTACTCTCACCTCTGACCTCCATTTCGAAAGGTCAAACAAGCAGATAGATATCCAGGCAAGCTCCTTCTTGGATACTCCCAAAGATAATAAAGAGTCTCTCCAAGTCTCCAACCACTTCCAAATAACACTCAGTGCTACATGGGTTACTGAACCACCAAAAATTAAACTTCTTATCTCTGCAGCGCTGTGTGTACCAGAGGCTGAAAGAAAATAATAGTTCATAGTGCTTACTGCTAAAAACACTTTTATTGTAAAGCGTGTAAAAATTGCTCTTGCATTGTACAGGTAAATTACAGCATTTTCTGTTCGATTCTGTTTCATTCAGGCTGAAAAGAAAAGTCTGTGTGATTGGCCAACTTAAGACTGTGGATGGCGCTGTTTAGGGACTTTGGGCTTCCTGAGATCACCTAGATCAGGAATGTGGGGGGGGCTATCTTGTTATATGCCTTGTTCAGACAGGGAATAATTGGCTAGCAGGTGTTGTTGGCTTTAGAACCCTATAATTGTTTTATAACAGCTTTCTCTTGTATAGTGTTAGGTAGGATAAGTCAGGCAATAGGTAAATTGTAGCCCTTTCAAATTCTACTTCGCTGATCCCCATGTCCTCCTCATGAACTCCTCATTTTATATTGTAAAAGTGTATTTTACATGGTACATCACAGGGGTGAGTTGGTTGCTGCATGAGATCACAAGCCAGTGAACCCAGTTCCTGCATCGTTTCCCTTCCAAACATTTGAGCATGGCCGTCACTTTTGTCCAAAGGTTCTCTCCAGTAGTAACTTCAGGAATCACTTGCAGCCTGATAATATTTGGTGGCTGAGGTTCTCCCTGTCTTCAACCCGCAGTTGGAGTACAGGAAGTTTATAGCAGTCATGTTGTTGGGCTTCTTCCGGTGGGTTTTGTGGGCGTCTTTGGAGTTGACCAGTGGAAGATGCGGTTTCCATTATGAGTAAACTGGTGGCCAAGCAATACTACTATCTTCCTAAGAGCTCCCTCCATCTTACCTGCCAGAGAATCAGTCTGCTCTAGATACACTTCAAATGCAGAACGGCACACCTTGAACTTGGCACCAAGGAAAGTCCCTGCTTGGCGACTACAATATCTTCTGCTCTTTGTCACTGTCAAGTGTAGTTTGTTTTGTCTTCAAGGAGCACCATGGAAAATCCCTTTTTAAAGAAAATGATCACATATTCTTTCTTACAATATCCAGATCTTGTTGGGACAAAGTACATGTAGTACCTTGTCCCACCTTCCTAGGTGCCCTATACAATGTCGGACAGGGCGCCCCTCCTTGACGTATGGCCTTCCGACACCACAGCCAGCAAGAAGATGATGCTCGCTATCAAAGCAATTGTCTTTTCACTTCTTTTTTTTTTTTTGTTTGTTTTTTTAGTTCTGGATAGATGAGATATTGGCTGGAACCTCTTAAAGAGGAAGTAAACCCTGATGAGTTTACTTCCTCTTTCATTCCCTGCAAAGGCAAAGCATAATGGACTACTATGCATCGCATAGTAGTCCACTATGTGTCACTTACCTGACACAGGAGCCAGCAAAGTCGCCGCTGTCCCCTGTAGTCCGCCGCATCCATCTTCTTGGTGGGGTCTCGCAGCTCCGCCGCTGTCATTCGGTGAAGCCGCAATGACGTCACTCCCGCGCATGCGCACGGGAGCCGACACGCGCGGCAGCTTCGTCGTTGAGAATGCCGCGCTCTGTGCGCCTGTGCGCCGCTGTCTACGGCACATGCGCCGTAGACAGCGGTGCTTGTTTTCGGGCAAATATCTCCTAAACCATATAGGTTTAGGAGATATTTCTTGGACCTACAGGTAAGCCTTAATCTAGACTTACCTGTAGGTCAAAGTGGTTTGTAAGGGTTTACAACCACTTCAAGTTTTTTGCTTCCCGTGTGCCTTCTCCAGTTCCTGTCCCAAAGACACAATAGGAAGGTCATGCTCAGTTAATGAGCGTAGACACATTTATTTGACTTGGTTGTTGTATTCCCTGCATAGGGCAGTATGGTGATTTTTAAAAGTGTACGTTTTTTTAAATAACTAAAATTGTTTCTGATTCTCCTGAATCTAAGCTTTCTGGGTTTGCTATGTAGCCCCTTCATCCTGTAGTACTTAAAGCAGACCTATAATAAAAAAAGACAACTCTGCTACCTCGTTATAAAATATTGAAAACATCTTGATCATGAATTGTGAATCCCGTCATGGGGAAAGTTGGCTATTTCTGTTGGAAGGTCAGTCCTCAAGCCCTTAAGCTGTGAAAGTGGGATCAGATGATCAAACACTGTGGGAACAGGATTTTCTACAGAATACATATGTATCACAGTTGTCTTTATTATCACACATCATAAAGGCTCCGTACACACAATACGAAAATCAGAAGCAAAATTTAGTCTGACGGACAATCTGCCGATTTTAGGATCGTTAGTAAAGAAAGTGCTTCCGACAGCCGATTCCTTCTTCTTTTTTTTTTTTTTTTTCTGTCCGACAAAAGCTGGATCCGCAGACTATAAAATGTTTGTTGGATGTGAACACAGTGTTCGATTTTCATATAGTTAGTACAATTTTAATACGAAAAAAATCATAAGAGCAAGACTACGCATGCTCAGAAACAAAAGAATACATTCAAAACTCTTCAACACATGATTTCACTTCTGAAGTTGAATTCTGTTGTCCTAGAATTTTCGTAATTGTGAGTAACCGCTTCACTTTCGGCATGAGACAAGCATGACTACAAAAAACCGGGCAAATGGTCGTCCGAAAATCTGATCGTGCATATGAGGCTTAAGACCTGGGCAGGATAGAACAGAAGTTGTGGTCTCCATAGAGTTGTCCATTCGTTTATTTTATTTTTTTTAAAGCTTGGATGCCTGGGTCCAGTATGTGTCCTTTAACTTGACAATACTCTGTAACTAATTAGTCGGTTTGTGGGGGGGGGTGAGAACTAGGAACACACAGTTGCGCACTCCCAAGTTCTCTTTTGAATGGTTAAAGACAAATGAACCTTCACCTAAAAATTACAGCATCGTTCTTTTCCTCCCCCTGCCTGTTACACAACAGATTTTTTTTTTTTTTTTTTTTTCTTTTTTTTCTGGGAAGCAACAAAATTTTTGGTTGTACTTGTTCCCACTTCCTCATTCCTCACTTAGGCAAGGATGACTTACTCTTAGCCCGCTTGCCCCACTGCAGCCTTCTGGCATTCATGCTTCACATCTAGGGAGGCTACAGGATCAGTCCCCATATAGTCCATGACCTCATACATGTGCATTAGTAGGCCAACTGTGACTGACCAGAAAGTAATGGCGAACTCCTGAATGCAAGATGGCAGCATGGAAGATCAGAAGCCAGGCAAAAAATTGGGTTCTTGGAAGACGGCACTGGACTTTTTGAGCTGGTGCGTGTTTCTTAAAAGTTAGCAGCTGCTGTAATTGCAGCTGCTGACTTTTAGGCTCCATTCACACCTGAGCGTAGCAATTTACTGGCATTTTTTGGGCATTTTTTAAAGTGTTTTTTGCAGCTTTTTAGAAATGTATTTCCAAGCGTTTTACAGCTTCAAGCTTTTTTGTTTAGCCAATAGAAATCATTAGAGGGAGGAAAGGAAGAGGAAATTAGGAATGGAGAGCTGCTATTTGAGTAGAACACGCTCATAAACCGCTCAAGTCAGGTGTTTCTATTGAAGTCTATGGGGCCAAAGACACTGGTAATCTGCCAAAAAAAAACAAAAAACTTGTGTACTCTTTGAGCTTCAGGCGACAGAGCGGTCAGATGTGAATAGGGGACATTGAAATGAATGGTATTTGGCTTGTTGAGCGTTTTAGAGCTAATAGCTTTAAGCAGAAAATCGCTCAGGTGTGAACGGGGTCTTCGGTTTCCCTTACCCAATTGAAGTTCCACTTTAACATATAACTAAAGGCAAAACCTTTTTTTTGTTTTGGATATAGTGGAGAGGGCTTTTGATTGCTGTCTGCGCCCCTTTTAAGGAGATTCTCGTTCTCCATTTGTCTTGTTTACCATTATCACTGAAAGTGAAATTAAAAGAAAAACCCCTAATTCTGGTTTGTGCTAAGAAAAGTAATAGAGGGGAAATCTTCCAATAGGTACATTAGTTCTAGTGACCTGGGGGTCCCCCCCCACCCACACCAAGAAATTGCCTCTCACTTCCTGTTTGGCTATGGGACAGGAAGTGAAGGGGAATCTCGACAATTGGACACAGATGGCAGAAAAAAATTCTCCCTTACGCTATCCAAAATATGGGGGGGGAGTTCTGCCTATAGTTCTACTTTAAGTAACATTCTCTGGGCAAGAGACGTTTTACATTTGGACTTAAAAAGGCATTTTGTGCTCAGGACGGGGTTGAGGGCCTATGCAGAATGTTGATCTGGTTCATTGCGGTAATGTTTGCACATTATGAGGTTAAGGCAGTCTATTGGTTTACGTGGGCTAGCAATGCACCAGTATGTACTTAAAAATTGGACAATTTCTGGCACTATAATGCACAACATACGATGTGCGTTACTATATGTTGCAGTGTGCTGGAGTGACATTAAGAATGAATGGAACCATGGCTGCAGAGGAATGGATGGCGACCTGCAAGGATCGCTATAAGCTTTACGGTATCTGGGTTACCTGGATAAATCATGCTAATAAAACCGTACCGAGCCCTCAGGAGGATCACCAACCTTGGCACCTTGCATGGTCAGGGTTCCTCAGGACCCCTAAGGCCACTAATGGTCTCGATCGGATTGTATATTGGTCCTCATACCTCTTAAATCTAGTTTAACCACTTGCCGACCAGTCACCGCAGTTACACTGTGGCAGAATGGCTCGGCTGGGCGAAACAACGTTGTGTAACGTCGATTCGCCTTGTGGCCACTAGGGGCACTTGCACCCTCTGCTCGCCCATGGAGCCGATGCAAGTGCCCGGCTCCCACGATCGCTCGGGGCACACAGAGAACCGGCATCTGTGTGTCTAAACAGTTTTCGGTTCTCTGAGGGGAGAAGTGACTGATCGTCTGTTCATACAGAGTATGAACAACGATCTATCTCTTCCCCTACACAGTCCACTCCCCCCTTCAGTTGGAACACACACTAGGGAACAGAGTTAACCCATTGATCGCCCCCTAGTGTTAACCCCTTACCTGTCGGTGACATTTTTACAGTAATCAATTCATTTTTATAGCACTGATCGCTGTAAAAATGCCAGTGGTCCCAAAAATGTGTCAAAATTGGCTGACGTGTCTGGCATAATTTTGCAATCCCGATAAAAATCGCAGATCGCCGCTATTACTAGTTAAAAAAAAATAATAAAAATGCCATAAAACTAGTCCCTATTTTGTAGACGCTATAACTTTTGCGCAAACCAATCAATATACGCTTATTGCGATATTTTTGTTTAAAAATAAATAAATAAAATGTAGACTACATATCGGCCTAAACTGAGGAAAAATTTGTGTGTGTGTATATAATATAAAAAAAAATTTGAGGGGATATTTTATTATAGCAAAAAGTAAATTGTCGCTCTTTTTTTGTTAGCGCAAAAAATAAAAAACCACAGAGGTGATCAAAAGGACGTTAATTTTGTTTGGGCGCAACATCGCGCGACTGCGCAATTGTCGTTTAAACCCATGCAGTACAGAATTGCAAAAGGTGTTCTGGTCAGGAAGGGGGTAAAATCTTCCGGGGCTGAAGCGGTTAACCTGCTATTGTTATGTTGAGTTGCATTATGAAGTAGAGTACTGTTCTTGTTCCCCATACCCTTCCCTAAGCGCTCTTGCACTGCCCCAAAAATGCTGCTTGCAGGACTTTTTTCCCGTCCTGCAAGTGCACCGCCCCAGTGTGAAAGCACTCGGGTTTTCACACTGGGGTGGCTTGAGAGGTGCATTTGGGGTGCTTTACAGGCGCTATTTTTAGAGCTAAAACACTTTAAAAGCACCCCAGTGTGAAAGGGGTCCTTGCTATTACCCTTCCCTTTCCTCCGTGTCCCTTTCCTCCGTGTCCCTTTCCTCCGTGTCCCTTTCCTCCGTGTCCCTTTCCTCCGTGTCCCTTTCCTCCGTGTCCCTTTCCTCCGTGTCCCTTTCCTCCGTGTCCCTTTCCTCCGTGTCCCTTTCCTCCGTGTCCCTTTCCTCCGTGTCCCTTTCCCCCATCTCTCTTTATGAACATGTCTGGATCTATGTCCCAGTCTCAGGTATCCAGTCACCATAGGCACTAATATATGTAGGGGATGTGAGACCTTAAATTGTGAGTGTTCGTTGGATGTAGCATGGTTCTGATGCTTCCTTTGTCTTGCTACCCACCATCTGGATAATTTCACGTTTTCACCGACTGTTTCCTACTCTGACTCGTTTGTTTGTTCTATTTGGTCTGTGAATTTCTTTTTGTTTTTTTATGCTGCAAAATTTATATAAATAAAGATTACTCAAAAAAATAAAAATGAATGGAACATCAGACTAACGTTTTTTTTTTTTTAATACATTTTTGTGTTATTCAATAACGCAAAGCTTTTAAATTGTAAAAGTCATATCATAAAGTCAAAAATAATTACATTTAGAACTTTTTCAATAGGAACGGACAATATGTAGCCATGGATTATATACTTTGGGACTTATTTTGTAATGATGTGACATTCACAAAACATTCACTGCAAGTGAATCTTCCCAGGGTATTTGTTTTATTATACTGTACAGTGAATGATTTACCACCAGTAAATGTCACATTCACGGCTTTGTAAATGTGGCCCATATCATTTGCATTCAATGGCTGCTGCTTGTGCTTCTAAATCATCCCAATAAAGCCGCTGCCAGAGGCATATAGAAATCCCAGTTTATCTAGAAAAACCACTTCATCCTCTGAGGACCGCAAGGAAATTACTGTTTTGCCTGCAATTCTTCACGGCACGTTTGACAACCATTGTTGGAAGTCTACAATCCACTAACGAGTGTAATTATACTGCTAAACTATTACTTTCCTGGGCATGCAAGCGCGCTCTGTTATTATAGTATGAACCATTCTTTTCCTGTCTCAATGAAATTCCAATTTAAAGGAAACGATCGTTTTTTTTACATGGTTATAAAATATATAAATGTGACCACAAGTAGTGTCAATAATCATCGGTTGGTGAGGGTGGTGAGGGTGTTTTAAAGGTTTGATAGTGGCCATTATAATACTAAAACTATAAACTATATGTACAGGGCAGCTGTTCTTCTACATTGGTTTGGTCTCTTGGGGCTTCTTCACATTTGACTAAATTTCTAAAATTTTCTAACACTTAGACCCCGTTCACATTTGGGTCGCCTCAGCGCTAAAGCGAAACTCGTTTTAGCGGCAATTTACCGCTGTTTAAGCGGCGCTTTTGCGCTGCTTTTTGGCCAATAGTGGGGCAAAAATGGGGTTAAAAACTCCCGTTTTGTGGCGCTTTGAAAACGCTGCCCATTCATTCTAATGGGCAGGGGTGTTTTGGGAGCGCTGTATACGGACACACTGGAATGAATGAGAGGTAGTTTTCAGGCGCTTGGCCCAGGCTATTTCTAGCAGTAAAGCGCCTGAAAACCGGCCCAGTGTGAAAGGGGTCTTAAAGTGGTTTCAAAGTCAGAACGTTTTTTATCTTAATGCATTCTATGCCCTCCTAATACTTGAGCCCATCTCAATCCAGCAGTGTTGAGCGAGAGTCTCAGCTGCCCGTAAATCTCCTTCCTCACTGGCTGAGACAGCAGCAGCAGGGGGCGCCATTGGCTTCTGCTACTGTCAATCAAAATCAGTGAACCAATTAGTAGAGAGAGGGGGGCGAGGTCGAACTGCGGCTCCGTGTCTGAATTGACACACAGAGCAGTGGCTTGGCTTGGGTGCCTACATAGCAAGCTGCTTGCTGTGGGGGCACTCGGCAAGAGGGAGGGGCCTGGAGAGCCGAAGATGGACCCGAGAAGAGGAGGATCTGGGCTGCCCTGTGCAAAACCAACTGCATAGAGGGAGGCAAGTATAACATGTTTTGCTATTTTTAAATAATAGTAATAATAATAATTTAAAAAAATAAATGATACTTTAAAATGATTGTAAAGGTTCGTCTGTTATTTAAAAAAATAAATAAATGTTATACTTGCCTCGTCTGTGCAAGGGGCACAGAGTGGCTCCAATCCTCCTTTTCTAGGTCCCCCATTGGCACTCCTGGCTCCTCCTCTGCATCAAGTGCCCCCATGGACAGCCGTATTCCATGGGGGCACCCATGCTGGAGCTGCTGGTCTCATTCTTGTCGCTGGGAAGATTGGGTTCAGGTAAGTAAAAGGGGGGTCTGGAGGGGTTCTGCACCACAGAAGGGCTTTTACCTTAATACATAGAATGCATTAAGGTGAAAAACCTTGAGACTTTACAACTCCTTTAATATCACTTTAACCACTTCAGCCCCGGAAGATTTGGTTGCTCAATGACTGGGCCATTTATTGTGATTCGGCACTGCGTTGTTTTAACTGACAATTGCGCAGTTGTGTGACGTTGTACCCAAACAAAATTTACGTTTCCCCCCCTCACAGCTAGAGCTTTCTTTTGGTGGTATTTCATCACCTCTGCGGTTTTTATTTTTTTACGCTATAAACAAAAGGGAGACAATCTTGGGGGGGGGACACGATCTTTTACTTTTTGCTAAAGTAAATATCCCAATTAAAAAAAAAAAATTCCTCAGTTTAGGCCGATTTATGTATTCTTCTACATATTTTTGGTAAAAAAAGCAATAAGCGTATATTGATTGGTTTGCGCAAGTTATAGCTTCTACAAACTATGGGAAAGATTTATGGCATTTATATGGTGTTTTTATTATATATTTATTTTTTTTACTAGTAAAGGCGGTGATCTGCGATTTATTTATTTATTTCGGTATTGCGGCGGACAGGTCAGACATTTGACACATTTTTGAGGCCATTGACATTTACAGAGTGATCAGTGCTATAATGCACTGATTACTATGTAAATGTCACTGGTAGGGAAGGGGTTAATGCTAGGGTGCGATCAAGGGGTTAACTGTGTTCCCTATGTGTGTGTTCTAACTGTGGGGGGATGGGACTAACTAGGAGAGATGACAGATCGCCATTTCTACTTTGTAGGAACACACGATCTGACAACTACGTTCCCTCGTTGTTTGCATAGCGTCGGATAATGCCTCCAACTTTCACACCAGTTGATCAGCATATCAGCTGGAGTGATGTTTGGTGCTGTGCATGCGCAGACCCAGTGGGGGCATTTTTGCGACAGGAGGCATTTCTCGATGGACCATGTGCACATCGTAGGAGCCTTTTTTTGATGTGAGAAACCATTTCTCTGGCACAATTTAATGCTATGCAAACAGCGAAGGGACACCGTATTTGTCACATTGTGCATCGCTGTTGCGCCGCGGGTTTACAGCGAGGCAAAATCTGACATCTACGGTGTCCCTCCACTCTTTGCATAGATTTCTAATGTGCCCAAGAAAGAAAAAACCTCCTATGGTGTGCGCATGCGCTATGGTGACATCACTCCAGCTGAGCGGCAAATCAACTGGAGTGCCCTTCTGTTCTGCGTATGCGCGGGCACTTTTCCATGGACGGCACAAATCAATAGAACACTGGCTTAAGACAAGTCACAGCTGGGAAACTCATTGATGTTCCCGATTCTGCCAGAGTGAAAGTGAAACGGCTTGTTTGTCCAGATTTTCTCATTGTATTCAGATAACAGGGACGCTGATACAGCATTACAACCAGTAAACGGATAACATGAGGCTTTCATAATTGTTCACTACACCAAACATAACAATGTTGCATTTTAAATGAAACCCGTTTTGAGAAAAATATGTAGGCTACTATTGCTGTCCTTCCAGATACTGATCAGCGGCTTCAATAAATTGTGATTCTCAAATCTGGAGCAAGCATGCAGCAAGTGAAGTCAGAATCTTCAATCTGCATATGTGTAGTGCTGCTTCTGTTTGTTTTACACCTCATTTTAGCACTCAGTCTGTGTGTGACATAACATGTAGATGATTTTAGCTCAGCAAGGGTGTTTATTAGCTTGTCTTTCACAGAAATAATTGATAGTGTGTGATCTAGGGGCTCAGGAATGCTGCCAGCCACTTGTAAAAATGACAACCTTTATTAAACTAGCAAGCAGTCCAGATAACAAAACCGCTTTTTTCGGCAAATGAACACAAAAAAGTCCATAACTTTGGTAAAAAGGAAAATGAGACTATGGCTCGCCGCCACTATACCAGTCCCACACTGGGGTCTCCTGTCTACTTTAGGGGTTCCAAAGGGGAGGTTTACAGTTTAGCAATGGTGGCTCGATCTCATGCTTAAAGGAGAAGTCCGGGCTGAGCTTGTTTGTCTGGGCTTCTTCTATGGGGCACAGGAGTGCAATTCATTTTGCACTCCTGTGACCCGTTTTCAGCAGAGAGCGATCTGAAGTCCGCTCTCTGCTGACATCACAGAAATCGGTCCAGGCACAGCGTCATCACTGCAATATACTCTGGATCTGCCAGGTGCCTGGACTGATGGCCCTCTCAGCAAGCCGTTGGCGGTATTCGATCGCTCGGTTCTCAGTGCAGAGGCACTGAGCACTGACCAATGCTGCATCCACTTAGGTATGAAACTGCAAAAAAAAAAACAACTTCTCTTTTAATCCACCCTGATCACTCAGGTGTGTCCTCTCTCTCACAGCCAAGTGCCAACTGTTTCCTTTTCCTTTTCTGAACTCCGACGCACCCGGTTTAACCCCTTCAAGACTAAAGTCCCTGTAATCAGGGTTTAGCAGTTCTTCCCTCCAAAAACTCTTGGAACTTTCAACATTTCAGGTCCCTAATGAGAATTTACCAATCCAGAGTAATGAAAATCAGACCTCTCCTCACCAGCCAGATTACCCCAGAACCCCTAACCCTGGATGGGTGAGAACCCCTGAATACTAAAAATGTCTTCAAGAGCCAATATAAAAATATGTATTTAAAATGCCATTGTGACATTAAAACATAGCTAGCATGTTAAAATTACAAAACTGTAACAAAACAAAAGTGTAATATAGTGCAGCTAGAAACGTTCGCTACATTCGGTTTTTTTGTTTGTTTTGTTTTTTCTCCTGGTGATTCTGAGAATCACACTTCCTGTTCTTGTCTACGCTCACTTCTCCACTATCTATGGAAGGAGCCGTTTGTTTTTACCCAAGCTGGACTTAAACCACTTGTGGACCACCTAAAGTACATGTACTGCTGAAGGTAGGCTCTATAGCACAAAATCATGTACCTGTACGTCGTAGCCAATAGGGGGAGCAATCGCATGCTAATTGTCTCCTCCTCTGTCCAATCACCGGGTCCGGCAGGCCCGATGTCTGCCAGCCACCCGCGATTGTTCCCGAGAGAGGCAGAACGTCAGTCTGCCTTTGTAAACAAGGCAGAACACAGATCTGTCTTCCCCCCCAGTCCGAGCAACCCCCGCACAGTTAGAAAGCACTCCCTAGGTACACATTTTTAACCCTTTGATCGCCCCTGATGTTAACACCTTTTTTGACAGTGTCATTAGTACAGTGACCGTGCATATTTTTTAGCACTGATCACTGTAATGTCACTGATCCCCAAAAAAGTGTCAGGTGTCTGATTTTGTCTGCCGCAATGTCGCAGTCCCACTAAAAATCGCTGATCGCCACCATTACTAGTAAAACATAAATAAAAATGCAATAAAATATCCCATAGTTTGTAGACACGAAAACATTGTGTGTGTGTATATATGTATGTGTGTAATATATATATATATATATATATTTTTTTTTTTTTTTTGGTTTTTCTTTATAGCAAAAAAAAAACAAAAATGCAGAGGTAATCAAATGCCGCCAAAAGAAAGCTCTATTTGTGGGGAAAAAAGGTCAATTTTATATTGGTACAGCATCACACGACTGCGCAATTGTCAGTTAAAGTAACATAGTGGCGTATTGCAAAAAATGGCCCCTTAAGGGGGTAAAACCTTCTGGAGCTGAAGTGGTAAAACATGTCTGCATAAGGCCTCATTCACACACGGCGGATCCGTTTAGTGGAGTCTGCCAGGTTGGCAGGAGATCCCTCCCTTGATCTCTGCTGAGCCGTGGATGACAGGTCCGTCTCTGCTCACTAAGTGGGAGGGGCTTGTGAGAGTGCCACTGATTCTTATGGAGAAATTGGACAAAAATGGACAGCATGTCCATTTTCATCAGATCTCATCCGATCTGCCAAGACGGATAGCGAACGTTTCGCCATATGTCCGATTTGATCAGATGGAAGACGGGTGTCGTCGGTGGACACATCTCCCTTGACATCCGTCTCCCCATAGCAGTCAATGGATGGCCCGCTCGGATCCGCCTGAAAAACAGGATCCAAGCGGGCTTGCCGTGTGAAAGGGCCTTACAGAGGATGGGTTGATTAGTAGTTTTTCAGAACAAAGGATAACTTTTTTTTCAGTTCTGCTAACAGAAGGTGACAAAGACCCATCATTTCTTGCAGGATAAAGAGGTATTTTCTGTACTTTACTAAAAATGTTCTTGGCCTCCAAAAAGAAAGCTAATGCAGCTGCCCCATTTAGGGACTGATAAACTGCAATATAATAAATGATTGTTCTTGGGTTTAGTTGACATTCAAAGTGATTTGTAACTGATAAAACAACCCATTCAGTTTAAAATATAAATGTATGGCAAAACGTTTGTGTATAGATATAAAAAAAAACATAAATCCTTTTTTATATATGCTCACATTCTTTCTGTTCTCAGCTGCATAAGAGGTGTGGGGGGGGGGGGGGGGGTGGAAGCAGCAGCACACTGTGAATGGCTGTGCAGCAGGGGCGTGTCAGGACAAATCTGATAATTGGAGGAGAGCAGGCTAGAGAACTGACCACGCACGGTATGGTCTACTGCTTAGTGTGGTCAGTTTGTAATAGGAAAGCGGAGGGACTGGCAGGAACATCTGGGAATTTACACAAATTAAACAATATAAAGGGAACAGGATACTTTCTCAAGTACATGGTACAGCAGGCATGTATTAGATGAGAAATGTTGAGGTAACAAACTCTTTTTAAAGTGTTACTAAACCCACAACAGTAAAATCTATAAAGTCTATATATGCAGTAAAGCATGCTTGCTATACTCTCTGTGGAACCTAAGGATTAATCCTCCACATTGTGTAAAAAGGCTGTTTGATCCTGTCTCCTCTGATGCTTCCCTTCTTCCACAGTCTCCAATCTATCTCCAGATAAGCCGGAACCTTTGGAGTCACTCTGCACTTGCTCAGTTTGGTGTGTATTGCTAGAGAGTTGTTGTTTGTTTTCTTGGGACGGTGCATATGATCAGCCCAGGGCCAATCAGCACTGTCCAGACAAATGGTGAGGATTCATGCAGCCTCATGGGACAGTCGGAGGAGAACGAAAACTCTTCCTATAAGCTTTAGCCAGCCTATCAGTGCTGCCTCCTCAGCGTACATCAGTGAAGGAGAAAAATTACTTATTTATGAAATTTACTGATGGAGACTAAAACTTTTTTATTTTATTTTTATTTTTTTTCAAAATTTTCGGTCTTCTCCCTTTTTTTTTTTTTTTTTTTTTTTCTAGTAACCAGCAGTGATTACATACCACCGAAAGAAAACTATTTGTGTGAAGTAGAATATAACAATGTCACATGGTGACACAATGTATCATGACCGCACAATTGTCATTCAAAGTGTGGCAGCGCTGAAAGCTGAAAATTGGCCTGGGCAGGAGGGGGTGAAAGTGCCCAGATGGAAAGTGCTTTATAGTGACCTTAAATGTCTGCTTGTTATGAGAACGTTGTATTTTCCCTTTAAATATTGGTGCACATGAACATGAGTTGCTTTGATGGCCTGGCTCTAATATGTGACCTCAATGCGGATTCATTGTATAAAATGAGAAAGAAGCTTTCATGTTCTGTAATGATTAGAATGGGATGTATGTGTCTGGCTCAGCCCTGCTTCTCTTCCATAGCAGGCCCGCAGGAAGCCAGGATGACAGAGCCTGAGTCAATGGAGGAGTCATTGACATTTGATGTGGTAGATGCTGATTCTGAGTAACGAGGAGCTTCATACAGATCCGACTCTAATTGTGTGTTTTGCTATTAGCAGGGAAGAGATGGCGATCTTGTTCTCTGTTGTTGCAAGAGGAACCACTATCTTGGCCAAGCATGCCTGGTGTGGGGGGAATTTCCTGGAGGTGACAGAGCAGATCCTGGCCAAAATCCCATCAGAAAACAACAAGCTGACCTACTCTCATGGCAGGTGAGGTATTTTCTATATGATATTGTAGAATATTCTGGCTGGTTAATATATAACACAGAAAAGTAAAGGTGCAACAATCAAATGTCTTTTTTGAAGAGAATCCATCACCTCTATACACTTAAAGCACTTGTAAAGGCTTGATGCTTCTTCTAAAATAACAAACATGTTATAATTACTTGCTCTGTGATGATATTGCCCTGAACCTCCTCTTCTAGGGTCCCCTGCCGGTGCTCTCCTTGGTGTCAGCCACCATAGCAAACCACTTGCTATGAGGGCAGACATGCAGGCTCACTACAGAGCTGGGCTGTGTGCTTCCATAGACATACAGCATGGCTCGGCCCCGCCCAACCCCCCCCCCCCCCCCCCAAATTTGATTGACAGCAGCAGGAGCCATTGGCTTCTACTGCTGCCTCTGTGCCCATGAAGAGATATACAGGGCAGTGCTGTTGCAGATGGGCACACTGCTTGATCAAGATAAGTATATAGGGGAGTGAGGGGGTGATACTACTTCTGGGACATGTTTTTACCTTCAAGTGATTGTTAACCCTTCCATATATACCCAGTGAAGTGACTGGCCTCAGGTGATACACAGATAAAACAAATCCTCCTACATAAGTTGTACCTGTTTTATCTACAGTCTTTTCTTCTTTACATCCGTTCAAATGCAGAATTTAAAAAGCTTGTCTGAGCTGTCAGAAAAAAGGGGATGGAGAGCTGAAGTTACACACTGCAGAGCTAAGTGAGACCGTCCCCCCCCCTTCCCTTCCCTTTCAAATGGAAACAGAGCAGAGGCTGTCAATCACAGCCTAGAGCTCCTTACCATTACTTTTTTTTTTTTTTTTTTCTTTTTTTTTTTTTCTCTTGGTGTCAGGAAGACTTGTCAGAAATGATTCATACTAATAACAGAGGAATGTAGCAGCAGACATAAATGACACTTCGTGCTCTTGATGGCACGTACACACGATCAGACTATCCGCCGGAACAATCCGTCCATGTGTGGGCTTCGGCAGACTTTTTCTTTCCAAAAGTCTGGCAGACTTAGAAGTTTTGACTCAAAATTGCCCGGCGGACAAGCCATCTGTGTGCTAGTCCGCTGGACTTTTGAAATGAACGGACCTGCCCACACGCGGAGAAAAGTCCGTTCATTTTGAACGCGGCTCCAGGTAGACGGGACTATCGCAAGAAGTCAATGTCGCCACCTCCATCGGAGAGATTGACACCTCGCCAGCCCCGTCACCTGGTATGGACTTAAAGGGGAAGCCCTACGTCGAAAAAATGGCATGGGGGTGTGAAACGCGTCTACGTGACCACAGTTTGCCATCTTTGGTGTTATGTTTGTGAAACAAAACAAAAGGCAGTTGGAAGTTCTGGATGTGCCGCCATTTCTTCTTTCCAATGGAGGGCTTATGACTGTTATTAAAAAGGAGGGTGGCTATACTGGTCACTGATGAAATTTTTTTAAAATTTTTTGTTTATTTGTAAATTTTCAGTTGTTTATTATTCTCACTTTAACAGATGAAAAAAAACAGAAAAGATGGGAAAATGTTCATTTGGTTGCATAATAATTGTGCACCCATAGATCTTCACCTAAGAAGAAAGTCAAAACCTCACTTTTACTTTTTTTAATTCAGGGGTAAACAGCGGCGCTAGATATGGTGATAACATAAAATTATTTAGCAACTGGGATATAGGTATACATTAAGTGTGTGTGTGTGATATAGGTATACATAATGTGTGTGTGATATAGGTATACATAAATAGTGTGTGTGTGTGTGTGTGTGTGTGTGTGTGTGTGTGTGTGTGTGTGTGTGATATAGGTATACACAGGGCTCGACCCCAGGTGCCAGGTCGCCAATGCGACCAGAAATCGCGACCTGGCGCCTAAGCTGCCACCAGCCGACTCACTATCGATGCCCCAGACATGCAGCAGCATTAACACTGACTGCCGTCCTCCTCCCTTCACACTCTGCAGCACCGCGCTGTGTGTGAAACTGACAAGCAATGGAGAGAGGAGGATCTGTCAGCCTGATGTCGGGGTGGGCGGGACCTGGCCGGGGTGGGGGCGGGACCCAGCAAGCTATCAAACACCAGCCAATGGGATCTGGGCGGGCCGCTACGTGTATGTGGCCCGCCCCTTTTCTTAAGCAGCCCAATCGTTGGCTGGTGTTTGATAGCTGCTGAGTCCCGCCCACCCAGGCCGGGTCCCGCCCACCCAGGCCGGGTCCCGCCCACCCAGGCCGGGTCCCGCCCACCCCGACATCAGGCTGAAATCTGACATATCCACCTCACTTGTTACATTTCAGTAACAGAGTGCTCCGTGTGAAACCTGCCAGTGCCAATCAGTGCCAACCAGTGCCACCTCCAATCAATACCACCTGCAACCAACCAGTGCCACCTGCCAGCGCCAACCAGTGCCACCGCCAATCAGTGCCACCTGCCACCGCCAATCAGTGCCACCTGCCACCGCCAATCAGTGCCAGTGCCAACCAGTGGCACCATCTGCCACCGCCAATCAGTGCCACCTGCCACCACAAATCAGTGCCACCTGCTAGTGCCAACCAGTGCCACCGCCAATCAATAGCACCTATAACCACCACCCAGTGCCACGTGCCACCTGCTAGTGCCACCTGCCAGTGCCCAGTGCCACCGCCAGTCAGTGCCACCTGCCACCGCCAATCAGTGCCACCACCAATCAGTGCCACCTGCCAACACCAACCAGTGCCACCGCCAATCAGTGCCATCTGCCAGTGACAACTAGTGCCATCGCCAACCAGGGCCACCTGCCATCGCCAACCAGGGCCACCTGCCATCGCCAACCAGGGCCACCTGCCATCGCCAACCAGGGCCACCTGCCATCGCCAACCAGGGCCACCTGCCATCGCCAACCAGGGCCACCTGCCAGTTTCAAACCAGGGCCACCTGCCAGTTTCAAACCAGTGTCACCTGTCGGTGCCATCTGGCAGTTCCACGTGCCTTCCAGTGGCAACCAGTGCCACCTGCCAGTGCCAGCCAGTTCCATCTGTTGCCAGCCTTACTCTTTCTGGTCAGCCCATACCCCTGATGTAACAGCGTTTCAATGGAGTTATTGACTGGGTGCTCCATTGTGAGTTAGGGATAGGGGGTGAAAATGAGTGGCCTTACCCCAGGAGCTGAAAAAAAAAACTGGCTCCTAACTTTTTTAACTGGCTCCTAAATTCAAAGCAAATTTGTCAACCCCTGGGTATACATAAATTGTGTGTGTGTGTGTGTGCGAGTAAGCACACATAATATTAAAACATTTGTTAAAACCTAATGTCCATGAATGATCCAAGATCTTGTATGATTGGCACCTGGTGGCGGCTCCCTTGGCCACTTTCACACAGGCGGATAGAATTCAGCTTTTTAGCTGCGGACAGATCACGTTATCTACAGCAGCTAAACTCGCGCAATGCTTTCCTATGGCCCCATTCACACACTGCATTTAGCAACAGTTTCATTTACATGAGGTTTGGTGCAGTTAGAAAAAACCTATTTGACTGTGTCCAGGAGCGATTTTTATTGCAGCTGTCTGCAATAAAGCAATGAAGCACATCAGAAATGGTTAAGAATGTTCCAACGCAGCTAAACGCAGCCGCATGCAAACGCACGTAAACACAGCTAATCACAATGTACAACTGCAAGTGAAAGCTGTGCCAATATTCTCTGAATTTCAAAATAACATAACAAAACATGCTTTTAACAGCGGCAGAACAGCCACCCGTGTGAGGGGGGGGGGGGGCGAAGCGATGTTCCCATTTTTACTTCTTTAAATATTCAGGTTTGAGGTTTATTAACATTTTGGATTGGATTTGCATTGTAGTTGTTCAATAAGAAATGAATCCTCAAAAATACAACTTACCTAATAATATTGCACACAGTGTAGAGCTCATCATTTATAGCGTCTGACATTGGCATGGTTGTACAGCACTACCTGCAGCTGGATGAATGTAAACAAAGCACCATTTACAGCATTGGGCTCTCCGAGCCCAGGAAAGAAGAGGCAGAGAGTACATGTGTTCTCACTATATCTTCATCCGTCTCTCTTTATATACAGTATATAACTATCTATGATTATCCTGCGGAATAACTGTGTCTTCCTTTTTCTTCCCTCAGTTACTTGTTCCATTACATCTGTCAGGACAGAATCATTTACCTGTGCATCACAGATGATGTGAGTGATTTTTAAGTTTTATGGCGATTCTGTTTAATGACCATACACTACTACCCTGAATTGGTCTGGAAAGGTCAAACTATTAGGCCTCATGCACACTGGATGTTAAAGTAACATTATAAAAACGCCCTAACGCTGATAAACGTCAATAAACACTCAAAAACATCTCTCACAAGCATTTTACTTTTTGGACCATTGAAAAAACAAAAGTTTTCTTTTTCTTCAAAAAAAAAAAATGCTAATGCGGAAAAACGCTAAAAAACGCTATTGCAAAACTTTGGAAAAGAGGTTGAAAAAACTCACTGCAAAGCTACTGACGTCTTTATAACGTTATTTTAACGTCCAGTTTGCATAAGGCCTTATAGAAGTGCAGAGCTGGTCAGCCGGTTCTGGGAGTCAACAGACAGTTGTATATTGCCTGTGCAGGTGATCACTTTTTACATTTCTAGCTGCCTTATTCAGCAATACTTACCCCCTTTGTGACCCCGCCCTAGGCACTTTATTGCCAGGGGAGGTGGGTTTTCTTAACCCTTTCATGACTAAGCCTATTTTTGGCATTTGGTGTTAAAATCCATATTTTTTGCTAGAAAATTACTTGGATCCCCCAAACATTATAATATTTTTTTTTTTTAGCAGAGACTCTAGAGAATAAAAAGGCGATTGTTGCAATATTTTATGTCGCACTGTATTTGCGCAGCAGTGTTTTAAATGCAACTTTTTGGGAAAAGGGACACTGAATTAAAAAAAAACGAAACAGTAAAATTAGCCCAATTTTTTTACATAATGTGAAAGATAATGTTAAGCTGAGTAAATAGATACCAAACATGTCACACTTTATAATTGCACGCACTCGTGGAATGACAACAAACTACGGTACCTAAAAATCTCAATAGGAGACGCATTAAAAAAAAAAAATCCGGTTACCAGGTTTGAGTTACAGAGGAGGTCTAGTGCTAGAATTATTTCTCTCGCTCGACGATCGCGGAAATACCTCACATGTGTGATTTGAACATCGTTTACATATGCGGGCGCGACTTCCGTATGTGTATTCTTTGCTTCGCGGGGACGGCGGGTGCTTAAAAAAAAAAATATATATATATATATTTTTTTTTTATTAAATTTATTTATTTTTTATTTTTTTTTTTTTAAATAATAAAATTTTGATCACTTTTGCTGTCACAAGGAATTTAAACATCCCTTGGGACAGAAATAGGTGGTGACAGGTACTCTTTATGGAGGGATCGGGGGTCTAAAAGACCCCCGATCCCTCCTTTTACACTTCAAAGTATTCAGATCGCCGTTTTCAGTGATTCTGAATACTGTATATATTTTTAAATCCGGGAAGTGATGTCATGATGTCGCTTCCGTGTTTACCAATAGGAGACTGGAATGAAGCCACTTACGGCTTCATTCCAGTCCCTCCCCAGCCACCGGAGGCATCAAATTCTGCATCGGTGCTCCCGATTGAATGGGAGCCCCAGTAAGAGCGGCGGGAGGGGGGGCTCCTCCGGCATAACAGCCAAGTGGCTTTTCGCTGCATCGGTTGTTATGGCTGGAAAGCCGAACGCCGGCTCTAAAAATCAGTAGCAGAATGATGCCTGCAGGTGCGGGCATCATCCCGGTATAACCCCCAGAAGCCGAGTACGCACATCTGCGTACGCTCAGCGGCAAGGGGTTAAGTGACCGCTGTGATTTGTTACAACCGTCACATGATCAGATGCGTCCGATCATAACTAATCATCGGGAGCGGTTTGTGACATTTAGTCGCTGTGGCTGGGAGTGCAGAGTGAACATGCTCCCAGCAGGGAAAAGCCGTTCTACACGTCTGGGGCAGCTGGGAGTGTAGGGCACAGCTGCCACATAGATGCACAAGTCCAGAAAGAACAAATAACAAAGTAATATAAAATAAAACAAATATTGATGGATATACATTGCCTTGAAAAACTATACCCCTTGAACATTTCCACATTTTGTCACGTTACAACCAAAAATTTTAATGTATTTTATTGGGATTTTATGTGATATTTTTAGTGCCGCTAAAGTCAAGGCTTTTGGAGATACTTTTATAACCCTTTCCAGCTTTATGCAAGTCAACAATTCTTAATCGTAGGTCTCATTCATATCAGGCAATGCTTCTTGTGAAAAGCAAACCCAGAACTGGCGTGTGTTTTTTTTTTATAGGGCGGGGCAGCTATAACCAACACCTCCAATCTCATCTCATTGATTGGACTCCAGTTTGTGGACACCTCACTACAATTAGCTCTTGGAGATATCATTAGTCTAGGGGTTCACATACTTTTTCCACCTGCACTGTGAATGTTTACATGGTGTGTTCAATAAAAACGTGGTAACAATTATTTGTGTGTTACTAGTTTAAGCAGACTGTAATTGTCTATTGTTGTGACTTAGATGGAGATCAGATCACATTTTATGACTAATTTGTGCAGAAATCCATTTCATTCCAAAAGGGTTCACATACTTTTTATTGCGAATGTATTTCTTACTATAAAAGGTTCTTTACCATAGTCTACATATAAAGGCATTTTTTCGCTAAGGAATTAACCACTTCAGCCCTGGATGAATTTATCCCCTTCCTGACCAGGCCATTTTTTGGGATACGGCACTGCGTCGCTTTAACTGTCAATTGCACTGTCGCGGACATTGCGGGCAAAAAAAATTTTTCCCCCACAAACAGAGCTTTCTTTTGGCGGTATTTGATCACCTCTGCGTTTTTTTTTTTTTTTTTTTTTTTTTTTTTTTTTTTTTAAAAGCTATATTTTTCACATTTGCTATAATCATAAACTTCCCCAAAATATTATATATATATATATATATATATATATATATATATATATATATATATATATATATATATATATATATATATAATATGTATGTCTTTCTCGGTTTAGACCGATTATGTATTCTTCTACATCTTTTTGGTAAAAAAATTGCAATAAGCGTATATGGCTTACCCAAAAGTTATAGCGTCTACAAAATAGGGGATAGATTTATGGCTTTTTTATTTATTTATTTTTCTTTTAAGTAATGGCGGCGATCTGCGATTTGTTATCATGACTGTGACGTTATGGCGGACACATTGGACACTTTTGGCACGGTTATGAGACCATTGTCATTTATACAGTTATCAGTGCTATAAAAATGCACTGATTACTGTATAAATGACACTGGCAAGGAAGGGTTTAAACACTAGGGGGCGATAAAAGGGTTAAGTGTGTCCTAGGGAGTGATTCTAACTGGGGGGGGGGTTACCACTGACATGACTACTGCTCCCTGTCATGTCACTAGGCAGAAGAGGGAAATGCCTTGTTTACATAGGCATCTCCCCGTTCTGCCGCTCCGTGACACGATCCGTGACACGATCGCGGGAAACCGGCGGACATTAAGTCCGTGGGACCCACGATCACGGAGCACACGGCAGGTGCACGTGTGCACACAATGCTGTGTCTTTAAAGGGACGTACAGGTATGCCCATTTGCGCAGCCGTGCCATTGTGCCGTCGTATATCATCGTGCACTGGTCAGCACAACCAGTTTCCTTAGTGAAAAATGTCTTTATATGTAGACTATGGTAAATAACCTTTTATATAATAAGAAATACAATATGAAACCACATTCATTCCACTGAGATTACATACATTTCATTTATAGTCATACACAGTATTTCACATGTATATTTTACAGCTGCTCAAGGTCGCTCGATCAATTATTTTCCACAATTTTCTTTCTATACACTGTGTACCTGCTGATGACCAGCAGTTGATGGTGTCCACATGGATATCGGAGAGCTGCAGTATGATCACAATGCAATGTGTAAAGCATATTCATGCTTTTTGTACAGTATTTTGTTCCTGACGTGGTACATGTGTTCTTTTAGGACTTTGAACGGTCCAAAGCGTTTAGTTTCTTGAATGAAGTCAAGAAGAGGTTTCAGACAACCTATGGCTCCAGAGCACAGACTGCGCTTCCTTACGCCATGAACAGCGAGTTCTCCAGCGTCCTGGCAGCACAGCTGGTAATATCCGAGACACAGAATGAGAGATCCCAAGGCTCTTTGATTTGAAAGTTTAAATGTTATCCTGATAAATTGATGAAATATATAAAAATAATGAATGCAGTGCAAAGGGCATTGATTATATACCCATATCGATCAGCCAAAGTTCACTGACCTCACATAAGTTAAAGCCCCTTTCTCCCCCCTTTAACTACGTTTTTTGTCATATCAACGATTAAACGGCAGTTCTACTCACCCGAATCTTCAGTCATGTGATGCCACCGGTCTAATCCTTCTCTTTTCTAATGTTTTCTTTCTGCTGTTTTTTTTTTGTTTTGGGAGGCTATGTCACATGTGATGTGGGCACTTCCCATTGGTTGTCAAGCAGAAGGGGCCACAGGACCCAGAAGATCACAGATGATACATCAATTGGATGGCAGGGCACCAGTGGTCTCTGGATTTTTAGCCCTGGATTATCAGCCCCCTGCATCGGAATATTGCGGTGAGGGACCTGTAATCGGGACTAAAGCCTGGTACACATGATGGGTTTTTTTCGTTCTGAGGAGCTAGCAAAAAGGTCCTGTACTAACTATGAAATATTGGTTCTGCCAGAACATGCTGGTCAGCACTCACATCCATTGGCTGCTAGTGCTGATCGGCTGCTGGTTTTCCAGCAAGCTTGTTCAATAGAAGCTGGCCGGGAGATCGGCTTCTGTCAAACAAGCACGTGTATACACGGGCCAAATGTTGACCCGTATCTACTGAACTAGCTGGTATTGGGCACTATTCGGCCCATGCATACGGGGCTTTAAGCTGGCCATATATGGATCGAAATTCAGCTAGTTGAACGGGGACTGATTGAGGTTCAATCCATCTATAAGCATGCTGATTATACCCAAGTCAATCCATTGCCCCACTTGGGCGCAACCAGCCCGCCAATTCTTTACATGCAATTACTGCCGGTGGCTATAGCCACTAGTAGTAAACATTGTGTTCTTCCTTGCTGGGAAGGCCCCCCTTCAGCAGAACATAATGGCTCTGCGGTAGGCATTCCCCCATCAACACTGACTGTGTTGATGGGGGAATCAACCGATTACTTATTTATATATTTTTTTTTTTCCCACCCATGGTGGAAGGAAAGAAAATTGAATCCTCTATGGGCTGCTTTAGGCAGTACATCCTGTTTCACCAGGTAAGAACGGTAAAAAATCTGGCAGGATTGGTAAGGGGTTGGGGGGGTGGGGGGGGGGGGGGGGTGGTGTCGCTTTTTTGTGCTGCCTTAAGCTGGCCATATGTGGAGTGAATGTCATCAGGACAGGTCATGATCTGAGCCATGGTGGCCCTGTAAGCACCTTCCTGCTCTTCTATTTGGAAAGCAAATGTGCTGGGTGGAAAAATGTTGGGCGAACAGTGACTGAACCAAATCCAATACAGGCACTGTTTGGGTATCTGCAGTTGCCGTCTGTCCGAATACAAAAGCAAGCAGGGGAGATTTCTCCATCTGCGCTGTTTAGTGGGCTGAAAAAATAAAATAAAATCTTACAGTGCATGACCAGCTTATACTGCATCAATAAGCATGGCATTAAAACAACGTAGTTCATTCATTTGAATAATTTAAAACACTTTGCTAGCCCCTCCATTACTGATAAAGAGATTGGCACATGCAGGAGTAGAGCAGGACAAAGGTCCCTGTCAGCTGTGACATATTGTGAGGAGTTGTTTACAAAAGTCAATGCCTCTACACATATATGGTTGATAGATGAAGGCACTATAAAATGTATTCTTATTTGTTGCTGATGTTTTAATTTTTTTGTTAATATTATTTCTTTGTAAATATTACTTAATGACCTTCCTTCATATTATCTTAGTGTAAAATGTGTTACTATGTCAGTGATGATGTATAAAAAGCAGAGTGGTATGTGCGGGTTTGATGGTAGAACAAAGGTGGTATACAGGTAGAAGTCTATGCAATATGTTGACTATAAATGGGTGAGATCAGCTGTATATTCGAAGATTGTCTGACTTTGTGTGTAAAAGCCCCCAGCAATCATGTGAGCAGCACTGGATGAACACAATCTGCATTAGCCGGTCACATGGACACATGTGATCAGGGGAGAGCATTCGCTGGAGCAATGAGGGCATCAGGTGACCACATACCAGGCAGATTTTATCTGATTTTTGTGTCATTCTTCTGTCTTAACTATATATACAGAAGATTCAAGAAGAAAACTGTTCACACTGCACTCAGTTTAAAACAAGTGTGTATGGTGTACCAGGAAAGGGGGGATCACTGTATATAGAAGACAGCCGAAAACTCCCCAGTACTTGGCCCTACCAGTCAGAAAGAGGACTAGTCTAATATGTTTAAAGACCAAAGTCTGAACACATTGTCATATGTTTTTGGAAGCTACCCACCATGGAAACTGTTTATTTACAGTCTAAATTATGGCAGATTCTTTGTGAAATACTGCAAACCATTACCATTTTCTCAGTATTTAGGCGGGGCACCTTACAGCTGTACTGCCTAGGACCATGTAGAAGCAGGGTACCGTTCTCCAGATCTCTGTATCCCTACCTTCTATTGTCTCCCCATAGAAACACCACTCAGAAAACAAGAGCGTGGATCGTGTAGTGGAGACGCAGGCCCAGGTGGATGAATTGAAAGGAATTATGGTCCGAAATATAGGTATGTCCTTCCTGCTAACAAACACGTTATGTGTGCCAATTTAACATCAGTACCAGAGGTACAATAAACTATAATTCACTATACACTAAAATATACTATATACTAAAATTCAAGTGGTTCTAAAGGCTCAAGGTTTTTTACCTTCATGCATTCTTCATGCCCCCCAATACTTACCCGAGCCCCATCTCGATCCAGCGGTGTCCATGAGAGCCTCGGCTCTCTGGGTACTCTCTCCTCATTGGCTGAAATAGCACCGTGAGTAATTGGCTCCTGCTGCTGTCAATCACAGCCAATGAGGGGGGGGGGGGAGCCATGGCTCTGTGTGTGAATGGACGCGCAGAGCAACTGCTTGTGGGAGCGAACCCATTGGGGCACTAGGCAAGAGGGAGGGGCCAGGAGTGGAAAGGATCAGGGATGCTCTGTACAAAACCATTACACACAGCAGGTTAGTATGACATATTTGTTTAATAAAAAAAAAAGCATGGGGAAGATTTTTTTTTTTTTTTTCCATATGTTATCTTAATGGGCAGATATCCCTGTGACACCTGGACAAAAAATTGTCAGAGTAATTATCCATGGAATGCAAAAGCACAGACCACAATAGAAACATACTTGGGCATTAATAAAGGGTGCTTTAGGATTCCGACAAGGCGCGGCACCAAGAGCATCAGGTACATAAATCTGTTGGGGCTCGCAGTCAGGAGGTCAGTGTCCATACTGGACTCTCCATCCTCAGTGTCCATACTGGACTCTCCATCCTCAGTGTCCATACTGGACTCTCCATCCTCAGTGTCCATACTGGACTCTCCATCCTCAGTGTCCATACTGGACTCTCCATCCTCAGTGTCCATACTGGACTCTCCATCCTCAGTGTCCATACTGGACTCTCCATCCTCAGTGTGCTCCCTCACACATTTTTCACTGCTCCTGTAAATATGCTTGGCTGAGACATTTTGTACTGATGTGGGCGTAGCCTGGTAGAAAGTAAGAGAATAATTCCCCATCAGGGCCGCCTTGCTGTTGATAAACCAAATAGCAGCTATGGATCTGCCCACTTCTGTGTGCTGTCAAATAGCAGCTTTTGAATCCGCCCACTGTCACGTGCTGTCAGTCAAAAGTAAAGCAAACCTTATGGGTAACAAGTCTCTCGGTTTACATTTGGCTCCCCTCACCCTCTGAAAAGTTATTGCACAAATATGGCCATTGTCATAGCCTTATTTGGGTAATGACATCACCTGTATCCCCGGTCCCTTTGTTTAAATTTTAGCTTTTGGGTGACAGCGTGGGGCCGGGGATGCAATACTGAGCAGGAATCTGTCACATACATGATCACTTCCCAGCTCAGACATGCTGCACTGAGTACTGGCGTACCTGGACTGGACTTAAAGGATAAGTTTGACTTTGGAACATGTTGCATGTTCCACCCGTTTTTAGCGTGGAACATGTAACATGTTCCAGGATCTGCAGGTTCTCCCACCCCTGATCCCTCCTCCCTGTGATAGCGAACGGGGGATATTCTTCCGGCACCCACTGTCACAATTTGAAAACTGTATGGCCATGCAGGGCTCCGCCCACATGGCCATGTCATTCATTTACTGTTTCCTGTGACTGAATACCTACAAGTACCAGCAGCCATTGTGGCTGATGGCTTGTAGTTCTCAATGAACTTTGAGTGCTGGTGAGCACTCTCGTAGTCCATTGATCTTCCTGCTCTCAGGTAACTGAGTGCTTGTACCAGGTATGAGCAGACAACTATGCTGAGGGTCTGCAGGAGCCTGAGATTGCACCTGCTATCTGCAGAACATGGGCTCCTTAGAAAAAAAAAAAATAAGTGCACTTTTTTTTTTACCTATAAAAAGAGCTAAGTCAACTTGGCCTTTAATTGCCTCCAATTTCCTTATCTGAGAACTGGCAGTAATTGTTTAAAAATCTATCTTTGTCATAGCAATCTGTTCATAAAGTGGTGGTAGTAAAAACCACCTGTATTTTCTATGTGTCAGTTATGTTACTGACACTGGTGCAAATGCTTGTCTGAATTATCTGCAGGTAATTTCTAAGGAAACTACCACCAGAAATCTGTCATTTTTAGCTTTATTGAATTCCCCTGATGGTCTTCCTCCTCTATATCTGTTCAGCTGTAGGGATTTCCTTTTGCTTCTGTTCAGAACAGAACGGGCGGCACAGTGGTGTAGTGGTTAGCACTCTCATCTAGAAGTAAGAAGGGTCGCTAGTTTGAATCCCAACCACGACTCTACCTGCCTGAAGTTTGCATGTTCTCCCTGTGCCTGCGTGGGTTTCCTCCGGGTACTCCGGTTTCCTCCCACACTCCAAAGACATGCAGGTAGGTTAATTGGCTTCTGTCCAAAATTGGCCCTAGTATATGAATGGGGACCTTGGATTGTGGGCTCCTTGAGAGTAGGGACCGATGTGAGTGTGCAATGTACAGGGATAGGGACAATGTAGACACTCAGGTTGAACTGGATGGACTGGTGTCTATATTCAACCTTGCTAACTATGTAACTAAGAACAGAAATCTCGTGAATGAGGCTTCCAATGGCAATTCAAATCTGATACTCCCCCTCTCTGCACTCCCAAACTACACTAAAGATTGGCCTGTAAGAGAATGAAGTAATGAGATTTCTCCTATCAAAAACCAAGATCGGACTGAGGAGGGGGCGGGTGGGTTATGTTACAATTGGTGTACAACTAAGATTATTTTATGTGCATTTTATAGTTTTTATATAATATTGACTATTCCATTTGAAGGGTCAGAGATTTAGGTTAAGTGTTAGGTTTCGACCACCATGATCATCATGTCAGCTGAATGACGTACACTGGTGACTGTCCTGGCAGTCCTAGCCTAGGTCCCTTGTCTGACGCATCTGCTGAAAAATCACAATAGATTGTGTTTGTGTTCAGTGCATTCCAAGGCTCTGTAAAGTTTGCAGTGCATAAA
The DNA here is from genome assembly GCF_037356315.1 of Lithobates pipiens. NCBI lineage: Eukaryota > Metazoa > Chordata > Amphibia > Anura > Ranidae > Lithobates > Lithobates pipiens. The sequence goes on along the minus strand of NW_027507685.1, from coordinate 65,434,447 downwards.
AATAACACATTGTAGCACAGCACACTACAACGCACACCAACATGCATATATATGTTGCATGAACCTGACCTTCTTTTGTTGCGTTGCTTTATTTGGAATAAAAAGTTTCTTTATTGTAACTTGTTTTCATGTTGCTTATTTACAGATCTTGTGGCGCAAAGAGGAGAGCGGTTAGAGTTATTAATAGATAAAACTGAGAACCTGGTTGACTCTGTAAGTGTTCGGATATTTTATGACATCATATTGTAGATCAATGTTTTTAATTTAAGTATGGTCAATATGAACTTTATTTTTTTTTTTTTTTTTTTTATCAAATCTTTGTTTTACAAATAAAAAATAAACATTAGATACATGGTGCATCCATTTTAACCCCTTCACACTGACTGTACGCAAATATGCGGCCCCACTGCACTGGGCTTTTTTCTCTGGGGCCACATATTTGTGTATCTCCCTTTGTGCTGGGAGCCAGTCACAGGCCGTGCTCCCAGCACAAAGCCTGGGGTCTTGCCAAAAGACATGGGCCCTGTTCTAATGATCACCTGATCACTGTGATGGCCTCTGATTGGGTATTACAGCAATCAGTCAGACCCCTTTCACACTGGGGCCGTGGCCGTGTTCTCGCTAAAGTGCCCACCCGTTTTTAGATGGTGTTAAAAAAAAAAACTCTTGTGATGTGGCGCTTCTGAAGCACTGCCCATTCATTCCCATGGGCAAGGCGTTTTGGGAACGCTATATACAGTGCTCCCAAACCACCCCAAAGATGCTGCTTGCAGGACTTTTCAGAACATCCTGCAAGTGCACCGCCCAGTGTGAAAAATCACACTTGAATGAATAGGAGGTGGTTTTCAGGCGCTTAGCAGAGGCCATTTCCAGCACTAAAGTGCTTGAAAACCACCCCAATGTGAAAGGGGTCTCGCTGTGAAGCCTGCCCCTGTGTTTTGTGCCTGTCAATGGACGAGACTGATGCATTGTATCGCTCTCTGTCCTTGCAGAGATAGGAAAACAAAAAAGTGTGCGTGTGTGTGGAGAAAAAAAATAAAAACACCTAGATCAAGGTTTGATCTAAGTCAGCCCCAGGGTTAGTATTTGGGTCAAGTTCAGGGTCAAACGCCAGGGTCAGTATTTTTTGGACAGGATTTTTTTTTTTTTTTTAATTAGTATCAGTGTCAGTGTGTTTTTACAACGAACATACACATATGTGTCATTGCGGTCACAGGGGCAGAATTTATTTTGGGCTGTTCTTTGGTGGAAGGTTATGGTCATAGCAAGAAATATACAGTTACATTTTCAAACTTTTTTTTTTGTTTACTATTTTGGGCAAGTTTACCTTAGATAATAAAAAAAATCAGGAGATATCCATTACCATTTACTACCAAATGAAGGCCCAATTTTTTCCTGAAAAAAACAGTATAATCCACCTGGATGCACAAAGTAGTTGTGGTGATACAGTGGTGTGAAAAAGTGTTTGCCCCCTTCCTCATTTCCTGTTCCTTTGCATGTTTGTCACACTTAAGTGTTTCGGAACATCAAACCAATTTAAACAATAGTCAAGGACAACACAAGTAAACACAAAATGCAATTTGTAAATGAAGGTGTTTATTATTAAAGGTGAAAAAAAATCCAAACCATCATGGCCCTGTGTGAAAAAGTGATTGCCCCCTAAACCTAATAACTGGTTGGGCCACCCTTAGCAGCAACAACTGCAACCAAGCGTTTGCGATAACGTGCAATGAGGCTTTTACAGCGTCCTGGAGGAATTTTGGCCCACTCATCTTTGCAGAATTGTCCTAATTCAGTTACATTAGAGGGTTTTCGAGCATGAACGGCCTTTTTAAGGTCATACCACAACATCTCAATAGGATTCAGGTCAGGACTTTGGCTAGGCCACTCCAAAGTCTTCATTTTGTTTTTCTTCAGCCATTCGGTGGTGGACTTGCTGGTGTGTTTAGGATCATTGTCCTGCTGCAGAACCCAAGTTCCTTTCAGCTTGAGTACACGAACAGATGGTCGGACATTCTCCTTCAGGATCTCTTGGTAGACAGCAGAATTCATAGTTCCTTTTATCACGGCAAGTCTTCCAGGTCCTGAAGCAGCAAAACAGCCCCAGACCATCACACTACCACCACCATATTTTACTGTTGGTATAATGTTCTTTTTATGAAATGCAGTGTTCCTTCTACGCCAGATATACTTGGACACACACCTTCCAAAGAGTTCCACTTTTGTCTCATCGGTCCACAGAATGTTGTCCCAAAAGTCTTGGGGATCATCAAGATGTGTTGTGGAGAAATTGAGATGAGCTTTGATGTTCTTTTTGCTCAGCAGTGGTTTTCTCCTTGGAACTCTGCCATGCAGGCCATTTTTGCCCAGTCTTTTCCTGATGGTGGAGGTATGAACGCTGACCTTAACTGAGGCAAGTGAGGCCTGCAGTTCCTTGGACGTTGTTGTGGGGTCTTTTGTGACCTCTTGGATGAGTCGTCGCTGCGCTCTTGGGGTAATTTTGGGCGGCCGGCCACTCCTGGGAAGGTTCACCACTGTTCCATGTCTTCCCCATTTGTGGATAATTGCTCTCACTGTGGTTCGCTGGATTCCCAAAGCTTTGGAAATGGCTTTATAACCCTTTCCAGACTGATAGATCTCAATTACTTTCTTTCTCAATTGTTCCTGAATTTCTTTGGGTCTCGGCATGATGTGTAGCTTTTAAGGATCTTCTGGTGGACCTTACTGTGTCAAGCAGCTCCTATTTAAGTGATGCCTTGATTGTGAACAGGTGTGGCAATAATCAGGCCTGGGTGTGGCTAGAGAAATTGAACTCAGGTGTGGACAACCACAGTTATAGTATGTTTTAACAAGGGGGGCAATCACTTTTTCACACAGGGCCATGATGGTTTGGACTTTTTTTCACCTTTAATAATAAACACCTTCATTTACAAATTGCATTTTGTGTTTACTTGTGTTGTCCTTGACTATTGTTTAATGTTTCCCGAAACACTTAAGTGTGACAAACATGCAAAGGAACAGGAAATGAGGAAGGGGGCAAACACTTTTTCACACCACTGTATGTACGGTTTTATTATTGCATATCAAAGTTGGAAATTTGGGCTTAGACATTTAGATTTTGTTTACCCTTAGGCGTGAAGGGGTTAAGGATCAGAAGCTGTTATCTTTATCTTTCTTTATCTTTCTTTCTCTTTCTCATTTTCTTTTTCTTTCTCTCTCTCTCTCTCTCTCTCTCTCTCTCTCTCTCTCCCTCCCTGTCAGTGAGGGGTGGGGAATAAACCTCAAACCTCTCCTCCAATCTCTTCAGTTGTGTGTCATTTATGTAAACAGCGGGATTACAGTCCCTGGGGACTGCTGGAGTAAATGTGATGACCAGCCTGGTAATCTTGTAAAAAAAAAAAAAAGCTTAGAGCTCCACCTACTGGCTGTAAATAAGAAGTTGGCAATACGTAAATATAAGTTAAAGGGGTTGTAAAGTTGTCTTTGTTATTTAAAAAAAAAAAAAAAAAAAAAAAAATTTTATACTTGGCTCCACTGTGCAGCTCGTTTTGCACAGAGTGGCCCCGAACCTGGTCTTCTGGGGTCCCTCAGTGGCTGTCTCGGCTTCCTCACACAAGTACTTCTCACGTTCATGCGAGCTCCCTCGCATTGTGAGAAGCACTTGCAGACGTGCTCCCGCGATACAGCCGGTGGCTATAGCCACTCGCTGTATCACTCGACCCGCCCCCCGTCGTGCCACGTCATTGGATGTAATTGACAGCAGCGCCAGCCAATCCATTCAATCCATCCACTCCAGCCAATCAGCGGCCAGGCTGAGCAGAGAAGAGGACGTCAGGGGCGGCAATTTCGAGGGGTCTGGTAAGTAAAATGGGGGGACTGGGGGCGCCAGCACTGTGAGATGTTTTTTCACCTTAATGCATAGAATGCATTGAGGTGAAAAAATATTTACCTTTACAACCACTTTAACTAAAAATAACTTTTTTTGATGCTGTATGTTTTAGTCCCTAAGATAATTAGGAAGGGAAATCTATACAAATGTTATACATTCCCTTTTAAAAGCAGTTCACACAGTTCTGTAAGTTCTGAGTGAAGTCCAGAACAAGGGTAATGAAATGGGCCATATTTACTACATACGACTTCCTTTACCACCCTGCACTAAGAACTTTGATAAGAAATCTTATTTAAAAGAATGTGAAGCTGACTTTGGCTCAGCTGCCATAAAACATTTTTTGAGGGAAAACCTAAAAGAAAATGCTTCTGCTCTGTAATTGGTACATTTTATTTTTCTAGTCTGTCACCTTTAAGACCACAAGCAGAAACCTGGCTCGAGCTATGTGCATGAAGAATTTGAAGTTGACCATCATTATTGTTGTTGTAACAATAGTAAGTATTCTTCTAATGCATTTTGGGTGAAAGTGACACTGTCTTTGGGTAAAAAGTAACAAAGCAGGACCTGCAAATGAAGAGGCCTTTACTTTAGACTACCATACAGTATTGCAGAATATTCAAACTCTGCACGGTACAGCCTTGCTTTGAGGGTGACTTAGCAGAGCTTATACTATAGGAAAAACTTTGGCTAGAGTAGGGAATAGTTAAAGGATCACCTTCTGGGGAAAAAATAATAAATGCACATATTTCTGCAGAAAAAAGTGTATATTTATTACTTCTTCACACAGGATCCTGAAAAGCATTGCACTCATGTACAGTAGATCATGGGTGCAATGTCACACTCCTTCAGACCCTCCATATAGCTGTTTGCCCGTACCTCCTGTTTGCCCGTACCTCCTGTACAGGCAGACAGTTCCCGAAGAGCGGGAAAATCAATTAACTACTAGAGCGCTCATCAGCACTCTTGCCGTTCATTGAGGACTACAAGCTGTCTGCTGAGGTGGAGACTGTACTTGTAGTCCATTCGTTTTACAGATCACTTTAGATAAACAATGTGGCTGTGTAGGTGGAGCCCTGCAGAGCAGTACTATTTTTAAATTGTGACAGCCAGTGTAGGGAGATGAGCATGTTGCACCCTAAATTTTGGTGTAAAGTGTAACATGCTCCCAAAGATGAACTTTATCCTTTTAATATCCCTTTCATGTTTTATTTCTGTCCCTTTCCTTGATGGGGAGTAAGAGGGGGGATATCTCCTCTTGGTCCTTGTCCCCAGAACAGATTTCCACAATGGAACTTTTCTCTTAACCTCTTGTTCCTGGAACAACTCAAATGTTTTTCCCACCACTTTCTGCACCAGAAACATTGGTCATTAGGACCAATAGAGAGGGTGAATCTCCCCAGCAGGAACACATTTTTGCTCTACATACACATTAAAAGAAACCTATCAAGAAACAGATATGCAGGTTGCAAAGACAGAATCTATATTGCTCTTGTGACAGGGTCTCTTTAATGAAGATGTGTGGCTTTTTGCCACTGGTCTCTAACCTGTGGCCCTTTTCTTGCCTTTATCTGGGCCTTGAGGCACTATTCCTCTCACTGACACCAATGAAGTGGTGTCAGTGGTTGGGGTGCTATTCCTCCCACTGGCGTCAGGGATGGGGTGCTATTCCTCCCACTGGCATCAGGGATGGGGTGCTATTCCTCCCACTGGCATCAGGGATGGGGTGCTATTCCTCCCACTGGCGTGAGTGACTGGGCGCTATTCCTCCCACTGGCATAGTGTAAAGTCTGAAGGTCAGTAAACTGGCCCTTTGTTTAGAAAGTTTGGAGACCCTTTCTCCAGACAACTGTTTTTATATTTTCAGTGAACAGGAAGTATGATTTTACGATGATGTCATTGAAGCAGTCAGGGAAAGAATGTAAGCCCTTTTATTTGTTGTCCGGTATCAATGAGACGGTATTCTTGGTACAAATGAATGTAATGGAAACCAAACATAAAAGAACAGGCAACAAGCTTGCCACATTCCCAGCCCGAAACTGCATATACACAAAGGGGCGGGGATGCTTGTGATGTTGTTATCCCTATATGGCCACTTCACTATGATTCTATGTTTGTTTGGTCTTTGATGTCACAAGCATCCCCACCCCTTTGTGTATGTGCCATTGCAGGAAATGTCCTGACCACAGCTGATTGGCCCCATTGATGAACGCTTACCTCTGGGTTCAGGCCAAACCCAAGCTCATCACTAATGCCTAAATAGAATTTGACAATGGACGTATCTTAAGATGCATTCTGTTTTATTTGCCGCTCCAGGTTGTTATCTATATCATCGTGTCGGCAGCTTGCGGAGGGCTGACGTGGCCCAACTGTGTGAATAAGTAACTCCTCTGTCTTCCGATGCATGAAAGTGTTCTCCAGGAAACCAGAAAGTCAAAGTACTACCTATTCACACATGTAGAATCCCGCCTGAAAAGAGACTTGATAGAAAAGCCTTTTCCCTCGACACTGTGAGGTGTCCGATATTCTCCTTCATCGTTGCATCCTTCCATTCTTACTGGACATTGTAGCTCTCTGCCTTATATAATGTGTCCGAAGAAACTTGGCCAGGAGTCTGTCACGCTGTATACCCTAAAACCTGAAGGAGATGGAGCATGGTAACTCCATTGGTTTTTGTTTTTTTTCGGGGTTTATTTTTCTTCTACACCATTTTTTACCCCTCACAGCCTCTTTCTCTACCTTTCAATATCCCCTCATCTGTTTTTCACCAAAGTTACGGTTTTAAATTTTTTTTTTTTTCTTTTTTTTTTAAAACCCGTCCAACAGCACATTCTTGCCTCTGCTGGTGATGCCAAACTTTGACATTGTTCAGTTCAAAGCCATTGGAAACCTGCGATCGCTCACCTGTCCTTGCATACATCTTCCACACATTTCATTGCAGAATTGCTCCAGCCACTCTTGATTTTTCACTAAAGCTCATTAGTATTGTTGATGTTTTTTGGTCTCTAAAGCATCGCTTGGTTGATCAGGCGGCAATTTTGAATTAAAAATGTGCGGTGTGTTCTGCCCAATTGTTATCTCCATAGTTCAGTGGGTAAAGCACTCGCTGTCAATGATATTATATGGGCATTGCTTTATTAACTATACTGTATCTAGCCTTGGCAGATGGTTGCCAGTCCATGTTGAAGTGGCAGAGCAAACAACTTGCTTCAAAAAAGTTTTTGTATTTGCTTGAAACACATTTGGAAGTTTTTTTCTTTCTCTTTGAACTAATTCATGTCCTTTTTTTATAGCATATTTGTAGCAAACCTACCCACCACCTATTGAAGGTGTCCCCCATTAAAAAAAAAAAAAAAATCCAACAAACCTTAGCCCAGGGTGCTCCAACCTCAACCATGTTTCATGGAAGCTCAAAAGCTGATCATATGACTTGCAAGGTGATTGTATCATTTCCTTCAGATCTACCAACTACTAGGGCCTGTATGATTTTGATTTAAATTTCATGGATTTTTTTTATTAAGCAGTAACTTACTTAACATAGTTTTTGCTAGACTTAAGGGAGATTGCGCAATCCGACTATGTATGTTAAAGTACCATCTGCAGATAAACTGTGAAGATCACTCATACAGGTACTCTGTGAGTGGTGTCACTTCAATACAAATGGATGCTATGTAAATAGTAAGGGTTCTTCGTCTTCCTTACAAGGGGGCTGCGACATGCAAGGAGCCCAAGTCAGTATATTGCAGTGGCAGAATCATTTGAAGGTGCATCCATTTTTTTTTTTTTTTTTTTTTTTTTTATGGAAATGTGTTTACTGTTTGTGTGGCGCACTTGACCACTCATGTTCCCTACCAGTTTGTGATTGGCTGCCTTATCTAATACAGCCAACCATGAAAAGGTAACGAGGTATACTTAAAATAGGCATCAAGGTTCAAGTTGTGTGGAACGAAGCCCTCCAGCCAGTTGTCTTCAAGTTCTTTCTGTGAGGTTGACTGGTCATCTGAATACGGAGGTGAAGAATAAAAGAAAAATTACTTTTATTTTAGTGCTTTATGTTATAAATGTAATTCTTACATATAGAGATTTCAAAATCCTGTTTAATTCCTAATTTATCTAATAAAATATTAAGCCATTCTGTGTTTTATGAGCCAATTTATTTCAGAGGCTTAATAAATCTAACACATTCTGCTCAGAATCATTGTGGACTTAATACCCTCTTACCTGGGTATGTTTTATATATTAGAATTTACGCACACTATATTACTAAAAGTATTGGGATGCCTGCCTTTTATACACGCACATGAATTTTAATGGCATCCCAGTCTTAGTCCGTAGGGTTCAATATTGAGTTGGCCCACCCTTTGCAGCTGTAACAGCTTCAACTCTTCTGGGAAGACTGTCCACAAGGTTTAGGAGTGTGTCTATGGGAATGTTTGAACATTCTTCCAGAAGCGCATTTGTGAGGTCAGGCACTGATGTTGAACAAGAAGGCCTGGCTCGCAGTCTCTGCTCTAATTCATCCCAAAGGTCAGGACACTGTGCAGGTCAGTCAAATTCCTCCACCTCAAACTCGCTCATCCATGTCTTTATGGACCTTGCTTTGTGCACTGGCGCACAGCCACGTTGGAACAGGAAGGGTCCCATCCCCAAACTGGAGACTAGAAAACAGAAACAAAAAGCGAAAGGTGCACCGACCTAGTGCATTAGCACAATATAGTTAATTAATGTAGTGGGTAGCACTTTTGCCTAGCAGCAAAAAAAAAAAAAAAAGGGTCGCTGGTTCGAATCCCAACCACGACACTACCTCCCTGGAGTTTGCATGTTCTCCCTGTGCCTGTGTGGGTTTCCTCTGGGTACGTTTTGGTTTCCTGCCACACACCAAAGACATGCTGGTAGGTCAATTGCATCCTGTCTAAATTGACGCTAGTATGTGTATGTATGAATGTGAGTTAGAGACCCTAGATTGTAAACTCCTTGAGGAAAAGGACTGATGTGAATGTATATGTAAAAACGCTGTGTAAATTGACGGTGCTATATAAGTACCTAAAATAAATAAATTAAAAAGGGCAATATATACTCACAAACGTAGTTAATATAAACACGAGTGCCCTCCACTGCATGAAGGTCTGTTAATGGCCATTGGTCCTGCCAGAAGACCAGGACGTATCTAAATGGCTCAGCCATTTGGATACCTCCTGGTCTTCTGGCAGAACCGATGAACATTAATAGACTTTCATGCAGTGGAGGACACTCGTGACATGTTTATATCAATTACTTTTGTTTGTATATATTGCTCTTTTAATAAATGATGTTGTGGTAATGCATTCGATTGGTGCCCCTTTTCTCTTTCTGTTTTGCTAGTCTCCAGTTTGAGGATGCCCAATATCCTGAGAAGGCAGCAAGACGACCAGCATTAAGAAGTTTCCATACCTCTGGGCTACCACTGTTAGAGCAGGAGAATATTTGCATGCTGTGTAGCCATCCTTAAACTATTTCCACAAAGTTGTAAGCGTAAAATAGCCAAAAATGTGTTGGCATGCTAACGCTGTAAGAGTTCCCTTCACTGGAACTAAGGGGCCAAGCCCAACCCCTGAAAGACAACTCCACACCATCACCCCCCCCCCCCTCCACCAAATGATTTGGACCAGTGCACAAAACAAGGTCCATAAAGACATGGATGAGTGCGTTTGGGGTGGATGAATGTCACTGGCCTGTACAGTCCTGGCCTACACACAATAGAACACCTTTGGAATGAATTAGAGCAGAGACTGAGAGCCAGGTCTTCTTTTCCACATCGGTGCCTGCCTTCTGGAGACACCAATTCACCTTACAACTGTATAAACCATATATAGGAGAGAGGGGGGGGGGGGGGAAACAACATAGGCTTCCTATAATAGAGACACAGACAGAACAGTCATTGCAGCAAATCTTTCTCGGCCTTAACGATTGGCTCATTTATGGTCACCCTTGTGTCCTTATACATCCACATTAATATGGAAAACTTCCAAATGGCACTTTGCTTGCTGAAGCCTGTGGGATGTATTTTTCTGTTGCACTCTGTATGTCCTTTGAACAATGGTACAGCTGTTATGATGAGGACTAAAAGACTTTCCTCCTGTTGGGATGAGAATTGCACTCAGAATGTGATTGTTATACAGTGTTCCTATTCAGTATGTTGGCATTTGTTTAATGAATCCTTGTTTTCCCTCCATACGTTTTCTTAACCTAATGAGATCATTTTTGCTTTACGTATGTACTGTTTTTATTTTTTAATCTGATGTGTTAAGACTGCTGAAAATTAAAGAAAATCCATAGCACTTTTAGAAGAATTGAAAATCTCTTTATTTCACCCCTAGTCTGTTTCCTTGCACAAAGTACAGTCAGAATAAAAACAGATCAGCTTGGGGGGGCCAAGTCACCCTAGTTATCTCTGTTTCAGGTGGCAACTCACTAACAACTGGAGAATGCTCAACTGCTCCTACAGCAGCAATCCATACTCGTATCATTGCTGCCTCCCTGGTGAGAGGTTCTGCAGTTTTGATTAGTAGAAGAGCAATGCTATAGGACAGTGATGGCAAACCTTGATACCCCAGATGTTTTGGAACTACATTTGCCATGATGCTTATGCACTCTGCAGTGTAGGTGAACATCATGGGAAATGTAGTTCCCACACATCTGGCGTGCCAAGGTTTGCAATCACTGCTATAGGATAAACCAAGTGTTCTCTTTATTGTTGCTGGTGATGATATTGATAACGGAGTTGTAATACCTTCACATTTGCAATCAAAGACAATTGTAAGCACTAATGAGCAGGACCCTCGATTCCTCTTGTACCAAATTGTAATGGATGCCTTCATTTTGGTAAGCGCTGTGCAAACTGTTGGTGCTATATAAATTCTGTATAATTGTGGATGAGGGACTGATTGTATTAAATCAGATTTTTTCGTAATGGTCCGCCTTGTGTCTGAAACCCAGATAGTGAACATTTCCTACAAGAAATGGGAGGCTGCAACATGCAAGGCATCTGATAATTTATGACTGCCAATCTGTCAGGATTAACAATGATCCAAACATGGTGCTAGCTCAGAAAGTTCATGTACAACATCCCTTGTGATAGCATAGGCAGTGACAGGTACTCTTTAATTAGAAATCTGGCGTCTATTAGACCCCAGATCTCTCCTCTGTCTTTAAAAGCATCTAATCAAAGATTGGTTTAATCAGATGCTGTTACAAGCTGACAACGCCTTGTAAATAAATCAAAACTGGAAGTGACAAAATCCTTGTCTTCCAGTTTCATAGAGCTAATCAGGGAACACAAATCCCTCCTTTAGCTCTATGGTCAGCCAGCAGACAGGCCATCTTTCATCCCGGGCTACCCAGTGGAATGGCAGAGCCTGGAAAGGAGAGGACCACCACCTTGCCCAGTGTAAAAGTGATCCAGCAGGACCGGTCATAGGCACTTGTCAAGAGTGCCTGCTATGCCCACCCTCTCTCCTCCATTCATAGGAGCTAAACCAGGAGTGCTCAACCTGTGGCCCTACAGCTGTTGCAGAACTAAAAGTCCCATCATGCCTCTGCCTTTGGGAGTCATGCTTGTAACTATCAGTATGGCATTGGCTCATGGGACTTGTAGTTCCGCAGCAGCTGGAGGGCCACAGGCTGAGCTCCCATGATCTAAACTATAGTTTCTAGCATTGAAAAGCACTGCCTGATCTGCTACACAGATCCCAAACATCAGATGAATGTCCTAAAAGTTGACATGTTTCAAAGGGGCTAGCTCTAAGGAAGAGGTATGCCTCTCGAAACGTGATGGCTCTTTGGACTTTCATCTCACATTTGGGATTTGTGTAGCAGACCAGGCTGGCGGAGCACCTCTTGGACTGTTATGCTACATTCATGTCATTATTTGTGAGTATATATCCATATTCCTTTTAATAATAATTTAGCACATTACCTTTTTCAACAAACTTGTGCACCCTCTGTTCACTATCTTTTAGAGCCCCTTCACACTGACAGTGTGGGACTGTCGGCGGTAAAGCGCCACTAGTTTTAGTGACACTTAACTGTAGTTTTAGAGGTGCTTTTTTTTGGGGGGGGGGGAGCGCTTTTAACCCCTGCTAGCGACTGAATAAAGGGTTAAAAGTGGCACTGCCGAGGCGCTTCCCATTGATTTCAATGGGCAGGGGCACTTTAGGAGCAGTGTATACACCACTCCTAAAGCGCCTCAATGAGCTGCTAGCAGGACTTTTGACATCCTGCCAGCACAGCACCCCAGTGTGAAAGCCCTCTGGCTTTCACACTGGGATTGCAGATGAGGCATTTTTCAGGCACTATTTTTACAGCTAAAGCACCTGAAAAACACCTCCAGTGTGAAAGGGGTCTTGGAGTCTCACATTTGCGTTTTCCCCGATACGTGGCAGCACAGCATGTGCATAAATCAAACCGGTTGAAGATTTGTGACTGTATGTGGCCGCACATTTCTCTGGCGTGCAGAAGGTTTGGTTTGATTTTTCAATAAGCAGTTAATTCTTGAGTTAAGAAAAAAAAAATCCTCTTTCTAAAACAAGAGGTCCAACACCTAAGGACAGAGAAAAGAGTCCAATGGAGTGGGGGTGGTTTAAATGAGCATGAACGAGGGGGCCCTAGCATAGTTCTTTGTCAGTGTCCATTCATCTGAAGGCAGCATGCATATACAGTTGTGCTCATAAGTTTACATACCCTGGCAGAATTTATGATTTCTTGGCCATTTTTCAGAGAATATGAATAACACAAACTTCTTTCACTCATGGTTAGTGTTTACTCTTTTTAAATCATAATGGCAACAGAAATGACCCTGATCAAAAGTTTACATACCCCAGTTCTTAATATTGTGTAATGCCCCCCTTTAACATCAATGACCGCTTGAAGTCTTGTGGATGAGGCTCTTCAGATGGTAAAGCTGTCCATTCTTCTTTGCAAAAAGCCTCCAGTTCCTGTAAATTCTTGGGCTGTCTTGCATGAACTGCACATTTGAGATCTCTCCAGAGTCGCTCAATGATATTGAGGGCAGAAGACTGAGATGGCCACTCCAGAACCTTCACTTTATTCTGCTGTAGCCAATGACAGGTCGCCTCATGTTGGAAAGTCCAAGTACGTCCCATGTGCAGCTTCCTGGCTGATGAATGCAAATGTTCCTCCAATATTTTTTGATAACATACTGCGTTCATCTTTCCATCAATTTTGACCAAATTGCCTGTGCCTTTGTAGCTCACACATCCCCAAAACATCAGCCATCCACCTCCGTGTTTCACAGTAGGAATGGTGTACCTTCCATCATAGGCCTGGTTGACTCCCCTCCAAATGTAGTGTTTATGTTTGTGGCTAAAAAGCTCAATTTTGGTCTCATCACTTCAAATAACTTTATGCCAGAAGGTTTGAGGCTTGTCTCTGTGCTGTTTGGTATATTGTAAGTGGGATACTTTGTGCCATTTGCGTAGTAATGGCTTTCTTCTGGCGACTGGACCACACAGCCCACCTTTCTTCAAGTGTCTCCTTATTGTGCATCTTGAAAAACAGCCACACCACATGTTTTCAGAGAGAGTCCTGTATTTCACCTGAAGTTATTTGTGGGTTTTTCTTTGCTTTCTGAACAATTTTCCTGGCAGTTGGGGCTGATATTTCAGTTGGTCTACCTGACTGTGGTTTGGTTTCAACAGAACCCCTCATTTTCCACTTCTTGATTAGTTTGAACACTGCTAATTGGCATTCTCAATTCCTTGCATATCTTTTTATACAGTTCAACTACCTTTTTTTCTGCAGATCCTTTGACAATTCTTATGCTTTCCCCATGATTTAGAATTCAAAAACGTCAGTGCAGCACTGGATGAAAGATACAAGGGTTTGTCAGGCATTCAGAAACTCATTGAGCTTTTGTACACACTCACACACCCTCTCTTAATTACAAGCAAACAGATGACAGGTGAGGATGGTTACCTTTAATAGCCATTCAAACCCCTTTGTGTCAACTTGTGTGCATGTTATCAGGCTAAAATCACCAGGGTATGTAAACTTTTTATCAGGGGCATTTAGGTAGTTTGCCATTATGATTTAAAAAGAGTAAACACAGTCAGTTGGTTGAAGCCATTTTATGATCAACCACTAACCATGAGTGAAAGAAACGTTTGTGTTATCATTCATATTCTCTGAAACATGGCCAAGAAATCATAAATTCTGAAAGAGTATTAAACTTATGAGCACAACTGTAACTCGAGGTCTATGATTAAAGTCCTATATGAAATTTTTATTTTGAGAGACACTGGGCTTAATTGTACATATCACCTTCAATGGCTTCCTAAACTGTGCTAGGAGCTTGCAATGCATATACTAACCAATAAGATGTAGCTCTTCCTCCACATTTGCTACATGTTAATGTTACTAAACCCACAACAGAGCCTTGGAGGCACTCTACACATGCTCAGTTTGGAGTGTATCATTATAATTTTTTGGGGGAGAGAGAGGGGGGTGCATGTGATCAGCACAGTACATAAGCACTGTCCAGACAGCAGACAGAGGGTCAAGGATCATGCAGCCTAAAAAAGAACAGTCAGGAGCATGAAAACTCCTACAAGCTTTAACCAGACACTGATCGAAGTCACAAGACTGCTATATACTGCTGGTGAGAAAAGGTATTTAACAGTTTATATTTAATAAACTAATTGTATTTGTGTACTGTGGGAGACCAGATATAGTGAATGCAGGGTCCTGGGTTTAGTAACACCAACATACTGCTAAAATCAGCATGGAATGTGAACACATCATCAGGCATGTGCACACACGGCCTACTATTCACTACACATTTTCTTACATCTTCCCCCCCAATGCAAGACCTCTTTCCCACTGGTGCAACTTTCCAGCAGGACAAAGGTAGATCAAAATTATTTCCCTTTAAAGCCAAGGAGACTTCACATCACTGCAATTTGAAAAGTACTGCATATGCTGCATCTTTAGTAGCACCTTAGAAGTCATAGGAAACGCACCCAGGGTTCATTTGTAGATGTGTTTTTGGGTGGCACATGGCAAAAAAAAAAAAAAAATATGCTGGTTGTTAAAAAGTGCAGGCACCTGCTGCTGTATTTAAAGTGTTTGTTATATCTAAAATATTATTCACTGCCAGCCCCTCTATTAGAGGCTGGCATACAACACAATCCAAGTCCTTTGTAAAAAAAACAAGCATAAGAAATAACTCTTTAGAGCTGTCTTCAAGCCGGTCACATGAGTTGCAGCCACTTTACAGCTCCGAGAAATCGCTTCTGCAGGAGGGGCCGCTGAGTAGCCCTGGTTATCGTGGTCAGCTTAGAGAGGGCATATAGGAAGTGACAGATTCAGGTCGTTTTTACAGTTTAGAGGGGGGCAGATTACACAGCACAAGCACTGTGCTGTGTAATCTGCTTTAAGGGACCAGAATCTGTTAAACATACCAAAAAAAATAAAAAATAAAAATCCTTTTCTTTGCTGTACGTCAGGGGACACAGAGCCATAGTAATTACTATGTGGCAGAGGTGGGGGACTTGAGTCACATGACTTGACTTAAGTCACCTGTTTGAGGACTTGCTTGACTGATTTCAATAAATGACTCGACTTGACTTTGGCTATAAGGCTTGCAATGACTTGGCAAGTTGGCACCATAACACTACCCCTAACAACCACAAGCTGCCGTTTGGCTACCTGATCAGGGTGTCATGCAGACATTACAGTGTTCAAAAGCCACGCCTCCTAGTCTGTGATAGGCAGAACACTCAATTTCACAGCAGGCAGTGTTCAGCCTATCACAGACATCCCCGTCTGTGTTATGAGGATATGCAGATGTCCGTGATAGGCGGAACCCTGAATGTTGGGAAATTGAGTGTTCCGCCTATCACAGACAGGGAGGAGGCACAGCTTTTGAATACTGGAATGGCCACCACCCACCAGGTACACAGCTGCCTGACCATAAAGTTTATAATATACTGTTTCATTTAATTATATAAATAATATATATACACTAATGAGAAGTAATTTTCTTGTTTCCCGTCCCTGCCAATTTTTTTTTTTTTTATATGGACAACCACCTCTATGTATCCTCTTCTTTAATAGAGATGATATCTTGTCAATACTAGGTTTAGTATATTGTATATGCATAGTATTTTTTTATTTTTTTTATTCTACTGTAGTACAATGCACAATCAAAAAAATAAAGCCCACATCTTTGGTTCAAAAAGAATCTCACTCAGAATTGTGCATTAGGCCACTTGTTTTACATGTTAAAAATTGTGTTTTTATACGAAACTTGTACATAAGTGCTTAGCTGATGTAATCATCACACTGACCTGCACTGTAATTAAATGTTATTTTATCAGGGCATAATGCAGATACAACTACCACTGGCATATAAATATATAGGGTGCTATTTACAAAGTATATTAAAACCGATCCATTGCACACCCCCATATCTGGCATTTTAAGTGGCTATTCTCATCACCAGTCAAGTTTCCAGATGTTGGCATTTTGTCCACTGATTTAGATGTTAAAATACTTTATTAGTTTGAAGTTCAAACTTTGAACTTGGTCATTTTTTTTTCCCCTCAGCAAGGACTACATATTTTTTCAGGCTTGTTGGCCATTTAATTGCCGAGTGTGCTGCTCCTTGGGCATGCAAAGTGTTTCTTTAACATGCCAAGAGAAGGGCAAAAAAAAAAAAAAAAAAAAGCACAAAGCAGTTTTGTTAATGTTGAAAATAAAACAAAACCTTTCCTGAACACTGACTTTTAACTCATTTACAGAACTGGAAGAAATGCATAGATCAGAGAAAACTGATCCCATGGGAAGACTAATGCATCTGTTCCGCAAGCTAGCGCAGTATTTCTCAACTCCAGTTCTCAAGGTGCCCCAACAGGTCATGTTTTCTCTTATTTTGCACAGGTGATTTGATCAGTTTCACTGCTTGGCAATTACCACAGCCATGTCAGCTGAGGGAAATCCTGAAACGTGACCTGTTGGGGCACCTTGAGGAGTGGAGTTGAGAAACACTGAGCTAGCGGATCCTGTTCTCAACACAAAGTCGTCAACCTTGTTATTAAATCTGGACGCGAACAGGTCTACGTCGGGAGTACCCCATCTCTGACATATCCCTAGGAAGATGTCGGGGTAAAGAGACCATTCTCCCAGAAAGAATTGTTGGTGACTCAAGTAGTTCGCCTGCCAATTCTCTATCCCAGGAATGAATACTGCCGATGGGCAGAACACCACATCCCTTGCCTAAGACAGAACACTATTCACCTCTTTTTGGGCTGAACGACTCCTCATGCCCCCCTGGTGATTGATGTAAGCGACAGCCGTGGCATTGTTGGACTGAATCCTGACAGGACAGTCCCTCAGTCTGACCGTTCAGGCCGTTAGAGCTAGACAAACTGCCCAAATCTCCAAAATGTTAATAGGCACGGTCCTTTCCAACATGGACCATTGCCCCTGGACAGAAGCCTCTTCCAGAACTGCTCCCCAGGCTAGAAGATTGGAATCCGTAGTCACTTTCCAAGAGACTGGTAGAAACGATTTTCCCTTTTGAAGGTTGCCAAATATCCACCACCAATTTAGGCTCTGATGTACGTCGGGAGTCAGATGAATTGAAAAAAATCAAAAAGGCATGAACCTTCTTGTTCCAGGCCGACAGGATTGCGTTTTGTAGCAATCTTGAATGAAACTGCGCATAAGGGACAGCCTCGAAGGAGGCCACCATTTTCCCAATAGTCTCATGCACAACCAAATGGAAGGCTTTTTTTACCTTGATGAGTTGCATTAGTTCTACAATGGGACCGATTCTTTTCTGGGGTAGAAATACCTTTTTCTGTATGGTACCCATGATCAGACCCAGGTACTGTACTCTCCTTAATGGTTTTAAGGAGGATTTTTATAGGTTCAGAATCCAGCCTAGAGATTCCAGGTAACTTACCGTTGTAACCAGACTGTGGTTTAGCCCTGAAACTGAATAATCTATCTTCTAAATAGGGTAGGACCGGACTGCCTTGAGCCCTTAATCTGGCTAAAAGGAGGCGCCAGAATCTTTGAGAACACCTGTGGTGCTGTGGCTAGACCGAAAGGCAGGGCCACAAATTGAAAATGATGATTTTCTACTTCGAAGTGCAGAACAGAAACTTCTGGTGAGCGGGAAATATTGGCACATGGAGATATACAGCCTTGATGTCGATAGAAGCCAAAAATTCCCCTCTTCGGGAGGATGGCTACAACCGACCAGATTGACTCCCTGCGAAAGTATTGGATGTTCAAGTGCCGATTTAGATCTCAGATCTAGAACAGGTCTCACTTCCCCATTTGGCTTTGGAACCATAAAGAGGTTTGAATAAAAACCTGTGCCTTGTTCTTCTAAGGAAACTTCTGAGTGCACTGATTTGGATAGTAGATGATCCATTGCTAGAAGGAGAGCCTTCTTCTCTGGATCCTTGGTAACATTTGATCTTAGAAACCGAGGAGATGGGAAAAACTCGGAAATCTAGTTTGTAACCTAGAGAAACGTCTGAAGCCAGCCATCTGTCTTGACATTGCTCCTGCCAGATCCTTGAGAATTGCAGGAGGCCCGCACCCCCTATATCCCTCCCGCCACCTGAGTGGGCAGGGGCACCCCTTCATAAGGAGGCTTTAGCACTGTGTTTTGTGAGCTTTTTGCCCCAAGACCTCTTCTAAACCTGGTGCTGCCCTTGGGGTTTTCCCCTTGAACTTGAGGCCATTGAGGCCTCAATGCCAATTTTGTTTGGGAGCCATGTTACATGACCGTGCAATTGTCAGTTAAAGCGACGCAGTGCTGAATCGCGAAAAAGGGCCTGGTCCTTTGGCTGCAAATTGGTCCAGGGCTCAAATGGTTAACGGACTGGGAAACACCCATTGGGGCAAGAACCTGCTGAACTTACTAAAGCTATATGGTTTTTAGAAAAGTTCCAACTTTTTATTTGCTGGATCCTTTAACATCATGAGCGCATTATCAACCGGACATGTGAGGTTCTTATTCACCGAGGTAAATCGCAGCATCAACTGTTGGAACACACCCCCCCCCCCCCCATTTCTTATCGAAGTACTCTTCCAAAGAGTACAGTTTGGAGAATCTTAGGTGGATAATATTGTTTATCCGGATGTTCCCATTCAGCATACATAAGCTTCCTTAGCCATGCATGAATTGCAATGGCATCCCCAGTCGGAGGAGGTTTTAATGATCCCAACTTAGAGTTGAACAAACAAACTTTAGTAAGAGAGTGCACAAGCAAGCCGTCTTGTGGTGTTACTCCTTCTATAGTAGGATCCTCAGAAGAGGATAAAACCAGTATCTTCCAAATCTTCTGGAAGATCTGCCTGATCCCCAGTGTCCTGAACCTCCAAAAGGAGGGGCTTGAGCACTAGATTGGGATCTGCTACTTTTAACCCCACTATGGAGGGATAAAATAGCATCAATCTTCTTTTCCAAATTGGCAATGGTAGAAGACAAAACCTCTTGTGTAACATACTCAGGGGCTGAAGCATCTTGTGCGACTGCAAGCAGTTTCCCCTGACGGCTCAATCTGACTGGCCTCAACACTCTAAGAGGATGACATTCTTTTGGAAAGGGTTTTAGTTTGTTGTGCCCCCTTAGACGAGTTTCCTGGTCCCTTTGCCACTCATAGCTTAAAGCACAAAGCAGAGGCACTACCAGCAAAAGAATGTAAACTTGCTAGGCTATCATACAGCACAATAGCTGCTATTAATCCCAGCTTCTTATAGTACAACGTGTCAAAGGGAAATGCATCTGTCAAACCTGATCCAGCCAACCTCTCTGCTGTCCCTCTACCGCCAGGCAGCAGCTTCACTCACAGTGCTTTAAAGACTTCCTGGACGTGTGGCCGGTGTCTGCCGCAGTTACCCATGCGCCGCACGCGCCCCCCACATACACAGAATACAGCCCCCCCCCTTTGTCAAAGTAGAGCATTTTCCCGCTCGAGCAGCATCTGCAGCATGGCAAGATGGTATCCTCCGCAGAGCGGCCACGATCTGCCTTTTAAAAAAATATATATTTTTTCACAAAAAAAGGAGGCCGATGTTTTGACATGTCCCCTGAAGAGGAATAAAGCCAATCTGGGGGCACAGGAAGAGACCAGACCCCCCCCCCCCCATTTCTTCCCAGAGGGTCTGCTCCGGCTGGAAGAGAGTGAAGGCTTCTGCTATTTCCAGTGTCATGACGGTGAGTGCTCAATACAGCCCCCAGTGGTGACACCACTATACATAGGAGAAATTCCTGAGAAAATCTCCCTTACCTTATCCTCGCAGCAGGGTTTTATCAGAGATAAAGACCCAATCTTCACCCTTCACGGTAGGCTCCGAGACATTTTAGGAAACCATCAACCGGGAAACTCAGGTTATCCCACAATCCTGGACCTGCAACGGCACCCTGTCAGTAAAACTTTATGGCCTCACTACCAAAAAGTACTAGATCCCAGGGCCCAGCTCTCTAAAGAGAAGCATTTGCAAGCAAAACCTAGTTTCTTCAGACATGAGGCCTGGGTATCATTCATTTAGCCCATGAAAAAGACATCACAACGGATCAGGTCAGCATAGCTAGCCCCAGCAAGGATTGCTACCAGTTGAGCTCAGCACATCTTTACTCGTGACCAACACCTTCGACACTGGCGAAAAAACTGAGGCCTCCCAGTAATGGGGGGGGGGGGGGAGTACACACTTTAAGGGGCGTGCCAGTGTCCAGCACCTGTCAGTCCGATATTACCCACATAGTAATTACTATGGCTCTGAAAAAATTCAAACACTTTAACAAGTGAATAGCAGATTGGTAAAGAGGTTGTACATGGATTCCTTAAAAATCAGCAGGGATGTAAACCCTGCACCCTTGGTAGTCACTAGTAGGGCAAGACCTTCCAGCTCCTGTGGATCTAATTCAGCCTTCTTCGCCTCCTCTCCTCAGATTTTGGGAGCAGAGGCTCCCTGCCTCCTCTTTTCCCCTCTGGTGGTAGCATCACTCCTGCACAAGAGGAGCTGGAGCATGCTGACCATGGGTGCATTATCACTGGATGTTAAGGACCCTGGTGAGTTCCAGCACCTTAACCACCCACTAATGTCCTTAACCAATGAATAGCCAGTTGAGGAGCCTGCACCCAATGGCATCCTTAACCAGCTAGTCATCAGTAAGCACCATAATACAATGCATTTAACACACTATGCACTGCAGTGTGAAAGCAGCTTAAATGCATGCAATACCTAGAAAATTTTGTGCATTTTATTGCAGGACAAAAAAAAGAGTAGTGTGAAGGGTTTAAAGCAGAGCTCCACCTAAAAGGGGAAGCTCCGCTTGTCTGCCTCCTCCCCCTCTGCTGCCACAATTGGCACCTTGTGGAGAGTGGGTACCTAGTTTTGACTGGTACACACTCACACTTTCAGCTCAGTTCTCTGTGGCAAACTGAGCAAGAAGTTCAGCTCCTCCTTTTGGGACATTTCACAGGTCCGAGGAAAACTACAGCCCATTTGCCGATTTCCCTTGGTTAAAGTGGAAGTAAACTCCCCTATCGTTTTCAGCCGAGGAAGCTGCCATCTTTGCCTCTGTTTAATCTTCAACTGCTATGGTGCTGCACATGTAATTCGTTATGACACCAGCCATTGGATGGTTTGATAGTTTGGCTGAGAGCACAGCCAATGTGCAGTTAGCATTCCCGGTATGCTTTTTAACTGTTTAAATCGATGGGTGCTGGTGCTGCCATCTTAAAGTGGAAGTAAACCCAATAGCGGATTGAAGAATCAGCTCGGGCTAGGATACCACTGGACAGTTAAGTGCTCTAATATTAAAGGGCAGCAGCTACATCATATGAGCCTGGAGCTCCTTTTAAGTTATAATCGTTCTTGATGCAAACGACATTAGAAAAAGTTTTTAGCAATACTAAAAAACGGTAGTGGAGAAAGTATACAATCACCAGACAAAAGGATTTTTTTGTTTTTGTTTTATTTACTAAGAAGAGGTCAAGCAGGATAATCAAAGGAGACGCTCCACAAAAACATCGTCTCTTCTACACATAGCAACTAATCAACTTCATATAACCACACAAATATTGTGCACCATCGTCATTTGTGATTTCATCTAAACCGATCCAACCGGTAGGAGAAAATTCTTTTGCAGTCCTTGAAGTGCTCTCTAAATATGGAACATTATAGATTTATGTATGTACACATTTACTTTTTTTGGACTTCATCAAGGACATTAAAAATTTGCAGATAAAAAAAAAATAAAAAGGAAAAAAAAAAAAAAAAAAAAAAAAAAAAGGAAAAAAAAGGTCAGTAGATCAAGTAACCAAAAACCCTACATTTATATATATTAAAAACTTTAGGACCAACTACATTACATATATCCATTTCTAACATATTTCACATAATCAGCTGATTTAAAGTGTATCAGCTTGCAAGTAACAGTGCAGCCATTTTGTGCATTGAGCTAATAATCAAACAATTAAGAAATGCCATAAGGTTTCCTGGGGTTCCTCTGCTCTGCAGTGGTTTGTGCAGTGTTCTATATACCGCAGGGTGAACAGAATTTGGTTGGCCCCGTTTGCAGAATTCATTGAATGAGAAGGATGTATTTATGCGGATACATTTAAAGATACCTGTGTAAAGGATGAATGGAGGAGACTATTGTAGCCCTCTTAAAAATGCTAGTTTTCTGGCTGTCACTGAATCAGGATCCTCAAGTACAAAGCCACTGACCAGGTACAAGAATGTAGATAAAAAAGTGCCTGATCTGCATGCAGGTACTGGTCCTTTGACTCAAACTACTGAAGACAGCCAGGAATCTAGTGGAATAAGGTCAGCAATGACATGCAGTACTTGTCTCGTCCTTTAAAAAAAAAAAACTGCATAAACAAGGACTCTGCAATAGTGTCTCTTCATTTAATCCTCTATTCCTGGTATTTCAGTGTTCTCTCTCTCCCCCCCCACCCCCTTCCGGTGTATACAGTATGTCTGTAGCCAGCACTACTAAGAAATGAAAACAGAAGGTAAGTGCAATTCCCCCGCTGTCTGATATTGGCTTCCAATGCTTTGTTCTGGGAAATGCAAGAGCAAAATGTATAGCAGATCTATAGGCTAAGAAAGTGGAAAATTGTATACTTACCTTTCCGTAACTTTCCTTTCCTGTCGCATCTTCATGGCAGCATACACTCTGGGTTGTGACACAACCTGATAGGACCACATAACTACAAGATGACGATACGGCCCCCGCCCGAGCATTCTCCGTATATATAAATCACCTCAAACGGGTGGGACATTGTATGCTGCCATGAAGATGCGACAGGAAAGGAAAATTACAGAAAGGCAAGTATACAATTTTCCAGTTTCCTGTCACATCATGGCAGCATACACTCTGGGGAATAACTTGCAGAATGGGTGGGAGTGCAAAAAAATTAATTTATTAACAAGGAACAGAAGAGTTGGCCTGAATAACGGCCCTTCCAAAATCTACTGTTGAAAGCCATGCAGAATCCACCTTATAATGTGATAAAGTGTTTCTGGAAGACCAGGTGGCTGCTTTACAGATAGTCTCCGCCAAGACCCTACAATACGCTGCCCAAGAAGTTGCCACTGCCCTGGTGGAATGTGCCTTTAAGCCCTCCGGAATCTGTTATTTACTCAGTAAATAAGCCTTCTTGATTGCTTTAACCAGCCATGAAGAGATGGTACGAGCTGATGCCGCTTGACCTTTCTTAGGGCCATATGGAAGAATCAAGAGGTTCTCCAATCTTCTGAATGGCTTGGTTACTGACCCCGAGAGGACTACAGCACCCAGCAGAACGCCCAACACAGATGGGGAATGAAGGAAACAGACAGGTACACAGGAACAGATAGAATGGAGACCACTGCATTATGACCAAGCCTGTTTAAGGCTTATATGTCAGAGTGCTCAATAGCATGTTGCAAAGCCTGTTTAAGGCTTATGATGACTAGGAGGCGACACCCGAGTCTATTTAAGACTCAACTGAAGATAGCCGAGGACAACTTGAAGCAGTTTTAAGCCTGTTTAAGGCTTTTCCCAAGGTCACAGAGTTTTGAAAAATATCCCTGAGATCACCAGAGTGGGGATCCTACCATTTAGCTTCGTTTAGAGGCTGTACCGGTAAGGACTTCCAACCAGGAGAGGCTAGAACCTGGCTGGGGCAAAGTGGTAAGGGGGTGGAGGTTAGCGTCACAACCCAGAGTGTATGCTGCCATGATGCGACAGGAAACAGGATGGAATGCAATGACTCATTTTATACAAGGAGCTCTGAATGTGATGCCAAAAAAAAAAAAAAAAAAAAAAAAAACACGTTACTTTGAAGGCCTTTGTGCTTAATAATCTGCCTTTTGTACACACCCCCACCCCATAGTCACATTGTATTACAATTACATGAAACGGTTTTCATTGTATACCTGGTTTTAGAAATCATTACTGGGTTTCTTTGCTTCTCTATGGAATGCAGACAAGTCATTGGTGATGGGAGGAGATAGCAAGATGCTGTACATGGCCTCCTGAAAATAGGAAGCTGTGCTAATATCCACATGTGATTCTAATCCTCCATGATTGAAAGAACTGAAATTCAATAAATAGGGGACAGCCAAGGATGATAGAGCTTGATAATAGAGTTCCTCCAGCCAGGAAATGAGGCAAGCTCTATATAATTTGCTGCAGCTTCTAATGCACACAACGAGAAGCTCACGGTGTGTAGTGCAGAGTCATTTATATAGGAGGGGGAGGAGTCTGTACAATTGTGCAAGGCTGAAATTCAACTTTAACCCATGAAAAATAGAAGAATGGGGTCTAGGAATGCAGCTACTGCAGTGGGATCTTTCAAAGGAACATGTAACTTTTACAATCAAAAAAATCTGGCAGCGGTTCCTTAAACACTTGCCGACCGCCGCACAACGATGTACGTCCTATTTTTGAAGAGGGATATCTCGGTAATGGCAGCAGCTGCTGCCACAACCGATATCCATCTCTTCAGGCGGCGGTTGGCTGTACGATAACGGTCTCCGTGGCGGATTCGCCGCAAGATCACCGCTATCGGCGGCGGGAGAGGTGCCACCCCCCCTCCTGCCGCTTACCGGAGCCGTCGGTAGTGGCGGAGGCGATCGGGTCCTCTTCCTAGCTGGGCATAGAGACAAGTGAGGCTAAGATGGCCCCCACTCGTCTCTATACCATAGGAGGGCGGAAGTGACGTCAAAACATCACTTCCGCCCATACCTCTTAAAGGTATATATTTTTTTAAATATCAGATTTTTATTTTTTATTTTTTTGCATTTTAGCCCAAATATGAGATCTGAGGACTTTTTGACCCCAGATCTCATATTTAAGAGGACCTGTCATGCTTTTTTCTATTACAAGGGATGTTTACATTCCTTCTAATAGGAATAAAAGTGATTTTTTTTTTTTTTTAAACAGTGTAAAAATAAATAAAATCAAATAAATAAGAAAAACATTTTTTTTTTAAAAAAACACCCCGTCACGACGATCTTGCGCACAGAAGCGAGCGCATATGAAAAACGGTGGTCAAACCACACATGTGAGGTATTGCTGCGATCGGTAGAGCGAGTGCAATAATTCTAGCCCTAGACCTCCTCTGACGCAAAAAATGCAACCTGTAGAATTTTTTAAATGTCGCTTATGGAGATTTGAGGCTAAAAGTTTGACGCCATTCCATGAGCAGGCGCAATTTTGAAGCGTGACATGTTGGGTATCAATTTACTTGGCGTACCATTATCTTTCACAATATAAAAAAAAAATTGGGCTAATTTTACTGTTGTCTTATTTTTTTATTCAAAAAAGTGAATTTTTTCCAAAAAAAGTGAGCTTGTAAGACCGCTGCACAAATACGGTGTGAAAAAAAATATTTCAATGACCGCCATTTTATTCTCTAGGGTGTTAGAAAAAAAATATATAAAATGTTTGGGGGTTCTAAGTAATTTTCTAGCAAAAAACACAGTTTTAAACATGAAAACACCAAGTCTGAAAAAGAGGCCTGGTCCTTAAGTGGTTAAGCTGGCCATGCACCACTCAAAATTTGAGCTGGGGGGAGTCCCTGTAATCACGACCTGGCTCAATAAACTGACTGATGGGATGCAGTCACTGTTCAGCCATCAAATCTTCAGATGCAGCCACTGTTCTGGTATGCAGCCAGCTGCCGATGCTGTCTGACTGCAATAGCTGTGGAGATTCCCCCACCCATGCTGTTTAGCATAGATGAGGGGACCAAGAGATTCTCTTGCTCAACCTGATGGGCTTAATGAGGAAAATCTTCCCTGTACAGCTAGCCTTTGGCATCATTCACATTATATCTAACTAGTCACTTTTAGGCTTCAAGCCCACCATTGTGGGATCATGAGTCATGGCACCAGGATTTAATAGAGAATGAGAGGTCCATAGGATCGATTTTAAAGACTGCAGCACTGACAGATGCCCACCCTCCCAGAAGCTGCTATACCTAGAGTAACACCACGCAAACACCCCAACTTCCTAGTGCAGGCACAGGGCACACTGAACCCCTTTGCTCAGAGCTTGGATTTGGCTATGCCTCCATGGGGAGAGATTACACCTACCTCTCCTGCGGCCTCCAGGGGGGGGAAGGATTACACCTACCTCTCCTGCACAAGTTTCAACAGAGCTCAGAACTATTGTTTCTACATACAAAATGGCTGCCTGCAACAGATACCACCACCTGGTACACTTTAAATCTAACAGTGCAAAAAATAAAAAGTCAGTGGAGACACAAATCTACATTTTTTTACCTAAAACCGACGGCTCGGTGTTCTAGTGCAAACAGATATTTGCTACGACAACACAAAACATTTCCGATTTCGGAGTTCAGTTCTGAAAAATGGAAAAAGGTAAACTAGATCAAAGACACAGGGTGCTTCTTCCAATATGGCAAGCAGGTGAAATTTTATTTTTTTATGCTTTGCTCTGAAACATCGAAGTCCAGCCCGCTGGACATATTAAGGGGGGGGGGGGGGAACTCATCTTTGGGGCGATTTAATAGCATCCTTCTTTCCAGGAGTCGTCATCCAGTGTATTTGACTTTGAGGACAGAGATCTAGAAGGGGAAAAAAAAAAAAAAAAAAGGTTTAATTATAGAAGCAATACATTAAGTAATTTGGGGTGCATTTACTAAAGGCAGATCGACTTTGCGAGTGCAGTTGCATTCATTTTCTCCATAGCTTAGTAAATGTGGTAAAGCTTCACTTTGCAAACAATACCCAATCAGGTGCAAGGAAAATAGAAAAACAGCAATTTTACATGTATATCATTGGGTGATAGAAAAATAAGTGCAACTGTACCTACAAAGTGCAGTCTATTTTGCCCTAAATCCACCCCCATTGTTTTCAGGCTGTGAAGCAGGCTGGTGTAATCTACTCTAGTTTCAGAATAAAGCAGGCGCTCTGCATTTCCCAGCCAATGTCTCAGAAAGCCCAAACAACCCTTGAAACATGGAACACACTGATATGCAAATGCAGACTTTGATCCCTAAAGTTGTTGGGGCCATCCCACACACCCAACTACAGGTTCCTGAGCCCGCTCCATACCCCACCACACACCCAACTACAGGTTCCTGAGCCCGCTCCATACCCCACCACACACCCAACTACAGGTTCCTGAGCCCGCTCCATACCCCACCACACACCCAACTATAGGTTCCTGAGCCCGCTCCATACCCCACAACACACCCAACTACAGGTTCCTGAGCCCGCTCCATACCCCACAACACACCCAACTACAGGTTCCTGAGCCCGCTCCATACCCCACCACACACCCAACTACAGGTTCCTGAGCCCGCTCCATACCCCACCACACACCCAACTACAGGTTCCTGAGCCCGCTCCATACCCCACAACACACCTAACTACAGGTTCCTGAGCCTGCTCCATAACCAAAAGTCAAGTCAGACTTTGTCTGATCAGCTGATTATTTAGCAAAGTTATATGCAAATATACACTTTACTGTAAGAGAGGACTTTGGCATACTCATTATGCCATCCATTCAGAGCACGTTGCACACACAAATAGATTTCTGATGTGACCGTGATCACGTCACATGATCATAAACACAGGGGGTGTGTCTAAAATCCTTTTAAGGGCCGGGAGCCACCAGCGCAAAAAGGTTAGCTTGCAATCGCATAGTCATGAAAATGTATACCTTTTTTCACACAAAGAGCTCTTTTGGTGAATATATATATATATATATATATATATATATATACACACACACTATAAAAAAAGACTGAGAACTGTGAAGAAAAATAAAAAAATAAGAAACACACCACACAGATTTCTGTAAGGTTTATGTAAAAGTTAAGAGTCTACAAACTATAGTGTGTGTGTGTGTGTGTGTGTGTGTGTGTGTGTGTGTGTGTGTGTGTGTGTGTATATATATATATATATATATATATATAAAAATACATTGTTATGGACAAAGATCTGGCATAAATACACCTGAGATTTCCAAGCCAGGTAATGAGCTGAACGCCAATGAAAGCAATCCAATTCCTTGGCCTTTAAATCACCTTCATTAAGTTTGTGAGTTGCATGGAAGCAGGACAACCAAGTGGGTGATGTTCAGACAGGTGGATATATTCCTACAGTGATTTGTGTCTCTGTAATAGGGGTCCACCATATCTTGTAAGAGGCCAACTTTTACCTTATGAAACATCACATCTTCAAATATGTGATCGTTTTGAAGCGGAACACAGACATCATGCAATGCTCAGTGATTGAGAGCAAAGGAGACATATGCAGGAGATTGCCTGAATGAGATTCCAAATACGCTGCATCTATTCACTATATGAACTTTGTATGTTACAAATAAGTCACAAAGGGCACTTATTATTCATAAGTTTACTGAACGTTCATTCATTTTGCACTTTGAGCACAGTTTTTATATTGTGGGTTATGCATCGGTCACTTTATTAATTTTCATTATACTGAAGCAC
Source organism: Lithobates pipiens (assembly GCF_037356315.1). Lineage (NCBI taxonomy): Eukaryota > Metazoa > Chordata > Amphibia > Anura > Ranidae > Lithobates > Lithobates pipiens. Next base: position 65,405,560 of record NW_027507685.1, on the reverse strand, counting down.
ATTTGCATCAAGTATTATCTTATGCACAACGATCACTTTATAAAGAATACATTGTCACATTTGATATGGTTTAACACAGAAAGTGGCGCTCCATATATATGAACGCAGAATCATACTTACCTAGGTGGATGCAGCATCAATTCAATGCTGCATCTGTCCCCTGTCAGATCCAACACTGAGAACTAAGCAAATACCGCCGATCCCTCGGTTCTCACAGCTCCCTGAGCAGAGTGCTGGTGACAGTCCCCGCTCTCTACTTGCCCTCCAGATTTTAGGCTGTGGCTGGCTCTTAAAACATTGGTGTTCATTACAGCAGTGGTCATCAAGCCTGTCCTCAGGGCCCACTAACAGGCCAGGTTTGCAAGATAACTGAAATACATCACAGGTGATCTCATTTGCTGCTCAGTGATTGCAGCATTCTAGTCTGCATGTCCTTAAGACAATACATAAAACCTGGCCTGTAAGTGGGCCCTGAGGACAGGGTTGATAACCACTGCATTACAGGCCAATCAGACACTCATTGGAAAGAACAGAAATGGTAATCAGGGGTTAGCTAGTGAAACATGCAAACATTATCCGGTTATCATTCATTCCAAATCCTGGGAAAATCCAGAGTTATTGGTTAGAGTCTACAGGTGCCCAGTATCAGAGGATGACCATTACTAGGTATAAAAAGGAATTTCCCAACATCTGCAAATCTCATTTTTGCTCCTCCACCATTACATTTATCTGTGGGTGCTGAAAATGACGGCCCTTCATAAGCTCAAGCCGATCTTACTCAGGGCCATTTGTCTGCCTGCCCCTAAGTGACAGCACCAGCAAATCACCAAACACTAACTTTGTCACATGATCCTCCGCGCTCGAAGCAAAAAACGTATTTTCTAGACCCCTAGAGGATGAGTAGAGCAGCAGATGAGTGCTATAAAACCAATTTGTTTCATCACCCTTCATGAGCATAAAGAACAAAAAAACAAAAAAACTTGCCTTTTAGATGGTTGCATCATCTTGCTTTTGGGAGTTGCGCACCCTGCAGAGGACGGAGCTTTTCCACCCGAGTGCTTCATTGTGGGTGGAAAGTTTCCCGATCTAGAAATAGCACCAGGTACAGCTTGAATTAAGCCAGGCGAAGATTGCATTTTACGAAGACCGCTTGTACTATTGTAACCAGAGGATTTAATTGGCTGCTTTGAGTTCAGGAGTGAACTTGTGCTTAGACCTGCTTTAACTGGCTGACGGAGAGCTGCTGGCTGGCCGGAGCTGTACCTCATTTTACCTGGTGGATTACCTAAAAAGGATTAACAAAATAGTTATTCATATTGCAGGCTTCTGACCACAGTGCATTTTTGTTCTTTCAATAAAAAGTTTTTTTTTTTATAGGAATATCCCACACAAAATCTTTCTACTGGCAGTGCCTGCACCATCAATCTCCGTAGACTCATATGGGGCAGGGTGGATGCGATTCAAATCAAGTCACTTTAACTAGTAAAAAGGCTTGATTTAAATCATCATTTTTAAAAGAGCAACTGTCATCTTTATCCCGCAGCGACTCCTCCTCTGACCCGCTGTTGACTCACTGACAGTCCCATTCACTTTAATGGAATGGACGGCTGGTGATTTGGCAGTGACACAAGGTGAGAGATGTGGCGGCAGCAGGTGAGTGGATGCCAGCTAACAAGCGCTGCCATGATGGATCTGGGTGATCAATGTACATTGCAAGGATTACAGGGGACTCGAAAAATTTGAATATCGTGCAAAAGTTAAATTTATTTTACTAATGCAACTTAAAAAAAAAAGGTGAAATATACGAGATAGACTAATTACATGCAAAGCAAGATAGTTTAAAACACGATTTTTCATAATCGTGAGGATTATGGCTTACAGCTCATGAAAACCCCAATGTCAGAAAATTAAAATAGTGTGAAAAGGTGCAATATTCTAGGCTCAAAGTGTCCCACTCTGATCAGCTAATTAAGCCATACCACCTGCAAAGGGTTCCTGAGCCTTTAAATGGTTGTTCAGTAGGAATCACAATCATGGGAAAGACTGCTGACCTGACAGTTGTGCAGAAAACCATAATTGACACCCTACACAAGGAGGGAAAGCCTCAAAGGGTAATTGCAAAATAAGTTGGATGTTCCCAAAGTGCTGTATGAAAGCACATCAATAGGAAGTCAATTGGAAGGGAAAGTGTGTAAGAAAAAGGCGCACAAGCAGCAGGGATGACCACAGCCTGGAGAGGATTGTCAGGAAAAGGCCTTTCACAAGGAGTGGACTGCGGCTGGAGTCAGGGCATCAAGAGCCACCACACACAGACGGATCCTGGACATGGGCTTCAAATGTTGTATTCCTCTTGTAAAGCCATACCTGAATAATAAACAACGTCAGAAGCACCTTACAGGCAGATAGCTTCCATGCCACACTGCATTGAGGCAGTAATTGCTGCAAACCAAGTACATATGCATGCTTATACTTTTCAGGAGGTCCGATACCTTTCTATGTACAATCCTTTTATTGATTGCAAGTAATATGAAAATTTTCTGAGATTGTGGATTTGGGGTTTTCAGGAGCTGTAATCCATAATCACCAATTATGACAAATCACACCTTGAACCATCTTGCTTTGCATATAATGAGTATCTCATATATTAGTTTCACCTTTTAAGTTGCATTAGTGAAATAAATGAACTTTTGCACAATATTCAAATTTTTCCCCGAGTATCACCTGTATAACAACCTTAGCTGCAGACTCCTACCTTTTGTTATTCAGCGAGACTGGAGGTAGCGTTTATCTGCCTGTATAGGCCAACATCCCTAAAGGTAAGTGAAAACAAAAGTTTCCCCCTAAAAGTGGAACTTTAAAGGCATAAGTGTCAGAAAATTAGTTCTAAAATATCATTTAAAATTGTATCAAAAATTATAAAAAAACAGTACTAGGTTTAACAGATACAGGTTAATAACCCCATTAGGAGTGGCAAAAAGGCATATAGAAGATTGCATAGACAGTTCCATCATGTTTCAGAGTAATCTTGACTCCCATCAGGGATAGTCCTCTCTTTTTGCAATCAGTGTACTTGTATTCTATAACATAGATTTTACAGAAAATAGCCGTTTCTAGGGCAAGGAGTGATGCAATACTCAATGCCGTGAACCCAAAGCTCAACATCAGTTGGTAATTAAAAACAAAAAGATGATAGAAAATGGCCATCAAGATGGAGGAGACACAATATGGGCAGCCAACCAGTATTGGATGTTAGACTGGAATCAAAGGATAGAGTAAAAGATCTCTGAAGGCCAGGTGGGGCTGTGCACACCGAGACCAAATGGCATCCCTAGGAAGTAGGTAAAAAAATAAAAAATTTATAATATATATATATATATATATATATATATATATATATATATATATATATAATAAAAAGCAAAAAAAAAAAAAATGGTGCGATTGTGCATCACACCATATGCATACATACCTGGGTTGCAGTAAGTAGCTGCAATACAGTGCCCAGCTATGTGTTTTTATAGACCTCTAAATAGTGGTTTTGGGGCCTACAGCAGATCCCTAGTGAATAAAGAGTCTAGTATAAGTAAATGATTCAAATCTCCAAAATAGCAATAATGGTGGATGCTACTGTATAGTGTATACATCAGCCCACCTGAAGTCTCAATTCACAATGTAATAACAGATATTTTAAAAGGTGTATCAAAGACTGATGAATTCCCAATCAGACAGAGGCAATCTGCCTCTGTCTAAAAAACAAAGTTACAGGATACCAAGTCTCAATATCAATTGTAGGTTTGCAAACATTGCCACATGTATATAGCATTGATAACACTGAGAATCATAGCTCAAGAACACAAGAACTTACCCGAGTTAGTCTATTGCAACATTCACCTGCAAATATATATCGGTGCCGATGTCCGCTGATGTGAACAACATCACATCCGCAATTATATGGCCACTTGGAGAGTGGACAAAGTAAGTGACGCCCCACCTGGTCTTCAGAGATGTTTTACTCTATCCTTTGATTCCAATCCAACATCTATATGGGTTGGCCGCCCATGTGTGTCTCCTCCATGATGATGGCCATTTCCTAGCATCTCTTGTTTTTAATTACCGACGGATGTTGACCTTTGGGTTCACAGCATTGTGAGTATTGCATCATTCCTTGCTATACAATTAACTATTTTCTGTGTAAACACTCTGTAAAATGTATCTTCTACTTTATAGAATACAAGTACACCCCCGTATCCAAAAAGAAAGGTACTATTGCCAATGGAGTAAAGATTACTCTGAAACATGTTGGAATGGTCTAAGCAATCTTCTATACGACATCTTTATATGCCTTTTGCCACTCCTAATGTGGTTAATAACCTGTATCTGTTAAACCCAGTACTGTTTTATATTGGCTACACAAACACACACACACGTATTTTATATTTTTGATACAATTAAAATTATATTTTAGAAATACTTCTTTTGTGACTCATGCCTTTTAGGGGGAACTTACCTTTTTGTTATTCTGAAGAAATCCCTTGGTGTTTATGTGGGAAAATTAGTTTTATGGCAGTGGTTTCATAATTCTCAGCTGCTGCACCTGCAGAGCAATGATGAGAAATCTGCAGGGCCGGCATCCCTTTAGACTTGTTCCTATTGGAAGTATCTCACCAAAAGTAACATTTTTATTCCAGGGGATGCTTGAAATCCGACTTGTATCTTAGTGCAGACGTCTGGGAAAATTGATGAGCCAATCACATACACACATTGTGTCTACAGAACACCTCCAGGTAGCCATACTGCAGTTTCAGAAAATTACAGAGCTGCAGATTGAAAAGGAAGGGTCATGCTTAATAACATTCAATTACAATATGAATTGTGTCACAATTGTATATGCTATATTTTTTCTTTATTTGGGCCAGTTTGGTGTAAAGAGGTGCTTGTGGATCTTGTTGAGCACACAAGGTAGAATTCGCACTGGGGGGGAGGGAGGGGAGAAAGGCATAGATTATCCTGAAATGATCAGAGGATTATTAAGGCATCAGATGCCAGAGCTAAAGGGTTCTTGGTCCTGGCCACACAAAATTAGCATGTATTCTGGCCTCAAGAGTCAACATCTGGGTTTCCCCAATATTTGGCATATTAAGTGGATGTCTAGGTGAAGGGTACATTCCCAGTTGCTCACTCCATTGCTCTGAACTACAGAATATTTATGGGGGATTTTGATTTTCATCATGTTGCCTGGACCACGAGGGACTGGAAACACTCCTCAGTCTGGAATACTAGTATCCATTATCACTTTCCAGTAAGAAGGAAGGAAAAACCTTCAAAAAGACTGTTTGTGAACTCACTGCAAAGTATATTCCCATGGGCAATAAGTTTCAAAAGGCTTAAAATAAGTTTTTTTTTTTTTTTTTTTTTTAAAGCTAGAAACTAAGAAAAGCGCTTTTAAAAAATATAAAAATGAACGAACACTAGTGTCATTTAAAATGTTACAAAGCATATAATAGAATATGTAAAAAGGAAATCAAGGATGCAAAAATTCAAAACGAAAGACAGATCGCAAAAGATAGGACAAACCCCCAAAAATTCTTCAAATATAATAGTAAAAAAGGTCAAGTCTGAGCATGTAGGCCCTTTACAAAATAATCTAGAGTGGGTGACTGGGGATAAAGAGAAGGGTAATTTATTAAATACTTTCTTCAGCTCTGTATACAAAGGAGCATCGGGGTGCTCATGTCCATAATGGGGGTGGTAGTGACACAGCCCCAAATCCACAATGGCTCAAAAGTGATATGATCCAGAAATATTTAGACAGAATAAAGGTGGATAAAGCACCTGGACCTGATGGCATCCACCCACAAATCCTAAAAGAATTGAGCTCTGTAATTTCAAAGCCATTGTATCTAATTTTTAAGGACTCATTAATGACAGGAATAGTACCACTGGTTTGGCGCAGGGCCAATGTGGTGCCTATATTTAAAAAGGGAACAAAGTCTTTACCAAGTAACTATAGACCTGTTAGTTTAACTTCTATAGTTGGGAAGATACTGGAGAGATTAATAAAAGACCACATCGACAAGTTCTTGCAGGAAAAAAATATTTTAAGCAGCAGGCAGCATGGATTCATGAAAGACAGAAGTTGTCAGAACAACCCGATTTCTTTTTATGAGGAGGTAAGTAAAACCTTGAACGGAGGGGGTGGATGTGGTATACTTTGATTTTGCAAAAGCGCTCGATAGTTCCGCACACACGGCTCATGTGTAAGGTAAAGTCTACAGGTTTGGAAATATCAGTTTGTAAATGGATAGAAAACTGGCCAAAAAGACAGAATTCAGAGAGTAGTGGTTAATGATTCTTACTCTGAATGGTCTAAGGTTATCAGTGGTGTACCCCAAGGTTCAGTGCTGGGACCCTTACTTTTTAATATCTTTATAAATGATATTGGGTCTGGGATCAAAAGTAACATTTCCGTCTTTGCAGATGACACCAAGATATGCAGTGGAATAACGTCCTCACAGGATGTCTACAATTTACAAGCCGACCTCAATGCTCTGTCTAATTGGGCGACTATGTGGCAGATGAGGTTTAATGTTGAGAAATGTAAAGTTATGCACTTGGGGGCTAAGAATATGCATGCATCATACATTCTAGGGGGGAGTACAACTGGGGGAATCCATAGTGGAGAAGGATCTGGGGGTTTTGGGAGATCATAAGCACAATAACATGTAATGCCAAGCTGCGGTTTCCGAAACGAGTGAAGTCCTTTCTTGTATTAAGAGCGAGAGAGATCATTTGCCCCTGTTCAAATCATTAGTAAGACCTCATCTGGAATATGCCGTTCAGTTTTGGGCACCAGTTCTCAAAAGAGGTGATTGGGGAACTGGATAAAGTGCAAAAAAAAGGACAACCAAACTGATAAGAGGCATGGAGGAGCTCAGCTATGAGGAAAGATTAGAGGAACTGAATTTATTCACTCTTGATAAGAGGAGATTAAGGGGGGATATGATCAACATGTACAAATATATAAAGGGTCCATATAGTGAACTTGGTGTTGAGTTATTCACTTTACAGTCAACAAAGGACAAGGGGTCACTCTTTACGTCTAGAGGAAAAAGAGATTTCATCTCCAAATACGGACAGGTTTCTTCACAGTAAGAGCTGTGAAAATGTGGAATAGACTCCCTGCCGAGGTGGTTCTGGCAAGCTCAGTAGATTGCTTTAAAAAAAGGCCTGGATTATTTCCTAAATGTACATAATATAACTGGGTACTAACATTTATAGGTAAAGTTGATCCGGGGAAAATCCGATTGCCTCAGGGGATCAGGAAGGATTTTTTTTTCCCCTGCTTTAGCAAATTGGATCATGCTTTGCTGGGGTTTTTCGCCTTCCTCTGGATCAACTGTGAGTATAGAACCGGGTATATGGGATGGTAGGATATTGGGTTTTTTGTGGTTGAACTGGATGGACTTGTGTCTTTTCTTCAACCTATATAACCTATTAACCACTTCCCACCTGGCCAATGCACATATTACGGCCAGGTGGGAGCCGTCTACTTCTGATAGGATGTTCAGGAACATCCTTCAGAAGGAGCGGGATCATGCGTGCCCGCGCAGCAGCGCGATCCCGATGTGCTTGTGTCACCCGGACACGGCGCATCTCAGATCGGCAGGGGGGGGTTCTGTGATTGGCCCTCCTGATCACATGACGGCTGTGTCCAATAACGGCCGTCATGTGATGTAAACAGCCGGTTGCTAGGCGATCGGCTCCTCCTCACACAGAAGTCATCGCTGAGGAGAGGTGAGCAGAGCAGATCGTTGCAGCTGGCTGATGATCAGTGAGTATGAGCTGTTTTTTACAGCTTTTTACTCACTGATCATCAGTCTAGTGTAAACACACAACACACCACACAGTATAAACACAATGTCCCCACATATGTCCCCAAAACACACATGTCCCTCACATATGTCCCACTAAAATCACATGTCCCAATGATTATCTGCACACATATGTACATGATCATTTGCGTACATATGTCCGTGATCACACAAACCAATTATTATACACTTAACGGAATTTTTTTTTACCAAAAACATGTAGCAGAATAAATTTTGGCTTAAATTTATGACAAAATTTGATTTTATTGGATTTCTTTTAAAATAGAAAAAAGAAAAATATTGTTTTTCCAAATTTCCGCTTTTTTTGCACTTATATCGCAAAAAATAAAAAAAACAGAGTCGTGAATAAATAACACCAAAATAAAGCTCTATTTGTGAGAACAAAATGCTAAAAATTTCATTTGGGTACAGTGTAGCATGAGCGCGCAATTGTCACTGAAAGCGCTAGAGCGATGAAAGCTGAAAATTGGTCTGGGAAGGAAGGGGGCGAAAGTGCCCTGTATTGAAGTGGTTATGGTTGGGTTGGAGATCCACCAATTTAGGGAATTTCTTGCTTGGCGCGATAGGAGCATGGGTAGGTAAAGAGAAGCATGCCTGTTCAAGGTTGACAATATTCCGCCCTGAAGAGGTCACAAAAAAAAAATTTAATAAAAAAAAAGAAAAATGGGGCAAATGGTACAGCCTCAAAAAGGATTACATGAGGCCTTTTTTAGGGATGTGTCCAAGACCAGATCCAGGTATTCAAGGTGAAGGTGAAAACTTAGAACATCTGAATTGTCCTTTGGACATTTACATCTGGAAAGGAGGAGACGCAACCTTCAGTTAGTCTAGATGTGATATCTTCAGTTATTACAGCGAGAGGCTTTAGACTAAGAACGAACAACAAACTAAAGGAACAGACTTTAGTTAACTCCTTTTCCACAGATTGTGTTCAGCAAAGATTTTGGCGTGCTAATACCGCGTTACATAATAATTGCAACGATTGTCATTTTATTCCCTAGGGTCTCTGCCAAAGAAAAGAAAAAAAAAAAAAAAAAGTATGTTCACGGTAAGTTAGTTTAAGCTTAAAGCGGTTCTGCACTCATAATACATTTGCCCATTCTGTTGCCTCTAGACCGTACATTTGATAATGCCACGTTTTTTTTTTTTATTAATCTACCTTTTGTAATTCGTAGTTTTTTTTATTTTCCTCCCCTGCGGCGATGGGCGGTCTCTTGCGGGGATCAGCATCATTTCCTGCTGAAGCCCGCACTGTCTCCTGGGATCTCGTCCAAGTAATCCCAGGAGACATTGCGGCTAATGCACCCGGAATCTCGCGAGATTTCGGCTAATACACCCTAAATCTCGCGTGATTTCGGCTATTACAGCCGAAATCTCGCGAGATTTCTCACGTGCCAGAAAAAGTCAGTTTTAGCTGAAAGCACAATAAATGCTCACAATTGCTGAGCAAAGAAATAGTACAGGGCTGTCGCATTTCAAGGTCAAACTGAGGAAAAGGGATTGCCCTTAAAACCACGCAGGTGCATAGCACTAATGTGTTCTATCAAAGTGTTACTAGACAGATTTGACAGTTGTCAGCTGCATCCAGTTTATTAAAGTGGTTCTGCACCTAAAAAAAAAAAAAAATTATATTAAAAGCCAGCAGCTACTAATATTGCAGCTGCTGACTTAATAAAATCACACTTACCTGTCCCAGGGTCCAGCGATGTCAGCGGCAGATGACGAGCGATCGCTCGTCTCGCTGCTGCCACCGCCATCCTCTGTCAGGGAATCGGGAAGTGAAGCATGACGGCTTCACTGCCTGGTTCCCTACTGCGCATGCGCGAGTCGCGCTGTGCGTCTCTTCAGATCCCCCGCCGTGTCCTGGGAACTGTGTGTTTCCCAGAACACAACGGGGGGGGGGGGGGGGTCTGCCCGGAAGTGGGTGCAGATACCTGGATTATCCAGGTAACTGCACCCCCCTCCTCCCTGAAAGGTGCCGATTGTGGCACCGGAGGGGGGGAGGGATCAGATTAGCGGAACTTCCCCTTTAGGGTGAAGAACCGCTTTAAGGAATGCTCTACTTAGATGTGAGCGGTTATAAGTTTTGTTAGCCAAGTACTCTTGTGAGCATAAAACTATTTTTATTATATTTATTCTGAATAATAGATAGAAGACTGGAGCAGTTTGTTTTATAGTCACCCAATGGATATCTACGCACTGACTAGGATATGCAATGACATAAAATGCACACATATCATAACTAATACAGAAAAAAAAAAAAAAAAAATACAGAAAAAAACCCAATATCATACCATCCCATATACCCGGTTTAACTTTTTTTTTTTTTTTTTTTTTATATAAAAAACACATTTAATTATTAGGCAGAGTTTAGCTTTGAATGGACATACTAGCTGAGGGTTGCTGAATCCTGCTCAATCGGCTGCTGGGCCCCTGAAGATCAGACTCCAAGCTCCGGCTGCTTCTCACTGCCTCCAGTGAACGTAAACTTGTTTTTGCAAGATTGGGCATACTGTGCCGCAAGTCATCTATAATGAAAATTAAAAAAACATTTTTTTTTTTTTGTTGTAAAGAAAACACCCCAATACACGACAAACCCACAATACAAACCTTCACAACTTGGGTATTTCATCCGATCCTGCCCGGGATTTTGCATAGATCTGCGGGGAGGTCGAATGCGGGTAGCGCTGCTTCGACTGCTGTCCCCGACTGTGGAGGGCGATTGGCATCGAGGTGAACTGAGAGGTGATGGGGAATAGCGGTGCGAACTGCGGTAAGACAAAGAACAGTCGTAGTCATCCTCATCCTCCAGGCTGTATGTGTCAAATTCCTGATCGCTAAATGTTCCTCTTCTCAGAGAGTGGAGGGAGGCGCTGGAACTGCGCCTGGAAACAGACGCTGAGCTAGAGGCGTAGTCCTGCCGGAGACCTGAAAAATGTAGAAGTTTAAGTATCACCAAATAGTCCAACAAACTAATAAATCCACAAACATGATGGCGAGGCTGAACAATTTTAAGATCTTCAGCAGCCTGCTAAATTGCAAGTGTTCCTGTAACAAATTAAATTTATTAACATTTGGTAGATGCACAAGAATTCTAGTGTACGCCCATCCAAAACAGGTTTCTTAGTTTTGGATTGGGTTAGAAGCCCTGTTAGATTTTTACTGTTATCTTGGGCACCACAAGAGATTTTCCTTCATTGTTTGGTTCTCTGTTCTGCGGTTACACAAAGCAGAGTAAATCTGATGAAGCCCCAGCTAATCCTCTTCCAATCCAAAACCTAGAGAGACCATAATGTCATGACACAGAACAGTAAAGCCCAACACCATCCTAAACTTTAACCCGTCATTTTACCCTTTCCACTAGAAATTTGTTTCTGTGCAGCTACCATTGGGGGAACGCCAAGATAAGCAAATATTGTTTATAGTTCCGTAGCCCCATGTAGCCTTAAAGTGATTGTAAAGTCTCTTTTTTTTCCTATAAAAACAACAAACATGTTATGTTATACCTACCTGCTCTGTTGCAGTGGATTTGCCTGGATCCTTCTCTTTTGGGGTCCCCCTTCTGTGCTCCTGGCTTCTCCCTCCTGTCGAGTTTCCCCACAGCAATCAGCTTGCCATGGGAGGACCAGAGCCAAGTCACAGCTCCCTGTGTCCAGACACGGAGCCCCAGCCCGCCCTCTCTCTCCCGATTGGATAGCCAACCTTGACAGCAGCGTCAGCCAACCAGCAGGGAGAATCTCGGACGACTGAGACACACTTCTGGACATCACTGGACAGAGAAGGACCTCAAGTATTAGGGGAGGCTGCTGCACACAGAAGGCTTTTATCTTAAGGCATAGAATGCTCCCACTGCTATCAATCTATCCAACCAGGACCAGAAACAGCGGCTGGAGTTGGTGTGCTGGTCCCCATGACTGGAAAGACCGGTTCACCTTAATCCATGGAATGTATAAAAAAAAAAAAAAAAAAAAAACACAACAAACCACCTTCTGACTTTACAATCCCTTTAAATCTTAAAGACCAGTTGGTGCTGCTCTCTATCCTCACAAGGTGACTGGTCTTGTATTCCCCCCATTCTGTAGCTTTCTCCATAGTGGATGGGTATTCTGGATCCTTCCCATAGCACTGCTCTGTGTACAAGCCATGTACAGCACAGTGATGTCACCACTACTTTTAGAATTTTATATATCCAATTCAGATGACACCTACCTATTTCAATGATGTTGGGTGGATGGACCCTTTAAAGCAAACCTGTACATAAAAAGCCTCAAACTACCACCAATAGCAAGTGGTTTCAGACACCTGAACAGGTTTCATTTATTAAGCATCCCAGAAACCTGGGGTATATGGACATCCATATTGGCTGAGCTGCTTAAAGCCCAACTGAAGCTTCTTTTGTGCACAAGAGCAGTGGACCAATTCTCCAGAATGTTGCTAGTATGTGGTATTCTTATGCCATGTACACACGATCGAATTGTCTGGCGGACTTGGTCAGGCAAACAATCCGCCGGACTTTATAACGAATGTACTTGGCCACACACGGACACTCCGAAAGTCCGGTGATTTCTAACGCGATGACGTACAGCGGGACTAGAAAAAGGAAGTACAATAGCCACTAGCTTCCTTCTCGTACTTGCTTCAGAACATGAGTCATTCTTAGTCCACCGGACTAGCACACTGACGAACGGATTGTCCGCTGAAAGCCAAGTCCGGCACACAAATTTTGAGTCAAAACTACTTTAAGTCTGCCGGACTTTTACGATGAAAAAGTCAGCTGGAGCCCACACACGATCGAATTGTCCGGCATACTGTGGTTAGTCCGCCAGACAAATTCGATCGTGTGTACGCAGCATAACCCTTACTGCAGCAATCAGTATGTCAAAATACACAGAAGAAGGAGAACATATCTATTAATGTATATGCAGCATGACTGCACTGCTGTAATATACAGTATTGCTGTCATTTATAGGAAAACGTCAACTGGGTTTTAAGCAGCTCCTGGATTTACTTGGCGACTCCTGCGCCTCTCAGTGACAGCTCGCCACAAGCTTGGCCAATAGTGAGATGTAGGAGGTAGCCAGGAGCAGATGACAATCTGTCAGCTGGAAGTGGAGCGAACTGAATTATTTAGAAGAGGTTACATGTATCCCCATAGTCAGACTTCACAGCTGTGTGTGGGTTTTTTGTACTTTGTCTGCAGTTTATATGCATTTATTTTTTGGCTAGGGATATGGAAACATTTGTATACTTTGACGTCTAGAAAAAACACGAAACATCTAAACGTTCAAGAGAAGACCTAGCCATTGCTTTCAGATGCAAAGCACAAACATTTTTTCCAGACTTTTCTATGCAATTATGCTATAAACCAGGGGTGCCCAACCAGTGGCCCGCACCCTCCTGCTCTGTGATGGACTAGAATACTGTTAATAGTATGTTTATTACTAAAATCAGTGTATATTATGGGCATATCTGTTTTGCAGTGGTTAACTGTCTGCTTTCAAACTGATCCGCAGGTGCAGAGCAGTGCAACCTGAGGGTTACCTGCACCGAGCCATAGGCCCCTTTCACTCAGTCTGACCCAATTGGACCCTCCATTAACCTCTAAAAAGAGTAGCAGATGTAAATGGACTTTTGTCCATTTACAAATGCTTACCTCCAATCCGATCCGCAAAGAAAAAAGGAAGTAGAGTGGGCTGCCATGCACCCGCTGTGCTCATTGTGGCCGATAACCAAGTTGTTTAGGTGGCCCTCGCTCTTCAAAAGGTTGGGCACCCCTGCTATACACAGTGCAAAGCTGTACTATCAGTTACCCAACACCAGATGGCCCTGTGTGGAAACAAATTCTACCTTCTCAACCAAATTCATTTAGACCCAACACTTAGGGCCAGTTCACACCAGACGCATTTCCGCTCCGTGTGCTTTTCTGCACTAAAAATGCATGCAGTGTGTTTTCCATGTATTCCAATGGCTCCAGTTCACACCATGCAGTCAGTTTCTGGTGCAGAAACTGATCGGAACTGACTGTATTGGTGCAGAAAAAATAAATAAATAAATAAATAAATAAAAAAAAATACATAGTCCACCTTTTCAATGCACTGAAATTCTTGAAAGGAGAAAAAAATAGTGCATTTATTTTTCTGCATTGGAGTCTTCAAAGCATTGCAATTGTGATCAGTGAATTGTGGGTGTATCCACTAAACCCAGGTGTGTACAGAGATGCAGAAAGCAATCAGTGGACTACAAGTGCAGCAATAGTTACATAGGTGAGGAAAACACACACACACACACACACACACACACACACACACACACACACAAAGTGTGTGTGTGTGTGTGTGTGTGTTTTTATGTTATTACATTGTATATACCTGTATGTTGTGGTTGTTATGGTGCAATGTAACCACACTTATGCTCCATTGAAAAAAAACATGCCCCTCTGCTGAAGCAGCAGATCGACTTTTTGCTTTCTTAGCCCAGGCACCAATATGCCAGTAATTCAGCTTTAACTATGTACATCAACTATGGAAATCGCATACCTACTTGTATATACAATTTTTTTTTCTTTTTAATATAATAAACACAAAGTTATACATATTAAAAAAAATAAAATAAACACACACACACATTTCCTTTAAATTTGAGCATCTGGTTAATGTCAATTTGACTGAGCAAGCAGCAACATTTTTTTTTTTTTATTCCATAAAAGCACTTTGATCCAGGATATAATGTCTCAAATAAAAGGCATGATGTAATGTTAAGTCATAACCTGATAGCATACCAACTTCCATTGACTAAACATTTATTGTAAATTGAACATGATAAACATCTTGGCCCAAAACGTTTGCTGGAAGTGTGCAGACAACATTAGCTGAGCCTGCTTACTTTTACTCCGCTGGGTAGGTCCAGGATGTGTCTGGATGATGACAAACCTCAGTGATGGTATAGGGCAGATGAACTTGGCAACGAGAACAACCGGCGAACGGAAGGAAGCCAAAGTTTAAAAAAAAAAAAAAAAAAAAAAAAAAGCCTGAGGCCCCCGATGGAACAGGGGGGAGTCCTATAGTGACAAGCTGTAACCCAGTGGAGGTGCAGCCCGCGTGAGGCAACTAGCGATGACGTCACTTGCTGTGCAGAGACTGCCAAGGATGGAACCCGCTGAGGGGGTGGACACTTGCAGGGCAAGCTAGTTCTGAAGGTCCCGGCACTAGGACAAGTTTCACGCACCTGCGCCTTGTCAAGTCATGCGACGGGATGGACCAGGAAGAATTTAAAAGGTCTGAACACCTAAAGTTGGGGTGTTATCAGGTTATGACTTACCATCAGGGCCGCTGTTAGAAATCACGGGGCCCCCTACAACCTACCTGACAGGGCCCCCGGGAAATCAAATTGCTAAAATGCCATGGTCACAATGGTATGCTTTGCAGCCATTGCAGAAATAAGAGCCTTGCTACTGCTGCCTCATGACACCTGTTTTTATTTTACATTTTTACATTGTGAGACCGCATTGCAGCTGTAAGCCAAGTATTTGGCTTGAAGGTGCAGAGCAGCCCCATTGAACTCAATGGGAAGTTTGACAGATGGTGCTGCCAGTCAAATTCTGCAGCCTGCAGTACAAATGCCTCAGCTCTGAAGTAAAGCGTTGCAGCCATGGCATGTATACAGCCCGGTATGACAGCTGGCTTTTGTCGAAGGGGCTTGATCAAAAAAAGGGATGCTGACCATCTCCCTGACCGGAGTGTTCTGGTGGGGCGTCCCCTTGTCAGAATACAATAGAATAGCAGGGGAGATCACTGTACTAACATTAGATTGTTAGTATAGAGGCTCTGACCTGAGGTGTCAGGGTTTTTTTTCGTTCAGCCTGTGGGGTTTAGCAAAAGTAAACTAGCAGTGTATATGAGACATTAGGCCACATTCACGTTGGAGGTGACCTGAATGTGTGACAAGTGCACAAGTAATGGGCAATTTGCAGTGCATTTTGGAAATGCGCTGCACATGCGCATAGAACTTGTGGTGCACAATAATTGTTAATGTCACCCCAAATGCAATGAGAAGACATGCGTTTTGTCATGTGGCAACGCTGCATGCCTTAAAAGTTTCTGAAGCCTCTATATGTTTGTCACATATATGGCAGCCCATTCAAGTGAATGGGTTACCCTATGTGTGAAAAACAAGAAAAAAAAAAAAAAAGAAAATGTGAGCAGGAATGTTTGTTACTGCTATATGAAGTATAAAGGGACCTTAGGGATGGTATATCGAAATGGCTGGGCAGAGATGCCTGGCAGCTGGAGAGAGAGATGTGTCCACTGGCTTCTTGCTCAGCACTGCATTGACAGTTATCTGCAGTTCTAGGCTGGCTTCATATTCACCCTCTCTCCAAAATTCTAAAGTTTTGTGACTTTGTTCCAGCAGCAACCCCCCCCCCCCCCCTCACCCCCTCCAGCAGAAGCACTGCTCCATCCAAACCCTGGAGTTCAGTGAGCACAGAGCAGTGAGAGCAGATCTGGAGGGGGATGAGAGGTCAGCACTCAGGGAGGAGGTGAAGCTTCCTGCTCATGCTGACCAGAGATAACATTGACGAGGGGGAGTTTCAGGACCCGGCAGAGACACAGGCAGACTGAGACTGCAGCTGTCTTCTGCTCCAGATCAGGACACTTTACCAATTGCCAGTAGGAAGAACTGAGATGCTGGAGGGAGAAAGCTGGCAGCGCTGCTAGGAGATCCACAAATTTCAGAAGGCAGTTCGGCTAGCTCTCCTGCTCTGCAGGTTCCCGGGCCCCTCTTCTGAAGTGACAGAGCTCGGGCCCCCTACAGGAAGGCTGGCTGTACTGCCCTATCAGCGGCCCTGCTTACCATTAAACCATACCTTTGAGACATTATATCCTGGATCAAAGCGCTTTTATGGAATTTTCTTGCTGCTTGTTTTCATGTTACTTTTTCACAGAAGTTATTTCCTAGCTATGATACGCGGGACTGCCATTAATTTCTAATCTTCTACTTGTTGCTCTTCAGCAAGCGCCTGATCATCTTTTGTAGCTCTCTTCCAAGTTGTTTAAAAGCATACCTTACAATGGAATTGTATAGGGTCTGTACAGCGTCCTCTAGACTATGAAGTGTGAATGCCTAATTAAACTAACCAATTAGATAGGCTTCACACTATCAGTATAGATAAATGAAAAGGAGATTGTACGAAACTAATGTGCATGGCCACCTCAACACAGAAAAATAAATCCATAAGTAATCTTACTTTCCTCCTGCAGTCTGGCCATAACCTGCACATCAGTCAAATCCTGAAGCTTGTAGCCCATAGATATGGAATCATCGGATGTGCTCAGTTCACTGTCCACAGACGACTGAGAGCTGAGTGTAGAATGGGCCCCAATATAACCTGGAAGAAAAACACAGATAGGATATAGGAAGCAGATTTTATACACTTTTTAGTCTTACAGTCAAGACATAAAAAATGTAAAGTGGAGGTAGCAGCCAACTAGAAAACACTTCTTTATTTCTGTTTTTGTTAGTATGGGCAGTGCAGGTTTACCTTAATAAAGTCACAGGTTACCATAAACATCTAGTACTTGCCTTCTCTGATCTCCCACCAACCAAGTCAGACACCCCAAGATTCTGCTTACGCCGGGCTGTGAATACTAGCACAGCCTGCCAATTGATTGCCCTGCACAGGGAGATAGTGTGTTAAGTAGTACCCGGTATTTCTCAAGCAGTCTGGTGGAGATGGGAGTATAAGTAGGGGTCTCCAATCTTTCTAAAAGTTTACTGTACTTCAGACTTTAGGGGGGCTGGAATGTGGCCACCAGGAGTACAAAATGTCCTAGAATTAGTGGGAACAAACAATCCCCCCCCCCCCCCATTATTGGTGTCAGTGAGAATTGTGTCCCATCATTTGGCATCATTCAGAGGAATTATGCTCTTCATTGGTGTCATTGGAAGGAATTGTGCCCTTCATTGGCAGCAGTGAATTAAATGGTTTCGAGGGCCAGATAAAAGCAAGCAGGGGGCCGCAGTTTGGAGAACACTGGAGTATATGGAATATCAGTATTGGCTGTTTATGGCTATTCCTGTAAACCTGTTACTTTGTGCAGTGTGGTCAAAGTGAAGATTCACTTTAAAGCGTTCCGCTGACCAGAGACTTCAAATCTCGGCCAGTTCAAACCATGTATGGGCAGGCTGATTGCACATGAGAGCAGAGAGAACACACAGCGATTATTGCTAGCGACTATAGCTGCTGGCAATTGCATGAAAAAGACACCATGCTCCGCAGGAGGCATTCCCCCATCAACACAGTGTTGGAGGAATTGAGCAATTTTCATGTCACAGGAAAGAAAATCACACAATCTATGGCCAGAATTTTCTATACCACAGAACAAAAATTTTGCCAACCTTCTAACACACACACACAAACACACCATTTAAAAATCTAAACGTGATCCAAGGCTCAGTGGAATTTTGTATGAAAGTTTTTTTTTTGTTCAAATATACAGAATTTTGGAAAATTGTCTCTGGGTATTTGGTCTTACCATGTGGTCAAATAATTTTTCTTCCAGAACTCCTATGCCGCATACACATGATCGGACTTTCCGGCAGACCAGAGTCCGGACAATTCGATCGTGTGTGGGCTCCAGTGGACTTTTTCTTCCCAAATGTCCAGCGGACCTAGAAATAAGACTGGCTTCAAATTTGTCCGCCGGACTCGGTTTTTAGCCGTGTGCTAGTCCTGGACAGAATAAAACCGGCACTAGGGCAGCTATTGGCTACTGGCTATGAACTCCCTTATTCTACGTCATCACATTTGAATCCGTCTGACTTTTGGAGTGATCGTGTATGGCCAAGTCCATTCGTTTGAAAGTCCGACAGACCTCAGCTGCAAGATACGTCAGATCACCCACCGGACCATGGCCGTCAAAAAGTCCAGTCATGTGTACACAGCATTAGAATTTTGTTCAGACCTACTACTTTAATGTAATTCCAGCTGACGGGTTTCTTGTGTGTCTAACATACACACATTACAATATGCACAGTTTTTCCAGAAAGAAAACCGCATTCAGTGTTAGAACTTTGTTCCAAGTTTTTTTTTTCCATCCTGCTGCTTCTAATTCCTGTGGTCAAACAAGACTATTTAAAGTGGAGCTTTACCTATAGCAACTTGATAAAAATAATCTTTAGCAAGGAACATGCATAATATTTATGCTACCAAAATTAGTGTGTGCTGTAAATTGCCTCAAACATTGTTCCGGTTTCCTCCTGCTGGAGGCTGCCATTTTGCTGAAACTTAGAGCCCCTGAACAGCAGTAACTCTAAGCGGTCAGCATTTTTCCCCTCTATTTTTAGGCACTGTGCCAAATTTACAGAGAGCAACTAAGCATGTGCAGGGCAGAGTGAGATAGTACATTACTGGATATTTAATATAAGCACTTATTTTTAATGTTTTAGATACAGTACGGGAAAAAAAGTATTTGATACCCTGCCGATTTGCCCACTGACAGAAAAATGATCAGTTTGTTTGGTTATTCGCAAATGGAAGAAACACAAAGCAACTGTCACTTTCCCTTGGTCTGGTGTTCAAAGCAAGATCTCACCTCGTGGAGTGTCAATGATCATGAGAAGGGTGAGGAATCAGCCCAGAACTAGACAGGAGAATCTTGTCCGTGATCTCAATGCAGCTGGGACCACAGTCACCAAGAAAACAATTGGTAATACACTACACTGTGAAGGACTGAAATCCTGCAGTGCCTGCAAGGTCCCCCTGCTCAAGAAAGTACATGTACAGGCCCATCTGAAGTTTGCTAATGAACATCTAAAGGATTCAGAGGAGAACTGGGTGAAAGTGTTGTGGTATGTTGAAACCAAAATCTAGCTCTTTGGCATCAACTCAACTCGCCGTGTTTGTTGGAGGAATGCTGTCTATGACCCCAAGAACAACATTCCCACCAAAAACCAAACCCCAGTGGGGGTGTTTTTATGCTAAGGAGACAAGACAACTTCACCGTATCAAAGGGATGGACAGGCCATGTACCATCAAATCTTGGGTGAGAAACACCTTCTCAGCCAGGGCACTGAAAAAAAATGGGTCATGGATGGGCATTCCAGCATGACAATGACCCAAAACATAGCCAAGGCAGCAACAGAGTGGCTCAAGAAGAAGCACATTAAAGCGGAGCTGCACTTGGCTTTGTGTTTATTTAAAGTCAGCAGCTACAAAAAAAGTGTAGCTGCTGACTTTTAATAAACACACACTCACCTGTCCCAGCAATGCAGCCGCCCAAGCCCTCGGTTCTCCCCGGCACTGGAGTCACAAGTGTGGGCACCCGGCTGCAACAGCTTGCGCCTAGGCAGTCAAACCAGAAGTGGGAGCTGGGTACCTGTCAAGACTAAGTAGACCCCCCCCCCCCCCCCCCAAAGAAAATTACATGCCAAATGTGGCATGTAAGGGGGTGAGGAGTCCATAAAGCGGAAGTTCCACTTTTGGGTGAAACTCTGCTTTAAGGTCCTGGAGTGGCCTAGCCAGTCTCCAGACCTTAATCCCATAGAAAACATGTGGTGGGAGCTAAAGTTTCAAGTTAACAAACATCAGCTTAGAAACCCCAACGACTTGGAGAGGATGTGCAAAGAGGCGTGGGACAAAAATCTCTCCCGAGATGTGTGAAAACCTGGTGGGCAACTACAAGAAACATTTGACCTCTGATTGGCAACAAGGGTTTTGCCACCAAGTGCCAAGTCATGTTTTGCGACAAGGTCAAATATTTCACTCATTAAAAAGCAAATCAATTTAGAACTTTTAAAATGTGTTTTTCTGGATATTTTGTTCTTATTCTGTCTCTCACTTAACCACTACAACCCCGGACCAATAAACACCTTAAGGACCAGAGGTCTTTTTTCAATTTCGCACTGCGCTGCTTTAACTGGTAATTGCGCGGTCATGCAATATTGCACCCAAACAAAATTTGCGTCCTTTTCTTCCCTCAAATAGAGCTTTCTTTTGATGGCATTTGATTGCCTCTGCGATATAAATGGAAAAAGAGCGAAAATTTATTTTTTGTTATAAGAAAAATCGAAAAAAACTAAAAATTTTAGTCATACATTGAGGGCAAAATGTATTCAGCCACATGTCTTTAGTAAAAAAAAAAATGTCAATAAGCGTATATTTTTTGGTTTGCGCAAACGTTATAGCGTCTACAAACTAGAGTACATTTTCTGGAATTTACACAGCTTTTAATTTATGACTGCCTATCTCATTTCTTGAGGTGCTAAAATGACAGGGCAGTACAAACCCCCCCCAAATGACCCCATTTTGGAAAGTAGACACCCCAAGGAAATTGCTGATGGGTATGTTGAGCCCATTGAATATTTATTTTTTTTGTCCTAAGGGATTGAATAATGACAAAAAAAAATAAATTTACAAAAAGTTGTCACCAAATGATATATTGCTCACACATGCCATGGTTATATGTGGAATTGCACCCCAAAATATATTCCGCTACTTCTCCCGAGTATGGGGATACCACATGTGTGGGACTTTTTGGGAGTCTAGTCGCGCACGGCACCCCGAAAACCAATCACCACCTTCAGGATTTCTAAGGGTGCAAATTTTTGATTTCACTCCTCACTACCTATCACAGTTTCGAAGGCCATAAAATGCCAAAATAGCACAAAACCCCCCAAAATGACCCCATTTTGGAAAGTAGACACCCAAGCCATTTACTGAGAGGCATGTTGAGTCCATGGAATATTTTATATTTTGCCACAAGTTGCGGGAATATTACAAACTTTTTTTTTTGCACAAAGTTGTCACTAAATGATGATATATTGCTCACACATGCTACAAGTCAAATTACACCCCAAAATAAATGATGCTGCTTCTCCCGAGTACGGGGATACCACATGTGGGGGGGACTTTTTGGGAGCCTAGCCACGTACGGGACCCCAAAAACCAAGCACCGCCTTCCGGATTTAAATATAAAATGCTACCAAAAAAAACTGTTAGCGATCGCAGGGATCAGGCCTGACTCTGCGATCGCTGCAGTTATGTGTTTAGTGTTTTGTAAGTGAGACAGTGATCGATCGATACTGCACTTGGGTGGGCTGGGCAGAGGGGCAAAACGCAGGTGCTAGCAGGTATCTGGGCTGATCCCGCTAACAATGCGTTTTTTGGAACCCTGAACTGCTGGGGACGCTAGTATAGATCTGATCAGATATTGATCTGTTCAGATTCTATACCACTACGGGAGGTTTATGCTTTGCGTGTGGGTGTTAGCGGTACTGGCACTAACCTAGCGCTGCCTGGGGCGACGCAGACCCTTACCCTAAAACCTAATTGATATCACCCGCCGGGTGATCAGGGGGTTAAACCTTTATTGGGTAATAAATGGTGGGTGCCCCGATGCTATAAAAAGCAAACTAACCAGAGTCACCCGTAACACTTATACGGTGATCAGTGGTGAAAGGGTTAACTAGGGGCAATCAGGGGGGTTCAAATTTTTATTAGGTAGTATATGGGGGTCCCTGGCGCTATATAAAAACCTGACGGGGAACCTAAATAACTGGCTAACCAGCGTCACCAGTGACACTTATACTGTGATCGCTGGTGAAAGGGTTAACTAGGGGCAATCAGGGGGTTAAAACCATTATTGGGTAGTATATCGGGGTACCTAGCGATATAAAAACCTGGCGGTGAACCTAAAAAAAATAACTAGCTACCTAGCGACAGTAGCGACACTGATGCAGCGATCAGAAAAATGATCGCTTAGTGACACTGGCAAAAGGGGGTGAAAGGGTTAACTCTAGGGGCAATCAGGGGGTTAAATCTTTATTGGGGGGTGATAGGGGGCTACCCTGGACCTAACACTAACTGCCCTAACAGTTTTAACTGTTACAACTGACACTGAATGCATTGATCAGTAAAGAAATGATCAATGCAATCAGTGACACTGTGACTGGGGGGGGGGGGGGGGGTTTGTGTACCTATGTGTACCCATGTGTCAGTGTAGTGTTTTGGTGCACTTACTTTTAGTCTTCTCCTCGTAGTCCGGTCAAAAAGACCGCCCCGAGGAGAATGACATCACTTCCTCCTTCCTGTGTGAACAATACACAGTGGGAGGAAGCTCGTCATTGGCCAGAAACCAACGGCCATCCCCTCATCACGGATCGCTCCTGGAGGGAAACGGACCGCCGTTTCCAGCGGGAGGGGGTCCGATCGGACCCCCCACCCGCTGGAAGGCAGGCACGTACATCTACGTGCTTGTGCCTGCCTGTGCCATTGCGATGACGTATAATGGCAATACGGCGGTCCTTAAGTGGTTAAAATAAACCTACAAATAAGATTATAGACTGATCATATATTTTTGTCAAGGGCAAACGTACAAAATCAGCAGGGGATCAAATACCCTTTTCCCTCACTGTAGCTATACATGCAAAAGCGATCTAGCAGGACTTCATTTTCTGACCAACGTTACACTTTAACCCCAATAACCTTTAGGAAATTGAACAAAGGTTCTGAAAACAAAAGTTTTGGAATGAAATTCTGTCTTTGTTGTTTTGAGAATAAATGACTTCATGATGTACACAGCTAGGGAAGGTTGGGGGTGTCATGTTGTAAAGATGTTTGCGGAGTAAGAATATGTAAATATTTTAATGTCCAAAGTAGAGCTCCACAATTGGGGGGAGGGGGAACTTTTTTGCTCAGCATAAAGATCACGATTCTCTGCGTAACATTATAAAAAAAATAATCACACAACCACACACCTGGGCTAACAGTTACAGTTTAGTGTATTTTTTGAAAGACCGCTGGGCAAATACAGTGTGACAAAATATTGCAACAATTGCCATTTTATTCCCTAGGGCAGTGATGGCGAACCTTGGCACCCCAGATGTTTTGGAACTACATTTCCCATGATGCTCAACGACACTGCAGAGTGCATGAGCATCATGGGAAATGTAGTTCCAAAACATCTGGGGTGCCAAGGTTCGCCATCACTGCCCTAGGGTCCCAGAGAGATCTCTATCTAATTTTTTCTAACTTCTACGTAATAGTGGGAAGAATAGCGCCATTCTTGATTTTTATTTTTTTTTTAAAACACCACACACGTCTCAAACCACCATTTTCCTCTCATGACAATTCCACTGCATTGTGAAAATAATTACAGCCATACATAGGCACATAGTTCCGCTGACTCAAGGCTTACCAATAACATTTTTTTCTATGTGATCAATCTGACTTCTACCTTTTTCATAACCAAATAAAATTATTTGATAGCTGAGAAGTTGCCAAAAAGGAAGTTGCATGGGTGAAAAGCACCTATCAGAGCAGTACCTAGCAGTCTGTTGGAGGACAGGTAAGTCCCACCCAGATGTGATTGGCATGTGCCAGGCTTTCACTCCAGTTTTGGCTGTTATGTCTGCAAGCACTGCTCAAAGTCTGACAGCCAAGGGCCATGGCAATATAGCATAAAAATGTTGAAAACCTCCTGATCCTGTGTTACTACAGCAAAGCCTGCTGCCCATTCTTACGTGTGTGTGCTCTTATCTGCAAGTCATCGGTTGTTTTATTTGCTCACTGTAATAACAGGATCCTGGAACATTACCTGTTGCAGCCATGCATACTGCTATACCCAACACCTCTAGCAAAAGCAAACATGTTAAACAAGTTCACGTGTCAACAATATATTGGTACAGTAATAAAAACACAGACCAAGCCATATAGTGAAGAGTCATACAAAATAAAAAAGTCATCTTTACAGTCATAATGCAAACATTTATCTATGCATTGTGAGGTCACGTTAGGGAAACATACAATTAGGTGATGTGTTAGGATTCATGCTGTTTACAAATCATGCCATACCTGAACTGCCACAGGTTAGTAGTGCTTTGTTAGTGGATTTGAGGCACCCCGGTGAATTTAATGTATTGCTACAACTGCCGCTCTCATTGTTGGCGTTATATGCACTTGGTGATGCCAGCGGGCTGCAGTAAAGGCTTTTCCATCTACTCACTACAACGACAATTTAAAAGTATAACCAGGTTAGTTTAAACAATTAGGGTGAATTGCACACATTCATTAGAAGTCCTAAGTATAAACCAAACCCATCCATCTTATTCTACAGGTCAGAGCAGACCAGAAATCTTTATGTGCCAATATAACTGCACCAAAAAAAAAAAAAAAAAAAAAAAAAAAAAAAAAAAAAAAAACACCACAGGACAATAGTCAGAAATTAAAGACTTCATAAATTAAACAGCCCCAACTCCACTGGTTGATTTACTAAAACTAGAGTGCAAGTTTCGGTGCAGCTGTACATAGTAATAGCTTCCAGGTCATCAAAGCTTAAATCGAACAAGTTAGAAGCAGATTGGCTACCATGCACAGCTGCACCAGATTTTGCACCCTGGACACATGGGCTGATGTATTAAAAATGCAATATAAAAACCCAAGGGCCCCCTTTTACATGGGCACCTCCGCCAAGTGGAATCCACTTGCTCAGCAGGGGATCTCTCGACTGATCCCTGCTAAGCAGTCTTCTCTGCTATGCAGAGCGGAAACTGACAGTCCCACTCTCTGTGGGACAATCGGATGGACAGTTCCATCTGATCTGCCAGACAGATGGGGAATAGGACCACCATCCATCTGTTTTTGGTGGAAAGGATCAGATGCTGCAGGTGTCAGCGGACATGGGTCTCCTGACATCCGCTGCTCCATAGACAAGACTTGGGTGTCTGATCAGGTCCACCTGAAAAACAGAGGCGAACCTGATTAGACAGCCTGTGTGAAAGGGGCTTAATACCAATGCTGCTCTATTGTGTCACCTCTGTGCATTCAATTAACCACTTGAGATCCGCGCTATAGCCAAATGACGGCTACAGCGCGGATCTCCTTTTCCGGGACGACGTCAATAGACGTAGTCCCGTGTACGAGCGGCCTGCGCGCCCCCTGAGGGGTGCGCGCGGCGCGCTCTGATCGGCGAGTCCATGAGACTCGCCTGATCACCGATCCGTGCAAGGGGTCGATCCCGACCCCTTATCACGTGATCAGCTGTCAGCCAATGACAGCTGATCATGTGATATAACGGAGCCGGTAATCGGCTAGTATGTTAGCGCGAGGAGAAAAAAAAAAAAAAAAAAAAAAGCCGATCACGGCCAGCAATGCCAGCGACCACCTGCCCCCTCCCAGTGTCCACCTGCCCCCTGCAGTGCCATCCTGAATAAAAGTAAGTGCCACCCAGCAGTGCCCGCAGTGCCACCCAGCAGTGCCACCCATCAGTGCCCACAATCTGCCTCAAAGGTTCTGCACCCCAGTGCCACCCATCAGTGCCCACAATCTGCCTCAAAGGTGCTGCACTCCAGTGCCGCCCATCAGTGCAGCCCATCAGTGCCCACCAATGCAGCCCATCAGTGCCGCCTAATCAGCGCACTTCAATGAAGGAGAAAAATTACCCGTTTGCAAAATTTTATAACAAACTATTAAAACATGATTTTTTTTTTTTTTGCATCTTTTTTTGTTTGTTTAGCAAAAAATAAAACTCCAAGCTGTAACTAAATACCACCAAAAGAAAGCTCTATTTGTGGGAAAAAAATGATAAAAATTTCATTTGGGTACAGTGTTGTATGACCGCGCAATTGTCATTCAAAGTGCATCAGCGCTGAAAGCTGAAAATTGGTCTGGGACTGAGGGGGGTTTAAGTGCCCAGTAAGCAAGTGGTTAAAGTGGTTGTAAAGGCAGGTTTATCTTAATGCATGAAAGGTAAAAAACCTTCTGTATGCAGCAGCCCGTCAGCCAAACCAACACTTACCAGAGCCCCCTCCCGATCCAGCACGAGAGACTAGGCTGTCTGGGACTCTATCCTCATTGGCTGAGATAAGGAAGCACCATTGGCTCCTGCTGCTGTCAAAGTCAGTGAGCCAATGGGGGGAC
Organism: Lithobates pipiens; assembly: GCF_037356315.1. NCBI lineage: Eukaryota > Metazoa > Chordata > Amphibia > Anura > Ranidae > Lithobates > Lithobates pipiens. The sequence continues at coordinate 65,378,755 of NW_027507685.1, read as the reverse complement.
AGAGGGCAGGGTTGGGCCGTGGCTGCATGTCTGAATGGACACAGGGAGCTGCAGCTTGGCTTTGGTGCCCCCATAGCAAGCTGCTTGCTGTGGGGGCACTCAACGGGAAAGAGGGGCCAGGAGCTTCGAAGAGGGACCCAAGAAGAGGAGGATCTGGACTGCTCTGTGCAAAACCACTACACAGCAGGCAAGGAGAACTTTTTCTCTCCTTTACAACTAAGAAGAGACTTTAAACAAGCCCACTTTAAATCAGTAAAAGTGAGAACATTAAAAACAGTGCTGTATGAATAAATCCTAGAAAGAATATACAGAAGTAGGTGTATGTAATATATACATACAAATGTCCACATGGTGCAATGTTCATGAACCAAAGCCTCTGCATTCAAATGTGAGTCACTCCTTCAACCATCACCAGTGAAAAAAAATTCAATCTGTCTAAAATGAACAGACAACTAATAACCAAAGTGCTGTATATTAGCTGTCTGTTCATTTTGAATGGATCTTTTTCACTGGTGATGGTTCATTTATTAAGGAAAACTCACCACAAAACAATTGATTACAGAGACTTTGGTTCATTAATATTGCACACATACATTTTTTGCTACATACAGGATATTTGTTTTTTTATTTAAATTTATGTGTATTTTTTGTAGTATTTATTTCAACATCGCGTATTTAGGAGTGAAATCACTTTTAGACCCCTTTCCCACTGCCAGCATCTTTCAGGTGCTACAGCACTAAAAATAATGCCTGAAAAAAGCGGCTCCTCTCACTCCAGTGTAGCCCGAGGGTTTTCACACTGGAGCGGTGCGCTGGCAGGGCATCACAAAGTCCTGCCAGCAGCTTCTTTGGAGCAGTGAACTCACGGCTCCTCCCCATTGAAATCAATGGGGCAGCACTGCGATAGCGGCAACGTTTTGCAGGCGGATTTAACCCCTTTCCGGCCACTGGGGGGGGGGGGGGTTACAATCACCCCGCTAGTGCCTGAATAGCACCGCTAAAACAGAGCTAAAAATAGCAACGCTTCACCGCCGACGACCCCCGCGGCTCAGTGTGAAAGGGGCCTTATTGATTTAGTAATTGACCAGAACTGTGAAGGTGCCCACAGATTTCATAGGGTGCACGCTTGTGAAATGCAACTGCCCTCAGGCATCCATGTCAAATGGTCTTGGCCAATAGCAAACAAGATGGGGCTGTTCTCTATAGCCAACTGGTCCCTAACAGGTGCACAAGACACCAACTTCTTTGCATCCCCAGGTAACACTGGTGGAGAGAAGACTGGAGAGAACAGGCACTCTTCATTGATGGGGTGATGTATCCACTAATTTAATACATTCTTATCCTGCTTCATTTTAACTAACTAGCTCAATTTTTATCACCTAAAAGCCCTGTGTGTGAATGCAATTTCTTCATAGAGGAAACCATGAACTCTGAATGACTGGTGACACCACTTCATGCAACCTCCAGGTCAACTGTTTACTCTGCAAACGTTCAGCTTTTATTCCCAGTTTGGACTGAGGAGGGGAAACAGGTGCACTGTATGGAACCATCTGGGCTGGAGCCAAGGCTGTGCATACAATACATAAGCACAGATGGAAGCTTGAATGCCCTCCCAACCTCCACCCACTGCAATAAATAAAAAAAAACACTTGTGTGCAGCGGCTCCCCCCAATCCTTATCCGAGACCCCTCAGATGGTTACGATGGCCTCCGCTGCCCCAGGACGCACCCTTATTGGCTGAGACAGCAGCAGAAGCCCATTGGCAGGGTCTCATGGACGCAGAGCAGCTGCCCAGGAGTGAGCACATAGCGGTGCCCCCAGGACAAGCGGTTTTCTCTAGGGGCAATGCTCAAGGGAGAGGAGTGCCAGTGGAGCACCTCGAAAAGAAGAGGATCGAAGCTGCTCTTCAATACACTTCAATGTCTCTTCCCCCCCCCCCCCAATACTCACCCAAGCCAGATCTTGGTTAAGCTATGTGCACAAGAGCAGTGGCTCCCTCCCCATAGGCTCAGAGACACAGCCAGGAGTGACGAGTGAGCAGGGAATACACTGAGCCGAATTGGGAATGAGCCTGCACGAGTGTCCCCATGGCAAGTGGCTTGCCATGGTAGGCAACTAGGCAATTAGCAGATGAGGGTAGAAGAGGAGAATTGGGGCTGCTCTGTACAAAGGTTTTCAAGTACAATGGATGTAAAAAAATAAAGTAAAAAAAGTCTTATCCTATGTGTTTATTAGGAAATGGCAGTGCTCAACTCTTCTCTACATAATGGACATTACAGATCTATGCAATAATTTATCAGGGTATCCAGACAATCAATTGACAATCTGTGCCCAATACACTTTCCCAATTATTATCCGAATAACCTCTTTAGAAGTGTTCATTAAAGAGCACAATGAGAAAACCTTTACAATTTACTTCAGCAAAGTTTTAAAATGGGATTCTGACTGCATGCCAAGAGTCACTTTGCACTTTCCTCCATCAGTCGTTTTATATGACTAGATTATAAGAGATTACAGAAATGAAGCTGGCATGGTGCAGAGCAATCCTAATACACCCGACTTCCTGTAATGTAAACCATACAGGAAGTTCCATTTGACTCTGCACTTCTCATGAGAAATTAGACTGCACAGCCCATAGATGTCCATACATGGGAACCTGTACATGGTATTGGAGGCATATAGACAGCTTACTAAATCAAGTAAATAGTCACTTCAATTATCCAATCATGATGACAAATTCCTCTTTATGCATTTCATCTGCACATGAATGGATATTCAAAGTAAACAGAATTTCCTTCTCACATGACTGGATGATTGAAATGAATAGTCACTCAATTTATTGTGTGAAGTTTCTAAACTCCTTAAGTAAAATCGGCCTCAATGCATACACTGTAAAATCATTTGGTAAAAGATTTGCACTATGAACCATTCCCCATCCACTCTGCATGTGCTCATTACTCCATCAGTACAGTTCGACAGAAGAGCTGCACACATTTTCCAGCATGCTGAGAAAAGTTAAATTTATGTGACAAAACAATCCTTTAGCTTGTATAAAACAGAACAATGAGAGCATATAGCTAGAGGTGTGCCGTTACCTTGATCAAGCTTGCCAATTAATGTCCGACAAGCAGCCTCCGTCTCTGGACTGTGGTGATCCAGCACCTGCCGGCACCATTGTAAGGGAGAATCGGCTTTCTGCTCTGCCATTGCATGCTTCTTTGGAGAGACATAAAGCCTTGAAAACAAAAAAAACAAGGAATTATAGTAAATGTAACTCCCTTTACACCATCACAAACATGCATGCTGGGTAACCTGTGCCCTTTCAGCTTTGGATATTCCCAGATCAGTGAGGGGTCACATGAGGACCACAGCATGTAAAGCATAGGGAAAAAACTAATTTCAAAGCAAAAGCTTAAAATTATATACATGTATGAAGAGTTACCCAAAGCCACTGTGGCCCCACTGAAAGATAGTTGTAAGCAATGTCAGTATTACTCTGATAAAGCAATTCTAGACCTATAGATATTACAGTAGGTAGGCTAAAGAGGATAGGAGTCAGCAATCTAAGAACCTATTTACACTCATTTGCGATTAAATGAAACGTGAAATGTACACCTGACCCACTTTTTGCTCAACACAACACCTGTGTATTCAGATCTGTGTATTATGGTGCATTAACCCCTTCATGCCCAGCCCCAGGGTGCTTTTAACAGGGTCTGTACACCTGGGGGGCAGGATGGATCGGCTATCATGTGACCACTGACTGGCTGTTACATGATCAGAAGCCAGTCCTGACAGCTACCGGCTGCTAGTGGGGACCGAGCTCTTTGACAACTTGGCCTCGCAGTGAAGTCGCCCAATGACACACATGTTTACGTGAGAAGCATCAGGGTCAGGAGCAACATTTAACTTTGCTGACGTGTAGAAAGCAATTTAGAAATGAGTGGGATCCTCCTTAAAATTCATCATTTACATCATTAAAAAACACATTAATGTGCAGGCAAAGGTGTGGAGCCAGCCTAGCAGGTAGATTAGTTTATTAACCAATTAACAGATAATGAGCCGTCAAATTATTTGCTCTAATAACCTGTTATATCCTTTTTTAGTAATACTGAGAACCAAAGAACCAGTTTTACAATGTACTCTTCGCAGAATATTTTACAGTGTGTAACCTGACAACTATATTAAATTAGCAATTTAAAATAAACACACACACACACACACACATATAACAGTTGGCTCTAGCAAGTACACACACACACACACACACACACACACACACACACACACACACACAAACATGCCAAACGATATTAGAATTGCGAAATAAGAAAAATCAAACTACTCAAAGCAAAACCAAGAACCAAAACATAGCAAAGTTCTCAATTATCAAGCAACAGTCAGATACCAAACATTAGAACCCTCAACATAAAATCTAGGTCAAGAGATTTCTCCCCTTCATACTGCACAGCATACTTTAAATATTTCAAGGCTGAAAATTGTTTCTGCATAAGTGGAAGCAGTTTCAGCAACCACAACAGTACTGGTTACAGCATCAGAAAGGGGTAAATTCAGGTGCCTAGTTTTACCACTCATGCCAATAAAAAAAATAAAAAATTATGGATTTTTTGTACCCACCATAAAATCCTTCCGTGTCCATTGAAGGACACAGCCAGATCTTGAGGGATGGTCTTAATCACACCACCTGCAGGAGCAGGACGCAACAAAAAAAAATAAGACATCCTATTGGCGGAACCTGCTGGTGGCCAAACCCTCCCATTTCAAACATACAGCTCGGTAGCAATTAAGACAGGCCACACTGCCACGCAATTTGTGCCGAAATCGGACAAAAAAGTAGAGCAGGAAACTTTTTCTAAGTGGGAGCAACTCAAGTTGCTCCCATTAGAAAGGTTTGCAATGCATTTAATGGGGTGCTGCACAAAGATGAAACGGGCCTCAATGAACACAGAAAAGAGAAGATTAAATCACAAGAAGCCATTCTCTTTTTCAAACCATTGAAGAAAACAGATCTTTACGGATGGGATGTCTCAAAGGCAAAAGGGTAGGTTCAGAACCAGCGAACCAAACAGAACAAGAAGTCACACCCATGCAGAACTCAAGTTGCTGCCTGCAAAACTTTCCAACCAGAACTGGCATCCTCAGGAGGCATCCATATCAACCTTGTAAATTTTGGTAAAAAGCATGCACAGACAAGGTAGCCACCTTGCAAACTGCAAAAGAAGCAGAATGATGAAAAGCCCAGAACATGGTCAGCACTCTGGTAGAATGAGCAGTTATGGGAAATGGAGGTTCCTGGCTCGAAAGAGCATAGGCTTGGGCCACTGTCTGGTGAATCCACCTGATCATAGTGGATGACAATGCTGCCCAGCCTTTTCCTAGAACCAACTCCAATCCTAGGTGCCATCTGCTAAATGCTAGGCCAATGATGGCGAACCTTGGCACCCCAGATGTTTTGGAACTGCATTTCCCATGATGCTCAACTACATTGCAGAGTGCATGAGCATCATGGGAAATGTAGTTCCAAAACATCTGGAGTGCCAAGGTTTGCCATCACTGTGCTAGGCAATAGAAAAACAAACCAAAAAAAAAAAAAAACGAGCTGTGTGTTGCAGATAGGAGGTTTGATCAAAAGCAGAGGCTGCTCCTAAGGCTTTTGCTTTTTTGATGTACATGGCTCACTCTTCCTGCAGGTACCGTAATCAAAACCCATCCATCAAGATCTGAAGATCTGGATGTGATCCTCAAAAAATATAATATAAAATGGATCACTATACGCAAAAATCAAATGTTTGGAATTTGTCGGTTCCCGCCATAGAAATGCAGTCCGGATGCATTTCTGCAATGTGTTTTTCCCCACTCTTTCCAAAAAATATTCCTGGGTTTTTTGATGCATTTTCAGTAAAGTTCTGTGCAGAATAAAATGCAGCGGGTTTTACTTTTTTTGCAGGGAACTAATCGCACCGGTGTAAACTAGGCCATGGGACCCCATATAATCAACTGTCCATGTGTTTTTGATGCAGAAAAAAAAAAAATGCAGTGGACTGCATCTGGTGTGAACCAGCCCTAAGGCTGGGTTTCCACTATAACAATGTCAGACATAACATGTGATGTCTGTGCGATGCAAATTCAGCCAGCCATACAGATTATATGGCTGATTTTGCATCCGGACCAAAAAAGGTGCAGGACCCTTTTTTCGGTCCTCACTGCAATTGGATCACATGGGAGGACTGACAAACATGAACTCCCCCTGCGCCTAAGTTGCCACCTCCGCCCAGCTGCTGCTGCTATTGTAAGTCTGTCCCGCCCACTCTGCTGGATTTCTGATGGGAACACAGGAGAAGACTCATGCCCCCGTACACATGATTGGAAATTCTGTCAGCAAAAAAGAGCTTTTGGTCGGAAAATATGACCGTGTGTATGCTCCATCTGACTTTTGCTGGTGGAATTTCCGCCAGCAAAAGATTGGGAGCATGTTCTCAATTTTTTGGTGGGAAAAGGTTCCGATCGCGTGTAGCAATTCCGACGTGCAAAATTCCTACACATGCTTGGAAACAATTCGATGCATGCTCGAAAACATTGAACTTAATTTTCTCAGCTCGCCGTAGTGTTGTACGTCACTGCGTTCTTCACTGTCGAAAGTTCAGCGAACTTGTGTGACCGCGTGTATGCAAGCCAAGCTTGAGCGGAATTCCGTTGGAAAAACCATCCAAGATTTTTCTGACGGAAAATACGTTTGTGTGTACGCGGAATTAGGCCTTCATGGAGGAAAGGATAAGGACAGAGCCTGGCATTCTGAAGGAAGATTTCACCTGAGACACATGCCAAGCCAAAAAGGGTGAAGCAGGCCAACATCATCCATCCAAGTCTGACACATGGCCACCGTTTATCGGGATTATCCAATAAATGGCTTAGCAATTTACTAGAGACTAGCAAAATCACTGCAACATGAAGTCTATACCATACTTTCTATTGTGGTGAGCCTCTCATAGTACATAAGGCTGAAGATCAGCTTAATGGGAATAATCCTAATGATACAATAAGGGAACACCCTCCAGGTCTGAGCAGTGAATTGACCCAGTGCAACTTCCAGCTTTCCACCGTGGCTCTGTATGAGGTAGACATACGCATTTATATCTCCTATACAGAGATTGTGTTTAAGAAATAAATCCATAAACAAATGTCAGATTAATTACATCTCCAAAGCGACACTAAACTTCCTTATTCTCAAAATGTAATACACACACACTACTACCTGTAATCTATTTTTCATAAAATGGTTTCCCCACGCCGTTTTCAGTCTCCTTGCAACATCCTTTGTGATCTCCCAAACCTCTCCTTTGCATCTCATTTACACTTGTTTAGAATTAGCAGTGCGTGCAAGTCGTGTACTGCTCTCTGCGCACTACAAATCCATGGTCCATCTCAGGACTGTACAAAAAGGTGACTACATACCTACATACGGGGGGGGGGGGGGGACCATGGAGGAAAAAAATAAAAAATAAAAAAAATGTAGATACCCGCTAACAGAATGTCAGATCATAGCAAATATATTATAAAAAAAAAAAAAAAAAAAAGATTGTGGAGATTGAGGACCACCAGAACAGAAGGAACCTTGAGTTGATAATATATACCTGAATAAAATAATTTTTGGCCACAAGCAGACATTTCTCACGGTTGATCAGGTCAGGAGCTTATTAGGGTAACTGCAGAGTGAAATTTTAGTTCTTTCTTCCAGAAAGGGTAGCAAACCAGTGAGAGCTTAAAAGCTTAAGCCTTGTACAGATAAGGGGTCACTAAAGTTACAAAAATTCTCATACGACAGAATACAACTTCTGAAGTGTTGCGTTTTATTGAATTGTAATGTAGTCTCATTTTCAAGCATGCGTGGTCTTTGACTTTTTTTTCACCAATACTGTACCTCTTAAAGGGGTTGTAAACCCTTGAGGCTGTTCACCTTAAGGCTCCATGCACACTGAAGCTCAAAAAAAGCTTTTTCTGGATGCCAGATTACTGGCAGAAAACGCTGGTTGAAAAACGTGCTTTTAACAGCGTTTTGTACTAGCGTTTATGAGCTTTTATTAGCATTTTCAATAAAAATACAGAAGACACTCCAAAAATCCCACAGTGCATTCCAAACTCCCACAATGCATTGAAAAAAAATAGAATGCCGAACACTAATTAACACGTGTTTATGAGCCTTTTATAAGTGTTTATTGGCGTTTGTCGTTTTTTGGAGGTGAAAACAGCACTTTGAAGACAAACTTCTGGCGTTCAGAAAAAAAGCCCATAAACTCCACTGCTCATTAAAGCTAAAAAACGTCCATGTGTGCACGGACACATAGGCTAACAGAGTGGAGTTTTTGGGCTTTAAAAAAAAAAAAAAAAAAACAGGCCCAAAGCTCCAGTGTGCATGGAGCCTAATGCATTCTATTTTTACTGACACCGTCAGGTCCTAGACTGCATCAGTGGCAAGAAAAATAGATACAAAATGTTACTGGTTGCACTTGGTTTCAATAATCCCTCTTAAAAGAAAAAAAAAAAAGTTCTTACAGCAGCACGTTCCTGAACGGACACGCTTTTTTAAATGAAAGGCATTCAGTTTTAAAGTCACACTTACCAGCAGTCTTCCTCGTCTTCACTGCACGAGTCCAGCTCCAGAACATCAACCTCATCAAGGGCCGTCTCATCCAGAAGATCCCCAGAATCCCCGCTGTAGCCCCGTTCAGACATACTGCCAGAGGTGTCCTCCTGCTCCGTTCTGCTGCTGACATCCAGGCTAAAGATAGAGCTATCGTCCATATCACAGTGATTCCCTCCCTTATTGGCAAGCCTAGAGTCGGCACACACCTTGTCATACTGCACTTGTGAGTCCATTCTTATACGAGGGATGTTTTCCTTTTCTAAGTGACTTGGATCCAGTTTAGAATGAAGGTTGGGGATGATCTCCAGGTCTCCCATGTCAGGTTGAATGTTCATGCTGTTCATGACTCCGGTACAGTGGATGGTAGAGAGATGATTATCAACACCGCTGTCATTGCTGCTCTGTGGAGTCTTCTTTACCCTCAGCTGCTGGTTCTGAATTTCCAGCCTTCTGACCAGTTCCTGAAGCTTGCGGACTTCCTTCAGGTCAGGGTTGTAGTCTGATTCAGCTTCCGTATCCATACTGCTGTCGGCTACTATCATATGATCATGCTGAATGACAGGATTTTCAGGGACCACCATTGTCAAATGGTCACTGCAAGACAAGATGGGACAGCCTTTAAAAAAATGGTATGCATCTTATAAACTAATTATTAAACACATCACAATGGAAAGCTGAATACTCTGCAGTCCAAGTATTACAATTTAAAAGTAGAACTAAATGCAAAACTTTTTTTTAGTTTTGGCTCAGAACCCACCAGTTTTTGTTGCAGTTTGTTTCCGTGTTCGGGAGATTCACCCCATTTGTCCTGTTTACCATCATTGAAAATCACAGTAAGAGAATCCTACATTTTGGGTTGTCCCTAGAAAAGCAATAGAGGGGAATTCAGCGGGGGCACTAGTTCTGGTGACCTAGGGGTCCACAAGAAGTTCCCTTAATTTACAGGAACGTCCGCCCACTTACTGTTTTGGCTATGGGACAGGAAACTAAGGTAAATTTCCCCAGTGGGACACAGATGGCAAAAGTAAACATTACAGAGGTTATAACCTTCCCTTACTCTATCCAAAATGGGAAAAAAATAAAGATAAATTTTGCCTATAGTTCTATTTTAACTCAAAACCTACTTGGCAGTAAAATGGAAAGAGGACTAGTGTCGGTATGTACAGATAAAGGGGGTCGATTTATTAAACTGGGGTGGTGCAAAATCTGGTGCAGCCGTGCACGGTAGCCAACTTCAGTATTTTTTTTTTTAATTAAGCCTAGACAAAAAAAAAAAAAAAAAAAAAAAAAAAAAAAAAAACCTGGGAGCCGATTGGTTTCTATGCCCAGCTGCACCACATTTTGCACTCTTCAGTTTTAGTAAATCAACCCCAAGCCTCAAAATGACAGAATGCTATAACCCCACACACTACACATACATCCATGGGCGGTAGAGAGGCTTAGTGTACTGAACCTACCTGTGCTCATTACTAATCACCATGTCAAAAAATAAAAAGCATGGAACAAAAAAATAAAATAAAAAATACATAAAAAATAAAAGAATGCAGCCGCCACATCCAAGGATTGGTAAGCTTCAATACATTACATTTTTGTTCTTGAGTTAAGATCCGCTTTCATTTTACTCATCACCTAGGCCCGGAGTTTCTCTTTAATAGCATTATCAGTCGAGTTGTGCAGAGCAGACAAGTTGATCCAGCCAAGAATCCATCTAGCTAGTGTTTCCTATTGTTTGCAAAGGGCTAGGGTGTGTGCGGAACTGCCTCTGGCCAGTATGGAAACACACGCCTTGTGCACAATATAAACACCCATATAATAAACACATGGAAAAAGTAAAAGTAAACTGCTGAACAAAACAAGTGCATCTCATTACCATCTTCTAGAGACACTGCAGGGATGAAAACCTTCCTGACGTCAGAAAACACAATATATAGAAAGGTTCTTTTTTGCAAACAGGAAACCATTCCTCTTCCTTGCAGCAGTTACCATTTGTTTGCTAAAGACTTGTTACATCATTATACATCAAACAGATACCACATAAAGTAGGTCACAGAAATGTTATGGCCATCAAATATTTAGCGGTGAAAAAATAATTTTCCCACGCAACCCCAACAGAGACACGTCTAAAAATAGTGTCCTGTTCATTGGAAGAACAAGTCACCAGTCAAACTTTTCAAACCAAGTAAACAGACCATTCCTAGAAACCGGCAACCGAACATCCCATATTGATAGGAGACCCAATCACTAAACCGGTCTTTAGAATGAGGCTCATTGTAATGGACACCTGTACTTGTGGGGTATTAAGATGCTGCTTGCAGGACTTTTCCCAACGTCCCGCAAGCGCACCGCCCCAGTGTGAAAGCACTTGGGCTTTTACATTCGGGCGGCATGAGAGGCAGTTTTCAGATGCCATTTCTAGCGCTAAAATGCCTGAAAACTGCCTCAGTGTGAAAGGGGTCTTTGTGTCAAAATATCCGCCGCAATACCAGTCCCGCTATTAGTCACATTACTAGTAGAAAAAAAAATCCCAGTATATATCCCATAGTTTGTAGACAAGGGTTGATTTACTAAAGGCAAATCCACTTTGCACTACAAGTGCGGTCGCTTTAAAACTGAGGAGAAGATCTGAAATAAGGGGAAACTGCTGATTTTATCAACCAATCATGTACAAGCAAAAAGTTTATTATTTTCCTTGCATGTACCCCTCAGATCTACAGCAACTGCACTTCCAGGTGCACTTGTAGTGCAAAGTGGATTTGCCTTTAGTAAGCCCCCTTTCACAGTGGGGAGGTGTCAGCAGTAAAACCGCCAATTTCGTGGCACTATTCGGACGCTAGCGGGATGCTTTTACCCTCCTGCTAGCAGCCGAGAAAGGGTTAAAACCACTGAAAAGCGCTGCTGCAGCAGCACTATGCGGGCAGTGTGGCCCACTGCCCCACTGATTTCAATAGGCAGGAGCGAGCGGTGCATACACCGCTTCTTTACCTCTCCAAAGATGCTGCTAGCAGGACTTTCTTTACCATCCTGCCAGCGCGCCGCTCCAGTGTGAAAGCCGAGACAGCAGCGGCTCTTTGCAGGAGCTATTTTTAGCGCTGTAGCGCCTGCAAAGTGCCTCAATAAACCCCTATAAGTTTTGCGCAACCAAGCAACATACACTTATTGGGGTTTTTTTTTTTTTTTACCAAAAATATGTAGCATAATACATATTGGCCTAAATTTATGAAGACATTTAATTATTTTTTTTATTGGATATGTTTTATAAACAAGTTAAAGTATTTTGTTTTGTTATTTATAGTGCAAAAGAAAAAGAAAAAAGTAATTTTACTCAAACACAGAGCTTTCTTTTGGTGGTAATTGATCACCACTGTTTTTTTTTTTTTTGGGTACAGCGTTGCATGACCACACAATTGTCTGTTAAAAGTAACGCAGTGCCGTATCGCAAAAAAATCATCATGAAGGGGGAGGGGTAAATCTTCCAGAGGTCAAGTGGTAATAAAAACCATTTACATATATACAGAAAATAAATGTTATTTTAATTATATTCTTAGCAAATTTAAGGGGAAGTGAAAGGACAGAAATTAAAGCTGCACCCCCAGAGACTGACAGATAATGACTATAAAGACCTGACATTTCTCTGCGCCTTTGTCCAGGCCACCCGCCATCACCTGTCCAACAGTATTGCAGTATCCACACGAGCCACTGGTTGGGTACATCTGCCCCAGAGCAATGAAAACAAAAAAAAAGGTTCCTGCTCTATACATCTGCCAAAAAACATTGCAGCTATGTACACTGAGCCCCCAGTTTACATATATGTGGTGCAAGAAACTTAGAGAATCCTGAGAGTTTCCCACACCACACGGAAATTGCACTCACAAACAACAGTGAAATTGCAATAATATGGGTGTGAACACTCATGCGATCAGATTCTGGTACGGCAAAAAAATACATTACATGCTTTTCTGCAGCTTCTCCATTGAAGTATATTGAACCAAAGAAGCACCGTTTTGCGTTTTAAAAGTCCCTGACCCTTTCCAAATAGGCAGCGGCTGAAAAAAGCACAGATATGAACGTGTCCCATAGGAAACCATGTAAATACATAATGGGGTTAAAAAGACTAAAATTAGCTCTCTCTTTATAGTAAAAAAAGCAAATCACTAATTTAAGGGGTTAATTTTTTTTTACTGTAGAACTGTGAAAGATTTACAGTAATGATTATTTGTGCTATAAAGGGCTCATTTTAGTTTCTTTTTTAACCCCATTATGTTACTGGCCGATTAATCGATTATGAAAATAATCGATTAATTTCATAATCGATTAGTTGTTTCAGCCCTAGTGCGATTCCTATCCAAATCACATGCCGTGTCCCGCACAAGCATGAACCCAGGCTAACGCCTCATGCACATTGAGCACTTGCTAAACGCCTTTTGTACTGGCAGAACTGCTACTTAAAGTACAGTAAAAGCTGCCCTTTTCACATGTTTTAATGCACAATCGCACATTTGTCATTAGTGTATTCTATTGGCCATAATAATCATTTATTCTGGCTATTAGAATGCATTAATACACACTTATGCACGGATTTTCTGTCTAAATGCTCATCTCCTGAACGCTCTAGCGATATTTTGTTTTCAGTCTGTAAACACTCCTCTTCTAAAAAGTGTGTATGGCCCAGTGTGCATTGTGCATGAGCCCTAATGAAGATCAAGCTCTTAAAAGTATGACAAAAAAATAAAAAAGGGGGGGGAAGGAGGAAAGACTTCCTAAAACAGAACAGAATAAAGGTTACAATCCCTGTCAGGTTTTTTGCCACCTGTGTCCCAGTGAGGAGATTTCCCTTCACTTTCTGTCCAATAGCTAAAACAGGAAGTGAGACAAAACCCCCATTAAAGTGAGGGAATTCCTGGTTGTCACCAGAAATAGCGTCCCCATTGGAAGATTTCACATTTATTCCTGTTCTGGGGACAACCCAAAATTTGAGATTTGTTTCTCCCTCTAATTCGATGATAAAAGTAACCTATTCAAAGAGGGTGAACCTCTAACAGATGGCATTACAAATCTGACAGGAGTTCTAAAGCCTCTTTGTGCTATATAAAAAATAAATCTCTCTAGAACTACTTTTAACCCGAACCAAAATCGCATGGTACAGGATCATTTGAGTTTGAGTGTCTACAAACATGTTGCGTTTATGATTCTGCATTTGGGGTGCTGTGAATACATTGGCACCCACAAGCAGATCGCAAGGGCAGTGCATTCAAATGTGGCGCAAGAAAGAGCATGGAATGCGCCTTTCCCACAACAGGTGCTGGTGTGAACGGGTCCTTAAAGTGGACCTGCAGTCCTGGTGACCAGGCCTTCCAAAAGTTCAGTTGCTCTTTAACCACTTAAGGACCAGAAAATACCCCCTTAATGACCAGGCCATTTTTGCGATACAGCACTGCGTTTCTTTAACTGACAATTGCATGGCCGTGTGGCGCTGTACCCAAACAAAAAATTTACATCCTTTATTTCCCCACAAATAGAGATTTCTTTTGGTTGTATTTGATCACCTCTGCGGTTTTTATTTTTTGAGCTATAAAAAAAAAAAAAAAAAGATATACCGTATTTTTCGGACTATAAGGCGCACCGGATTATAAGGCGCACTAGCAACGACCGGCTGATAAAATGGATATTTCCATATATAAGGCGCATCGGACTATAAGGCGCACCGGATTATAAGGCGCACTAGCAACGACCGGCTGATAAAATGGATATTTCCATATATATAAAGCGCATCGGACTATAAGGCGCACGGTCGATTTTGGGAGAAAATTTAGGCTTTTACGTGCGCCTTATAGTCCGAAGGTTTACGTCAAGATGACAGATACTGTTAACAAAGAACTCCAGCGATGTCAACAGGTCATATATAAGTCGCACCGGACTATAAGGCGCACGGTCGTTTTTGGGAGAAAATGTAGGCTTTTACGTGCGCCTTATAGTCCGAAAAATACGGTATATATAGATATACACACACACACTTTGCTATAATAAATATCCAAAAAAAGCATTTCTTCTTTTAGGCCAATATGTATTCTTCTACATATTTTAGTAAAAAATAAAAATCGCAATAAGTGTATATTGCAGGGATATACAATTAGCGGACCTCCAGCTGTTACAGAACTACAAATCCCATGAGGCGTAGCAAGACTGACAACCACAAGCATAACACCCAGAGGCAGAGGCATGATGGGACTTGTTTTGCAACAGTTGGAGGTCTGCTGATTGCATATCCCTGGTATATTGTATGGTTTGCGCAAAAGTTATAGCATTTACAAAATAGGGAATAGATTTATGGCATTTTTAATTATTTGTTTTTTACTAGTAATGGCGGTGATCAGTGATTTTTAGCGGGACTGCGACATTGCGGCAGACAGAACGGACACTTGACACTTTTTTGGGACCATAGCCACTTATACAGCGATCAAAGCTAAAAATAGCCAACGATTACTCTATAAATGTCACTGGCAGGGAAGGCATTAACACTAAGGGGCAATCAAGGGGTTAAGTGTGTTCCCTGGGGAGGTGCTGCTAACTGTATGGGGGTTAGGCTGACTGGAGGAGGAGAGAGATCGCTGTTCCAAATCACTAGGAACAGACACTCAATCTGTCTCTCCTCCCCTGACAGAATGTTGATCCGTTTATATTGACAGATCCCCATTTCCTGTCTCTGGAGCGATTGTGGGTGGCCAGCAGACTTGCGCTGGTTGGCTCACCCGTTTGTGAAAGGGGGCACGCCCACAAATCAATGTGTAGGCGATTGATGTACAATGACGGGCGATTCCCGCAGGGAAGTCAATCTGCCGCAGTACAACTGCGATGGGCAGTCTAACTAGTTAAAGAAAAAACAAAAAACAAACACAGTGCCCCCCTCAGCCTCAAAAACCATTCCAGTGGTGTAAATACTGTAGGGATGAAGGGCGAACGAGGAGAGGAGATGTGTACAGACGGTGCAATCTCAGGCAACAAATGAACCATTTCCTGTGGGACACGTATTTATTGGGTGTAGAAGACACTATACAAGTGTGCATATAGAGAACGGCTCATTTCTCTCTATACACCAATCTTTGTTATCCCCCCATAGAAAGTCAGCTGGAGGGCTTACTCATTTCATTACCAATTCTCTCTTTATTACACCTGCCACTTGTCCACATTTTATCAAGATTTTTTTGAATCAATATTATGGAAACATCTTGGTAATGGAGATAAAAATTCACAAACGAAGCCGACTTCCATTGTTTTAAATATGCAGACTGATTTGCATATTATGCAAACAGAATACAAGTAAAATGAAGAAGTTCACCTGGAAAACAATATCCAGAAAGAGGAACCAGGACCTCTATAGTGCAATACAAAGCAAGAACTCACCATAAACTAGGAGGGGACCCATTCAATGTAAAAGGTTGTCACTACATATCACATAACCAGTACTTACACCCACTGCAGTATGTGCAGTCACCATACACGATAGGACTATCCCGTTATACAAGCAATTTTATGTAAGACTCCCGATAGCTTTTCCCAACTGGGAGCTTGCCTGGAGTAGGCCACGGTTCCTTGACCAGGCCACTTGTTCATCTAGGAGCAATGGTCTCCAAACTGTGGCCCTTTGCATGACTTGATTCGGCCCTCAGGGCACTATTTATTCCTCCCACTGATAAGAGACACAAGGGTCAGCTTTCAGATTTTTTTTGTCAAAGCTTAAAGGGGTTCACCTTAACATGAAAAAAAACAAACACCTGGCAGACACCATCCCCCCAGCACCCCCCCCCCCCGTTTTACTTACCTGAGCCCCTTCATCTCCTATTCGGGACGCACTGTCCCTCTCTCCATGGGGTACCAGCTCTTGATTGGATAGATTAATTGCAGTGCAGCTATTGGCTCCCACTGCTGTCGATCAAATCCACCGACACGGACACCGGGGCCAAATGTGGCATCAGTGGACGCAAATGCTGGACTCTGGGGCATGCCCGTGAGGTTTCGTAAATAACCCCCAAAGTCTATTGCATTGACAAATTGTTACAATGTTTATACTCAAGTTCAACTGATAAAGAATGTTGTGATTCTTGGCAGACTGCGAGACAGAGAATTATTTGCATAGAAAGAATTGTGAAACACTTTAGTCAAGATCGCGATAACGATTCTTGATGCTCAATTGTGCAGCTCTAGCTCAGTCTAAAAAAAAAAAAAAAAAAATCTTGTTTGGTTACAGCGTTGCATGACCGTGCAATTGTCAGAGTGCAACAGTGCTAAAAGCTGAAAAATTGGCATGGGCAGGAAGGGAGTAAAAGTGCCTGGTACTGAAGCAGTTAACGATTCATATGGAATGAGAAAAGCAGAATAGGTTTCATAAAGAAGCGGCCATGTTAATGTTATTCTGATTACAGGACTGGGCAGCACATGTTGGGCCGTGATAACACAAATAACGTCATGCAATGTACTCTGATAAGGTGGCAGCTGTGGAATACAGATGAGGGTCCCTTAGATAAACAGACGTAACCACTTCCTGAAAGGGACAGATATAGAGCAGAAGACAGACATCATCTCCCCATCAGACACAACACCGCGCACTGCACTACTAGCAGGACCTCAAATAACGCTGTCAAACATGAATAAAAGACTGTCATAAAACCAAAAGCCATCCAAATCGGTGTGATGTGACCACCAGGAACACTTCCAGAGTAGTTGGAACAAGTTCCTGCGATCAGCTGCTATTCTGAGCCAAAACTTTCCAGGTCCCAACTTACACAGGAATAGGCGAAATGCTGCCAACCACACATTTTATTCCGCATTACCGGT
Organism: Lithobates pipiens; assembly: GCF_037356315.1. Taxonomy (NCBI): domain Eukaryota; kingdom Metazoa; phylum Chordata; class Amphibia; order Anura; family Ranidae; genus Lithobates; species Lithobates pipiens. Next base: position 65,361,264 of record NW_027507685.1, on the reverse strand, counting down.
ATGCCAATGGGGGAGAGAACATCTAATTACCAGAATTTCAGCAATCTGAATGGGCCCTGTGAGTTTTGTTTTTTACTGTTATTGATAGGTAAAGGGAGTGTCCATGGGTACCTTTGGGCGAAAACCCTACAAGGACCTAATAAAAAGCATTGTTTTATTAAAAGTCAGCAGCTACAAACACTGTAGCTGCTGACTTTTAATGACACTTACCTGTCCAGCGAGCCCGCTGCTGGACAGGCAAGATCGGCTGCTCCATCTCAACAAAAGGAAAAAAGCAGTGGAGCCTTGCGGCTGCACTGCCCGTTTCCTACTGCGCATGCTCGAGTCGCGTGGTGCTTTGTGAATGGCCCCGCTGTTTTCTGGGACACACGTCCCAGAAGGCAACGGGGCCGTTCGCCGAAGAGGAGGAAGCACTGCGGAATAGGAAGAGGCAGATTAGGAACAGCAGTTCCTAGCAACAGCAGTTTCAGGCAAGTTAAAAAAAAAAAAAAAAAAAAGTGTGTTTTTTTTTTTTAAGCATATCAATGACAGGACTAACAAAATAGCCAAAAAGAATGGCAGCGGGATATAGGGCATTAAAGGAGCCCTTGTGGAACTACAGCAATCCACTAGAACAGGCAATCCCAACCCCAAGTCCCAGTCCGGTACCGCTCTGTGGCCTGTTGGTAGCCAGGCCACACAGAAGGGGACCAGAGACCATGGATCGTGACATTCCTGTCTGGACTGCAGCCATGCCACTTAGCAGCCTGTGTGTCCTCTCCCGTGGCTCATCCTATCAGCAGGTCAGGGGGCGGGAGGAGCTGGACAGAGAGCAGGTGGTGGGTAATCACCCTCTAAGTTGGGCAGCTCCCACCCTCCATCCAGACCTACAGCTCCTTCCACTCCCTGCCCTCCTGATAGAATGACACTGTTGGCTAGGGGGAGTTGGGGGGTCAGAGCAGTCGGGAGGAGGCTGCTCCTAAGAGCTTACGATCTAAATGCTGATTATTTTACATTCTGCTAAGTGCATCCCGGGCATGTGCAATGATTGCAGAGAATGGATTTTATACATTTATTTTCATCTCAGTGAACTGTAGATCAGATGATGCATTAACTCTTTAAAGTCTCTATAATCATATTACTAGGATTTGGAATCCCCCCCCCCCCCCTTGATGCACAGTGGAAGGCTCAGCCTACTCTGTCACATTCCATGTTATGTGATGTGATGTGATGTGATGTGATGTGATGTCCGCCCGCCCCCCCCCCCCCCCCCCCCCGAAGACTGACTCCATGAAACCACAATAGTATACACACCATTGTTTGTAGGCACCAAAACGTTCACTCTTTTCGGTTTCTTTTTGTTTATATCACAAAAAATGTAAAACTCCACTGGTGAGCAAATACCAACAAAAGAAAGCTCTATGTGAAAAAAAAAAGTGATCTAAAAATCTAATACAGTGCACAGTGTTGCATGACCACTCAATTACCAGTTAAAATACTGCAGTGCTAAATAGCAAAAATGGCCTGGTCATGAAGGGGGTAAAACCTTCCTGAGGTCAAGTGGTTAAAGTGAAGCAAAAAAAAAAAAAAGTGTTTTTTTAATCACTTACCTAGATGGGATTAATGCCCCCGCCAACATCTGTAAAACAGCAGTGTGTTTTTGCCACAAAAGTGGGAAGTTGTACGATTTAGGTTAGGTTCATACCTATGCGTTTTACATTTCATAGTAACACACAGTCCATTTAACATGATTTCTTATGGGTCATGTTCACATTGGTGGGTTTTCTGGAAAGGGTTAAAGCGGTAGTAAACCCACAATTTATTTTTTATTTTTTTAACACCTGCAAAGCAAAAGGCATAATGAGCTAGTATGCACCGCATACTAGCTCATTATGAAATACTTACCTTAGAACGAGGCCCCGACATCTGGCATGATCCACGCCGAGGGAGCTGACATGCTCCCTCTGTGTTTCTTCCGGGTATCGCGGCTCCGGCGCTGTGAGTGGCTGGAGCCGCGATATCGTCACTCCCACGCATGCGCGCGGGAGATTTCATTCCGGCCGGACACTGCCGGATTTTCAGGCCGAGAATCCCCTCGTGCGCATGCGCCACTGCAGTCAGCGGCGCATACCGAGGGGAATATCTCCTAAACCGTAAAGGTTTAGGAGATATTTTTTTTACCTACAGGTAAGCCTTATTATAGGCTTTCCTGTAGGTAAAAGTTAAAAAAAAAAAAAAAAAAAAAAAAAAAAAGAAGGAGTATACAACCACTTTAAGCCCCATACACACTATCAGATTTTCTGCTGATTTACCAAAACCATGTAGTACAAGGGCCTGCCGAATTGTATACACATTGAAACTCCTAAGGTTTGACCTCATATGGTTTTGGAAAGTCTGAAGGAAAAATAAAAATTAACAGAAAATTTGATAGTGTGGGACTTTTTTTGCCTGCAGCAGGTTGCGTTTTTGGTTCCATAGACTTCAATGGAAACATCAAAAACACAGTGCTTGCATTTTTTTTCTAGGCAGTCTGTTTCTCCTGCATGAGACAGACAACCCCCCCAAAACATTATATATATATATATATATATATATATATATATATATAATTTTATTAAGCAAAAAAAAAAAAAAAAAAAAAACACACTACACAAAGCCTAGCCTTACACACCTCCTACACCTGCTCAGATGTGAGCCAAAAGCAGCATGAAAGGCAAGTGTGATATGGGACATGCACCACACACACCGGCCACTTTATTAGGTACACCTGTTCAATTACTTTGTAAAACAAATTTGCTGATCAGCCTTCATATGGCTGCAACTCAATGTATTTAGTCATCTAGATGTGGTGGAGACGACTTGGTGAAGTTCAAATCCAATATCAGAATGGGGAAGTAAGTGGATTTAAGTGACTTTGAATATGGCATGGTTGTTGGTGCCAGACAGGCTGGTCTGAACATTTAAAAAACTGATGATCTTCCAGGATTTTCACGCGCAACCATCTTTATGGTTTACAGAGAATGGTCCAAAAAAGAAAATATCGAGTGGCATTTGTGTGGACAAAAATGCCTTGTTGATGTCAGAGAATAATAGGCAGACTGGTTTGAGATGATAGGAAAACAGTAACTCAAATAGCCACTTGTCACAACCAAGGTAAAAGGAATACCAATCTCTGAATGCACATCACATCGAACCCTGAGAAGATGGGCTACAGCAGAAGAATCAGCAGCATCATTTAAACACCAAGGCCTACCTGAGTATTGTTGCTTGCCATGTCCATCCCTTTAGGAGTACAGTGTGCCCATCTTCTGATGGCTCTTTCCAGCAGGATAATGCCCCATGTCACAAAGATCAAATCCTCTCACCATTGGACAATGAGATCCCTGCACTCCAATGTCCTCCACACTCACCACATCTCAATTGAATAGAGCACCTTTGGGATGTGGTGGAATGGGAGATTCACATCATGGATGTGCAGCCAACAAATCGCCTTGTTGAATCTGTCATGTAGAATTATGGCAGTTCTGAAGGCAAAAGGGGGTCCAAGCTAATTTTATCAAGGTGTACCTAATAGAGTGGGCGGTGTGTACAGGGGACATTCCTTCCAGGGACATCTATTTATTATACAGATCAGAGGAAGAGACAAGAGATGAGGGATCGGACTACAGGAAGCCTGGAGGACTGCACAGGTACCATGTGTGGACCTCAGGAGACAGGGTGGGCATCAGGTCTGCCTATTAAAGCCATGCAATGTGCCAACATGTAGTGTAGGTAGACTGGCATTGTCCCCGGTGATGACAAGGTATTGTCCCCGGTCCTTGCTCTGTGATGACGTCACAGCGTACCGGAGGTGTTGTTCCTCCCATATACGGGGGTCATCAATGAGCAGACATGCACCTTGAGGGGGCTGCACTGGATGCCCCCCGTACAGTGTGCGGTCCATAGCCATCCATTGTGTGAGGTGCACCGGATGGAGTCCTCCCAGACACACAATGGGCAGAAGCCCCCCTCCTCCTCCCCGGGGATCACACACTCTCCATCCTACCTCGCCGCATCCCGGCTCTCCGCTCCTTTCCTTTCCCTCCTCCTCCTTCTTCTTCTTCTCCCGGTTACCGGTCTACGGGCGCGCTCCCCCCCCCTCACCTCCGATCAGCACAGCTGCAGCATCTCGCGGGAACGCGCTCCGTTCATTTCAGTAGCACTTGTAGGCGAGCAGCCGGGTGGGCGGGGCCAGCCACCTTCGAGTACAAACACAGAGCAGGGGGAGGGGCCGGATCACATCTAAAGCTGGCAATGAAATGGGCGGAAGCCGGTGTTCTGGCATATAGAGTCCGGGCATCGGATACTGTCCGCCCTGTACTGCGCAAGCGCAGCAGAAGGAGCTCTCCGAAGATGAAAGGCGCCTGCGCTGTGGGTGGAGGCGGTAGCCCCACCATCTTCTAAGTGGACATAGGGCTGCAGCTATTAGAGGGCAGCTCACCACGCTTCAGGCACGGCCTCGCTGCGCTCAGCTCTTTTTATTCCAACTCTATGTTCACTTGGATGGTGGGGCTAGAACCTGGACTCAGCGCAGGCGCCGTTCATCTTCGGCTATTTTCGGAATCTGTGTATACTGCGCATGCACAGTACACAGTGGACACTATCTGATGGGGGACACAATATGATAGGACACCGGCATATAGCGTCCGTCCAACGGATAGTCTCCGCCCCGTACTGCGCAGCGCTTGCGCAGTACGGAGCAGGAGGAGATTTGGAAAATCTCTGAAGATGAACGGCGCCTGCACCGTGAGTGGAGGTGGTAGCCCCACCATCCAAGTGGACATAGGGCTGCAAATATTAGAGGGCTCCTCGCGGGCTCGCCGCGCTTTGGGCACGGCCTCGCTGCGCTCAGCTCTTTTTATTCCAACTCTATGTCCACTTGGATGGTGGGGCTAGAACCTGGACTCACGGCGCAGGCGCCGTTCATCTTTAGCTATTTTCAGAATCTGTGTGTACTGCGCACTACACAGCGGACACTATCCAATGGGGGACACAATGTGATAGGACACGGGGGTGAAGAAAAGGGCGGGGCTGTGTGTTTAGCGGCACTATTAAAGGGAAGGGCCTGGCCGGTTTGTTGTTTTTTTTTTGTTTTGTTTTTTAACCACTTCAATACCGGGCACTTAAACACCTTCCTGCCCAGACCAATTTTGAGCTTTCAGCGCTGTCGCACTTTGAATGACAATTGCGCGGTCATGCTACACTGTACCCAAATGAAATTTTTATAATTTTTTTCCCACAAATAGAGCTTTCTTTTGGTGGTATTTGATCACCTCTACGGTTTTTATTTTTTTGCTAAACAAATAAAAAAATACCGAAAATTTTGAAAAAAAAAACTTTTTTTTTGTTTCAGTTTCAAAACTTTGCAAATAAGTAAGTTTTCTCCTTCACTGATGGGCACTGATGGGGTTACACTGATGGGCAATGATAAGGCGGCACTGATTGGCACCGATGAGGTGGCACCAATGAAGTGGCACTGATGAGGTGGCATTGATGAACACCGATATGTGGCACTGATAGGCGGCACTGATGGGCGACACGGATGGGCACTGATAGGTGGCACAAATTGGCATGGATGGGCATGGATAAGTGGCACAGGTGGGCATGGGTAGGCGGCACAGGTGGGCATGGGTAGGTGGCACAGGTGGGCATGGGTAGGCGGCACAGGTGGGCATGGGTAGGCACTGATAGGCGGCACAGATGGGAACTGATAGGCGGCATTGTATTATAATATATTGCACTAATGGATGCCAATCAGTGCCAATCAATAATGCATGCCAATCAGTGATGCCCATTGTGGCTGGAGAGTAAAAGAAAATACAATATGGTAATAGCTTGTGATTGAGCCACTCCTCAATGAGAGGTAGAAATATTAATTAATACAAAGGCAGCCAGAACACAATGTCGAATCCCTAGTGACGACCATGGATATTAGTGCATCCCTCCGCAAGAAGTGCAAGCTGAAGTGGGTACTGCAAATTACATATCCACTGGCTCCCTAAGGTGATGCGGGGGAAAATGGACCCCTCACCAAAGTATATCTGAGCCAAAAATGTGGCCCCCAGGAGGTCCCCTGACCATGTGGATCCCTTATTGAGAATACCCAGGGAGCGATAATGTGTAGTGTCCCATCTGGTTTCAGTGCTGCCCTGTGTGAAAGAGGACTAAAATGCAGGTCAATGTGCATCAAAACAGTGCACAGGTGTATGGACCCATTCCCACCAATATGCTGCTGTAATGTTTGTCAGCTTCATGTGGCCCTGAATGGAACCCCAATGCACTTATTATGGACATTGCCAACAATTTACAATCATCTATGGTCCCTATCTCACGCACACACTATCTCACGCACACACAAAAAAACAGGGAGGGGGAGGCGCCTGAATGTAGTATTAAAATGATAACTTTATTAGGATAAGAGTAAAAACACTTACAAGCAGTGGCGGTGCATCCATTAACCACTTTCAGACCGGACCACTTTGCTGGTAAATGACCAGAGGTCTTTTTACAATTTGGCACTGCGCTGCTTTAACTGGTAATTGCGCGGTCATGCAATGTTGTACCCAAACAAAATTTGCGTCCTTTTCTTCCCACAAATAGAGCTTTCTTTTGATGGTATTTGATTGCCTCTGCGATTTTTATTTTTTGCGATATAAATGGAAAAAGACCGCAAATTTTGAAAAAAAATGATATTTTCTACTTTTTGTTATTAGAAAAATCCAATAAATTCAATTTTAGTCATACATTTAGGCCAAAATGTATTCAGCCACATGTCTTTGGTAAAAAAAAAGTCAATAACTGTATATTTATTGGTTTGCGCAAAAGTTGTCACATCTACAAACTAAGGTACGTTTTCTGGAATTTACGCAGCTTTTAGTTTACGACTGCCTATCTCAGTTCTTGAGGTGCTAAAATGGCAGGGCAGTACAAAACCCCCCCAAATGACCCCATTTTGGAAAGTAGACCCCCTAAGGAAATTGATAAGTGGCATGTTGAGCCCATCGAATATTTTATTTTTTTGCCTCAAGCGATTGAATAATGACAAAAAAATATATATTTTTTTTTTTACACCAAATTGTCACTAAATGATATATTGCTCACACATGCAATGGGCATATGTGAAATGACACCCCAAAATAAATTCTGCTGCTTCTCCTGAGTACGGGGATACCACACGTGTGGGATTTTTTGGGAGCCTAGCCGCGTACGGGGCCCCGAAAGCCAAGAACCGCCTTCAGGTTTTCTAAGGGCGTAAATATTTGACTTCACTCCTCACTACCTATTACAGTTTTGAAGGCCATAAAATGCCAAGATGGCACAAAACCCCCACAAATGACCCCATTTTAGAAAGTAGACACCCCAAGCTATTTGCTGAGAGGCATTTTGAGTCCATGGAATATTTTATATTTTGCCACAAGTTGCGGGAAAATTACAAACTTTAATTTTTTTTTATTTTTTTTTCACAAAGTTGTCACTAAATGATATATTGCTCACACATGCTATGGGCATATGTGAAATGACACCCCAAAATAAATTCTGCTGCTTCTCCTGAGTACGGGGATACCACATATGTGGGACTTTTTGGGAGCCTAGCCACGTACAGGGCCCCGAAAACCAAGAACCGCCTTCAGGTTTTCTAAGGGCGTAAATATTTGACTTCACTCCTCACTACCTATTACAGTTTTGAAGGCCATAAAATGCCAAGATGGCACAAAACCCCCACAAATGACCCCATTTTAGAAAGTAGACACCCCAAGTTATTTGCTGAGAGGCATGTTGAGTCCATGGAATATTTTATATTTTGCCACAAGTTGCGGGAAAATTACAAACTTTTTTTTTTTTTTTTCACAAAGTTGTCACTAAATGATATATTGCTCACGCATGCTATGGGCATATGTGAAATGACACCCCAAAATAAATTCTGCTGCTTCTCCTGAGTACGGGGATACCACATATGTGGGACTTTTTGGGAGCCTAGCCGCGTACGGGGCCCCGAAAACCAAGCACCGCCTTCAGGCTTTCTAAGGGCGTTACAGTTTTGAAGGCCATAAAATGCCAAGATGGCACAAACCCCCCCCAAATGACCCCATTTTGGAAAGTAGACACCCCTAAATTTAGGGGTACACTAGTGAGACTAGGTAATAAATGGCGGGTGCCCTGAAACTATAAAAAAAATAACTAACCAACCAGCGTCACCTGTAACAGTTATATGGTGATCACTGGTGAAAGGGTTAACTAGGGGGCAATCAGGGGGCTTTATGCGGTAGTATATGGGGGTCCCTGGTGCTATAAAAAGCTGCGGCGAACCTAAATACCTACCTGCTTAACTAGCGTCACCTGTGACACTAATACAGTGATCAGAAAAATGATCGCTTATTAGGCTGGGTTCACACTGGAGCGATGTGGGAACGCCACGAATGCGCGGCGGGTTCCCGCATCACATGCCTCCCGGCGGCAGTTCACACTGCCCTATGCGAACTGCTGGGAGTGTCAGTGAAATGTTAATGACACCCCCAGATCAGTTCGCATATCGCAGTGCGATCTGCAAACTCGGATCGCATGGTGTGAACACCCATGCGATCCGATTCTGCTGCGGACCAAAAAAAGGGTCCCGTGCGAGTTTGCGGCGGGTGCGGCGGGTGCGACACGAATTCAGCCATACTATCTGTATGGCTGAACTCGAATCGCACAGAGATCGGATGTGATTTGCACTGCAGTGCGGTGCGAATCACATCCGTTCTCATAAACCGCTGCAATGTGAACCCAGCCTTAGTGACACTGGCGACGGGGGGTGATCACGGGGTTAAACCTTTATTGGGGGGGTTAGGGGGGTACCTTAGAACTAAAGGAGGCTAACCCTAACTGCCCTAACAGTTATTACAGTCACAAATGACACCCGCCGGGTGATCAGGGGGTTAAACCTTTATTAGGTAATAAATGGCGGGTGCCCTGAAACTATAAAAAAATAACTAACCAACCAGCGTCACCTGTAACAGTTATATGGTGATCACTGGTGAAAGGGTTAACTAGGGGGCAATCAGGGGGCTTTATGCGGTAGTATATGGGGGTCCCTGGCGCTATAAAAAGTTGCGGCAAACCTAAATACCTACCTGCCTAACTAGCGTCACCTGTGACACTAATACAGCGATCAGAAAAATGATCGCTTATTAGGCTGGGTTCACACTGGAGCGATGCGGGAACGCCACGAATCCGCGGCGGGTTCCCGCATCGCATGCCTCCCGGCGGCAGTTCACACTGCCCTATGCGAACTGCTGGGAGTGTCAGTGAAATAATGACACCCCCAGATCAGTTCGCATATCGCAGTGCGATCTGCAAACTCGGATCGCATGGTGTGAACACCCATGCGATCCGATTCTGCTGCGGACCAAAAAAAGGGTCCCGTGCAAGTTTGCGGCGGGTGCGGCGGGTGCGACACGAATTCAGCCATACTATCTGTATGGCTGAACTCGAATCGCACAGAGATCGGATGTGATTTGCACTGCAGTGCGGTGCGAATCACATCCGTTCTCAAACCGCTGCAATGTGAACCCAGCCTGTGACACTGGCGACGGGGGGTGATCACGGGGTTAAACCTTTATTGGGGGGGTTAGGGGGGTACATTAGAACTAAAGGGGGCTAACCCTAACTGCCCTAACAGTTATTACAGTCACAAATGACACCAATGCAAAAAAAAAAAAAAAAAGCAATTGGTGTCACTGTGACTGGGGGGGCAGGGGTAATTGGGGGGGTGATCGGGGGGTAAAGGGGGGGGGGTGTGAGTGTGCCTGGCATGTTCTACTGTATGTGTGGTGTGTTGGTACAACTCACCGAACCTCTCTCCTCGGTGCCGGAATGAAAAATACCGACACGGAGGAGAGAATACATCACTTCCTCTCCTGTGTTTACATTACAGGAGAGGAAGTGATGTCACGGAGGATTTCCATTCGTCGAGAGCGATCGCGAGGGGGTGGCCATGAATGAATGGCCGCCCCCTCATCCCGGATCGCTCTCGAAGGAATGCCGACCGCCGCAGGCACCGGGGGGGGCCCGATCGGGCCCCCCACCCGCGGGCAGGCAGGGACTTATATATACGCCCATATGCCTGCCCGTGCCATTCTGCCGACGTATATCGTCGTGCGGCGGTCGGCAAGTGGTTAAGGGCACACCCTCTCTCCAGTTACCCTCCTCTGTGTAGAATGGATAGATTCATACATAGCATGAATCTATCCATGGGCGCTATAGCCACCCCCTATTCAGGCGTCCGACTCCTTTTTGGATGCCGGGCGCCTGAATTACAATGGTGGGGATGTTTTTTTGAAGCACCTGATTAGAGCCATAGGCTCTAATAGGCTTCAAAAAAGTGAACTGTGAGTGCAAAGCATTGCACTCATAATCCACCCTGCTGTGTTAGCAAAGCAAATTAATATTTGTTATTCTAACACTGAACCGCCTGTCAGCCAATCGAGGCCACAGATCTAATACCCGTCACCTGATTGGCTGAAGGCACAGGCACTCCGATTGGACATCTAATGGAACTGAAGAGAACCATGGAGGAGGACACAGGAGCCATCGCCTGACCAGCTGCATGTCCCACAGCTCACCGCTGTCACCCGCTACCAGGATGGGGTAAGTGTGTGCCAGTCAGGCGAGGGGGGGGGGGGTCACAGAGGCTTCATATGATAGGAACAGAGGCTGCATATAATGGACAGAGAGGCTGCATATGATGGGAACAGGGTGCATATGATGGGCACAGAGGCTGTATGATGGAAACAGGCGCTGCAAGTGATGGGCACAGTGGCTGCATTTTATGGGCACAGTGGCTGCAATTGATGTTTGTTTTTTTTCTGTATTTTTTAGAATTTTTCAGTTTGTTTGCGCCCCCCAAAAATTTTGAGCACCATCCGCCACTGCTTACAAGATGATAGAAGATGCATGCTTGTCAAAGTAAAGTACAGCCCTGGCATTTCACATGGCTCTGTGGGTCCCACTGCTGTTCCAGGTAGCTGAAATGGATCATAGTATTTCTCTAGTCGTCTGTCCAGGACAGCACTAGAGAGATAGGCTCCACCTCCAGAGGCAGGAAACACAAACCAGATCTTTAAAGGGCGGTCTCCGTCCCTTCCCCTTCAGTCTTTGTGTTTCCTCCACCGGAGGAGGAGGCTGGATCAGGAGCTCCCCTTCCCCTGACGGTGGGATAGCCCATAAGAGACGGGGAAGGTGTTCGGATTACCTGTTGGTAAACGGACGTTTTTGAAGTCCTCCGGTCGGGTTGACTGCAGCTTCGAACCGGCGTTCTCCTTCTGAAGCCCGGGGAGGGCGTTCGTTTCCCCACCTGACAATAGGTTCAAAATTGGGTGCGAAGTCAGGTGGGGGGCGGGCACAGGCTTCGAGTTCTGGCCTGTGCGTCACAGGAGGAGGATAGAGGACTTCCGGCAATCCACTACCGGTTCCGGGTCGCGCGGCGAGCGTGGACGTTCGGGACCTTGGCGGCTATTTTAAAAAGCCGCAGCCACGAGGCGTTCGCGCTGCATCGCTTTATCGCCATTACGAAGGGAAGCCTCCAGGCGGTTAGGCGTGTGCTTCAAGCGTTCGTGCTGCATCGCTTTATCACCATTACGAAGGAAGCCTCCAGGCGTGTTCCGATCGAAATGGATGCAGTGGAGAGTGGCAGTGGAGCCGAACCAGCTCAGGTAGGCAAACACAGAGGTGTCTTGTACCTACAGGGCTGGGAGAGAGGGGGAGGGGGGGGAGTAATGGACTAATCAATGCATAGGCATTTTGAAATGGTCCAGGTGTATTTTTCCTCCCTCCCTCTCTCAAACAGGATCCGGACTAAAGAGTCTTGCGAATCCTGTTAGCGGTTGGTGGGGTGCACATAGGTGTTTGGTGAAGGCGTCCTATTTTGCTAAAGGTTTCGCTGACGTTGGCTTGTCTGTTTTTTCCCTTCCTTCTTCTCTCCTTCTCTTGCCTTAGGCTCTGCCCAAAGAACCAGAGAGGTCAGGGGGGAAGAAGAGATGTCCTTCATGTATGAGTAAATTAAAAGAAGGATGGTCTAAGCCCCTTTGTAAACCATGCATAGACAAATTGGTCTATAAGGAAGCTACGGGAGCTTGTAAGGATTTGATTTCTGGAGTACAGAAAGAAATGGAGTCCATCAAAGCAATGTTAGCGAACCTTGAAACCCCAAAACCAGCCGCAGTTCCCTCTGCTTCCACCCCAGTAGTAGGTGACGAATCGGAGGAGGAGGAACTTGATTCTCTGGATGGCCTAAGTGAGGCGGCATCATCCAGAGATGTTCCTGTTCAAGGGTCAAGCTCTCCCAGATACAGGCTCTCACTCGAGGAGGTTGATGCCTTACTGGGGGTAATTTATGAGACGCTCGAAATCAGAGAGGAGCCAGTCTCCCTGTCCTTGCATGACCGGATGTATCAGACCCTAAAAACTGATTCAGTTAGGGTTTTTCCGGTTCATAGCACACTGATAGACTCAATCAAAAAAAGAGTGGGAGGAGCCAGAGAAAAAGTTATTTTTCCCTAAAAGCATGAAGCGGAGATTCCCCTTCAGCGAGGACCCCTCTTGTGTTTGGAATAAAGTGCCCAAGGTAGACGCAGCTTTTTCCCAGTGTGCAAAGTCAACAGATCTCGCCTTTGAAGACATGGGTGTTCTAAAGGAACCCATGGATAAAAGGATGGAGGTACTATTAAAGAGGTCATGGGAAGTAACCATGAATAACTTAAAACCCAAGCAATTTATGTTAAGTACTGGAAAGTTTTTTGTTCATGGTTGGACACTAAAAAGGTGTCTATAAGTATCCCGACAGTCTTGGAATTTTTACAAGACGGTGTGGATAAGGGACTGGCCATTAGTACCTTAAAGGTACAAATTGCGGCCCTGTCTGTTTTTTTGGATCAACCTCTGGCGATAGACCCGCTAGTTAGCAGGTTCTTTAAGGGGTTGACCAGGATTAAACCTGTTCCTTTCAAAATTTTACCCAAATGGGACCTGTCAATTGTGTTACAGGGATGGGTAAAAAAATCTCTGGAAGAAGAACCTTCCCTGAGATGGATCACGCTTAAAACGGTGTTCCTAGTGGCTATTTCCACAGCCAGACGCATTAGCGAGCTTCAGGCACTTTCGGTGAAAGAGCCGTTTTTACAAATTTTTGAGGATAGGCTGGTGTTGCGCATGGACCCTGGGTTTTTACCCAAAGTAGTGGCAAAATTCCACAGAACACAGGAAATTGTTTTGCCTTCGTTCTGTGGGTCTCCCACTAATCCTAAAGAGGTAGAGTTCAGCCAACTGGATGTGAGAGCCTGTGTCTTACAATATCTGGAGATGTCAAAAAACATTAGAAAATCAGATGCATTATTTGTTTTACATGCGGGTAAAAAATTGGGGTCACAAGCTTCAAAAAATACAATTGCAAGGTGGATCAAACAAGCTATTGTAGAAGCCTACAAAGGAATGAAAATGGAATGTCCTTTTTCCCCCATGGCTCACTCCACACGGGCGCTATCGACCTCATGGGCAGAGCGAGCTGGAGCAACACCAGAACAAATTTGTCGAGCAGTAACTTGGTCAAGCTACTCGACGTTTATGAAGCATTACAGATTGGACCTTATCTCAGCGCAAGACCAGGCGTTTGGGAGAAAGGTCCTTCAAGCGGTAGTCCCCCCCTAATCTGGTAAGTTCTCGTTGATCCTCTCTAGTGCTGTCCTGGACAGACGACTAGAGAAAACGAGAGTTACACTTACCGGTAACTCTGTTTCTAGGAGTCGTCCAGGACAGCATGGATTCCCTCCCTATATGCTGTTATAATGCTGGACAAGTGTTTTTGTCGTTACAGAAGCCGTTTCCGGGGAAGTTCTCGTTTACAAGACTGAAGGGGAAGGGACGGAGACCGCCCTTTAAAGATCTGGTTTGTGTTTCCTGCCTCTGGAGGTGGAGCCTATCTCTCTAGTGCTGTCCTGGACGACTCCTAGAAACAGAGTTACCGGTAAGTCTAACTCTCGTTTTCTCCCACAACCAGGAAGCTCCACACTGACCTAGGTCTGTGTGGAGCTTCCTGGTTCCTGGAGAAACACTGTGATCCATTCCAGCCAGCTGCCCAATCCTTTACAGCTACCCGGAACAGCGGTGGGAACCGCAGAGCCACGTGGAATGCCAGGACTACACTTTACTTTGACGAGCATGCATCTTCTATCATCATGTAAGTGTTTTTCATCTTATCATATTAACCACTTCAATACCAGGCTTTCAGCGCTGACACACTTTGAATGACAATTGTGCGGTCATGCTACACTGTACCCAAACACATTTTTTATAATTTTGTTCCCACAAATAGCGGTATTTGATCACTGCTGGGGTTTTTATTTTTTGCGCAAAAAAATAAAAAAAGACCGAAAATTTTGGAAAAAAAAAAAGGTTTTCTTTGTTATAAGATTTTGTAAATAAGTAAGTTTTCTCCTTCACTGACGGGCACTGATGAGGCTGCATTGATGGGGCACTGATAAGGCGTCACTGGTATGCAGCACTGATAGCCTGCACTGATGGGCACTGAAAGGCTGCACTGATGGGTACTGATAGGTGGCACAGATGGGCACTGATAGGTGGGCAGTGATGGACACTGATAGGTGGGTATCACTGATAAGGAGACATCTGGCAGAGATTAGTAATGGGCACTGACTGGCACCATTTGTGAGCACTGATTGGCATATTTTGGGCACTGTGTGGCATCCCTGGTGGCCCTGGGTGCTGTGGCATACCTGGTAATCCATCTGGTGGTCCAGTCGGGAGAGACGCCGATTGGCTCTCCTCTACTGTCAGACACTATACTGGTCACACACACTCTAGGGCCATTCTTGACAGGAGCTGTTTAACCCAACAGCACATTGGCCCTAGAGCAGTGATGGCGAACCTTGGCACCCCAGATGTTTTGGAACTACATTTCCCATGATGCTCCACTACACTGCAGAGTGCATGAGCATCATGGGAGATGTAGTTTCAAAACATCTGGGGTGCCAAGGTTTGCCATCGCTGCCCTAGAGTGTGTGTGAGCAGTATAGTCAGTATTATTTGGTTTTCCAAATGGAGTAATCCTTATGCTGCGTACACATGACCAGACTTTCCGGCAGAAAAGGTCAGACGATCTTCCTGACGGACTTTTGATGGAGTTACTATGGACTTCAGAACAAATGGACTTGCCCACACACGAAAGTCCGTTCGAAAGTCCGTTATTTTGAACGTGATGACGTAAGACAGGACTAGAAAAGGAAGTTCAATAGCCAGTAGCCAATAGCTGCCCTTGCGTCGTATTTGGTCCGTCAGACCAGCATACAGACAAATGGTTCTCCCGATAGGAATTGAGTCCGTCAGACAGATTTGAAACATGTTCTATTTCTAGATCCGTCTGAATTTTTTTAAAGAAAAACAGATTATCCCACACACGATCGGATTATCCCACGGTGGACCTATTCTTTTTTTTATTTTTTACAAACAACATGGTGTTTTATTGAAATCAAAGAAAAGGTGTACAGACAATATTCAGCAGAGACAGTATTATGACATTCCGTAATATTAGAAACAATATATGGTACGTGGTAGGGGGAACATTTGTTGCCAACATATCAAATCATTCGTTTATGTATAAAGAAAAAACCTTTGGAGGGTAATCCTATATTCCTAAGCTTAGACAGCGTAATAGCAGGGGAAGTCTAAACCTACAGATTGGGTGCAAGTTGCCTTGGCGTTGTTTCGCAGCGCAGTCCTGACAGTCTCCGGGCCACATATACAGGGCCCCTCAGCTTCTATGAGGGAATCTCATTGCATGTGGCGGCATTATTCAACCATGCATCCCAGACCTTATTATATTTGGCCTGACAGCCCCTGTGGGCATAAAGTTCTTTTTTATATGGGAGAACATTGTTGATCGCAGCCATCCACTCCTGAAGTGTGGGGGGTTGAGCCTGCAACCACTTTCTTGCCACCAACAGCCTGGCCATGAATAGGGATTCATGCAAAAATATCTTGTGGTATTTGTCCGAGTCCGGATCGGGAAAAACCCCCAAAAGACATTGTATAGGGCACAGCGTCAGGGGTGACCCCATTTCGTCATGGATAAATCGTATTATGTGAGACCAGTAGTGTTGGATCAGTGGGCAGGACCACAGGATATGGAAGAAAGTGCTTTGTGGGCTACCACACCTGGGGCAAAGGGGGTTATACTCAGGTTTGTATTTGGCTATACGTTTTGGTGTCAAGTAGGTTCTATGTAGAATATTTAGTTGCGTAAATCGGTCCGAAAGTTTAGGCGAGGCCTTTTTACCATTGTCCAGGGCTTCCTCCCATTCATCATCCTCCAGCTCCCCCACATCCTCTACCCACCGCCCTCTGAGATCTTCTGTCAATTCTATCACTGGGGGTCTGATTAAGAGGGTATAGATACTGGAGATCAGTTTGCGTGAATCCTGTCCCAGCAGTATATCCACTACCGCAAGATTCTGTACACTAGGTGGGGCCTGCGCAAATTGTACCTGGAGAGCATGTCGAAGCTGGAGGTATCTATAGTGCATTGTGTTGGGGAGAGCAAACTCTTCCTTAAGCTCCTGAAACGACTTCAGCACCTGTCCTCGGTATACGTCAGAAAGATATACAATCCCGTGTGAGGACCATACCGAGTAGTCAGGGAGTAGCCGTAGTTCGCGTAGACCGGGGTTATCCCAGAGTGGGGTATGCGAGTGAGTCATAGGAAGTGTCAGCTTTGTCCTAAATACCTCCCAAGTCCTAGAATGAGCGTAAATCAGCCCTTTGCGATTTTCCTGGAACCCCGCCGAGGCGTGGTCCCTAAATATTAATTGAAAGGGATGGGTGAGCGAGCGACCTCGTCTGGAGCAAATAAGTGTCAGGTACCTGTCCTTGTCTTGTTTGTCCAGGTGGTATAAGTGGGACACCTGGGCCGCCAAATAATACAGGGCAAAAGCCGGCAGGGCCGCCCCTCCCAAATCCCCAGGGCCCTTCAATGCCTGCCACAAAATTTTGTGATGCTGCGAGCCCCAGACAAAGGAATTTAGCAGGGCCTCAATGGACTTAAACAGCCGCAAGGGTAGATATACAGGGGAGTGCCAAAATACATATAAGAACCCGGGTAGAATAATCATTTTTACCAAATTTATTCGGCCCATGACACCCAATGGAAGTTTAGCCCATGTCTTAATCTTGGTTTTCATAGTTGTTACTAGGGGATCTATATTTAGCTTGACGTACTCCTCTGGGGATCGGGTGACTTTGATGCCTAGGTATTTTATCGCGCTAACCCTGAGAAGGGAAGTAGAGGCCTCGCTCTCAGAGGGAGCACACGCATCAATGGGCAATATTTGGGATTTCTCCCAGTTAATTTTGAGCCCAGAGTACTGTCCAAACGTCTGAATCATCTCAAGAGCTGTCCGGAGGGAGGGGCCTGTATCCGCCAAATACAGCAGCATATCATCCGCATACAGGCTGATCCTCTCCTCCAGGTTACCACACTCCAGCCCACTGATACTCGGCGTGTAGGAAGAGATACCTCCCCTCGGGATGTAAGAGCCGCCGCGAGTGGTTCTACTGCTATGGCGTACAACAATGGTGACAGGGGGCAGCCCTGTCTGGTACCCCGTGAGAGAGGGAAAGGGGGCGACACCCGCCCATTAACCAAGATCCTGGCACAAGGACCGCTATACAGAAGGCGGATCCACTTAATAAAGCGGGGTCCGAAGCCAAAGCGCTGTAAGCAGCTCCACAGGTATCGCCATTCTACCGAATCGAACGCTTTGGCTGCGTCCAGGGATACCACCGCTCTAGACCCCACCAGGTTGTGTTGTGCCTGCAGATTCATGTGGAGCCTCCTCAAATTGTAGGCCGTGTTTTTGGATGGCATGAACCCCGTCTGGTCGGGGTGGATAAGGTCAAGAATAACCGAGTTCAAGCGGATAGCCAGGACCTTGGCCAGGATCTTGATGTCTAGCTGGAGTAGGGAAATTGGTCTATAAGACTCGGGGAGTTACAAATTTTTCCCAGGTTTGGGGATAAGGACTATATATGCCTCACACATTGAGGGGGGAAGGGTTTCCGATTCAAATATATGGTGGAATAGCTCCTGCAGCTTAGGTGTCAGGGTGTCAGCATATTTGGCATAAAATTCTAGAGGGAGCCCGTCTGAGCCGGGGGCTTTGGACGAGTTTAGTTGGGACATAGCCTCCGCTATGTTGTCAGTGGTAATGGGGGCCTCCAATAGCGCTACCTGGGTCGGTGTAATTGAGGGTAAGTCAAGATTTCTGAGAAGCCCATCCGCTCCGTCCCCCCACATCGGTGGCTACCGAGGAATACAAAGAGGCATAAAATGCCCTAAACTCCTCAGCCACCGCGTCGGGGTCAGAGATCAACATCCCCCCGGAACCACGTAGGGAGACCACTGTAGGTGGTTTTTGGTCCATGTGAGCCAGGTAGGCCAATAAGCGACCCGCTTGTTCAGCAGCAGTCAATTGACGTTCCGCTTGGTATAGTGCCCTAGTGGACATCCTGCAATATTGGGAAATCTGTTGGGCAAGGTATAGCCTGGCGTGGGCCTTAAACGAGTCCCAGACCATCGCAAAGAGGGTCGTATCATGGTTCGCTTGAAAAAATAATTCCCACTCCGGCCCTGCCTCCTCCAGCCCAGGGGTCACCCCCAATCAAAAGGGGTTCAGTTTCCAGGTATAGGAATTTGGAGGGCCCTCAAATTGCAGCACAACCCAGTACGGGGCATGGTCCGATAGTACACGTGAATTGAATCCCACCTCACCTAAATGGGGGAGGAGGGAACGGGAAATAAAAATAAAATCGATCCGAGACATAGTGGGGTGCGATGCCGAAAAGCAGGAGTATTGCCTGTCTGTAGGGAATCTATATCGCCAGGAGTCCACCAGAGCAAGCTCCAGGAAGAATCTGCCAAACCTTGTGAGCCCAGGATTCTGTGTGGGTGGGGGGGTCAGTGTAAGTCTGTCTAGGTCCCTATGTGCGACGTTGTTGAAGTCCCCCATCCACACTGCCGGAACAGTGGGGAATTGGAACATAAATGCCAGGCCTTCATTTAGAACAGAGAACTGGAAGGGGGGGGTATGTATATAGCCAGGAGCAGGATGTCCTGGCCATTAATCTTGGCGTGTAGGAAGAGATACCTCCCCTCGGGATCCGACTTAAGCAACAGGAGTAAAAACTGTACCGACTTGGACACCAGAAGCGCCACTCCCCTGGCGGAGAACAGGGCCTGATACACCCAGCCCACCCAGGGTTTCTTAAGCGCTAACATAAGTTGACCAGTAAGATGCATCTCAACCAGGACTATTATATCTGCTTTCTGAGCTTTCAGATAAGTCAGGACTGCACTGCGTTTCTGTTTTATCCTAATCCCCCTGACATTCCAGGTAAGGCATTTCAGACTACCCATTGCCAGGTAAACAAAAATCTACTGAGGATGGATAGCCAATGTCCCCTCCCACCTCCCACAGCATATAAAATATGAGCATAACACCCATCCCTCTGTCCCACTTGTGAATAAGCCAACATTTGTCTTTCATAATCTGACACAGTAAACACCAACGTTTTAAAACAGCAGCCAAACTGTAAACTAAAAAGCATACTGTAGAACATACACCAGGCCGTCCAGCGCGGCCCCGTCCCAGCCAAGGGGCTGAGGAGGGGAGCCAGCGCCGACCGGCCCAGGGAAACCAAGCTTGAAAAATAAGACCATAGTTTCGCGGCTTGCGGGACCAAGCTAAGATCCCATTATAAAACAAACCTAGTGTGATGGTTAATCTCTGAAAAACAAACAAAAACATGAGGAATGTGGCCCCCGGGTACGTTCCCAGATTGTCAAAAGGCGACGGGATACAGCTTGGAGGCCATCGTCCTGTATCCTCCGGGGTGCCATGTTGGGTCCGAGCCCGCTGTAGGGACATAGAATGTAAAGCAGGCATGTAATTAGCTTAATATCCATATCAATGACACGGGCCAGTGCAAGCCTGGAAAAGGGCGGCCAGATCGGTTCCATAATAGGGGAAGGGTGGGGAGAGTGCGCAGGGGAGAAGAAAAATGTGGTAATTCGGGAACTCCGAGTATAAGAGGGCCGGGGGGAACTCAAAAGGGGTGCGGGATAGAAACGGGGGGGGGAGGCAAAAAGTCCACTCATAGGGGAAACATCCAGTGCAGGCCATAGCGCCCCCCCCCCCCCCCCCCCGGGCAAGCAGTTCAGGATGAGAAAAAGTACAGTACCTTGTCATAGGAAAGTCCGCCGTTGCGGCCTGGGGAGCAGGATTCAAATTGCCTCATCTCCCCGAGTCCCCATCAAACTGTCAGCTACAGTTCCCAGCGGGTCCATGGGATCCTAGGATGCATCCCATGCTGGTGCTGCCCTGCTCTCCAGCCACCCAAACACTGCCTCCGGGGTATCAAAGAAATGAGCCCTGTCCTCCCCTGCAACCCGGAGCCGGGCCGGAAAAAGGATGGCGTACAAGTAATGGCAGGAGGTGATCAGCAGTTGTTCAAGAAAAGTGGGGGGATCATTGCCCTCCCCCCCCTCGGGCAAGCCAACAAAGCACAGGTTGC
Source organism: Lithobates pipiens (assembly GCF_037356315.1). Classification (NCBI taxonomy): domain Eukaryota; kingdom Metazoa; phylum Chordata; class Amphibia; order Anura; family Ranidae; genus Lithobates; species Lithobates pipiens. Next base: position 65,340,630 of record NW_027507685.1, on the reverse strand, counting down.
ATCTCCTTAAGTGGTTCTCCATATCGTCCTGTTTCGCCAGGATTGTGGATAGCTGATGTTGCAGGCGCTCGGCAGCCGTCTGGAGCGGGGATAGTTCGTCTTCCACGCGGCCTATGCGGGTCTCTGCCTCGGTCACCCTTTCGCACAGCTTCTGCATATCTTGCCGGAGGAGGGACACATCCACCTTTACCTCCTCAATTTTCCCCATCAAAGCACTTTTACAGTCCAGGATAGCTTCTAGCACTCTGGCGTCCGGGTCAGGTGCGGAGGAGGAGGGGGGACTGGTGCCATCCGCGGCCATGTTGCCCTTCTCCACGTGGCGGAATTTGGCGAGTTTAGCCGCGGCTTCCAGCTTAGCTTTGGACGGGGACATGTCCCCTGTGGGCTCAGGAGGGTCGGTAGCCCGGATATCAGTCCAGTGGAGCTCACACACAGTGCTCCTCACGCCATGCCGGTCCAGGCCACGCCCCCACGGTGGACCTATTCTGCTTGAAAGTCTGGTCGTGTGAACACAGCATTAGGGGTATAATGAGGCTGTAATAGCTGGTTGGTGATGTATCCATAAGTTGGGCGGTTGGAAAGAAAGAGGTATTAAGGGTTAAAATGGAAGGCAGACATTCTTTAGAGTGTATCCAGAACTCTTAAAGACATGTAAGGGGAAATAAACAGGGAGGAGGAGGTGCTGACCTGAGTGTTGTATTAAAATGATGACTTTAACCACTTCCGGTCCAGCCTATAGCAAAATGATGGCTGGGCAGTGGTTCAGTTATCCTGAATGGATATCATATGACATCTTTCAGGATCTCTGGTTGACTCTAGCCTCTCTCATCGACTCTTTCCCCTCAGGTTGACTCTAGCCTCTCGGGCTGCCTGCCTATGGCTCTAGGCCTCTCTGGTTGACTTTCCCCTCTGGTTGACTCTAGCCTCTCACTGCTGCCTGCCCATGTCTCTAGGTCTCTCTGGTGGACTCTTTCCCCTCAGATTAACTCTGGTCAATGACCCCAGCCCCTCGCTGCTGCCTGCCCATGACTCTAGCCCTTCAGCTCGGCTCTCTGACTCTCTGGTTGACCCTAGACTCTCGGGCTGCCTGCCCTCAGCTCGAGGCCCACCCTCCAGCCTCCCAATTGCTCGAAAAAAGTCATTTAAAACTGTTTCCGGCTATAATGAATTGTCAGTCCGGCAATACACATAAAATTTCATTGATAAAAACTGCATGGGATTCCCCCACAGGGGAACCCCGAACCAAAATGTAAAAAAAAAATGCATGGGGTCCTCCCAAATTCCAGACCAGGCCCTTCGGGTCTGGTATGGATTTTAAGGGGAAACCTCATACCAGACCCTAGGAAAAGATCCTACTTGTGGCCTCCACTTTCTGTGAGGACAACCCCTCAAGAATCTTACTCAACTTTTCTCTCTTTTTTCAAAGACATCTTTGATCAACTCAACCTTGTGCCCCTTATGTGTTCCATCCAACCTACAGGACACACAGATACAGACAGAGTCCTTACAGCAATAGTACTCCAATATCTTCTTGTGTTTGGAGCACTTTCTGTTCTCCAAGTAAGTGGTGAGTAAAGATGAGCCGAACACCCCCCCCCCCCCCCCACCAGAACCTGCGAACAGACCTAAACTTCGTGTGAACTTTAGAACCCTGTTAAAGTCTATGGGACTCGAACGTTCAAAATCAAAAGTTCTAATTTTAAAGGCTAATATACAAGTTATTGTCATAAAAATTGTTCGGGGACCTGGGTCCTGCCCCAGGGGAAATGTATCAATGCAAAAAAAGTTTTAAAAACTGACTTTTTTGGGGAGCAGTGATTTTAATAATGCTTAAAGTGAAACAATAAAAGTGTAATATTCCTTTAAATTTCGTACCTGGGGGGTGTGTATAGTATGCCTGTAAAGGGGCGCATGTTTCTCATGCTTAGAACTGTCCCTGCACAAGACAAGAGACGGTTTTTGACAATTCCTTTATTAATGTTTTCTTTCCCAGCTTCTTCTTCCATCTTCTTCTGGTCTTCATTCAGTTTTCTTCCTCCATCTTGTTCTTCCCCCGTTTCTTCCTCTTCCTCCGATCCTCTGCTTCTTCCTTTGGTCTTCTTGTCCACATCTTCCTCCGCCGTCTTCTTCCCCGCTTTGTTCTCCGGACGATCAGCATTCATGGGAGGTTCTGGCTGTGTGATGCTTCTGTTCCTCTGACAGTTCTTATATAACAAGGGCGGGGCCACCCGGTGACCCCCGCCCCCTTTGACGCACGGGGACTTCCCTATGGCTTTCCCCGTGATGTCAGAGGAGGGCGGGGTCACTCGGTTATATAACAGGTGACCCTGTCCCCCTCTGACACCATGGGAAAAACCATAGGGAAGTCCCTGTGCGTCAGAGGGGGTGGGGTCACGGGTGGCCCCGCCCTCAGTTATATAAGAACTGTCAGAACAGCGTCGCACAGTGGGAACCTCCCATGGATGCAGATTGTCCGGAGAACGAATCGGGAGGAAGATGCGGACAAGAAGACCGAGGAAGAAGCAGAGGATCAGAGAAAGAAGCGGGGAAAGAACAAGATGGAGGAATAAAATCGAATGAAGACCAGAAGAAGATGGAAGAAGAAGCGAGGAAAGAAGAAAGCATTAATAAAGGGATTGTCAAAAACCGTCTCTTGTCTTTTTTTAAATTTTTGACACTTTTTTTGTGAAATGTTAGGGGTACATTTGTACCCCATTACCATTTCACACAGGGGGCCGGGATCTAGGGGTCCCCTTATTAAAGGGGGCTTCAATATTCCGATAAGCCCTCTGCCCGCAGACCTCCACAACCACTGGGCAAGGACATCCTCCCAATGTTGATGGCATGTGGCCTGGTATGGTTCAGGGGGGGGGGGACGCTCTCTCGTCCCCCCTCTTTTCCTGCGGCTTGCCAGGTTGCGAGCTCGGATAAGGGTCTGGTATGGATTTTTAGGGGAACCCCACGCTTTTTTTTTTTGGTGCAGGGTTCCCCTTAATATCCCTATCAAACCTGAGGGGCCTGGTATTGAATTCGGGGGGACCCTCATGCATTTTTTTTTTTAATTTTGGTTAGGAGTTCTCCTTAATATTCATACCAGACCCAAAGGGCCTGGTAATGCACTGGGGGGGTCAGGGGGTGGTAGTAGACATGTGCAATCTATTTAGTTCCAAATTAGTTTTTTTTTTTAAAGGATTTTGACAGAATCGTCAATTCCGAATTTGCGAATTTTTCGAATTTTGGAATTTCGGATTTTCGAAAATCCGAAAAAAAGAGAGAAATTCTAAATGACTATTGGAATTCCCTTTCAAATTTGTCTGTTAGTGAACGTAACGAGTATGAATTTATCCGAAGTTACGAATTAAATTATCTGAAATAACGCATGCCACATCTAACTAAATTGAACGTAACAATCTAATAATAATCATAAAACTTTTTTATTATTATTAATTTGTTCCGTTCCATTTGTTTAGATGCGGCATTTGTTATTTCAGATAATTCGTAACTTCGGATAAATTCGTACTCGTTAATTTAAGTTATTAATTAAACTGATTTTCTTTCTTTTTTTCAGATTTTCACATTTTTGGACTTTCGAATCTTTGAATTCCGAAAATCCGGAAATTTGGAGTTCCAAAAATCCGAAATTCGAAAATTCGGAAATCTGTAAATCGGAAATTCGAAATGTGAAAATTCCCCAAATTTCCGAATTTTCAATTTTCAGAATCTCTGATAAAATCAAAAAAAGGAATGAAACGAAAACGAAAATGAACGGATTTTTTGTCAGTGCACATGTCTAGTGGGGGGGGGGGGACACCAGGCCATTTTTTCCAACGACTTTTATGAGTATTGCAGAGACCCGACAATTATTATAGCTGCCGGCACTACTGCTAGTACTTTTAAATGACTTTTTCTTTCCTTTAGAAATGTCATTTTGCCTTTGGACTGTTGTAAACACGGGAAACATGCCCACTTTACAGGCATACTATAGACACCCCCCCCCCCCCCCCCGATATGACATTTAAAGTAATATTACACTTTTATTGTTTCACTTTAAGCATTATTAAAATCACTGCTCCTGAAAATACAGCCATTTTGTAAAACTTTTTTTGCATTGATACATGTCCCCTGGGGCAGGACCCAGGTCCCCAAACACTTTTTATGACAATAACTTGCATATAAGCCTTTAAAATTAGCACTTTTAATTTTTCATGTTAATGTCTGATAGACTTTAGCGGTGTTGCGATGGCTTTCGAATTTTCCCCGAACACAGCATATTGTTTGGTGTTCTGCAGAACATCAGAACAACCAAAGTTTGGCCCGAACTTATGCTTGGGCTGAACCATTCACCCATCCCTATTCAGGAAAAGTAGCAGAATATATTTTGGGGTGTAATTTCATATATGCCCATGGCATGTGTGAACAATATCATTTAATGACGAGTTTGTGCAAAAAAAAAAAAATGTTTGTAATATTCCCGCAACTTGTGGCAAAATATAAAATATTCCATGGACTCAACATGCCTCTCAGCAAATAGCTTGGGGTGTTTACTTTCCAAAATGGGGTCATTTGGTGGGGGGGTTGTTTGGGGGGTTCCATATATAACCATGGATTGGGATTCAATGGGCTCAACATGCCTCTCAGCAATTTCCTTGGGGTGCCTACTTTGCAAAATGGGGTCATTTGGAGGGGTTTTGTACTGTCCTGCCATTTTAGAACCTCAAGAAATGAGATGGGCAGTCATAAACTAAAAGCTGTGTAAATTCCAGAAAATGTACCCTAGTTTGTAGACGCTATAACTTTTGTGCAAACCAATAAATATACGCTTATTGACATTTTTTTTTACCAAAGACATGTGGCTGAATACATGTTGGCTTAAATGTATGATTAAAATTGAGTTTATTAGATTTTTCTTATAATAAAAAGTAGAAAATATCTTTAATTTTTAATTTTTTTATCTTTTTCCGTTTATATCACAAAAAATAAAAATTGTAGAGGCAATCAAATACCATCAAAAAGCTATATTTGTGGGAAAAAAGGATGCACATTTTGTTTGGGTACAACATTGCATGACCGCACAATTACCAGTTAAAGCAGCGCAGTGCCAAATTGTAAAAAGTCCTCTGGTCTTTAAGCAAGCTGAAGGTCCGGAGCTTAAGTGGTTAACATTTCCCACTAAATGAAAGTCCAATTTGTCCTGAAAAAATAAGGCATAATGCACCTGGATACACAAAGTTGTTGATATATTTACAATATTACTAAAACGTCAAAGTTGCAAAATTGGGCTTCCGTGTTAAGGTTTGTTTTGACCCTCGTCATGAATGGGTTAATCTCACTACAGCATTTTGTTGTCAGGGGTCCTTGGTAAATAAGAAGACCCTTGCGCTTTTAATGCAAAATCCAATTTTTGCTTGGCATTGCAGTAATTTTTTTTTGAGAAAATTCACATCAATTTCATTGACAAATCAACAATTGATACTGAATCTGACATTTCTTGGGCTCATTCACACCATGTCCTTTAACCACTTGCAGCCCAGAGGCCATATATATATGGGCTCAGCGGCAAGCGGGCTATACTAGGATTATGACTGCAGCAATGCCTGTATTCAGGCATTGCTGGCTATAGAGCCAGCTGATCACTTTTACAGTGCTTGGAAGGGGGCACCACTCCCACCATATTCCCTGAGCTATTCTGTTTCCCGGACTTTTCTGTTCCACCGGGAGCCTGGGACCACTACAAGCGGTTGGGTGAGCTGTTAACAGAGAAGGAGGAGCATCTGCAAACATGCATGTAGGTCCGGCATGCATATGTAAACAGTGATTGCATTACATGTGAGGTCTTGCTGCGAACGACAGAGTGAGAGCAATAATACCTCACATATAACTCTAAACTGATAACTTGCAAAAGCTTTCAAAGCGTTACCTATAAACAATTTTAGGTAATGTAGTTTGTCACTGTCAGAAACCATGAAACAGAATGAGACAGAAGTACAATCAAATCACACTTGTTTATTAATAAAAATAAAAAGGTAAATAGAAAAAGCGTAGTCAAGCATAGCCAGAGTCCTGTAGCCAGATCAGGTAGTCAGCTAGTCCAAAGTTCATTAACCAGATCGGGTAATCAGCCAGGCCGGATGTCAGGGATCCAAGGAGAGCAACCACAAGCAGGATAAGAAGCCAGGTGGGATGTCAGCAAGCCAGTCTTGAAACAAACAGCAGGAGATGGTTCTCTTTCGATGTGGCCAACATGAAGGCATTGGAGAAATGAGCTGGAAGGCTTTAAATTGGCAGGTCAGACGAGCATCATCGGGAACAGCTGATAATTGTGGAGAGAGAAGAGAGCTGGCTATTAGCCGACAGCTGAGCGGCCAGCCCAGAGGAGGAAGGGCTAAGCCAGCCCTGACAGTCACCTTTTTTAAGACATGCCCAATTTTAATGGTTAGGCATCTACTCAACGCAATGGCATATTGGGTATTGCATTGTATTTGTGTACATTAAAAATCATTTAGGTGTATTGTTTCCTATAAATCTGCATTTGATAAACGTCTGCGCGAATATCGTGTGACAAATAAAAAAACATTCCAACAGCCATTTTATTCTCTAGGGCCTCTGCTTTCAGAAAATATTAGTGTGTGGGGTTCTAAGTACTTTTCAAGCAAGGCGAACATGAAAGTCACTCTCTTTTGTAGCCCAATCAGCTGTGGGCCGGGTCATTCATGGTCCCAACACACACATAAAGGCAAGGGTTGGGATGCTGGTAAAATCAGTGGCCTTTTAATGGACATATAATCATATTCAGTGAATGTCAGATTTTTTATCTCCCTGTCCTCGCTGTGGAGTTCACCTATTTGTCCTGGTGACCACTGTCTATAGGACAGAAATTGAGGGAAAATGCAAAATCTCACCAGTCATAACTCTCCAAGAGGGTGTTTCCCTCTACACCGATCAGCCATAACATTCTGAACACCCACCATTCCCCGTTGAGGCATTGACTGTGAAGGTGTGCTGTGGTATCTGGCACCAAGCCGTCAGTAGCAGACCCTTTAAGTTGTGAGGGGGAATCTCCATGGATCGGAATTGTTTTTTCAGCACATCCCACAGATGCTCAATTGGATTGAGATCTGGAGAATTTGGAGGCCCCAAAACACCTCAAACTCATTGCTGTGTTCCTCAAATCATTCTTGAATTCATCAGACCAGGCCACCTTCTTCCATTGCTCTGTGGTCATTCTTAAGCTCATGTGTCTATTTTAGGCACTTTTGGCTGTGGACACAGGTCAGCATGGGCACCCTGACTGGTCTTTGGCTACACAGCCCCATACACAACAAACTGCGATGCACGGTGTGTTCTGACACCTTTCTATCAGAACCAGCATTCATTTTTTTCCAGCAATTTGATCTACAGTACCTCTTCTATTGGATCGGACTACATGGTCCAGCTTTTACTCCCCACATACATCTATGAGCTTTGGCCACCCATCACCCTGTTGCCAGTTCTCCAGTTTTCCTTCCTTGGACCACTTTTGGTTGGTCCTGACCACTGCAGACCAGAATTATCCCACAAGAGCTGCAGTTTTGGAGTTTCTCTGACCCGTCTATCCAATACATTTTGGCTCTTGTCAAAGTCACTCGAATCCTTACACTTGCTCAATTTTTCTGCTTTTAACACATCAACCATTGGTGTCATTAGGGTTGGCGTCACCTGATGCAGTAAAACATGGAGTGACCCTCCATGATGAAGAACACCCCCTCATTGGTATCAATGGGATGAAGAATAACCCCCTTATTGGTATCATTGGGATGAAGAATGCCTCCTCATTGGTATCATTGGGATGAAGAATGCCTCCTCATTGGTATCATTTGGATGAAGAATGCCTCCTCATTGGTGTCAGTGGATGAAGAATGCCACCCTCATTGGTGTCAGTGGGATGGAGAATGCCACCCTCATTGGCGTCAGTGGGATGGATAATGCCCCCCTCATTGGCGTCAGTGGGATGGAGAATGCCCCCCTCATTGGCGTCAGTGGGATGGAGAATGCCCCCCCAATTGGTGTCAGTGGGATGGAGAATGCCCCTCTCATTGGTGTCAGTGGGATGGAAAATGTCCCCCTTATTGGTGTCAGTGGGATGGAGAATGCCCCCCCACTGTTACATAGTTAGTCAGGTTGAAAAGACACAAGTCCATCCAGTTCAACCTTAAAAACACAAATAAATAAAATAAAAAATAATCGTACAATCCAATATACCCAATTTTATGCCCACAATTGATCCAGAGGAAGGCAAAAAAAAAACCCCAGCAGAGCATGCTCCAATTTGCTACAGCAGGGGAAAAAAAATCCTTCCTGATCCGCCAAGAGGCAATCGGATTTTCCCTGGATCAACTTTTTTTTTAATCTTAATAATTTTTTTATTCATTTATATAATAATTTAACACCAAAAACATAGCAATAACAGAAATTAGAAAAAATAAAAAATATAAAAAAATAGCAATTATGAAAAATACTTTCTTCACAACATAAATGTTACAATATTCTAAATTATATCAGATAACAATACTATTTCCTCAGCCACCCAAACCCTCCAACCCTCTTCCTAACTTCCCCCCATCCCTGCACCATATAAGTGTACTTATATCCACTAATTATACGAAAAAATAAAAATTTACAAAAGAAGGAAGAAAAAAGGAAAGAAGAAAAGAAAAAAGAAAGAAAAACAAGGAAAAATATAAATATGTCCCAATCCCCCCTTAAGGGGGATACCCCCCCTACCTTGCCAGGATTTCCACATTCTAATAAATTTCCCATAATTTCCCTGTCGAGTATACATCACTCTCTCATTTCCCACTACTAAATTGATTGTATCAACCCAACTCTGCAGCAGCGGGGGGGGGGGGGGGTATGTGCTTGCCATTTCTGTGTAATAATTTTTCTTGCCTGGAAAAGGCATCTCAAAACTGGCCCCAGAGTTTCTTTCGGGGCTCTGCCCCTCTCCACACTTCCCAGTAAGCAGATCTTAGCCGTTGGTTCCAGGGTAGCGTTAAAGACAGGGGCGTAACTATAGGGGGTGCAGCAGTTGCGACCGCAACCGGGCCCTGGAGTTCCACCGCCGGACTCGGAGGGAAGGGCCCTGGCTGTGGTTCAGGGGGGCCCTTCATGGTTTCTTGCATCGGGGCCCTGAAGGTTCTAGTTACACCACTGGTTAAAGATTTTATTTATACTGTCTACTACTTCAATCCAATACTTAAATAGCTTTGGGCATCTCCAAAGCATGTGGATGAAATCCCCTGGTGCTCCGCATCTAGGGCAATGATCATCTGGTTTCCATCCAAAACTACCGTATATACTCGAGTATAAGCCGAGATTTTCAGCCTCTTTTTTGAGGCTGAAAGTGCCCCCCTCGGCTTATACTCGAGTCATCGCTGTCTGCCCGCTCGATCAGCGTGTCGAGCAGACAGACAGCGGCCATTCTATTCAAAAGCCGCGCCTCCGGCTCCGCCTTCGCCTGTGATAGGCGGAACACTGAATTTCCCAGCAGCCTGTGTTCCGCCTATCACGGACGTCGTATCATCCTCGTACTACGGACGAGGATGATACGACGTCTGTGATAGGCGGAACACAGGCTGCTGGGAAATTCAGTGTTCCGCCTATCACAGGCGAAGGCGGCGGCGCAGCTTTTGAACTTTACAATGGCCGCCGACGAAGAGGGCACGGGACGGCACGGCACGGGACGGGACGGGACGGGGGCAAGGCAAGGCACGACACGGGACGGATGCAAGGAGGCAAGGCACGGCACGGGACGGAGGCAAGGAGGCAAGGCACGGGACGGAGGCTCGGGACAAAGGTAGGCTGGACACACACACACACACACACACACACACACACACACACACACACACACACACACACATGGATGGAGACACACACAGGGATGGATGGATGGATGGATGGAGACACACACACACAGGGATGGATGGATGGATGGATGGATGGAGACACACACACACAGGGATGGATGGATGGATGGACACACACACACACAGGGATGGATGGACGGACACACAGGGATGGACGGACACACAGGGATGGACGGACACACAGGGATGGACGGACACACAGGGATGGACGGACACACACACAGGGATGGACAGGCATGTCTCACCCTCGGCTTATACACGAGTCAATAAGTTTGCCAGTTTTTTTGGGGGTAAATTGGGGGCCTCGGCTTATATTCGGGTCGGCCTATACTCGAGTATATACGGTAAACATTTTTGCTGGAGTGTAGGATACCCTATGGAGCAGAAATAGGTGCGACACCTTCTGTGCAGGATTTCTCCCCAATCCTCTGTTGTTGTTGCCCCTATGTCTCTTTCCCATTTAGCTCTACTCTTAGAAAGTCCTATTCTGCTTATTGTTCTAGTTTCCAAACTAGTATATATTTTAGAGATTAGGCCTTTAGATACATCTGAATTAATTATACTGGTCAAAATCGAAAGCTGAGTCCATTCGATTATTTGTGACCTGAACTGGGTTTGGATCGCGTGCCTAAGTTATAAGTACTTATAAAAGGTACTATTTGATATGTTGAATTCTTGTTTTAAATCTGAAAAAGCTTTCAAGGTACTGCCGTCGTATAGCTGTCGTAAGCGTCTAATGCCCTGCCGTTCCCATTCTACTGATTTCTCTAGATTACTTAGTTCTGGCAGTTTATTATTGTTCCATAAAGGAACATATTCTGATATCCCCTTATACCCCAGCAAAAGCTTCGCTGTCTGCCAGACTTTTTTAATCAATTTAAACGTCGGGCACTTATGGAAGAATGACTCTGCCTCCAGAACCTCAAGTAGAGAGTTATGCGTTGACCTCATCAACATTAAACTCCTTCTGGGATTTCCACCCTCATAATCTGGATCAACTTTACCTATAAATGTTAGTACCCAGTTATATTATGTACATTCAGGAAAGTATCCAGGCCTTTCTTAAAGCAATCTACTGAGCTGGCCAGAACCACCTCTGGCGGGAGTCTATTCCACTGGAGTCAGTGGGATAGAGAATGCCCTCCCCCCCCACTGGAGTCAGTGGTATGGAGAATGCCCCCCCACTGGAGTCAGTGGGATGGGGAATGCCCCCCCACTGGAGTCAGTGGGATAGAGAATGCCCCCCACTGGAGTCAGTGGGATGGGGAATGCCCCCCCACTGGAGTCAGTGGGATAGAGAATGCCCCCCACTGGAGTCAGTGGGATAGAGAATGCCCCCCCACTGGAGTCAGTGGGATGGAGAATGCCCCCCACTGGAGTCAGTGGGATGGAGAATCCTGTGGGGGGGGGGGCAGTCAGTGGGATGGAGAATGCCCCCCCACTGGAGTCAGTGGGATGGAGAATGCCCCCCCACTGGAGTCGGTGGGATGGAGAATGCCCCCCCCCACTGGAGTCGGTGGGATGGAGAATGCCCCCCCACTGGAGTCAGTGGGATGGAGAATGCCCCCCCCCACTGGAGTCGGTGGGATGGAGAATGCCCCCCCCCACTGGAGTCGGTGGGATGGAGAATGCCCCCCCACTGGAGTCAGTGGTATGGAGAATGCCCCCCCACTGGAGTCAGTGGGATGGGGAATGCCCCCCCACTGGAGTCAGTGGGATAGAGAATGCCCCCCACTGGAGTCAGTGGGATGGGGAATGCCCCCCCACTGGAGTCAGTGGGATAGAGAATGCCCCCCACTGGAGTCAGTGGGATAGAGAATGCCCCCCCACTGGAGTCAGTGGGATGGAGAATGCCCCCCACTGGAGTCAGTGGGATGGAGAATCCTGTGGGGGGGGGGGCAGTCAGTGGGATGGAGAATGCCCCCCCACTGGAGTCGGCGGGATGGAGAATGCCCCCCCACTGGAGTCGGTGGGATGGAGAATGCCCCCCCCCACTGGAGTCGGTGGGATGGAGAATGCCCCCCCACTGGAGTCAGTGGGATGGAGAATGCCCCCCCCCACTGGAGTCGGTGGGATGGAGAATGCCCCCCCCCCACTGGAGTCGGTGGGATGGAGAATGCCCCCCACTGGAGTCGGTGGATGGAGAATGCCCCCCCACTGGAGTCGGTGGGATGGAGAATGCCCCCCCACTGGAGTCGGTGGGATGGAGAATGCCCCCCAACTGGAGTCGGTGGGATGGAGAATGCCCCCCCACTGGAGTCGGTGGGATGGAGAATGCCCCCCCCACTGGAGTCGGTGAGATGGAGAATGCCCCCCCCCACTGGAGTCGGTGGGATGGAGAATGTCCCCCCCCACTGGAGTCAGTGGGATGGATAATGCCCCCCTTCCCTCCACTGGAGTCAGTGGGATGGAGAATGCCTCCCTTCCTCCTCACTGGAGTCAGTGGGATGGAGAATGCCCCCTTCCCCCCCACTGGAGTCAGTGGGATGGAGAATGCCCCCCTTCCCCCCCACTGGAGTCAGTGGGATGGAGAATGCCCCATATAGGTGTAGATGGGATGAAGAAAGACCCCTATATTGGTGTCAGTGGGATCTACTGAATGCCCATTGCAGATTACTCTGAAATATAATTTTTCTGCCATGAGAGTCGACAGCTCAGGGGACAGGATGGGAATGGTGGGGAAGCAGTGCTAAAGGTACATTTTAGACATCAGAGGGCAAGCAAATGGTGGGAGAGTAGGTCTGTCCTTTAGTCTAAATGACAGATATGCTTTAAAGTGGTTCTAAAGTCCAAAAATGTTTTACCTTAATACATTCTCTGCATTAAGATTAAAAACACCCCACTATCTTTCCTAGCCCCCCTCCCCGGTCTCTAAATACTTACCTGGTTCCTGTCACCATTCCAGCGCTGTCTCCAGCACCACACCCCTTCTTGCTTTCACAGGAGAAACTGAGGGTAGAAGAGCCATAGGCTCTTACTGCTGTCAGTCAAACACTGTAATATCCCCAGCACTGTTATCCATAAAAATTAGGGCTGTTACTGATTACATTTTTCCCGTTTGATGAATCTTTTTTTTTTTTGATCGATTAATCGACTAATTTCGATTAATTATAACGCACATACAGATCCAACTACTTTTAGCTGATTTCGCACCGTTGTTATGGCAACGGCAGAAGCCGGATATAGCGGGGCATGGCTAGGACATCACACATCATAATCGCAGCCTCGCCGTGCCCATAATGCAGCCTCGCCGTGCCCATAATGCAATCTCACCGTGCCCATAATGCAGCCTCACTGTAGTCACTGCCTGTGCCTGGATTACACAGTCTGCGGGCATCTCCCGCTGTGTCTCTCCAAGCTGAGTATGAAAACTTTGGCCGCACTGTGAGAAAAGTCCCGCTGTCCTCCTAGATCAGCTCGTGTGATAGAACACTGCGTCTATCACACGAGTTGATCCAGGAGGAGGGCGGGACTTTTCTCACAGCGCGGCCAAAGTTTGCACACTCAGCTCAGAGACACAGCGGGAGATGCCCGCAGACTGCGTATAACATATAGTGGAGGAGGTAGGAGCGCTGCGCTGCAGCCACAGTTTGGCGCAAAGTGGCCCCAGGGCAGGCAGCCTACCGATCAAAAGAATTTTGATTGATCAAAAAAATTTACGATTAATCAAGGAATTAATCGTTAATTTCCACAGCCCTAATAAAAATACAATACCCCTTTACTAATACAGATACAGTGATGTGAAGTTTTGGTAATGTTCTCCCCTCCAGCACTGATAAGGACTCCCCTATGTACCATGACATGTAGGCAGAAGGTGATCTTCAACTCTGCGGCACCCACAGCCCTCACACATAGTTCTCATTCACAAGACTGCTCTCTGGGTTCTCAATGTAACGCTGCTACTGGTTTCAAATTCCCCACCCACACAATCCCCTTCACAGGCACGCAATCCCCTTCACAGGCACAGCAGCACTGGCTGTACATTGGGGGTTGCAATGTGGGTGAACACAAAGGGATATAGGTGGGGGGTGGAGCAGATTCAATCTCCCTCCTCCTCAATTCTTCCAGAAAGGTGGTGGAGCTGCCCTGTCTCAGCCAGATGCCAGCGTGCCCCTGCTAGGCAGAGAGCCCTGGTCTTCTTTCTGCCAGGAGCCTCTCATGGAGCCCCCTACTGGCCATGGATCCTTGGACAGTGCCCGAATGGTCAGTCCGCCCCGTAATGGCGTCGCCCCTCTGGCAGGTGCCATTCGGGTGTGATCCATACCCCCTGCACCCCCATAGCGACGCCACTAACATCAACTTCAGGGACATGTTCGCTTGCTGCCTAATATATCTCACCCACTTTCAGGTGCCATTGTAACAAGATAATCCATGTTATTCACTTTACCTGTCAAGGGTCATAATGTTATGGCTGATTGGTGTAGTTTTCCCCTCACTTCCTGTTGTGTCTACAGAATAGGGAAGTAGAGAGAAATCTCCTCAGTGGGGACACAGGTGACCATAACACAGACAGGGCTTTATTTTTTACCAATCACTTGCAATAAAATGTGCTAAGCACTGATATGTGGATATAGACAAAGTCTTTATGCCAGTATTGAAAACCAGAGCTATAAAAATCCCAGATACCAAAACTTCAGAGCCTAAGACTGCACGCTATGGGCCAAGTTCATCCACAATGCTGCCCCCCAACCATTCTGGACCTCCATGTGAGACACAGAGACCCCCAATACTCAGGAGAGCCAAAGTCCAGCCTAAGCCACGTGACTGCTCCAAGCCATGCAGTGATGTCACCTATCAGGGGTTCACAGTGCCCAGGAAATAAAGAGGCATCTTTTACTAATGTCTCCAGTCCCAGTGCCGACCTCACCTGCATCGCCCTTTTAAGAGTGGGGTCCACAGCTTGAGGGCCTCAGCGTTCTCCACTCTTGCAAGTTGGCGACTTGCTTAAATGACATGTCACCGGGGTGCAGCCTACGTACAATGCCCCTTGCTTTCCTGTGCAATGGAATTTTGAGGTCACGGGGACCGTCTTTAGTAAGAGAAGGCGTCTGTGTTGCCAAAAGTAGGGAATTGACCCGCTGTACAAACCATTATACTTTATATAATACAACTACTTGTCTATAGGGGCAGAATTTTCTTTTGCACAAATGTTAAAATCTAAATTTTTTTGCTACAAATTATTTTAAACACCCTATAAAAGTATATATTTTTTGAAAGCAGTGACCCTGGTGGATAAATCGGTGATAGTTGCAATTTTTTATGTCAATATTTGTGCAGTTATTTATCTAACACATTATCAGGAAAAAATACATTCAAATGAATCTTAGTGCAAACAAATGCCCTAATACACCCATTTTTTTGTAAAATATAAAAGACGGGGTTGTGTTGAATAAATAGATACCTAACGTCAAGTCTTGAAGTTAGATACCAAACTATAGAATGGCAATATAAATGCAAGTAAAAAAATACAAATACATAAATGTGGAAAAAGTGAACTAGTGCAAATGTCTTCATAAATTGTGAAATCTTGATTGCTTGAGTGCCTGATCCCCAGGAGGCCCCTATGGTGAATATTCCACCTTGTGTTTAATATTACACACCACACTCACCAGATGTTGGTGACCCCCTTACTTTACGGCAAGGGAAGTCGGTAAGGCTTGTAGGTCATTACAGAGACCTGTCCCGATATTCCTGGTGGTTTTCTGATACAGATCCTTGCTCCTCCTCAGTATGATCCTGGTATTGCACCAATGAGATTAATGGACAGGCTTAGGGTATAAATAAAAACGGAGAAGGAGCCTCAACAATCGGGTACAAAATAGAGTACAAAATCACTTGGTACATTTAATAAATTATTTAAAAACTTTTATCATCCAAAAACGGCCTGCTATTACAGTCAGAAAAGATGGACGCCGTCCGTAGCCTGATGTAAATTCCACAAGCTGGAAGTGACGCACAGGAACAACCGCTTAATGAGTTTCGTCAGGGACATCTTCAGAATTGCATGCGATTTGAATGGGAATACGGTGCGATACTTGTCCAAATCATATGTGGTTTCCAGCACTGCATCAGTGTGAACCCAGGCTAAATAATTTCAACCTAGGTTCACACTGATGCAGTGCAGGAAACCAATGTAACGGAAACCTGCGTTACATCAGAGAGGGGCGGGGTCACCCATACGTCGTTGGGGAAGCCCGGCTTTTCCCACTAGCGTCAGAGGGGGACGGGGTCATGTGACGGGTGGCCCCGCCCTCCTCATATAAGAAACGTCAGGCCACTGGGATCCCGCAGTGTCTCCGACAGTGGAGACAGAGGATACATGGATGGACTGCGCTGGACTGAGAAATCACCCGTCGCTGGATCAGATCAGCCATCGCTGGACCCCGGAGAGATGATTCACCATCGCTGGATAGCAAGAGTGGATTACCACCGCTGGAATCTTTTTTTATTTTTAATAAAGGAATTTTTCAAAAGTGTGTTTGTCTCATTTAACTATTTTTTACACTTTCTTTGTGAAATGGTAGGGTTACATTTGTACCCCCTTACCATTTCAAATGGGGGATCTGGGATCTGGGGGTCCCCTTGTTAAAGGGGACTTCCAGATTTTGATAAGCCCCCCGCCTGCAGACTCCCACAACCACCGGCCAGGGTTGTGGGGATGAGGCCATTGTCCCCATCAACATGGGGACATGGTGCTTTGGGGGGGACCCCAAAGCATCCTCCCAATGTTGAGGGCATGTGGCCTGCTACGGTTCAGGAGGGGGGTGCTCTCTCGTCCCCCCTCTTTTCCTGTGGCCTGCCAGGTTGCATGCTCAGATAAAGGGTCTGGTATGGATTTTTAGGGGGAGCCCCACATCAATTTTTTTTATTAAATTTGACGCAGTGTTCCCCTGAATATCCATACCAGACCTGAAGGGCCTGGTAATTGAATTTGGGGGAACCCCACGCCTTTTTTTTTTTATCAATGATTTTCAATGAGTGTTCTCTGTATTACGGGAGCAGACAATTCATTATAGCCGCGAGTGATTTTAAATGACTTTTTTTCTGCAGAAATGACACTTTGCGCAGGGACAGTTCTAAGCACGGGAAACATGCGCCCCTTCACAGGCATACTATAGACACCCCCCAGGTATGAAATTTAAAGGAATATTACACTTTTATTGTTTCACTTTAATCATTATTAAAATCACTGCTCCCGAAAAAACAGCAGTTTTTAAAACATTTTTTTGCATTGATCCATGTCTCCTGGGGCAGGGCCCAGGTCCCCAAACACTTTTTAGGACAGTAACTTGCATATTAGCCATTCAAATTAGCACTTTAGATTTCTCCCATAGACTTGTACAGGGTGTTCAGCGGCTTTTAAAATTTGCCGCAAAAACCCCAAATTGTTCACTGTTCGCCGAACAGGCAATGTTCGAGTCGAACATGAGTTAGACTCGAACTCAAAGCTCATCCCTAGTTGAGAACTGCTGGTCTAGAAACCAACCTCAAGTTATAGTAGAAATGACCTCAACATCAACACCAATACAGCCAGAGAAGGACCACTACTATAATGACTGATAGATGTAAGAAGAAGGACTACGGACTCGCAGATATTGTGAGTGGGCAACTGTTTTTAAAGGTGAGAAAGGTAGGGCCAATTTACTGTATATTCATTGTTACTTATGTCCCAGTGTGTGCAGGGTCATTTCTCTAGTTCTCGGTTTTTTGATGCTTAGGTCAACATCATTAGGCAGTGGTTATGATACCTGACTCTTATTTTACTCTCTGAAAAACATTATTTTTGCTCCTTAACATTTTGTGACTTAAACCATTTTAAGCAGTTATTAGCTTGTACTGAATAAGAGGCTTGAAGGTTCTGTGGTTATGAAGTTCCAGGAACCTGGGTTAGCGTTCCACCTGGGTGGAGCGGTTTAAAAAAAACAAAAAAAAAAACGAGGATTGGAAAAAAATAAAATAAAAATGCAAGCAAGGTAAAAAAAAAAAAAAAAAAACATTTTTCAAGGGAAGTATGCATTGTGGCCTTAAGGGGCATGTCGGGGGGGGGGGGGGGGGGGGGGGGGGGTAGGCGGTCATGGGAAAGTGAAAAAAAAAAGGGGGGGAGAGGATAATGGATTTAATTGAACGTTGGGAATTAAAGAGGACATGTTTAGGCACATGTTAAGGGAAAAGGGATAAGGAGAAACCGCATATCATTGGGATACGTGTTACTTGCAGGGGGGGGGGTTAGGTAGGGGGGCTGTTTCTGGTCATATATGGTTTGGGCAATTCACCTGCTCAGACGGGGGGTCAGGTTCTTAAGCAGCCTGTGTTTGTGGTTTGTTTCCATATAACTTGTTTTCTCTGCAGGTGGGAGTCTCACGTTCATCCGTTTCTTGTTGCTAGTCAAGGTTTTCCTTGTTTCCTGTTAAACTATCTATTCCCCCGTTGCAGTAAGTGTTTGGGGGGGTGGGTCACCCACGTTGGGGTTTGAGTGTGTTTTCATGTCAGAGGCTCGTAGGTTGGGGGGGTTTCAGTTTTTTCAGGGGGTGGGGTGGGTTGAGGTTTCCCGGTCAAGTTACTCAGGCCAAGGGTTGGTTGGGGGTGGGCTGTCACACCACTGCGGGGTCACCCACCACGTCTGTGGGTGTCATACGGTTTGAGATGTTCGTTTTTCATTGTCTTGAGCAGTGGCAAGTCTCCTCAGCCGTTTAGTCACATCAGGGCTCGTTCATGTTTCGATGGGTAGGTTTCATTCATTACCTGACACGTTTTTCAGGTTCGTAGGTTGGGTCTAGTAGTTTCATCTATTTTACGTGTCATGCACGTTCGTAAAGTCTGTCATGGTTTTCAGTTCCGTTCGTATTTTTGTTGTAGGGCAGGCATCAGGGGCCAGTCGCAAGCCTTGTTCTGTCTGGGTTGGAGGTGCTCGAAGGTAAGTCAGGTTTGGGGGGGGTTGATCTCTTGGTTTCTCATTTCCTCGTTTTGTGGGTTATTCGCTGCTACGCCATGTTTCTATCTCATGGTTAGGTGTAGCGGGTGCAGAGGTTCGTTTTTAAATGGGCGTAGGGCAGGTGGCAAGTCTCCTCACCCGGTTGTTGGTTTTAGTTGCAGGGAACCTGTCACACTTTCAGGTTCAGGAGGCCTGAGTTTTCATTTTTAATTAGCCTACGTTTGTAGGTTTTCTCGGCCTCCGGTAAGTTAGGAGGGTTCTGGTCTTGGAAGGCCACATTTGGGGGGAGGTTCTTGGGCTGAGTTGGTGGTCGGTGGAGGGTTCGTTAGGTTGTTGTTGTTTTCATGCTTGTTTATTTAGGATATGTTTTTGTTCATTTAGGATATGTCGCAGTCTGCAGATATCGGAGATTTTGCTTCCATTTCCTCTTCCCCTGCCAGGGGTTCGGATCAGGGCAGCTCGCCTTCAATGAGGACCTGGACTGTCCCGAGGTTGATGGCAGAATTGCGTCTTAGGGGGATCTCTTTCTCGGCTTCAGCCCGCAAGGCGGAACTTTTTAGACTTTTGTTCCCCACCTCTTCAGGTTCTGGCGTGGAGCAGGCCACCCTGCGTACGGTGTCCTCTTCCCTTTTCCAGATCCAGGCTACCCGTAGCTCGTTGGCAGGTTCTTTTCAGGAATTACAGGCCAGGGTGGAGGTGCTGGAGTCCAGTCCTAAACCGACCCCTGTGGATCTGGCGGTTTCTGGGATTACGGCAGGAGCTGAGGTTCCCGTGGTGTCGGGTTCGGCTCAGGTGGTGGCAGGTACTAGTTCTGATGTCCCTTCGGTCACCCCAGCCCACTTTATCCCGGGGAATCTCAGGAGGGATATTTTGGAGGGCAAGGATGTTAATCTGGCTTCCTTGTTGATTGCTGCTCATGATGTTGCTGACAATAAGTCTTATGCTTGCAGCGATGTGTCAGTTATCATCAAGTCCAAGGATCATAGGTTGAACCGCAAGCTCTCGATCCCTGAGTTTGTGCTGGCATTCAGTATGTTCAGGGAGTCGGTGGGATGGAGAATGCCCCCCCCCGTGCCCATAATGCAATCTCACCGTGCCCATAATGCAGCCTCACTGTAGTCACTGCCTGTGCCTGGATTACACAGTCTGCGGGCATCTCCCGCTGTGTCTCTCCAAGCTGAGTATGAAAACTTTGGCCGCACTGTGAGAAAAGTCCCGCTGTCCTCCTAGATCAGCTCGTGTGATAGAACACTGCGTCTATCACACGAGTTGATCCAGGAGGAGGGCGGGACTTTTCTCACAGCGCGGCCAAAGTTTGCACACTCAGCTCAGAGACACAGCGGGAGATGCCCGCAGACTGCGTATAACATATAGTGGAGGAGGTAGGAGCGCTGCGCTGCAGCCACAGTTTGGCGCAAAGTGGCCCCAGGGCAGGCAGCCTACCGATCAAAAGAATTTTGATTGATCAAAAAAATTTACGATTAATCAAGGAATTAATCGTTAATTTCCACAGCCCTAATAAAAATACAATACCCCTTTACTAATACAGATACAGTGATGTGAAGTTTTGGTAATGTTCTCCCCTCCAGCACTGATAAGGACTCCCCTATGTACCATGACATGTAGGCAGAAGGTGATCTTCAACTCTGCGGCACCCACAGCCCTCACACATAGTTCTCATTCACAAGACTGCTCTCTGGGTTCTCAATGTAACGCTGCTACTGGTTTCAAATTCCCCACCCACACAATCCCCTTCACAGGCACGCAATCCCCTTCACAGGCACAGCAGCACTGGCTGTACATTGGGGGTTGCAATGTGGGTGAACACAAAGGGATATAGGTGGGGGGTGGAGCAGATTCAATCTCCCTCCTCCTCAATTCTTCCAGAAAGGTGGTGGAGCTGCCCTGTCTCAGCCAGATGCCAGCGTGCCCCTGCTAGGCAGAGAGCCCTGGTCTTCTTTCTGCCAGGAGCCTCTCATGGAGCCCCCTACTGGCCATGGATCCTTGGACAGTGCCCGAATGGTCAGTCCGCCCCGTAATGGCGTCACCCCTCTGGCAGGTGCCATTCGGGTGTGATCCATACCCCCTGCACCCCCATAGCGACGCCACTAACATCAACTTCAGGGACATGTTCGCTTGCTGCCTAATATATCTCACCCACTTTCAGGTGCCATTGTAACAAGATAATCCATGTTATTCACTTTACCTGTCAAGGGTCATAATGTTATGGCTGATTGGTGTAGTTTTCCCCTCACTTCCTGTTGTGTCTACAGAATAGGGAAGTAGAGAGAAATCTCCTCAGTGGGGACACAGGTGACCATAACACAGACAGGGCTTTATTTTTTACCAATCACTTGCAATAAAATGTGCTAAGCACTGATATGTGGATATAGACAAAGTCTTTATGCCAGTATTGAAAACCAGAGCTATAAAAATCCCAGATACCAAAACTTCAGAGCCTAAGACTGCACGCTATGGGCCAAGTTCATCCACAATGCTGCCCCCCAACCATTCTGGACCTCCATGTGAGACACAGAGACCCCCAATACTCAGGAGAGCCAAAGTCCAGCCTAAGCCACCTGACTGCTCCAAGCCATGCAGTGATGTCACCTATCAGGGGTTCACAGTGCCCAGGAAATAAAGAGGCATCTTTTACTAATGTCTCCAGTCCCAGTGCCGACCTCACCTGCATCGCCCTTTTAAGAGTGGGGTCCACAGCTTGAGGGCCTCAGCGTTCTCCACTCTTGCAAGTTGGCGACTTGCTTAAATGACATGTCACCGGGGTGCAGCCTACGTACAATGCCCCTTGCTTTCCTGTGCAATGGAATTTTGAGGTCACGGGGACCGTCTTTAGTAAGAGAAGGCGTCTGTGTTGCCAAAAGTAGGGAATTGACCCGCTGTACAAACCATTATACTTTATATAATACAACTACTTGTCTATAGGGGCAGAATTTTCTTTTGCACAAATGTTAAAATCTAAATTTTTTTGCTACAAATTATTTTAAACACCCTATAAAAGTATATATTTTTGAAAGCAGTGACCCTGGTGGATAAATCGGTGATAGTTGCAATTTTTTATGTCAATATTTGTGCAGTTATTTATCTAACACATTATCAGGAAAAAATACATTCAAATGAATCTTAGTGCAAACAAATGCCCTAATACACCCATTTTTTTGTAAAATATAAAAGACGGGGTTGTGTTGAATAAATAGATACCTAACGTCAAGTCTTGAAGTTAGATACCAAACTATAGAATGGCAATATAAATGCAAGTAAAAAAATACAAATACATAAATGTGGAAAAAGTGAACTAGTGCAAATGTCTTCATAAATTGTGAAATCTTGATTGCTTGAGTGCCTGATCCCCAGGAGGCCCCTATGGTGAATATTCCACCTTGTGTTTAATATTACACACCACACTCACCAGATGTTGGTGACCCCCTTACTTTACGGCAAGGGAAGTCGGTAAGGCTTGTAGGTCATTACAGAGACCTGTCCCGATATTCCTGGTGGTTTTCTGATACAGATCCTTGCTCCTCCTCAGTATGATCCTGGTATTGCACCAATGAGATTAATGGACAGGCTTAGGGTATAAATAAAAACGGAGAAGGAGCCTCAACAATCGGGTACAAAATAGAGTACAAAATCACTTGGTACATTTAATAAATTATTTAAAAACTTTTATCATCCAAAAACGGCCTGCTATTACAGTCAGAAAAGATGGACGCCGTCCGTAGCCTGATGTAAATTCCACAAGCTGGAAGTGACGCACAGGAACAACCGCTTAATGAGTTTCGTCAGGGACATCTTCAGAATTGCATGCGATTTGAATGGGAATACGGTGCGATACTTGTCCAAATCATATGTGGTTTCCAGCACTGCATCAGTGTGAACCCAGGCTAAATAATTTCAACCTAGGTTCACACTGATGCAGTGCAGGAAACCAATGTAACGGAAACCTGCGTTACATCAGAGAGGGGCGGGGTCACCCATACGTCGTTGGGGAAGCCCGGCTTTTCCCACTAGCGTCAGAGGGGGACGGGGTCATGTGACGGGTGGCCCCGCCCTCCTCATATAAGAAACGTCAGGCCACTGGGATCCCGCAGTGTCTCCGACAGTGGAGACAGAGGATACATGGATGGACTGCGCTGGACTGAGAAATCACCCGTCGCTGGATCAGATCAGCCATCGCTGGACCCCGGAGAGATGATTCACCATCGCTGGATAGCAAGAGTGGATTACCACCGCTGGAATCTTTTTTTATTTTTAATAAAGGAATTTTTCAAAAGTGTGTTTGTCTCATTTAACTATTTTTTACACTTTCTTTGTGAAATGGTAGGGTTACATTTGTACCCCCTTACCATTTCAAATGGGGGATCTGGGATCTGGGGGTCCCCTTGTTAAAGGGGACTTCCAGATTTTGATAAGCCCCCCGCCTGCAGACTCCCACAACCACCGGCCAGGGTTGTGGGGATGAGGCCATTGTCCCCATCAACATGGGGACATGGTGCTTTGGGGGGGACCCCAAAGCATCCTCCCAATGTTGAGGGCATGTGGCCTGCTACGGTTCAGGAGGGGGGTGCTCTCTCGTCCCCCCTCTTTTCCTGTGGCCTGCCAGGTTGCATGCTCAGATAAAGGGTCTGGTATGGATTTTTAGGGGGAGCCCCACATCAATTTTTTTTATTAAATTTGACGCAGTGTTCCCCTGAATATCCATACCAGACCTGAAGGGCCTGGTAATTGAATTTGGGGGAACCCCACGCCTTTTTTTTTTTATCAATGATTTTCAATGAGTGTTCTCTGTATTACGGGAGCAGACAATTCATTATAGCCGCGAGTGATTTTAAATGACTTTTTTTCTGCAGAAATGACACTTTGCGCAGGGACAGTTCTAAGCACGGGAAACATGCGCCCCTTCACAGGCATACTATAGACACCCCCCAGGTATGAAATTTAAAGGAATATTACACTTTTATTGTTTCACTTTAATCATTATTAAAATCACTGCTCCCGAAAAAACAGCAGTTTTTAAAACATTTTTTTGCATTGATCCATGTCTCCTGGGGCAGGGCCCAGGTCCCCAAACACTTTTTAGGACAGTAACTTGCATATTAGCCATTCAAATTAGCACTTTAGATTTCTCCCATAGACTTGTACAGGGTGTTCAGCGGCTTTTAAAATTTGCCGCAAAAACCCCAAATTGTTCACTGTTCGCCGAACAGGCAATGTTCGAGTCGAACATGAGTTAGACTCGAACTCAAAGCTCATCCCTAGTTGAGAACTGCTGGTCTAGAAACCAACCTCAAGTTATAGTAGAAATGACCTCAACATCAACACCAATACAGCCAGAGAAGGACCACTACTATAATGACTGATAGATGTAAGAAGAAGGACTACGGACTCGCAGATATTGTGAGTGGGCAACTATTTTTAAAGGTGAGAAAGGTAGGGCCAATTTACTGTATATTCATTGTTACTTATGTCCCAGTGTGTGCAGGGTCATTTCTCTAGTTCTCGGTTTTTTGATGCTTAGGTCAACATCATTAGGCAGTGGTTATGATACCTGACTCTTATTTTACTCTCTGAAAAACATTATTTTTGCTCCTTAACATTTTGTGACTTAAACCATTTTAAGCAGTTATTAGCTTGTACTGAATAAGAGGCTTGAAGGTTCTGTGGTTATGAAGTTCCAGGAACCTGGGTTAGCGTTCCACCTGGGTGGAGCGGTTTAAAAAAAACAAAAAAAAAAACGAGGATTGGAAAAAAATAAAATAAAAATGCAAGCAAGGTAAAAAAAAAAAAAAAAACATTTTTCAAGGGAAGTATGCATTGTGGCCTTAAGGGGCATGTCGGGGGGGGGGGGGGGGGGGGGGTAGGCGGTCATGGGAAAGTGAAAAAAAAAAGGGGGGGAGAGGATAATGGATTTAATTGAACGTTGGGAATTAAAGAGGACATGTTTAGGCACATGTTAAGGGAAAAGGGATAAGGAGAAACCGCATATCATTGGGATACGTGTTACTTGCAGGGGGGGGGGTTAGGTAGGGGGGCTGTTTCTGGTCATATATGGTTTGGGCAATTCACCTGCTCAGACGGGGGGGTCAGGTTCTTAAGCAGCCTGTGTTTGTGGTTTGTTTCCATATAACTTGTTTTCTCTGCAGGTGGGAGTCTCACGTTCATCCGTTTCTTGTTGCTAGTCAAGGTTTTCCTTGTTTCCTGTTAAACTATCTATTCCCCCGTTGCAGTAAGTGTTTGGGGGGGTGGGTCACCCACGTTGGGGTTTGAGTGTGTTTTCATGTCAGAGGCTCGTAGGTTGGGGGGGTTTCAGTTTTTTCAGGGGGTGGGGTGGGTTGAGGTTTCCCGGTCAAGTTACTCAGGCCAAGGGTTGGTTGGGGGTGGGCTGTCACACCACTGCGGGGTCACCCACCACGTCTGTGGGTGTCATACGGTTTGAGATGTTCGTTTTTCATTGTCTTGAGCAGTGGCAAGTCTCCTCAGCCGTTTAGTCACATCAGGGCTCGTTCATGTTTCGATGGGTAGGTTTCATTCATTACCTGACACGTTTTTCAGGTTCGTAGGTTGGGTCTAGTAGTTTCATCTATTTTACGTGTCATGCACGTTCGTAAAGTCTGTCATGGTTTTCAGTTCCGTTCGTATTTTTGTTGTAGGGCAGGCATCAGGGGCCAGTCGCAAGCCTTGTTCTGTCTGGGTTGGAGGTGCTCGAAGGTAAGTCAGGTTTGGGGGGGGTTGATCTCTTGGTTTCTCATTTCCTCGTTTTGTGGGTTATTCGCTGCTACGCCATGTTTCTATCTCATGGTTAGGTGTAGCGGGTGCAGAGGTTCGTATTTAAATGGGCGTAGGGCAGGTGGCAAGTCTCCTCACCCGGTTGTTGGTTTTAGTTGCAGGGAACCTGTCACACTTTCAGGTTCAGGAGGCCTGAGTTTTCATTTTTAATTAGCCTACGTTTGTAGGTTTTCTCGGCCTCCGGTAAGTTAGGAGGGTTCTGGTCTTGGAAGGCCACATTTGGGGGGAGGTTCTTGGGCTGAGTTGGTGGTCGGTGGAGGGTTCGTTAGGTTGTTGTTGTTTTCATGCTTGTTTATTTAGGATATGTTTTTGTTCATTTAGGATATGTCGCAGTCTGCAGATATCGGAGATTTTGCTTCCATTTCCTCTTCCCCTGCCAGGGGTTCGGATCAGGGCAGCTCGCCTTCAATGAGGACCTGGACTGTCCCGAGGTTGATGGCAGAATTGCGTCTTAGGGGGATCTCTTTCTCGGCTTCAGCCCGCAAGGCGGAACTTTTTAGACTTTTGTTCCCCACCTCTTCAGGTTCTGGCGTGGAGCAGGCCACCCTGCGTACGGTGTCCTCTTCCCTTTTCCAGATCCAGGCTACCCGTAGCTCGTTGGCAGGTTCTTTTCAGGAATTACAGGCCAGGGTGGAGGTGCTGGAGTCCAGTCCTAAACCGACCCCTGTGGATCTGGCGGTTTCTGGGATTACGGCAGGAGCTGAGGTTCCCGTGGTGTCGGGTTCGGCTCAGGTGGTGGCAGGTACTAGTTCTGATGTCCCTTCGGTCACCCCAGCCCACTTTATCCCGGGGAATCTCAGGAGGGATATTTTGGAGGGCAAGGATGTTAATCTGGCTTCCTTGTTGATTGCTGCTCATGATGTTGCTGACAATAAGTCTTATGCTTGCAGCGATGTGTCAGTTATCATCAAGTCCAAGGATCATAGGTTGAACCGCAAGCTCTCGATCCCTGAGTTTGTGCTGGCATTCAGTATGTTCAGGGACATTGTTTGCTCGATGAGTCCCCACAGGAGGGAGGAGTTGGATCATTACTTGTATGCGTTGGTAGAGTTGGGTCACAAATTTGGGGGAAGGGCTTTTTATGACTACCACCGTTCGTTTTCTGCTAAAGCTGCTGCCATGTTTTCTCAGCATCGGGTGGTCACTAACTGGAGTAGTGTGGACACTGACCTTTTTTGCCGTCATTTTGCCGGTTTGAGGTCTGCTGTCTGCGCCACTTGCCAGTCATCATCTCACACGGCTTTCTGGTGCCACACTGAGTTCCCTGTTCTCCCGGGCACTTCTAGGGGTTTCCCCAGTGCTCTGCCAGCTCCGACTCAGTCTGCCACTGTTGACAAGCTGGGGCGGCCTGTTCAATATCTGGGGAAGTCGCAGATTTGTAATAATTTTAATTATGGAGTTTGTAGTTACAGTCAATGTCGATTGTTGCATATTTGCTCTGGTTGTTTCAGGGCCCATCCTAAATCTGCCTGCTCTCTCAGGCAGGGCAAGCGCAGCTGACTGAGCTAGGTCAATGTGGATCTGTTGGAGTTTTGGTTGATCACTCACCCTTCTCCTACATCCAGGGTTTTTCTGGTGGATGGGTTTACGGAAGGTTTCCATACGGGTTTTGTTGCTCTGCCTACAAGCACGTTTGAGAGTCCCAATCTCAGGTCCTCTATGGTGGATTTGGGGGCGGTAGACACCTTGCTGCAGTCCGAGCTGGATAAGGGTTTCATCATTGGTCCCTTTTGGGTGTCTCCTTTTCAGCATTGGAGGGTCAATCCTTTGGGGTTGGTGAAGGGGACGTTTTCCAATAAATTACGTTTGATTTACGATTTGTCTGCCCCTCATTGCTCCACGGTGCCTAGTTTAAACTCCTTAATCCCATCGGAGGAATTTTCTTTGAAATATGCTTCTGTGGATCAGGCCATCCAGCGGATCATCTCGGTGTGGGGGGTGGGGCGCCTGGCTGTCCAAAGCAGACATTGCGGACGCATGCAAACTCCTTCCGATCATGCCATCACTCTGGCAGTGGCATGGGGTGAAGTGGAGGGGGCTGTACTATTTCGCTACCAAGCTCACTTTTGGTTCGAAAAGCAGTCCTTGGTTGTTTGATGCGTTCGCGCAGGCCCTGGCTTGGATTCTCGTTCATGTGGAGGGTTGTCATGATGTCATCCATTACCTGGATGATTTCCTCCTCATTGAGAGTCCTGGGCCGGCTCCTGTAGATCTGCGCAAGTTGTGCTCTGTTTTCATGGCTCTGAATGTCCCGCTGGCTGTCAAGAAGTTGGAAGGCCCGGCTACGGCATTGACCTTTTTAGGGATAATACTGGACTCCAAGCCCTTGCAGGCCAGTCTCCCGGCTGACAAGCTGGTCAGGATTAGGGAATGTATTCATACCTTCTCGTTCTCACAGTCTTGTTCCAGGATGGAGTTGTTATCGTTATTGGGTATGTTGAACTTTGCGATGAGGATTATTCCGCAGGGAAGAACTTTTATTTCAAGGTTGTTGGCATTATTACCATCGGCCCCGGATTCGGACTCCCGCATCAAGCTGGATACTGCCGCACTTGCGGATCTGCGCATGTGGGATCATTTCCTCCGGCATTGGAACAGGATTGCCATGTTCATTCTGGCGGCATCCTTTTCCTCTCCTCGGGTGGGGTCGGATGCCACGGTAGGTTATGCTGCCATTTTTGGCACCCATTGGTTGGCCGGACCATGGCCGGAGAAGATTTTGGCCATCCCCGGGTTTACAGATTCTTCTGCCTTGTTTGAGATCTTCCCCATAGTGGCAGTGGCCCAGGTGTGGGTGGGTCTTGGACGGGGCAGACAGTGGTGTTCTCCACTGACAATTTGGCGGCCGTGGAGATTATCAACAAAGGCAGGTCTAGGTCTTTGGTCATCATGTCCTTTGTGCGCAGGTTAATTTGGTTGTCCTTACAGTTCCATTTCCATATACATTGCGAATTCATCAGTGGGGTGGAGAACGTTGTGGCAGATGCTTTGTCACGGCTCAACTTCCCACTATTCTTCCAATAGGTCCCAGATGCAGACATTCTCGCCACACCTTCCCCGCAGCCGTCACTGTTGAGGTTGGACTGAAATCCTATTTACTGGACGCTGCAGCACTGATCAATGTGTCATTATCGGCAAACACCAGGAAGGCGTATGCCTCGGCCTGGAATACTTTCCAGATTTTCCGGTCTCGAGTCCTGTTTTTCGATGGGTATGATGTATGTTTTCTGCTGGCTTTTGTGGCTTACTGCCACTCCCAGTTGAGGTTGTCTCATGGCACCATCAAGTCTTATTTGGCAGGGGTTCAGCACCACCTGTCCCTGCAGGATCCAAATAGATCATCCATCTTTTCGGCGCATGCTGTTAAGGCCATTCTGAGGGGCGTCCTGAGGAGCAGCCCCCCTACTTCGGTCAGGTGATTACCGGTCACAGGGCCCATTTTCCGGGGCATGTCAGAGCTGCTGGACAGGCTGCCTTTTGGGAGGTTCCTCAGTTTGGTCCTTAAAGTTGCCATCTATTTGGCTTTTTTTGGGTTCCTTAGGCCGGGGGGTACTCACTGTAGGTCTTTTGGTTAGGCATCCGGACCATTACAGGTTGCATTTGTCTGCATGTAAAACTCAGCAGTTTGGGGCTGGTACGGATGTGAGGTATTTTAGTACCGGCAGTGCCTGGTGCCCTGTGGCAGTCTTGGATCAACTCGGGGTGTTGGTTGCGGGCAAGCCGAGGGACAGCCCGTTGCTACCCTTTCCTCACTCTCCCCTCACTATGGCACAGTTCACCGGGCATTGCCGGATGTTATGGTCTAATCTAGGTTTGAACCCCGCAGAGCTTTCAGGCCATTCTTTTAGGATAGGGGCGTCTTCCGCGGCTTCTCGTCAGGGGATTCCAGCCCATGTAATTAAGAAGTTGGGGAGGTGGAACTCTGCATGTTTCACTAGATACATCCCGGATCCGCAGGTTGAGATGGCTCGGGATTTCAGACATTTAACTGACTGGTGTTATAGTTTGGGTTAATAAACTTGTTTGTTAAACTACCCTATTGTCTTAATTTTTGCCCCCTTTAGGTATACTGACCACGTGACCTTTTGGCACACCCCAGGTCTTTTCCTTTTGTGCTCTTTCATATCATTCTCTCGGAATTTCGTTGAGACTCCGAGTACAAATCAGAAGGCGGGACTGAGTTTGTAGGAGGAGTCGGGGGGTATTTAAACCCGCCCTCCTCCCCCTTGCTCCTGTCGGCGTGTTCGGTGTTTCCCACTCTCCCATCCCCCTTTTATTCTTTTCCTTTCTATTTCATATTTGAGTATGCCCCCTTTAGGTATACTGACCACGTGACCTTTCACACCCCAGGTCTTTTCCTTTTGTGCTCTTTCATATCATTCTCTCGTAATTTCATTGACACTCTGAGTACAAATATGGTTTTTCCTTTGGATCCCTCAGTTTCCTATAACATTTCCAGTTCACACTGCTAGGTCAAATAGTTTACAACCAAATGACTCCTATGTATCTGCTTGAAAATGTTGGTTACATTATACGGCCTGGTTCTCACTATTACGGGTGGTTTCAGTTACAGGAATTGCACTTGTTCTTGTACCCACAATCCAAAACATACTGCTGTTTAAAAACATGCAAGGCTGCCATTCATTCTTGATGGCACCCCTACAAATCTAAAAGCGCAGTGTGTTTGCGGGTCTGGCAAAATAGCCATGCAATTTCCTGGCCATTGCGTTTTCAAAATGCTGCAGGAACCTTTTTCCTGCGTGAAACACAGGCACAGCAGTCCATTTAAATGAATGGGGTGCTGTGCCCGAGCAAGTGTGGCCTGAAAATCTGCAATAACGTGAAAATGGCCTAAAGCTGACTCAAGCAAGAACTAGGTTAAAGTGGTTGTAAAGGTTTTTTACTTTAATGCATTCTATGCATTTGGGGTAAAAAAAATAAATACTTCTGTGTGCAGTCCCTGCAACCCCCCCTTATCCTTACCTGAGCCCATTCTCGGTCCAGTGTGGGGCTCAAGAGCAGCGTCTCTCTCTCGCTCTCTCTCTCTTCACAGGGCAGATTGATAGCAGTGGGAGCCATTGGCTCCTGTTGCCGTCAATCAAATTGCGTGATGAGGGAGTAAGGGGTGGGGCCAAGCCACCTAGTGGGTCCCAATGGTGCCACACCAAGAGGAGGAGAAACCAGGAGTGCCAGCAGGGGACTTGAGAAGATGGATATCGGGGGTGCTCTGTGAAAAACCATTGCACAGGGCAGGTAATTATAACATGTTTGATATTTTAAAAGAAAATGTAAAATATTTGAGGTTCAATAACAAATATAAAACATTTTTAAAAGAACAAGTATTAAAAAGTTGTAAACAGGTCAGGACAAGTCCACTTGAAGCTGACTGATAGACTTTAGAAGATGAGTAAAGTTCGTAAGATAGAGGTACATATAAGTCTATCAGTCTATGGAAATTCTCTGGCCCATTTCAGGAGGTTTTTATGACAGTATGTAGGTGTCATATACACATTACCTTCACCTTTATCAATGTCCCACCAAACAGCTCTGAGACATTTGCCCTTTGAGGCTAGTCCACTCAAAGCTGTTTATAGTGATGGTGATTAGGTCAATAACAAATGGGCTTCCTGTATATCACCGGGATTCGGTCAGCATGCATTTCTACCAGAGGACCCTTCTGCTACTGTAGTCCTTATGACATTGCATTAATTTTACACATTTTTATGTAGAAAGCAGCAAGAAAAATTGCCCAAATAAAAGAACTCACTGCTCCAGGTGAGACAGGAAGCCTAATGATATCACAGGTGCCCGCATTGGCTCGCCTCCGCATACGATCAACACTGAAGAAATGGCTACACTCCAAGATCCATCAAAATTCTTATTTAATAATGAACATCCCAAGTGTTATAGACAGTTCAAACGGTAGACGCGTTTCACACTTATTCATAATGAATATTTGATAGATTTCACACTTATTGAAACATTTCACAATTGATATAAAAATATAGTTGGATGTTCAATCCACATACATTTACTCATAACTGAACTACCAGTTTTAACGCTGGGTTCACGCTGGTATGCTGTCCGACATCAAATATGATTTGCCACGCACTGCTGTGCAGATCACATGCGATGTCTGTGCGATGCAAACTCAAACGCAGCCATACAATCTGAATTTGCATAGCATTCGGACCAAACTCACACAGGACCCTTTTTTTGGTCCGCACCAAAATCCGATCGCATGAGTGTTCACACCCTTGTGATCTGATTCCTGCCCGAATTGACAGTTCGCACTGCGATATGCAAACTGATTTGGGGGTGTCATTAAATTTCTACTGGCACTCCCAGCAGTTCGCATATGGCAGTGGGAACTGTCTGTGAGTTGGGGTGCAATGTGGGGGCCCATGTAGGTTAAGGGGATATTTCTTGAACCCACAGGTAAGCCTTAATCTAGGCTTACCTGTAGGTTAAAGTGGTCCCAGAAGGTTTACAACCACTTTAAATCAAACAAACTTTGAACCACTCAGAGTAATTTAACATATAATGAATAGAGCATACTAAGATTATAAATACATTCTGCACATCAGTTTGAATTCCATCAGTGTCGATCATCAAATAATAGCCATTTCCCCCCATCTATCTCCTCTACCTTCACTTCTCTCTACTAGACAAACCATCTTATAATTCATTACTAGGTTCTATCTATATGACCATATTTTATCAAATCTTTGGGGTGTGCCTCTATGTATGTTAATTTTTCTCTTTTAAGTATAGAATTGAGCTTTTCAACCTATTGTTTATGGTTGGAGAATCAATGGATGTCCAGCTTTGTAGAATAACTTTACGTGCCAAGTATAGGGATCTTATCCACATAGTATGCATCTCTGCTGGCAATCTGGCACCTGCAAAGGCTTGGGGATGTACATGTAATCCCACATCAGGTCACCCTCCCACTCTCCCCGGCAGTTCTCAATGACATCCATGGTGTCGGGAGGAACATAGGGGGTAGTCCACTCCAGAACAACTCTGCACTGAATTTCCCACTGGAATCTGGAAAACCTGGGCAGTTCTCTTGGCTTAAGGTAAATATGTGTAAAAATCAATCAGCGAAATCAAATAATAAATGTGAGAGTAAATCAATTGAAAATACAATAAGAATAAGGAAGTAGCTGCTATTACTCAAAGTGTTTTCACCCCACTCAAATAATGCTGCTCTACTAAAAAATACAGTGTACATAAAAAATACAAATAAAGACATAAACTCAATCAACATTCCAGTCCATGAAACAGTGATGAATCAAAACAAATTGCAAAAATAGAAACGATCCACCACTCTTGTGAGATTATCCAAATAAACCGCGCTCGTACTCTCCTCCACCTGTGTATTTGACTGCTCACCTCACAGTTTTACCCGTTTCACCAGCGGGTCAAACAAAGCAGTTTCCCTCTGGCGATATAACAAGGGACTGACACCGGTAGTCCTCTATTCCATACACCTCCTTAATCTGGTTGGAAAACTCTCCGTGTGTGTGATGATCGGCATATGTATAAAACAGAATGGCAAAATCTAGTGCTCTCCGTTTTAAATTCAATTTATTCCCATAAAAAAAATTATTAGACATACTCACAAACGAAGCACTATGAGCCATGCAAGCTGTACAGGCATAGACACAAGTTACACACGATGACCGCAGTGTGACGTCAGCATGTGGACCCCGTCCCCTATACAGGTATCGTCAGAGTGTAGACTTCTTCAGTTTTATACATATGCCGATCCTTGCACACACGGGGAGTTTGCCAACCAGATTAAAGAGGTGCATGGAATAGAGGACTAGCAGTGTCAGCTTCACGTCAGTCCCTTGTCATATCCCCAGAGGAAAACTGCTTTGTTTGACCCGCTGGTGAAACGGGTCAAACTGTGAGGTGAGCAGCCTAATACACAGGTGCAGGAGAGCATGAGCACAGTTTATTTGCATAATCTCACAAGAATAGTGGATTTTTTCTATTTTTGTCACTTATTTTTGCCACTTATTTGATTCAAAACCGTTTCATGGACTGGAATGTTGATTGCGTTCATGTCTTTATTTGTATTTTTTTATGTACACTGTAATTTTTGGTAGCACAGCACTGTTATTTTATCAAGATCTCTTGGCTTTCCTTTTCCTGGTAGGACACAAGCTTCGGGGGACCTCTTCACCCATTGTTTGAACTCAGCTGCTCTGGTCTGGGTGGTGGAAGGTCTGTTATAAAATAGTTTTCTGGTGCTGATGGAGGTTCTTGCAGCTCCTTCAGTTCTCATAGCAAGATCAGGCATGTCTGACACCTGGGACCAGACCTCTTCCTGGACCTGGGAGCCTCCTATCTCCAATTCCTCCTCCGAGCTACTGTGCGACAACCAATCTGCTATCTCCTCCAGGGACCGAATTCTGCTTGCAGTCTGAGGGAACCCCAATCTATGGTCCTGTCTCCGCTTTCCCCTCCTGGTTCACCTAATGCAGTGATGGCGAACCTTGGCACCCCAGATGTTTTGGAACTACATTTCCCATGATGCTCCACTACACTGCAGAGTGCCAGAGCATCATGGGAAATGTAGTTCCAAAACATCTGGGGTGCCAAGGTTCACCATCACTGACCTAAGGGCACATCTCCCTCCTGCAATGGCTCCTTCCAGGTGGGGTCAGAAGAACACATAAAAGCAGCTGTGATTTCAGGGGCATTTTCTGGTTCCTGCTGGGCAGTACTTACAATTACCAGGTCCCCAACCAGGCCGCAGGCCATGGAAGATCTCTCTTCCCCCCATGTTGCTGTTCTTCACAGGGGAGTCACCAGGCTCAGACTTGAGCCCACCTTTTGCAGATGATCCAAGGCCTGCCCCAGCCTTCCAAGACTTCTGTGGATGTAGTAAGCAAAGTCCTGATGCAGGTCCACGCTATAGTATTGTGGCCCCTGCTGGCTGGATACTAGCCAGGTAAGTGGCTCACCACAATGCCTGCAAAAGATACAGGCGCTAACCACCACAGTCAGTATCCAGCATTCTGGACACAGCAGAATCATCCCCTTGATCATCCAGTGCAGTTGCTACTACTTTTCTGGTGGTGTACACAGTACACAATACAGTGCAGCCGTTTTAAATTTTTTATTTTTTTTGCATTGATACATGGCCCCTGGTGTCTCAGGTCACCAAACACTTTTTGTGGCAATAACTTGCATATAAGCCTTTAAAATTAGCACTTTTGATTTTTCACATTTCATGTCCCATAGACTTTAACAGTGTTTGCATGTTCAAACAAGCTTTTTGCACGTGTGCACGAGTAGGGATGAGCCGAACACCCCGTATTTGCACGGGTGTTCAGCTCATCCCTAATCTTGGCCTAACTAGATATGAGACATCTTTGGTACCCTCAGGCAGAGGAGAACAGAAGCCTTATTTCCCTTCCCACGTTTCTCCCGCTCTACCCCATTCCCTACCTCCATGAGCTAAATTACCTTACCCTCTGTAAAGCTGGATTCACACCTATGCATTTTTTGTGCTTTTTGCAGATTTGCACTACAGAACGTGTTCTATAGGAAACCATGTTAAATGGACTGCAGTGCAAATCTGCAAAATGCAAAAAGCACTAAGACTTGATTCACACCTATGCAGTTTTAGTGCTTTTTGCAGATTTGCACTACAGTCCATTTAACATTGTTTCCTATGGAACA
Source organism: Lithobates pipiens (assembly GCF_037356315.1). Taxonomy (NCBI): domain Eukaryota; kingdom Metazoa; phylum Chordata; class Amphibia; order Anura; family Ranidae; genus Lithobates; species Lithobates pipiens. The sequence goes on along the minus strand of NW_027507685.1, from coordinate 65,305,287 downwards.
CGTTCCGTAGAGCAAATCTGCAAAAAGCACTAAAAATGCATAGGTGTGAATCCAGCCTAAGATCTAACTTCTGGTCCCTCTTTTGCCGCGTACACACGATCAAACAATCCGGTGGAAAAGTCCGGCAAACTCCAGTCCGGCGTTGCACACCAATCTATCCGTCGGACTCGCATTTCGGCGAACAATCCGGCCGTGTGTGTGCCAGTCCGCCGTACTTTTGAAATGAGCGGACTTTTCCCGCCCGGAGAAAAGTCCGCTAATTTCGAGCAGGTCTCCAAGTAGGCATGGGCCCGCGAAGGAGACGTCGCTGGCCCCGCCGCCTGGTATGGACTTAAAGGGGAACCCCAACGCCGAAAAAAAAATCGGCGTGGGGGTCCCCCCCAAGTCCACAACAGACCCTTGTCCGAGCACGCTACCCGGCCGGCCGGCCAGGAAAGGGGGGCGAGCGAGCACCCCCACTCCTGAGCCGTACCAGGCCGCGTGCCCTCAACATGGGGGGTGCCTTGGGGAAGGGGGGGCCGCGCTGCCCCCCCACCCCAAAGCACCTTGTCCCCATGTTGATGAGGACAAGGGCCTCTTCCCGACAACCCTGGCCGTTGGTTGTCGGGGTCTGCGGGCGGGGGGCTTATCGGAATCCGGGAGCCCCCTTTAATAAGGGGGCCCCCGGATACCGGCCCCCCACCCTATGTGAATGAGTATGGGGTACAATGTACCCCTACCCATTCACCTGTAAAATAAAAGTACAAAAAAAACTAAAAAAAATATTGCACAGCTCCGGGGGTCTTCCGGCCGGACTCCTCCGCTATCTTCTTGTAGCTCTTTTGCTAGCGGAGGAGTCCGGCTTTCTTCCTCGCCGCCGGCCTCTTCTTCCGACTTCGGGGGTCTTGTCCCCCTCTTCGGTTTTTCCACCGGGCCACCGCGCCTTCTTATAGCTCTTTTACAGGCGGTGGCCCGGTCTTCTGTCGCCGCCGCCGCCTTCTTCTTCTTCTCCAGGAGATGTTGACTCGTCGATCTCTCCGGCCGCAATGCCAGGGACGCGCTGCGCGGCCAGTTATATAGGGACAAGGGGCGGTGTCACATGGCTTTATGTCACATGGTGACCCCGCCCCCTTACGATGTCACAGTCCCCATGTGACATAAAGCCATAGAAGGAAGAAGGAAGAAGGAAGAAAGAAGAAAGAAGAAGGCGACGGCGGCGACAGAAGACCGGGCCACCGCCTGTAAAAGAGCTATAAGAAGGCGCGGTGGCCCGGCAGAAGAACCGAAGAGGCCGGCGGCGAGGAAGAAAGCCGGACTCCTCCGCTAGCAAAAGAGCTACAAGAAGATAGCGGAGGAGTCCGGCGAGAAGACCCCCGAAGACGGAAGACCCCCGGAGCTGTGCAATAAAGTATTTTATCTCGTGTGTTGTGTTTTTTTTTGTACTTTTATTTAACAGGTGAATGGGTAGGGGTACATTGTACCCCATACTCATTCACATAGGGTGGGGGGCCGGTATCCGGGGGCCCCCTTATTAAAGGGGGCTCCCGGATTCCGATAAGCCCCCCGCCCGCAGACCCCGACAACCAACGGCCAGGGTTGTCGGGAAGAGGCCCTTGTCCTCATCAACATGGGGACAAGGTGCTTTGGGGTGGGGGGGGGGCGCGCGGCCCCCCCTTCCCCAAGGCACCCCCCATGTTGAGGGCACGCGGCCTGGTATGGCTCAGGAGGGGGGCGCTCGCTCGCCCCCCTTTCCTGGCCGGCCGGGTAGAGTGCTCGGACAAGGGTCTGTTGTGGACTTGGGGGGGACCCCCACGCCGATTTTTTTCGGCGTTGGGGTTCCCCTTTAAGTCCATACCAGGCGGCGGGGCCAGCGACGTCTCCTTCGCGGGCCCCGCCTACCTGGAGACACGCTCAAAATGAGCGGACTTTTCTCCGCGTGTGTGGGCGAGTCCGTTCATTTTGAAAGTACGGCGGACTTAGTACGGCGGACTTAGTACGCCGTATTAGTCCGCTGAAAAAGTGCCGTGTGTGGGCAAGTAGCCCGTTTGGAAATTCCGACGGACAGTCTGGCGGAAGTCCGCCAGACTAAGTACGTCGGACAGACGGCTACGTGTGTACGCGGCTTTTCCCCCTCATAACAGCTGCTGTCTGGGAACAGCGGATAAGGCAGGATAAAAAAAAACGGATGAAATTATTACTGTATCTCAATCATTTCTAGTCTACTCCTATTACTCTGAAGGATCTTGAAGTTTATCAGTTTACTTTGTGAAGCTCCCCACACATTTATTTCTTTGATTTTTTTGACATGTATTCACTATGCCCTGTGAGTAGGCACTGCTGTTTCTGTTGCTGTGTGTGAGGAAGGATCTTCATAAAGTAAATTTGAAGATCCCCAAATTTAGGGAAAAGTAGTAGCAACTGCACTACGGCTGCACTGTATTGTGTACACCACCAGAAGTGTAGTAGAAACAGTACACCACAGAATGCACTGTAGATATAGGCTACACTGGATGCAGAGTATATATACAGTATATACACACAAAACTGTGTGTGTGTGTGTGTATATAATTACTACACCTCCTGACTTGTATTAGAAATAGCGCTCCACGGAATGCACTGTAGATATAGGCTACACTGGATGCAGAGTGTATATATATATATATATATGTACACATACATACACACACGACTGTATTATATATATATATATTAATATGCTGCCTGAAGTATATTAGAATTAGTACACCACAGAATACACTTTAGATATAGGCTACACTGGATGTAGAGTATATATTATATATATATATATATATATATATATATACTCTACATCCAGTGTAGCCTATATATATATATATATATATATATATATATATACACACACACACACACTAGAATGACTGTATGCAATATATATATATATATATATATATATATATATATCTCAAATACACTGCCACTAACTGAATAACCTGCCTGCTTAATCTAACTCAAGCTATCTCTCCGTCCACACCAACAACACTACACAGGGCCGCCGTGTAGGCAGCCTTATATAGTGTGGGGTGTGTACTTAGTCCCCCCAGGTCATTATTGACCAAAGGCACCCTGCCTTTGGCCAATTATGGCTCTCTTAGCAAAGGGTGCTGGGATTGGCCAAAGCATGCAGGTCAGGTTTGTTGAATTTGGATATAGTCTCCTTTGCTTGATGGATAAGCTCTTGCATTTCCTCTATTCTTTTAATACGTTGGAGCCATTCCTTTAAAGTTGGGGGGGGGGGGGGTCGAGAGCTCGTCATTAGAATGGTATGCATAATTTGGCTGCCTTTACCATATGTATGGCTAGGGAGCAAAAATTATGTTTTTTTTTTTTGGAATCGAGGAGTGATGCAGTAGGAATTGTGCTGGGGAGTAATCTAAAGAGTGTGTTGTGACTTGGGTGGAGAGGCAATGCACTTCCTTCCAGAAGTGATGGATTAGTGGACAAAGCCACTGTATGTGTGGGAGCGAGCCTTCAGTCTCATTGTAGCACCAGGACTTAGGCAAATTTGTAGGTTAAATGTTGTGGAGTTTAAGGGGTGTCCTATACCATATTGAAACAATTTTGAATCCATTTTCTTGTGTTGATACATTGATTGTTCCCTTGTGAATGTTTGTATATATATTTTCCCAATCCTCTTCTGTAAGGTCTAGGGCCAGCTCCTGTTCCCATCTGTGGTTCGCTTTACTGGATTTGGTGTTATGATCTGAGAACAGCATTGCATATGTATCTGAAATTAAGTGTCTGTGAATCTCTTTTGTTGCATATCGCTTTGAATGGTGTGTATTGGCAGGGCCACGCTGGGAATAGGGTTATGCCAAAGTACAAGAGATTGTAGGATTCCAAGTGTACACTCAAGTGGGAAAACATTAAATCAGGACAGAAATTGATGTCCCCATTCAAGAGGTCAGGCAATAGATTGGTACCCAACCCAGTCAAATCAGGTGTGTGTCATCATGTTTTTGAGCAGCCAGTCATAAACATAAAATGTGATGATCAGACTATCATTCCAGTATGTATCTTAGCATTTCCATAAGCAAAAATGCTTGGCGTGGGCAGGCCTTCATGCTTTTTCCATTCAGAAAGGTGAGGAAAGTAAGATAGTCATTCATGTATTATGGTTAGGTAGTGTGTTGGCAATCCTTGGCATCAAGAAACTATGAAACTCAACTCCACTTCTACATTCAATACTCATGTGGCTTGTGTTTTTTGGCAAATTGTGAACCATTGTGACGGCATGCAAAGAGTTTCTCGTATAAAGTTGCAGCAATAATACTATGGAAAATTGTTCCCCAGCACTTCCTAGTTCTATGCTGCCTAGGTGGTCCAGAAACATCTTCATTCTACATGGATACATGGAAATGCTGAATAATAACGATAGAGGCATTAGATTCAGTTATGAAGCCAGTAGGGAAGGGGTTAATTTCTTGGACTTGAATATTAGAGTGAGTGGAGATAGTTTCATCACATCCACTTTTTTCAAGTCCACAGACAGAAATTCTTATATTCCCTTGGGGAGTTGTCATCAGGACTCTTGGCTTAAGTCCGTTCCCCTGGGGCAATTCTTGCGCCTAAGGAGAAACTGTTCTGAAATTACTAAGTTTGACGAACAAGCCATGGTTTTATCTCAGCGTTTTCGGGAGAAGGGGTATGCAACAGACCTATTAACCGAGGCGTTTCACAACACACGAAATAGAGATAGGTCAAGTCTGCTGACAGAAAGGGGGACTGTTAGGAACGAGAATGGGATGGTATTGCCCTTTGTCACCACCTTTTCAATGCAGCACCAGAAGGTCAAACAATTGATCCGTAAACACTGGCATGTTTTGACCAGTGATTCGATCTTAGGAACCATTCTACCCGACACATCGAGGGTTATTTTTAAAGGGGCTTCTACGTTGGGTAGTAAGGTTGCCCCCAGTGTGCAAGATCCCCCCGAAAGGAATAGGTGTTTTTTTCAAAATCTCAAAGGGTTTTTCAGATGCAAAAATTGTCAAGTTTGCTCTTGCAATGTGAACAAAAATTCTAAGATTACTGATTTTGTCTCCACAAGCACTCAAAGAAGATATACGGTTGAGCCATTCATCACCTGCTCTTCGGAAGCAGTCGTATATCTCATACAATGCCCTTGCGGACTCCAATACGTAGGGAGGACCAAAAGGGCTCTAAAAGTCAGATTAAACGAGCACATTGCCAATATTAAATGGGGCTTTGACGAGCATCCCCTGTCGAGACATTATGATGAGAAACACGACAGAGATCCCTCTAACACGTTGTATATGGGGATAGACAAATATAAACCACACTGGAGGGGGGGGTGCACTAGTGAGAGAGATCTCACGCTTAGAAATGTCTTGGATACATAGGTTAAAAACTTATGCCCCTTTTGGCATGAACACAGATACTGATGTGAATGCCTTTATAAATAACGCTTAACCTATCGTATGAGTGAAAAAAGTTGTATGAGGTTTGCCAATGATTACTTGATTTCTATTTTGTCTTGGCACACTTGGTTCTATATACAAGTTTATATAACTTTCCTTGTTAACTTAATGGGTCCTGTCAGTGCATTATCTATGCTTTAGTCTGTCACATAGTAATAGATTACTTTTGTATCTAATGGTGTCCCATCTATTATAGGATGGGAGACTAATTAGATTGGCATGTGATTATTTTAATAGCAAGCTATTAGTGGCGCATGATTTTATATTTATAACTTCTTTTAATGCTTTGGGTATTGTATTCATTTGTTTTTACTTGAGTTTATGTACTTTATTGTCAAATTGTGTTTGACGTTAGGACAGGTCCCCTCCTCCTTTGGTTTTGCCCAGCGTCTGGAGACACATAGTGTGGGGATCCGAGTTTGTGGCTCTGTCCCCTTTACGTTGTGGGGGTGGGCGGGGGGTGGGATGTTAAGCTTCCCGCACACCCAGGGGACGAGCCTGTATATTTAATTTTCACTCTTCACATAGTAGTAACGAGGCTTGGCTTAGTGAAGCGCATGCACTTCCTGTTGGGGGAAGCATGAGTGAGGCTTGGCCATGAGAAACGTACGTTCTTCCTGTATAGGAGTGATGTAAGGGACCAGCTTCTGAGCGTGACCTCGAGCTGCACGGGTGGGCGGGGCGTGATCACGGAGTTCCGCATTTGAAGGACGGGTGATCACGCTGATGCGCGTCACTTCCGTCACGTCGACCATTGACCTCGCACCTGATTGGTGAATGATATCGAGGCTTGGTTCCGATTGTAAGCATGAGGCCGAGGAGTTCCTTTTGTCCCCACGGCCCGATTTCTGAGCCTCGGATGCTTGGTGGAACAGTTTGTTCCATCTATTTTGGGTCCCTTTCTAGCCCTAGCGGGGAGAACAATATTAGGATATGAATTAATAAATACTCGTACACGCATCACTTCCGGTGCGCACCCAGAAGTGCGGCTTATGGTGCCAAAATGGAGGAGGTGGCCTGGACCACATTCAACTATAAAATGGAGGCATTATGGCGTGTCACCCGTACCCCAAGACGACGTGATTTATCACGAAACGCGTAGGGCGGTGTGATACACTATGTTTTTGCCTCACTAGAACAACAGCAGAACTTGGATACGCCTTAGGTGTTGCGATCGGCCGACGCTTCCTTTCGGTGATATGCCTGTATTCATTTTAATTCTGTAAGTGCAATTTTTCCTTTTACTTTATTTTAATAAATGGTTTTACACTATATGGAGTGTTTTTCCTTTCTATGGTGAACCATTTTGCCTTCCTGTTGAAATACATCCGAGTTTTGCCTCAAAGCGGAATTGGGTTTGGACGATTCAACCGTGATGCATAGTTTGACCTGATCTTTGAATAAGCCCACCTTACTAGGGCATCTGGTAAGGAGCCAATTTTATTCTTTTGGTGGTGGTGCACTTCGTTTTATTCTACGTTGACACAAGATTCAGAGTCTTTGCACTTCTTTTATGGACACGTGAAAGTCTTTTGGTGTAGAGTGCAATGGCACTTATATTTTGCTTCTTTGTATTCCCACAAGGACTATTATAATGAGGACATATTAACCATTTATGCACGTTTTTTAATTTCTTTTGTGTTTATTCTGAGCATTATTATTATCAAAACTCACTGTTTATGCATTTAATAACATCATTTTAGTGTCATTGTTATAGATTTATCACTATATGTGGTGTGTTAAGTATGATACACAATAGGTTTGATGTGTATGGTATTCTCATGTAATATTGCACATGTTTATTCTTCACTTTATTTGGGGGAGATGTTCAAATCCTAATATGAGATATTAGAGATTGCGCAGTTTTTTTCTTTTTTCTACATCTTCATTCTTATCTGTCTAGCTCTAGCTGGGCAACTTGTGAGGAATCCAATTCTTTGCTATTTTTAGACATCTCAGCCTGCGAAAACTAATTTCAAGGAGGTGGCGCTCCGTGTGCCACTCCCCCAATTTAACACAACTAGAGGATGATAAAATAAAATGGAATCGGTATACACAGGTTTACTTCTCCTGAGAGATATTAAAGGAACACTCTAACCACCATGACCACTACAGTGATTTGAAGTGGTCATGGTGGTAGCAGTCAGTATGTGCAGCACTTCTGCTTGAAACAGGTAGGGGGCTGAGAAGAGGGGAAGGTTTGGGGGGGGGTTGCTGAGAGATGGAAAGGCTGAGAGGGGGGAGGGCGAGAGAGAGAGGAATGAGGGGGAGATGACAGATCCCTAGCCCTGTCCCTGTCTGCATTTCCTCCTCTGTCCCATTGTACCAGAGTCTATCTGGAGCCTGCAGGTCTGTGTGTGTATGATGATGGTACAGTACCCTTCATTCCATGCCAGTCTTTCTTGTGAGCATTCAGCTGCTCCGGACCATCCTCTGTTGCTCAAGTCAGCCTGTCCTCGCTCCGGGCTTGGAAGTTGGAGCAATCCATGTTGCTCTGGAAGCACAGGGTATGTTACGCTGCGCCTGCCCCGCTGCTTCTCGCCTCTTCAGGGACAGTGTCAAGGAGGAGGAGGCGGTGCTAGTGGAGCTCTTCTTTTGAGTCCCGGGCTCTCTTGGGGCCACCAGCCTATCTGTCCTTGGCTCGCTGATTACTGCCATGTGTGGGGAAGGATGCATGGCTGGCGGCCCCCTGCAACCCAAGGGCGATACGGTGCTGATTGCTGCAGTAGTGCCACCAGCCCCACACCTATTTGCCCCCATTAGATGGCCATCACACTGGGGACAGTACACCAGCAGCCCTGCAGCTGGGATATTGCCCCCCCACTTGCGGGTGCCTGGGAGCCGTAGCTGAAATGCTGCAGGCTACCGCACCTCGCGGGAGACTTGGGATGTCTGCATCAGGTTCACTTGAAATATTTTGCCTTAAAATGTAATCATTTAATATTATTAAAGATCAATCCCATTTAGAATATAGTAGGGAAGATTTAAAAAAAAAAAAAGCACTTGAACTCTAGGGTTCCTTGAGCAATAAGCTTATTCTGCATCTCAGACAATTTACTACTGAATCTTGACATGTTCCTTTTAGCTATATGTAAGAGGGAGATTCTTTTCACTGATCACCAATGTAAGAAACATTCTTACCACTGCACAGCAGTGAGGATCCTTTACTCACTGACCACCAGTGGAAAGGGACTATTCACCCAAGGAACACCAGTGTAAACAACATTCTTCCCACTAACCATCAATGTAAGGAGCATTCTTTCTACTAACCCCTAGTGTAAAAGGACCCTTCTCCATGTAAAGGGACTCTTCACCTAAAGACCAGTAATTTAAGATTCTGTTTACAGTTTCTTATCTGATCATTAGCCTAGTCTTATGACATCATGCACAGGTCTCTCTCTCTCTCACTCTCGTGAGGGTTTGCCAGGAAGGGAGGGGGGATGAGTCATAAGAGGGCTAATGAGAGCTGTAGAGCTGGAGGTGTGCCTCTGTGTAAATCCAGGAAGTGAACAGGCAGCAGCTTCAGTTGCCCACTGTTAAAATGTTGCAACCAGACTCGGTGAAGGGAGATTTCTGCAGCATATTTGGCAAGTACAGAATCACAGTATAAATAAATTTAATATACAAAGTGGTTGGAGGGAAGCTTCAGAATGGCAAAGATGTTTTTATTACAAATTATGTGAGCAGACTGCAGTTCCTCTTTAATAGTCCTGTAATCAATTTTTAATGAAACGGTTTCTTATTGTGGTTTTTGACCACCTTGTTACAACCTCCATGAGCTCCCAAAAAACTTTCCTTTTGCTTACTTCTGTTTGTTTGGAACAAGCAGTGCACACTAGTTGTGGTCATATGCACTTCTCTATGTACACTATATATCCTATAGTCCCTAGTCTATCTCAGAAGCAAGCAAGAGAGGGTGGCTACATTCCTACATACAGTGGGACCATGGATAACAAATTTAGACCCTCTAAGGCTGGATTCACACCTCTGCAAAATGCGAAAAGCATTAAAAGTGCATATTTGCAAATCTGCAAAACGCAAAAAGCAGTAAAACTGCATAGGTGTGAATCCAGCCTAAGAGGACGTTTGATCAAAGCAGGAACAAAAAAAAAAAAGTCTGGAGATTGAGGAGGCTGAGACCCTTATGCTGCGTACACACGATCTGACATTCCGACAACGAAATCCTGGGATTTTTTTTCTGACGGATGTTGGCTCAAGCTTGTCTTGCATACACACGATCGCACAAATGTCAGAAATTCTGATCGTCAAGAACGCAGTGATGTAAAACACATACGACGAGACGAGAAAAATTAAGTTAAATAGCCAGTGAGGCTCTTCTGCTCGATTCCGAGCATGCGTGGACATTTGTGCGTCGGAATGGTGTACACACGCTCGGAATTTCCGACAAAGGATTTTGCTGTCGGATAAATCTGAGATCCAGCTCTCAAATTTTTGTTGTTGAAAATTCCGACAGAAAATGTCCGATGGAGCCTACACACGATCGGAATTTCCAATAACATGCTCCAATTGAACATTTGTTGTCGGGAAATCTAATTGTGTACGCAGCATTAGAAGGGACTTTGAGTTAGGAATACATACCCAAGTTGATTTTTTTAAAACCAGAGATTAGCGTCACATTAGGCCAAGATTGATGGGGGATTCATGGGCAAAGCATAAACAATTTGCAAAAGAGGTCAGTTTGTAATCAAGTAAAGCCTTTATTACTCAAGGGTCCATTTTAATGTTTTCATCCAAGATTCACACAACTTTGAACCAAGTTTCACAATTTTTCAAAATGAAAAATGTGTGAATCCAAGATTAACACACTGATAAATAGCCCCCTATATACATACATTATAAACAAGGTTCTAGTGTTGGTTTGGATACTGACACAAACAGTTGATTTTGAGAATCTTTTCATTGATCATTAAAAACACACATATTAATGATTATCTAGAAATTGATAGCCTTTATTGAGTACAGTGCAACTTTAGATAATTCCAGAAGTGTATGCTGCATACATGTATTAAACTTGTACAGCTTCCATTTCTTAAGAGAGTGTAAAATCACCATAGCAAGTATACAATATTTAATATCCTGCTCTACACACGGATACCTATTATTAAACAGGATTTTTGTTATAAACAGAAATTCTTCGCCTGCATCAGGACCCTTTTTGTACTGACCCAGAGGTGTCCATCCTTTGTGCATTTGGTGGTATTCAAAATTGAGCCGATTACACATATAGTGCCCACTGCTGGTAAAATATGGTACCACGGCTCCTCCAATAATTAAATTCTATGTGGGGGAATTCATTTAAACAGAATCTGGAACAGCTGTACTTCGTAACCAATCAGCTTCCAACGTCAGCTTGTTGAGTTTAACTTTGAAAATGAAATCTAGAAGTTGATCGGTTGCCATGCACATCTATTCCAGTCTTAATAAATTCCCCTCTGTGTATTTTATCAGATGAGGAGGGATTTATGACTGCAATAGTGGAACAAAGTTGCCCTTTCCAATTAAAATAGATTTCCTAGGAAAATGCACATCCCCTATGTCATTGCTGCCCTTTTGTGCAGAAACATGAGGAGGTCCCCACCTTTCAGAATCTGCTAGTACCCATCAGAAAGCTTTTGGTTTTTAAGGGTCAAATGCAATATTTTAATAAAAGCAGATACCAATGCATGTGAAACTTGCATTACGGTAAAAAAAAAAAAAAAAAAAAAACTTTAAGCTGTATAAAGAAGGAATCCTGCTGTGTTACTACATGGTATGGTCCAAAACTAATCAAAGATTTCCAGTTTCTCGGCGGGCCATTTTCCAAAAATGTGAGATTTAGATGGTGAATTTACATTATTTTTTGAAATCCCCCTAATTCCATCTAAATGTTCTCTCAAAGTCCATGATATTACTGTTCTATACATCTAAAACGTCAAGCATGGCTTGGGTATGTATAAGCGACCTAGGGGGTTATTTACAAAAGGAAAATCCACTTTCAACTACAAGTGCAGTCGCTGTAAATCCGAGGGGGACATGCAAGGAAAATAAAAAACAGCATTTTAGCTTGCACATGATTGGAGGATAAAATCAGCAGAGCTTTCCCCTCAGATTTACAGCGGCTGCACTTCCAAGTGCACTTGTAGTGCAAAGTGGATTTGCTTTTAGTAAATAACCCCCCTAGTGTCTGCCCTGTCTGCACCGAGATGTAATTGGTGGTATTGCTGTGTAGACCATGCAAAGAGGAGGAAATGCTCCTACTTGGGTGCTTTGCATTGGGCTCTGCAAAACGACCAAACACTGAGACACTGCTTGTAGATTTTAATGTATCATATCAACAAAGGAAGGATGTTTTAATTGTACTGAGTACAGCCTGATGCAGGCCATCTACAGTACACCTACATGTAAAATACTGACACACAACAGAACAAAGTTTGTTTGCTTTCACATGTACAAATTTTACTCTTTAAATCTGTCAGAACCAATATATGGGAGCTGTCCCACAATTTGGAAGTCACTGACCTGGAAAGGGCATGTTCACATCAGCTTTTAAGACAGCCCTGGAACTAAACATCATACCATTGTCCTTTGGTCTTGCACACATGGGCATTAAAATGATGGCTTAGGTTATGCACATATGGGCATTAAATGGAGGCTTGGATCTCTTTCCTGGAATCTAATGCGTGTTCCCCAAACATAGAGCATTAAAAAAAAAAAAAAAATATATGAAGTTATGGCTCAATAGAAAAACTTCACTTTGCATTGCTCTGCAAAGCTGCTTGCAGTGTCTAGACTGTGCTTGATGCTGCAGGCATATTTACTTTTAGAACTCCCTGTGCCTGGAGGGCATTTGAAAACCAAAGGACATGCCATAGATGCAGACTAATACTAAACAAAACTAAGGGCTGGTTCACACTTTCTGCATAGTAAAACACTGTTTCACTGTGCAGAAGGTACCAGTTTTGGCCAACGGTACCTTGAACTTTTTTTTCTCTATTCACATATCGTGATGTGACATTCCATTTATTTTTATACACAGCAGCTGAGCTGCAGTCCATATAAATAGACAGAAATTCAGCCTTTGGATAAGCTGTGATGCAGAAATCTGCAACATGTGTGCATTTCTCCATACCAAGTGGCAGCTCACCCCAGAGGCTGCATTTAAGTGGGAATTGCACCCTTGCAGGGATCGGCATTTTCGTAGTGCAGAAAAATGGTGATCTTTGCAAAAGTGTAAATGAGCCCTGCCTGTTGTTCAACAAGCCTAGAGGTCTACGGATGCACACAGGCTTTAAAAATTATAGGATTGATGCTCATTTCTAATGCGTATACACAGTGCTCCCTGAATTCTGGTTGTATCTTTAATTTGCTTGGGCTTTACTTTATTTAAACACAGGAGAAATTGATCTTAGTAACAATATCAATTTCTCTTGCAAGTGTTTAGATGCATTCAGATTATCCAAGTACCCCCTGGACACACAGATTTATTTTTTATTTTTTCTAAAAGTAGATAAAGTGAATGCAATTAAATGCACAGTGCAGATCATACAGTTCAAAATCATCACATGCCTTTATTTGAAATTAGAAATGTCCTATAAATGCATATAATTGCATGCCCATGTGAATGAGGCTTGAAGAGTGCACTAAGCCAAATGGTTCTATACAAACAAGCACTTAGGGAAGAGTTATTTTTGCTCCTATTTGAGTTTTGACTTTGTGGCAGCTGTTCCTGTCAATGGCTTCCAAAGTGGTACTGGCAATACAGCTGATGCGGGAGATTTAAACACAACCACTACTAGGTGCATGGAGCACTTACATGTACTCTTCCTCATATAGTTACATGTCCCAAAGTAAGAGATCTGTCATTGGGTTTTTGCAGACTACCAACAAATGTTGCTCTACCGAAGTATTAGTAAAACATGGGGAGGATTTACCGAAACTGGCGAGTGCAAAATCTGGTGAAGCTCTACACAGAAACGAATCAGCTTCCACGTTTTATTGTCAGAACCTAATTTAACAAGCTGAAGTTAGAAGCTGATAGGCTACCATGCCCAGCTTCACCAGATTCTGAGTGCGCCAGTTTTATTAAATCCTTACATATATTCTGGCAGCAGAACAAACAGCGGTGGAGCAGGCACATTGAGCGATTTGACACAAATAGCAATTGCTTAATAAAATAACACTGTATGTTTTATCAAGAAACGGGATTAATACAAACAACCAAAAATTAACTAACTATCTATGTTCCCAAAACACCAGTCATAAGCAGTTAGATTCATAAAAACCTTTTTATAGGTAGGACTTGTTAAATGGAAATTTTGAGTAATAGAACATGATTATTTGAAAAAAATAGTAAATACTGTAAATACATTGACAAAAGACAAGTCACCCTATATACTTACTCAATATCTCTGCTATTGATATAACTTCACTAAGCAGATTGCACTAAGTCATATCAATTCTTGATAAGAATTTTGTTCAATAAAGGAATATATAACAGTCAGAAGAGGCATATGACATTAATGTATGTACTGCATACTGTATGTCTCCACTTCAATATGTACAGATGTCAATCACAGTAAAAAGGTGCAATCCCTCTGAGTAAATAAATTGCATCTTAGATATTATAAGCAAATGAACATGAGTAAGAAAATACTAATTTGTAATAACTTGATCATGTTTAGCCAATAATAAGAATCTGGTAGCTCATTGACGATTCAGAGTTTCCATCATGGTCTTCCTTAAGCTGTAACCTACCATAAAAAGAAGAATATATATATGATAATTCTGCAATAATAAAAAAAAAGATATATCAGTAAGGGTTATTTACAATGCTCAGATTGAAAGCTGACCTCTATGCAGATATAATAGGATTTTTTTGTCATACTTACCTGTAAAATCCTTTTCTTCATGTACATCATGGGACACCGAGTTAGGCTAATATTCCTTACCTACTGGGGTATACGTTCTCTCCAGGTGAATGGACACTGGTACACCAAAGGTCTACAGACAGGAAGTGATCCCCTATATAACTCCTCCTACACAGGAAGCACAGTTTTGTAGCAAGCACTGAATCCTCAAAATAAAGTGGAGAGCTCTCTGTGTCCTATGATGTACTCAAAGAAAAGGATTTTACAGGGAAGTATGATGTAAAAATCCTATTTTCTTTTTCATACATCAAGGGACACAGAGTCAGGCTAATGTTCATTACTTACTGGGATATCCCAGAGCAATAGCCTTGAGGGGAGGGAGACACCCTGCCAAACAATAGCCATCAGAACTTATACGGCAGCCCGCAGTACACTGTGTCCGAAAGCCAAATACTCGGCTGCTCGAACATCCATTTGATACAAATTTGTGAACATATGCACTGAAGACCAGGTAGCAGCCTTACAAATCCACAGATACCTGATGGCGAAAAGCCCAGGAGGTTCCTACACCCCTGGTAGAATGAGCTTTTGCCCTAAATGGAGGAGCTTTATCTTTCAGACCGTAGGCCTGAATGACCAATTGATGGACCCAATTGGCAATGGAAGCTTTGGAAGTTGCATGCCCTTTCTTGGGTCCTTTTGGTAAAACAAAAAAGGAGGCTGGATATATAGAAACTAAAAAAAAACTGACTTTAAAGGCACACGGGTAAGCCATATAAAAGTAATTAAGGTTTATTTGTAGAAAAATTTTAAAAAGGATTATTTATACATAACATTTATAAAACTGTTATTATATGAACCACACAGATTCTGACAACACTTCCAAGATAAACAGATTATATTGATACACCCAATGGTACAGTGGTTGAAGTCCCAGTGATGGTAACCAATTCAGGATGTAGATGTGGAGTGGTTAGAGTCAGGGTGTGAATCCAATTACAAAAATGTTCACTCTACATGTTGCGCGTAAGAGTACGGTTCTTCAGGAGCACATAGAGTATTGTATGTAAATAAATTTGCCGCCTGACTTAAGGGAGGTAGATAAGTAACCAACCAGTCCAGGATGTAGAGTCATAAAATCAGCCGCAGAGGTTTGACGTTTGTGGTTTGCTGGTAAGCAAAAAAGTTTTTTGTATATGGATCTACCCAGGAAGAAATTGTAAGCACACAGCTAGACAGACACAAATGCTGGTAGTGTGAACCAGCCTCTGTAAATCAGAGTGACAGGACTGTCCAAAAATAGCTTTGGGCTCAAAAAAAGAGAGAGGATGCAGCAGACCACAACTGGATACCAGGAGATACACACACTATACGGGATGCTTTTGAACCTTGGGAGGTACCATCCTCTCTTTAGCCTCCCAGTGAATGGGAGGCTAAAGGCCTTTGAAAGAACACCGATAGGGCCTAAAACTTGACCTCTGATTGTATTCAAAGCCAATTTGATTTCCACAGCTGACTGTAGAAAAGAGAATTCTCCTAATCACATATTTCCTAGGATGCCATTTTCTGGCTTCACATCTAGCGCTATAAGTCTTCCAGACCTCATGTTAAATTTTCCTAGTGACCGCTTTTATAGCATTCACTAGGGTAGACACTACAGATCCCGAGATGCTACGGTCCTTAAACACCCTGCCTTAAGCATGCCCAAGGAGATGAGCACATTGGATAATCCAGGGCTTTTCCTCTTTTGGTCCAGGCCAACAAGATTTCTTGTTGTAAAGGCCTGGAATGGAACTGGGCATAAGGCACTGCCTCCAAGGAGATTACCATCCTCACTAGAAGACGCATACAGAGCCGAATGGAGGATTGTCTGGTGCCCCTTATCTGATGCACCGTAACCTTCAGAGCACAGATCCTTATGGGTGACAAGAATATTCTTGCTTGAACCGTATCTAGGATCAGACCTAAATACTTTAGACTTTGAGCTAGTTTCAAGGCGGTCTTTTCGCTATTTATGATCCAGCCTAAGCTTTTCAAATACTGCACTGTGCATGTTATGCTCTGTTCTAGAGCCTGTAATGAGTGATATCTGAGTAGGAGATTGCCCAGATACCCGAGCACCAGGGTCCCTTGGGCCCTTAAAAGACCCAGTACTGGTGCTACGACCTTTGTGAACACCTGGGGAGCTGTAGCTAGCCCGAATGGTAGAGCCACAAACTGAAAATGATGTTCCTCTACTGCAAAAGGTAGGAACCTCTGATGAGGCTGAAAGATAGGTACGTGTAAATACACGTCTTTTATATTGATGGAGGCTAGAAAGTCTCCCCTCTGGAGTGAAGTTACTACTGAGCAAACAGACTCCATCCAAAAAGGACTGCATCAGTAGATACTTGTTAAGGATCTTAGGTCCAAAATGGGCCTTGTGTCCCCATTTGGTTTCTGAATCGTAAACAGGTTTGAGTAAAACCCTGTGCCCTTTCGGATACTGAAACCTCTACAATCACTCCTTGATGTACTAGATGATGTAGTGCCTGAAGCAATAAGTTCCTTTTGGAGGATCCGAGGGAACTCTGGATCTTAAAAACCTCTAAGGGGGGAACCCCCAGCAACTCTAGCTTGTAACCGCGAGATATAATTGATATAACCCATTTGTCCTGAATTATTGTTCTCCAAATGTCCGTAAAGTGCAGCAGCCTTCCCCACACTCAATGGAGTGGGGGCGTCCCCTCAAAATGAGAGCTTGGTTGCTGGGTTTAGAAGAATATTGGACCCAGGGCCTCTTCTGGCCTTGGCCCTGCGGCTTGCCCCTGGTCCTAGCGTCCGGTTGGCGGTGGAACCGCCTTGACACTGAGACATTGGAGGAAGCAGTCCCTAAGGTTTTAAACGAGGGATGTCTGGTGCTTTTCTTCACGAGTAGAGAACTCTTCCCTCTGGAGATCTTTTGGATATATTTTTCAAAATGATCACCAAATAAACATTCCCAATGAAAAGGGAAACGTGCCAATAACTTTTTATAAGGAAGCTCGGCTGACCAGTTCTTAAGCCATAAGAGTCTGCGCCTATGTACAGACGAGAGAGCCAAATGAGAAACCTGCTGTATTGAATCCTTTAAGGTGTCAATAGCAAAACACAGCGCTCGAGAAATATTCGTCTAAGGGTCCTTTTACACAGGGCGGATCAGTGCTGATCTGCCCAGTGGATATCCGCTTGCTCAGCAGGGATCACCGGAGCAATCTCCGTTGAGCAGGCAGAGGACAGGTCTGTCTCTGCACACTGCGCAGGGACGGACTTGTCACAGCGGCACTCTCCCCTATGGGAGATCGGGTCACGACGGATCGCAGTGTTCGCCGTCACCCGATTCCAATGACAGATGGAAAATTGCTTTTTCCTCCATCACACTTTTCGGAGCGGATTGGCTCGGATGTCAGCGGACATGTTACCGCTGACATCTGACGCTCCATAGACCTCTATAGAGCATCCGTTCAGGTCTGCCTGAAAAACTGACAGGTGGACCTGAACCGATCGTCTGTGTGAAAGGGGCCTTACTTTCAGGCCTATAAGGCCGTTTGATCTGATCCTTCACTGACTGGCAGATACCAATTGCTTCAACAGCTGGCTGAATAGCTGAACAGGCCAAACAAAAGGAATCCTTTAATAATGACTCCAATCCCTTGTCAACAGGGTCTTTCAAATCCTGTGCGTTATCTACTGGACAAGTTAAGTTCTTGTATAAGGAAGAGACTGCTGCATCTCATGCTGGCAAGCTCTATTTTTTTATGCACTTTTCATCCATGGGATACAAAAAGGAAAACCTCTTTGGAGGAAAAAAAATTTTAAATCAGCATACATCCCCTGTTCCAACAGGGGGTGTAGAGGAAAAGCCTATGCGGCCTGAACTGGCCTCAGGGATCCCAAAGTGGACCAGGGGGGCTCAGTCACCAATGCACGAGGCAATGTAGAGAATGAACCATTTCGGTCAGTAGGGATGAGCCGAACACCCCCCTGTTTGGTTTGCATCCAGAACATGCGAAGAGGCAAAAAATTTGTTCGAACACGTGAACGCCGTTAAAGTCTATAGGACATGAATATGAATAATCAAAATTGCTAATTTTAAAGGCTTATATGCATGGTATTGTGATAAAAAGTGTTTGGGGACCTGGGTCCTGCCCCAGGGGTCATGCATCAATGAAAAAAAAAAGTCTTCCGAAATGGCGGTTTTTGAGGGGTCAATGATTTTAATAATGCTTAAAGTGAAACAATAAAAGTAGAATATTCCTTTAAATTTCATATCTGGGGGGTGTCTATAGTATGCCTGTAAGCGGGCGAATGTTTCCCGTGTTTAGAACAGTCTGACAGCAAAATAAAATTTCTAAAGGAAAAAAAAGTAATTTAAAACTACTTGCAGCTATAATGAATTGTCAGTCCAACAATACACATAAAAGTTCATCGATAGAAACGGCATGGAATTTACCCACAGAGGAACCCCGAACCAAAATGGAAAAAATAAAAAAAATAAAAAAATGTGTGGGGGTCCCCCTAAAGCCCCTCCAAAAATCCATACAGGACCCTTATCCGAGCACGCAACCTGGCAGGCTGCGGGAAAAAAAAAAAAAAAAAAAAAAAAAAAGGGGGAGACGAGAGAGCGCCCCCCTCTTGAACTGTACCAAGCCACATTCCTTCAACATTGGGAGGGCGCTTTGGGGTAGCGCCCCCCCCCAAAGTACCTTGCCCCCATGTCGATGTGGGGATGAGGTCCTTCTCCCCAACCCTTGCCCGATGGTCGTGGAAGTCTGTGGGCGAGGGGCTTATTGGCATCTGGAAGCCACCTTTAACAAGGGGACCCCCAATCACGCCCCCGTGTGAATTGGTAATGGGGTACAAATGTACCCCTACCATGTCACACAAAAAAGTGTCAAAAGGGTTAAAAAACATAAGAGATGATTTTTGACAAGTGCTTTATTAATTTCTTCTTCTTTCTTCTGGTCTTCCTTCAGCATTCTTCTTCCTCCATCTTCTTCTTCATCATCATCATCTTTTTCCTCCACTCTTCTCGTCCCGCATCTTGTTCCGGGTTCTTCTCTGCACTGTCCACACGATCCGCCTCAGTGGGAGTCTTCTGCCGTGTGACACTTCTGTTCTTCTGACACTTCTTATATAACGGAGGGTCGAGGCCAACCGATGACCCCGCCCCCCTCTGAGGCATAGGGACTTCCCTATGACTTTCTCCATGATGTCAGAGGGGGCGGCCCATTTACGTTTTAAGCTCCTATGTAACAATCCTGCGAAGTACCTTTAGCCTGCCAAGCAACACTTGGTGACTCACGTGACCTGGGTAAGTAAAGAATGAACCTCTTCAAGTGTCTGTTCAGAGCCTGCTCTGTGTCCCACAGCTGCCTTCTGGAAGCACCGCATGCTTGGCGTACACAGCTTAAATAAGCTGGATGTGCGCCGCAACGTTATGTGCGTGCATGTACTCACGCAAGTGTGTGGTTCCGGCAAACGGTGTGGCTGTATTTGCATATGACGTGAATCCTCGTGCGCCCAGATAAAGGCCACTGTACATGTGCAGTGAAGCTGTGTCCATCATGGCCGCCAAACAAACAACTGCTAAGTTCAGTGGCGCTTTTGCAAATGCACCCTGGTGAACCGGGGGAAATGGTGCACCATCGTGCGCCATCATACAGGTAACAGCCACAAGCAAAATAAGGTACACTTTGCAAACACCCACAGCTAGCCCAAAACTCCTCCGTATGGTCACCACACACAGGCTCTAGCTAACGTGACTGATTTTCCCAATCACTGGGACACCCCACAATAATAAGTAAAGGGGTTTCACTTACCCGTCCAGGCACAGGGCAGCTTAGAAACTAAGAGCCCAAACTTCACCCAGCACGGCGGGTTCCTGTCACTTGAGGACCTTCAAGGACTGGGTACCCTTTTCATGTTTAGGTTTCACTCCCTTGGACCTGTACAGCACCCTGCAGGAATGCCTTAGTGCTGTGGTGTCCAGGATTCCACTTCACGGAGTCCAGCACCCGGAGGCCACATTACAGGCAAAACCTTGCAGGATCTTGAGTCTTCTTTGCGAGACCCGGGTACCATTTATCTAAGCATATAGGCCTGTGTCAAATGGATCCGATCAGTCAATCCCTTGATTTATTTAACAACTGTTTGTGGGACTAGAGACCTGGAGCTCAGAGGGCTCAAACAAACCGTGCCATCCACCTTGCAGACACTGGTAAAGTGCTTCCAGTGTGGGAGGGGTTATATAGGGGATCACTTCCTGTCTGAAGACCTTTGATCTACCAGTGTCCTTTCACCTGGTGATGGAGTATAACCCAGTAGGTAATATTAGCCTGACTGTGTCCCATGATGTATGAAAAAGAAAAAACTGATTCCATTCCGTAATGCAATCATTAAAATCATTACATTTATTTTGAAGACAACAGATATAAGTGCATGAATGTGCCTTGGTAATGGTCTTCTTTAAAGACCCAGGCTGGGACAGTAAGAGTAACCACACTATTGCGCTTTTGTTCTGCACAGTCTAGCTATTAGTCAGTCTAGCTGTGTGGACATGCTTACAGGAGGGGAGATCAAAAAGATATATTACTGTGCCTGCATTGTTCATTGCCAAGTCATAGGCTGGGGTTGTTTCTTATACAAAGTTGTATTGCTTAATTGTAATGTAATCTGCAAGGCATTTCTGACCAGGCAGGGGTGCCTGGATTACAAAACTAACTGAACAGAACTACACATTCTTTTTCAGGTAAAACACTTGGTCAGTTTCTGCTTAAGATTCTATACTTTGAGAAATTAGGTTCAGTGCCTTGTATTGAGGGCTCTAGGGTCTATACAAAACTCTGACCCACACAATTTTCTTGTACCTGAAAACCTAGGAGGTGTTAGCCGTCTAGCTACTGTATATGAGGCCAGTCATAAAATCAATGCGGTAGTAGACTGTCCATTTTGGTCTGCAGCTTGTCATGAATTATGCAGGCTATTTAGTCATGCTCTACTGCAACTGCTTGCACATGAATCTTCAGCTGGTTAACAATTTGTATGCCTGAATTCCTGCTATCTGCTGGTTAAGGCAATCTATATAGACCTTCTTCCAGCGCAAGCACCAAAAATCTATAAAAACTGAAATGGCACACGGATATTGTAAGGCTATTCTATGATATTCATGTACATATAAAATCGTGACTTCAGTTATCCAAGATTTATTAAATAATTTTTTAAAACATTGGGGGAACAATAGAACAATAAACTCTTTAAGGAATTGCTTTTCCATTGAGAATAAACCTACCTCATCTCATCATTTCAAAAAGGGAAACGTAATAATTTTAGTACGTATATCTTATTTTATCATAGTATATTAAAACTCAATTACTAAAATAATTTTCTGGATTTCAAAATCTGCAACTTTCTTTAAAATAATGCCTGGTGATCCTGCTATGGAAGTCCTTGTTGAAGCACTTTCTTTAATAGGGTGGCAATGTTCTGTCCTCTACTCCTCATTGCACCAGTGGAGGCCCGTAATGCAGGGTGCAGGGGTGCCACCCCCCTATCAATGCATTCGGCCCCCTAATTTACATACAGGGCGCCACATGCATGGATTTCAATAGGGTTTTTGTTTTTAGAAGCACATGATTAGAGCCTAAGGCTCTAATTGGCTTAAAAAAAGTGAACCTACCCACTTGAGTGAAATGAGTGAATAGTCGCTAATGTTTTCCCGTTTCTCCTCCCGGCCAATGGGGTCTCAGGAGCCTCTTCCTGATTGGCCGGGAGGAGAAGACGGAGGGGATGCAATCACGGGGGAGAGCCGGTATTCTCCTCCCTGAAACCCAGGGGGATTCCAATGGAGACTACAAGTGGCTATTTCAGCATAGATTATGCAGACGAGGTCCACGGATGTCACCTGCCCTAAGAAATACCATGCAGTAGTTGCTGGAGGGCATGTATACAGCCATGGGTGTCCACAGAACTTTTTTTCGGGGGGGGGGGGGCATCATTTTAGGTCACCCATGCTCCACCCCTATTGACAATGTCACGAAGGGGAGGGGCTTAGTCATGATCACATAAAGCATAGGCATGTGCCCATCACTTGCAGCCTCATTGTGCCCATTAAATGTGGCCTGTACAGTACGGGGGTGTACAGTATGTGTATATCTAGGGGGTGGATTGTATTAGTATTTACAGGAAGGAAGGTGGGCGTATATAGCTCTATATAGGACAGATGATGTATAACTGCAATCAGTGATGGAGGAAGATCTCTACATACAGGAAGGAAGGTGGATATATACAGCTACCTGATATAGAGACCTTCCTCAGTCATCACTGACTGCAGATATACATCATCTGTCCTGTATACAGCTATATATACACAGGACAGATGATGTATATCTGCAGTCAGTAATGATAGAGGAATATAGGAAGGAAGATGGATGTATATAGCTGTATACAGGACAGGATAGGACAAATGATATGAGCTATGTAAAGCACTGCGTAAATTGCGGGCTCTATATAATTACCTGTAATAAAATTTTTTAAAAACATCTGTAGAAATGGGTAGAAAATCTTGTATTTTCGTAAATATATTCAGCTTTGTGACTTTAAAGGATAACAATACTTTTAGTACAATTATCCTTTAAATAGATCCCTTTCCCTAGCAATTCCCTGACATGTTATACTTACCTGTCCACACAGTCTCTTTACCAAAAGTCTCCTGGATGGGATTTATACAGAACAAACTCCATTGGTAAGGACATCTGCTATTTGTCCAAATGGGGGACAGCCATCCATAGATATGAATAGGGATGTATTGTGAAAATTGAAAAAAATACTTACATCCAACTAGAAGAGCTTCTCATAGCAGCTCTCACAGTGAACCACATCCCGATGAATAAAGAGGCTGTCAATTAAATCTCCCATTGGCTTATTGCAAATTCCACACTGGGGGATAAACACACAATGACATAAGATCAGAAGTACATTCATACAAAAGAAAATTGGATTATTGCTCCATAAATTCCATAGACAGAAAAGAGTGTGGATGCGGTGCACCCAAACTTATCACCTGCTATATATAGTACATGAGGAGCCTTCACACATTGTTCTGTACATTGGGAGACAGCCGATGAGCCCTAATCATAGCAAAGGTAATGGAGAGCCTCTGTACACAGATAACATCAGGAGATTCAGTATCTTGATTCTATGTCTGTCTAAGGTTAAAGTGGTTCTGCACCTAAAAAAAAAAATATTAAAAGCCAGCAGCTACTAATATTGCAGTTGCTGACTTTTAATAAATTGACACTTATCTGTCCCAGGGTCCAGCGATGTCGGCGGCAGATGACGAGCAACCGCTCGTCTGTCTGCTGCCCCCGCCGCCATCCTCTGTCAGGGAATCGGGAAGTGAAGCGTTGCGGCTTCACTGCCCGGTTCCCTACTGCACATGCGCGAGTCGCGCTGCGCGTCTCTGCTGGTCCCCGCTGTGTCCTGGGAACTGTGTGTTTCCCAGAACACAACGGGGGGGGGTGGGATGGGCGATGCATCTGCAAGGGTCTGCGGCGGTCTGTCCCGGAAGTGGGTGCAGATACCTGGATTATCCAGGTAACTGCACCCCCCTCCCCCCTGAAAGGTGCCGATTGTGGCACCAGAGGGGGGGGGAGGGATCAGATTAGCAGAACTTCCCCTTTAGGGTGGAGAACCGCTTTAACTATACACATTAGGATTTCCCTTGTTCGGAACACCTGCTTGGCTGCAGTCACTGTTCGGCTGAGGATTTTCCAAGTGGCTAGTCAAACTTTGATCAGAATATTGAAAGAGCCTCTTGGAAAAATCTTGGCTGAACAGTGACCACGGGTGGTGGAAACAGGGCTACCTACTGCTCAAATTTTAGTTACAGTGGTGTGAAAAAGTGTTTCTTCCTCATTTCCTGTTCCTTTGCATGTTTGTCACACTTAAGTGTTTCGGAACATCAAACCAATTTAAACAATAGTCAAGGACAACACAAGTAAACACAAAATGCAATTTGTAAATGAAGGTGTTTATTATTAAAAGGTGAAAAAAAATCCAAACCATCATGGCCCTGTGTGAAAAAGTGATTGCCCCCTTGTTAAAACATACTATAACTGTGGTTGTCCACACCTGAGTTCAATTTCTCTAGCCACACCCAGGCCTGATTATTGCCACACCTGTTCACAATCAAGGCATCACTTAAATAGGAGCTGCTTGACACAGTAAGGTCCACCAGAAGATCCTTAAAAGCTACACATCATGCCGAGACCCAAAGAAATTTGGGAACAATTGAGAAAGAAAGTAATTGAGATCTATCAGTCTGGAAAGGGTTATAAAGCCATTTCCAAAGCTTTGGGAATCCAGCGAACCACAGTGAGAGCCATTATCCACAAATGGCGAAGACATGGAACAGTGGTGAACCTTCCCAGGGGTGGCCGGCCGCCCAAAATTACCCCAAGAGCGCAGCGACGACTCATCCAAGAGGTCACAAAAGACCCCACAACAACGTCCAAGGAACTGCAGGCCTCACTTGCCTCAGTTAAGGTCAGCGTTCATACCTCCACCATCAGGAAAAGACTGGGCAAAAATGGCCTGCATGGCAGAGTTCCAAGGAGAAAACCACTGCTGAGCAAAAAAGAACATCAAAGCTCGTCTCAATTTCTCCACAACACATCTTGATGATCCCCAAGACTTTTGGGACAACATTCTGTGGACCGATGAGACAAAAGTGGAACTCTTTGGAAGGTGTGTGTCCAAGTATATCTGGCGTAGAAGGAACACTGCATTTCATAAAAAGAACATTATACCAACAGTAAAATATGGTGGTGGTAGTGTGATGGTCTGGGGCTGTTTTGCTGCTTCAGGACCTGGAAGACTTGCCGTGATAAAAGGAACTATGAATTCTGCTGTCTACCAAGAGATCCTGAAGGAGAATGTCCAACCATCTGTTCGTGTACTCAAGCTGAAACGAACTTGGGGTCTGCAGCAGGACAATGATCCTAAACACACCAGCAAGTCCACCACCGAATGGCTGAAGAAAAACAAAATGAAGACTTTGGAGTGGCCTAGCCAAAGTCCTGACCTGAATCCTATTGAGATGTTGTGGTATGACCTTAAAAAGGCCGTTCATGCTCGAAAACCCTCTAATGTAATTGAATTAGGACAATTCTGCAAAGACGAGTGGGCCAAAATTCCTCCAGGACGCTGTAAAAGCCTCATTGCACGTTATCGCAAACGCTTGGTTGCAGTTGTTGCTGCTAAGGGTGGCCCAACCAGTTATTAGGTTTAGGGGGCAATCACTTTTTCACACAGGGCCATGATGGTTTGGATTTTTTTTCACCTTTAATAATAAACACCTTCATTTACAAATTGCATTTTGTGTTTACTTGTGTTGTCCTTGACTATTGTTTAAATTGGTTTGATGTTCCGAAACACTTAAGTGTGACAAACATGCAAAGGAACAGGAAATGAGGAAGGGGGGCAAACACTTTTTCACACCACTGTAATTCTGCAGGAATTGGTAAAAATGTATGGCCAGCAAAACTTCATAAGCTTAGCAATATATACACAGATCCAGGTTTTTTTTTTCAGCGGGAATGTGGGGGAACGCAGTTCCAGCACCTCCAGCATGGACTGTATGAAATGGTAAGGGGTGCTGGGGTGTGTTGCAGGGTCTATTGATGCTGGCTGCTGAGAGATCTATTCTACCTGGAGGGGATCTATTTTTGCAGGGGGGTCTAGTCTTACTCATGTTGGAACCTATTGTTGATGGGGGTAAGTTATGGCTAGGAGAGATCTACTGTTGAGAGGAGGGACTATTGATGCTGGAGAGTCTATTGATGCTGGCTTTGAGGAGATCTGTTGCTGCTGGGAGTTTTTTTTTGGATGGCCCATTTTTAATGGGCGGGGGGGGGGGGGGGGTCTGTTGTTGCTAGAGGGGGCTTTGTTGTTACTGGCTACAGGGGAGCTATTTTACTGCTTTTCTTGTTATCATTAACAAATTATATACAAAATTATCACCACAAAATTATACTTGTTTCTGTATTCTCTATAAGGGCAGTAATGGGAGGTAGGTAGAGGGTGCTCGGAGTTGGGTAGAGGTGAAGAAAAGGGGTGACTCAGAAAGGGGGAGTTCCTGCACCTATTCTCTGAGAAAAAAAAGCCCTGCACACATCAGAGGAGATGGTGCTTGGCAGAGCTGGATCTTTAACCACTTCAGGACCTCCGTATTGCCAATGTACGTCAGCACAATGGCACAGGCAGGCACAATCACGTAGATGTACGTGAATGCCTTCCAGCGGGTGGGGGGTCCGATCGGACCCCCTCCCGCTGGATATGACGGTCCGTTTCCCTCCGGGAGCGCTCCGTGATGAGGGGATGGCCGTTGGTTTTCGGCCACCCCCTCTGGATCGCTCCTGGCCAATGAGAAGCTTCCTCTTCCTGTGTAAACAATACACAGTGGGGAGGAAGTGATGTCATTCTCCTCGGGGCGGTCTTTTTGACCGGACTACGAGGAGAAGACTAATAGTAAGTGTGCACCAACACTACACTGACATGTAGGTACACACAGGCACACAAACCCCCCCCGATCCCCCCCCCGATCCCCCCCCGATCGCCCCCCGCCCCCCCTCCCCCCCCAGTCACAGTGTCACTGATTGCATTGATCATTTCTTTACTGATCAATGCATTCAGTGTCAGTTGTGACAGTAAAAACTGTCAGGACAGTTAGTGTTAGGTCCAGGGTAGCCCCCTATCACCCCCCCAATAAAGATTTAACCCCCTGATTTCCCCTAGAGTTAACCCTTTCACCCCCTTTTGCCAGTGTCACTAAGCGATCATTTTTCTGATCGCTGCATGTGTCGCTAGGTAGCTAGTTATTTTTTTAGGTTCACCGCCAGGTTTTTATAGCGCTAGGTACCCCGATATACTACCCAATAATGGTTTTAACCCCCTGATTTCTGCTAGTTAACCCTTTCACCCCCTTTTGCCAGTGTCACTAAGCGATAATTTTTCTGAACGCTGCATCAGTGTCGCTAGTGTCGCTAGGTAGCTAGTTATTTTTTTAGGTTCACCGCCAGGTTTTTATAGCGCTAGGTACCCCGATATACTACCCAATAATGGTTTTAACCCCCTGATTGCTGCTAGTTAACCCTTTCACCCCCTTTCACCAGCGATCACAGTATCAGTGTCACTGGTGACGCTGGTTAGCCAGTTAGTTATTTAGGTTCCCCGTCAGGTTTTTATATAGCGCCAGGGACCCCCATATACTACCTAATAAAAATTTGAACCCCCTGATTGCCCCTAGTTAACCCTTTCACCACTGATCACCGTATAAGTGTTACGGGTGACTCTGGTTAGTTTGTTTTTTATAGCATCAGGGCACCCACCATTTATTACCCAATAAAGGTTTAACCCCCTGATCACCCGGCGGGTGATATCAATTAGGTTTTAGGGTCAGGGTCTGCGTCGCCCCAGGCAGCGCTAGGTTAGTGCCAGTACCGCTAACACCCACACGCAAAGCATACACCTCCCGTAGTGCTATAGAATCTGAACAGATCAATATCTGATCTGATCAGATCTATACTAGCGTCCCCAGCAGTTTAGGGTTCCAAAAAAACGCATTGTTAGCGGGATCAGCCCAGATACCTGCTAGCACCTGCGTTTTGCCCCTCTGCCCAGCCCACCCAAGTGCAGTATCGATCGATCACTGTCACTTACAAAACACTAAACACATAACTGCAGCGATCGCAGAGTCAGGCCTGATCCCTGCCATCGCTAACAGGTTTTTTGGTAGCATTTTATATTTAAATCCGGAAGGCAGTGCTTGGTTTTCGGGGTCCCGTACGTGGCTAGGCTCCCAAAAAGTCCCCCACATGTGGTATCCCCGTACTCGGGAGAAGCAGCAGAATTTATTTTGGGGTGTAATTTGACTTCTGCCCATAGCATGTGTGAGCAATATATCATTTAGTGACAACTTTGTGCAAAAAAAAAAAAAGTTTGTAATATTCCCGCAACTTTTGGCAAAATATAAAATATTCCATGGACTCAACATGCCTCTCAGTAAATAGCTTGGGGTGTCTACTTTCCAAAATGGGGTCATTTGGGGGGGTTTTGTGCTATTTTGGCATTTTATGGCCTTCGAAACTGTGATAGGTAGTGAGGAGTTAAATCAAAAATTTGCACCCTTAGAAATCCTGAAGGTGGTGATTGGTTTTCGGGGTGCCGTGCGCGACTAGACTCCCAAAAAGTCCCACACATGTGGTATCCCCATACTCGGGAGAAGTAGCGGAATATATTTTGGGGTGCAATTCCACATATAACCATGGCATGTGTGAGCAATATATCATTTAGTGAAAATTTTTTTTTTTTTTTTTTGTCATTATTCAATCCCTTAGGACAAAAAAAATAAATATTCAATGGGCTCAACATACCCATCAGCAATTTCCTTGGGGTGTCTACTTTCCAAAATGGGGTAATTTGGGGGGGATTTGTACTGCCCTGCCATTTTAGCACCTCAAGAAATGAGATCGGCAGTCATAAATTAAAAGCTGTGTAAATTCCAGAAAATGTACTCTAGTTTGTAGACGCTATAACTTTTGCGCAAACCAAAAAATATACGCTTATTGACATTTTTTTTACTAAAGACATGTGGCTGAATAAATTTTGCCCTCAATGTATGACTAAAATTTAGTTTATTCGATTCATCTTCTAACAAAAAGAAGAAAATATCTTTTTTTTTCAAAATTTTCGCTTTTTTCCATTTATATCGCAAAAAAAAAAATCGTAGAGGCACTCAAATACCATCAAAAGAAAGCTCCATTTGTGGGAAGAAAAGGACGCAAATTTCGTTTGGGTGCAATATTGCATGACCGCGCAATTACCAGTTAAAGCAGCGCAGTGCGAAATTGCAAAAAGACCTCTGGTCCTTAAGGTGTTTATTGGTCCGGAGCTGAAGTGGTTAAATAATTAATATCAGTGCAAATGTGAGGAGGTCAGTTTGTATGGTTCTTCAGTCTACAATGATGTGGAGCCTTCAGAGATAGGCCTAGAGCAGTAGAAACCACTGGACAGCCACAGAATGAAAGACCACTGGCTCAGGAGCTGCTGGATTCCCACCAGTTGCCAAATATCTGAAACTTGTCTAAAAGTTATTACACAAGCTATTGATCAATACCTGATCTATCAACCCGTGTAAATAATCTATATATCCTTTTGTAGGTATGTACCTATCGGTCTGTATATTAAAAAAAAAAATAATAATATATGTTTGTGTCCTTCAGGTTCAGTTATTTTATAAGTTTAGATGTAATAACAGGTATTATTACCTTAAAACAATGCTCATGGCAGTAGATATTAAGGTGGTCTAGCATGATCTTGGCACCGTCTTTGATTTCACGACCACAGTAAGTGCAGGGACCTTCGTCAGATCTAAAAGGCAAATGGGTATGTTAATTTAATTTTTAAAGAAAAAAAAAGTAGTGCAACTTGACTTATGTACAAAGGGCTAATGTTTAGAGTTGTTACTCAGCTCCTAAAGTTGCCTATTTACAGGTAGATTTATGTGCGAGAAAAATCTCATTGGTAAATTCAACAATCTCTACAGAGACTTGACGTACGCCATTTGATAGTATTTAAACATTTCACCTGCTTTTAACATTACATTTTGGAATGAATTTAATCTTCCAAAAGGAAACCACATACACTGTTAGAAATTCTCCAGTTCGAGAACATTTTTCCATCCTGCCTTTTCAAATGTCTTTATCGCTACGGTCAAAAACGAACATCAATTTGACCCCACTAAAGAATGAACAAGTGTTAAGAAAGCCAACATTTTCAAATAAAATTCCACTAGCATAGGGCCAGCTTACGTGTGCGATTTGTAAGAGAACGTCAGTTGACAAAACAACAGACTTCAGATGACCCCTAAAATGCTGAAGCTCAAGGCTCATGCAGAGTAATTAAAAATAAATAGAGGGAAAATACAAAGCATTTGTACTCAAGCCTCCACATTTACAATACATAAACCAGAATACTGAAATTCAGTTTGAATTGGCTCTATTGAACAGGAACTCTGTCACTTCACGTAACATTAACGGTCAACTGGTTTCCCATATGTCCCCTCAGCTCACCTCCTTGGTGCACTGCTGTACATATAACTGGAACTGCTGCTGTAGGATATCTCAGAATCACCTGAGAAGTCTGGGAGACTTCTGTAAAAGAATAAGAAAACACACATCAGAAACATTACACTGGCAAGGCATGCTTACAAACCAACATCTCAGAATTCTTTTTCAGTTAGAACAGAGCAGTTTGCTTCAGGAAATATAAAAGTGTGTCTTTACTCTATTCTCTCCATTGCATTCAAGTGGAATTTATGAAGCAAGATGGTGCCACATCATTCACCATCATGTGTAAAGCCTGGTACACACCAATTTTTTTTTTTTCGTTCAGGTCGCAGCCACTATACTAACAATCCGATGTTAGTAAAGCGATTTGGATTCTTTGCTTTTGTATTCTGACAGGGGATGCCCCGCGCCAAAACACTCCGGTCAGCGCTCGCAGACATTGCCTGGGAACGCTGATCGGCTGCTGGTTTTCCAGCAAGCATGTCCATCAGAAGACAGCCGAATAAATGCTGCCATATACATGGCCAGAATGTCGGCCAGTTTTCATTGAATCGGCCAATGCTGCCTGACATTAGGCTCATATGTACTAGGCTTTAGTTTATCTAGGCACCTGCTGGTTCTGTTATTTGCACCTTATGCCCTGTACACACGGTTGGACATTCAGACGACAAAATCCATCGGAATTTTTCCGATGGATTTTGTCACAAATTTGTCTTGCATACACACTGTCGTACAAAGTTGTTGGAAAACAAGGTGACGTAAACCACGTACAAGGGGACTATAAAGAGGCCAGTAGACCATAGCTTTCATCTCGTAATTTATTCTGAGCATGCGTGGCACGTGTGCGTCGGAATTGTATACACATGATCCAAATTAAATCGGATTTTGTTGTCGGAAAATTTTAGATCCAGATCTCAAACTTTGTGTGTCGGAAATTCCGACAGAAAAAGTCCAATGGAGCCCACACACGATTGGAATTTCAGACAACACAGTCCGATCGCACATTTTCCGTCGGAAAGTCAGACCGTTTGTACAGGGCATTAGAGATGCTGGGGAATATGCCAGGACTGACTAATGTTTAATAAAAAAATAAAGTGAAAGAAATTTTCTGATTTTGGGATGTCACCAGAATAGGAGTGGAGGGGAAATCTTCCAATAGGGACACTAATTCTGGGGACAACCAGGGTTCCATGCACTTTGAAGGGATTTCTTCTCGCTTTCTGTTTTGGCTATAGGACAGGATATAAAGGGAAATCTGCTCATTGGCACACAGATGGCAAACACACAAACCTCACTTACTCTATCCAAATAAAAAAAAGTTTTGCATTGCTGACTAGTAAAACCATCCTCTAAAGAAACCCTAAGGTTCCACACAAACCTGGTTGAGATTGGCTGCCCTGTAGCAATCCTGCATCTTGTTAAATGAGATGCAGACTAGCAGGATCAAATGACTCCATTTTAAAAGAAAACTTCATAGAACTTGGTTTTATTTTGGGTGTGTTTCTCTTCCAAATTGTTTTGTTAGAATAAATATACAAAAGTAGTACACCGCTCAAGGTAGTCACCCCCTTATGTTCCACCTCCATTGTACAAAGGCTGCTGGCCCTTCACCTAGCAGAAAGTCAGATGTGAAGAAGAAATGTCTGGATGGTCTCACTCCAATAAAAATCCCCTTTATTTAAATCCAAAAAGCATATAAAATGACAGTCCATACAGCTGTATTGCTTGCTGTATCTTTTTCCCCTTGCTTGCTGTATGGACTGTCATTTTATATGCTTTTTGGATTCAAATAAAGGGCGATTTTATTGTAGTGCGGCCATCCAAACATTTCTTATTGATATCTGTATATTATTTCTGATGCCGTGACTTTTACTTTAAAAAATATGTAAACCCAACAGTTTATATTCCTCATACGTGCCTGCTGTGCCATGTACTTGAATGAAAACGTTTCCTGTCTTTGTATCGC
Source organism: Lithobates pipiens (assembly GCF_037356315.1). Lineage (NCBI taxonomy): Eukaryota > Metazoa > Chordata > Amphibia > Anura > Ranidae > Lithobates > Lithobates pipiens. The sequence goes on along the minus strand of NW_027507685.1, from coordinate 65,272,850 downwards.
TTCCTTTGTATGAAACCCCTGGTTACTGCCAGTGCCTCCGCTTTCCTGGTCAGTAGTCAGTTCTCTAGCTATGCTGTTCTCCTCCGTTCTCCTCCAATGATCAGACTTGCGCCTCCCACACACACACAGCCTTTCATTGGGAAGCTCAGTATACTGCTGCTTATCCTCCCCCAGCTCTTATGCAGCTGAGAACAGAGGTAATGTGATCACTTATAGAAAAAAATATATTGATAATGTTTTTATATCCATACATAGATGTTTTGCCATTCATTTCTATTTTAAACTGAATGGGTTGTGTTATAAGGCAATTATTTACAAGCACTTTAAAGCGGGAGTCCACCGGGACTCCGCGTTTTTTTTTTTTTTTTTTAAAGCCAGCAGCTACAAATACTGCAGCTGCTGACTTTTAAAATAGTGACACTTACCTGTCCAGCGCGCCCGCGATGTCGGCACCCGAAGCCGATCTCTAGGTCGCCTGTCGAGTCCTGCCACCGCCATCTTGGGTATGGGAATCAGGAAATGGAGCCTTTCGGCTTCATTTCCCGGTTCCCTACTGCGCATGCGCGAATCGCGCTGCGCAATAAGGACGCTCCCCGCTGCCTCTGGGATCTGTGTGTTTCCCAGCAGGCAGCGGGGCACTTGCGGGAAGGGGCGGGCACTTGCGGAAAGGGGCGTAAGTTACGCCCCTTTCCGCAGAGAGCTATCCCGGAAGTGGGTGCAGTTACCTGGATTATCCAGGTAACTGCACCCCCCTCCCCCCTGAAAGGTGCCGATTGTGGCACCGGACGGGGGGAGGGTTCCGATGAGCGGAAGGTCCACTTTAGGGTGGACCTCCGCTTTAAGTTCTCCTACTTACATTAACATGTATAGAAGAAAAGCAACAATTTATTAATACTCATACTTAACATATGTATAAATAGGTATTACATGTACATAAATCAACCCCCCCCCCCCCCCCCCCAATACAGACATGCGAGAACACCAGCTCCATGTATAATAACTCTGGAAACATTTAGAATTGAAACAAAATTGAAAATATTAGCAGCTAATTCAAGTTGTATCTAGAAGAAAAGATAAAGGGCACAACAGACAATTGTACTATGTAATAAAATTAAGTGTATACTATATCAATAATTAAATAAATGTAGGTATAGCAATAAATGGTTCAAAATGCAGAGCCAATGTACTCTTAACACAACAAAAAGTCCATATGATAAACAGAATTAATGTGAACAAATCTTTTGTATTCACTCCAACCACCATGATTTTCTAAAGTGCAAAAAGGGGTTCACCCGAAATGGTAAAATTTAAACGCTCACCAGATATCATCGGCCACCAAGTGACCCACAGGCATATAGTATAAGGTATTTTTAAGACATCCAATGTGTCCGACCAGAATTCACACAGCATACGGCATCCATATAGTAGATATGCCAAATTTCCAATCCAAGCAGTAGTAGCTGTGTGTATATATATATATATATATATATATATATATATATACACACACACATACATATACATACATATATATATACACACTTACACACACACATACACATATATACATATATACATATACACACACACACACACACACATACATACACATATGTGTGTTTCCTTATGTTGAGCTCATATCCCAATAATATGCAAAATTTTGCTCCAGGCACCGGCTTCCTATGAGCCTTGAATTACCTGAATCAGCTCTACAACTTTCTACATGTGTCCATCAGCTCAGGACAGACTGATGATATCTGGTGAGCGATTATTTAATTATTGATATAATATACACTTAATTTTATTACATAGTACAATTTTCTGTTGCGCCCTTTATCTTTTCTTCTTTTTATGTATTAGTAATCATTAATTTTAGGTGCAGCATCAGACATATTAGGTATTTATATTTGTTGCCGACACCCCAACTTTGTTCACTGCACACGTTGTATCTAGGCCATGGACTTCGTTCGTACTCCCTTACATCTGCACTGTGAAAGCTCTAGAATCAGTGCAGTGCAGATGAGACTACCTAGATTTGTACCCAGGGCTTAGAACTGGGATTCAGATCATGTAATTAGGGTTATACAGCCGTTAGCCTGACCATTATATACATATGATGAATGAAAACATCTCTCACCCAGCAGTGGTTGGAGATTTCATATTCTCACTTGTGTTGACGTATTCCTTCAGAAAAAGGATTCCTTTGCTATCAGAATAAAATAAAAAACTTTAAATTTAGGACTAGTTGTCACAAACACATTTACAATAATCAATTGAGCTGTGAATGCTTCAAATAATAAAGAAGTCTATTCATAGAACTTCCAAATGTATTTTTATTCTTCTGCACTTCAGTTAGTTTGACTGCTGAATTCTATAATTTTTTCTACAGTTCATGAAATCAGAAGTATACCAAAATACCATCAAGACAGCAGACTGCTAAAAAAAAACCATTTGGAATGTAGATCCTTTATTCTGCTGTACTGCATGCGTTTTATACAAGTCAAAATGTCATTTTTGTTGACATGTCAAGCAGACAAAATTGCACAGAGCAGCTTTATAAACAACCAAAAGTACAAGGATGAAAAAAATAATGACCACTCATTGCCATTTCCAAAGTATCCACTAGGTGGCAGACAGGGTGATCCAGACCTGTGTCTATCATGGTTTTCACACCTGAACAGAATGTATTCTTGGTGATTTGGAAGGGGTTTTCAGCCATTTTATAAGTGTTTTTGCACATATATCAAGCTTCAGTTTGTTTTCCAGGGCTGGGCAAAGGGAGGAGAGGGGTTCTGGAGGAGGAAAGGAATTATTTAGGTGTGAAAACATGCAAACACGCACAGATTGTGCATTTACAGACATTCTTATTGAAGTCTATGGGACCAAAATGCCTAAATATGCTCAAAAACAGCTCATGTCTAGGGCATAGCATAGGACAACTGAGCATACATCTGAAAATTTGATTGTGAGAAATATTAGACAATTAGAAAGAATGGAATTCTGCATGTTGAGAATCGTCAGGTGTAGTTAGGAAAACAAATAGAGATACTCAAGTGTGAGTGGGGGCTTAAAGGAAAAGTTCACCTTTTGGAATATGTTACACCCATATTTAGAGTGTAATATGTTATGAATGAACAGGCCCCCGCAGCTCCACGATCTCACTTCCTCCCACCCAGCCACATCACTCACTCAGTGTCCTGTGAATGGAGAACTACAAGGTCTGGCAGCCTTTGATGTACGGACAAACAGATAAACCGGTGTCTTGTCAAATAGCGTCCTCCATCAGATAGTGTCCCCTGCGTACTGCGCATGCGCAGTACACAGGAACACAGATTCCGAAAATTCCCGAGGATGAACGACGCCTGCGCCGTGAGTCCAGGTTCTATCCCCACTATCCAAGTGGACATAGAGTTAGAATAAGAGCTGAGTGCAGCGAGGCCGAGCCCGAAGCGTGGCGAGCGAAGCGTGGCGAGCGAAGCTCGCCCGCGAGGGGCCCTCTAAAATTCACAACCCTATGTCCGCTTCGATGGTGGGGCTACCACCTTCACTCACGGCGCAGGCGCCGTTCAGCTTCGGAGATTTTCCGAAGCTTCGTCTGCTCCGTACTGCGCATGCGCCGTACGGAGTGGACACTATGTGATGCCCGGACTCTATACGCCAGAACACCGGCAGCTCTGCTGGAGACCTGCATGGCACCAGCGACCCACTGATCACTGGTGCAAAAAAATAAATAAATGCACATTTTTTACCTGCAAAAAAAATGTGCGATTAGAATTTTTTTCTAAAAAGTGAACTTATCCTTTAACCACTTGCCGACCGCCTCACGCCGATCTACGTCATCAGAATGGCACGGGCAGGCATAAGCACATATATGTACGTCCTTTGCCTCCCGCGGGTCGGGGGCCCGATCGGGCCCCCGCCCGGTGCCTGCGGCGGTCGGTTTTCGTTCGGGAGCGATCCCGGACGAGGGGACGGCCATTCATTCATGGCCACCCCCTCGCGATCGCTCCCGACGAATGGAAATCCCCGGTGACATCACTTCCTCTCCTGTAATGTAAACACAGGAGAGGAAGTGATGTATTCTCTCCTCCGTGTCGGTATTTTTCGTTCCGACACGGAGGAGAGCGGATCAGTGAGTTGCACCAACACATCCCACACACAGTAGAACATGCCAGGCACACTCACACCCCCCCTTTACCCCCCGATCACCCCCCCAATTACCCCTGCCCCCCAGTCACAGTGACACCAATGTCATTTTTTTTTTTTTTTTTTTTTTTTTGCATTGGTGTCATTTGTGACTGTAATAACTGTTAGGGCAGTTAGGGTTAGCCCCCTTTAGTTCTAATGTACCCCCCTAACCCCCCCAATAAAGGTTTAACCCCGTGATCACCCCCCGTCGCCAGTGTCACTAAGGCTGGGTTCACATTGCAGCGGTTTATGAGAACGAATGTGATTCGCACCGCACTGCAGTGCAAATCACATCCGATCTCTGTGCGATTCGAGTTCAGCCATTCGCCGCACCCGCCGCACCCGCCACACCCGCCGCACCCGCCGCAAATTCGCACGGGACCCTTTTTTTGGCCCGCAGCAGAATCGGATCGCATGGGTGTTCACACCATGCGATCCGAGTTTGCAGATCGCACTGCGATATGCGAACTGATCTGGGGGTGTCAGTAACATTTCACTGACACTCCCAGCAGTTCGCATAGGGCAGTGTGAACTGCCGCCGGGAGGCATGCGATGCGGGAACCCGCCGCGGATTCGCGGCGTTTCCGCATCGCTCCAGTGTGAACCCAGCCTAATAAGCGATCATTTTTCTGATCGCCGTATTAGTGTCACAGGTGACGCTAGTTAGGCAGGTAGGTATTTAGGTTCGCCGCAGCTTTTTATAGCGCTAGGGACCCCCATATACTACCGCATAAAGCCCCCTGATTGCCCCCTAGTTAACCCTTTCACCAGTGATCACCATATAACTGTTACAGGTGACGCTGGTTGGTTAGTTATTTTTTTATAGTTTCAGGGCACCCGCCATTTATTACCTAATAAAGGTTTAACCCCCTGATCACCCGGCAGGTGTCATTTGTGACTAATAACTGTTAGGGCAGTTAGGGTTAGCCCCCTTTAGTTCTAAGGTACCCCCCTAACCCCCCCAATAAAGGTTTAACCCCGTGATCACCCCCCGTCGCCAGTGTCACTAAGGCTGGGTTCACATTGCAGCGGTTTATGAGAACGGATGTGATTCGCACCGCACTGCAGTGCAAATCACATCCGATCTCTGTGCGATTCGAGTTCAGCTATACAGATAGTATGGCTGAATTCGTGTCGCACCCGCCGCAAACTCGCACGGGACCCTTTTTTTGGTCCGCAGCAGAATCGGATCGCATGGGTGTTCACACCATGCGATCCAAGTTTGCAGATCGCACTGCGATATGCGAACTGATCTGGGGGTGTCATTAACATTTCACTGACACTCCCAGCAGTTCGCATAGGGCAGTGTGAACTGCCGCCGGGAGGCATGCGATGCGGGAACCCGCCGCACATTCGTGGCGTTCCCGCATCGCTCCAGTGTGAACCCAGCCTAATAAGCGATCGTTTTTCTGATCGCTGTATTAGTGTCACAGGTGACGCTAGTTAGGCAGGTAGGTATTTAGGTTCGCCGCAGCTTTTTATAGCGCCAGGGACCCCCATATACTACCGCATAAAGCCCCCTGATTGCCCCCTAGTTAACCCTTTCACCAGTGATCACCATATAACTGTTACAGGTGACGCTGGTTGGTTAGTTATTTTTTTATAGTTTCAGGGCACCCGCCATTTATTACCTAGTCTCACTAGTGTACCCCTAAATTTAGGGGTGTCTACTTTCTAAAATGGGGTCATTTGGGGGGGGGGGGGTTTGTGCCATCTTGGCATTTTATGGCCTTCAAAACTGTAACGCCCTTAGAAAGCCTGAAGGCGGTGCTTGGTTTTTGGGGCCCCGTACGCGGCTAGGCTCCCAAAAAGTCCCACATATGTGGTATCCCCGTACTCAGGAGAAGCAGCAGAATTTATTTTGGGGTGTCATTTCACATATGCCCATGGCATGCGTGAGCAATATATCATTTAGTGACAACTTTGTGAAAAAAAAAAAAAGTTTGTAATTTTCCCGCAACTTGTGGCAAAATATAAAATATTCCATGGACTCAACATGCCTCTCAGCAAATAGCTTGGGGTGTCTACTTTCTAAAATGGGGTCATTTGTGGGGGTTTTGTGCCATCTTGGCATTTTATGGCCTTCAAAACTGTAATAGGTAGTGAGAAGTGAACTCAAAAAATTACGCCCTTAGAAAGCCTGAAGGCGGTGCTTGGTTTTCGGGGCCCCGTACGCGGCTAGGCTCCCAAAAAGTCCCACATATGTGGTATCCCCGTACTCAGGAGAAGCAGCAGAATTTATTTTGGGGTGTCATTTCACATATGCCCATGGCATGCATGAGCAATATATCATTTAGTGACAACTTTGTGAAAAAAAAAAAAAAAAAAAAAAAAAGTTTGTAATTTTCCCGCAACTTGTGGCAAAATATAAAATATTCCATGGACTCAACATGCCTCTCAGCAAATAGCTTGGGGTGTCTACTTTCTAAAATGGGGTCATTTGTGGGGGTTTTGTGCCATCTTGGCATTTTATGGCCTTCAAAACTGTAATAGGTAGTGAGGCGTGAAATCAAAAATTGACGCCCTTAGAAAGCCTGAAGGCGGTGCTTGGTTTTCGGGGCCCTGTACGCGGCTAGGCTCCCAAAAAGTCCCACATATGTGGTATCCCCGTACTCAGGAGAAGCAGCAGAATTTATTTTGGGGTGTCATTTCACATACGCCCATAGCATGTGTGAGCAATATATCATTTAGTGACAACTTTGTGTAAAAAAAAAAAAAAAATTTTTTTTTTGTCATTATTCAATCGCTTGAGGCAAAAAAATAAAATATTCAATGGGCTCAACATGCCTCTTATCAATTTCCTTAGGGGGTCTACTTTCCAAAATGGGGTCATTTGGGGGGGTTTTGTACTGCCCTGTCATTTTAGCACCTCAAGAAATGAGATAGGCAGTCGTAAACTAAAAGCTGCGTAAATTCCAGAAAACGTACCTTAGTTTGTAGATGTGACAACTTTTGCGCAAACCAATAAATATACAATTATTGACTTTTTTTTTACCAAAGACATGTGGCTGAATACATTTTGTCCTAAATGTATGACTAAAATTGAGTTTATTGGATTTTTCTAATAACAAAAAGTAGAAAATATCATTTTTTTTCAAAATTTGCGGTCTTTTTACGTTTATATCGCAAAAAATAAAAATCGCAGAGGCAATCAAATACCATCAAAAGAAAGCTCTATTTGTGGGAAGAAAAGGACGCAAATTTTGTTTGGGTACAACATTGCATGACCGCGCAATTACCAGTTAAAGCAGCGCAGTGCCAAAGTGTAAAAAGACCTCTGGTCATTTACCAGCAAAATGGTCCGGTCTGAAAGTGGTTAAAGCAGTGGTCTCCAAAAGCAGCCCTTTGCTTTCCTGTATGCAGCCCTTGGGGCACTGCTCCTCACACCGATACAGTACACTATTCCTCCCACAGAAATTAGATGGGGCTCTTTCCTTCCACTGACAATGAGGAGCATATTCCTTCCCATGGACACCAATGATGGAACATATTCCCTCCCACGGACACCAATGATGGGGCACTGAATCTCCCACTGACACCAATGGCTGTGCACCATTAATCCCACTAATGCCAATGATGGGGCATCATTCCTTCCACAGATGGCGATGATGAGGCACCATTTCTTCCACAGATACCAATGATGGGGCACCATTCCTCCCTCTAATACCAATGATGGGGCACCATTCCTCTCTCTAATACCAATGGTGGTGCATCATTACTCCCAGTGATACCAATGATGGGGCACCATGCCTCCCACAGACATCCAATGTCTGGGCACCATTCCTCCCACTGATATCAATGCTGGGGCAACATTCCTCCCATAGACACCAAAGCTGGGATACCATTCCTCCCACTGATACCAATGCTGAGGCACCATTCCTCCCACATATACCAATGCTGGGGCACCATTCCTCCCACATACACCAATGCTGGGGCACCATTCCTCCCGCATACACCAATGCTGGGGCACCATTCCTCCCACATACACCAATGCTGGGGCACCATTCCTCCCGCATACACCAATGCTGGGGCACCATTCCTCCCGCATACACCAATGCTGGGGCATCATTCCTCCCGCATACACCAATGCTGGGGCATCATTCCTCCCGCATACACCAATGCTGGGGCATCATTCCTCCCACATACACCAATGCTGGGGCATCATTCCTCCCACAGACACCAATGATGGGCCACCATTCCTGCCATAAACACCAATGATGGGGCACTATTCCTCCCATAAACACCAATTATGGGGCACCATTCCTCCCACAAACACCAATGATGGGGCACCATTCCTCCCACAAACACCAATGATGGGGCACCATTGCTCCTACTGATACCAATGCTGGTCCACTGACACTGGGGCATTTTCTACTCCAACTGGCCAGTCCGAGCCTTCCTAAAGTCTGATGGACAGTAAACTTGCCCTTTGTTTAGAAAGTTTGGAGACCCAGCAAACACATAAAAACACAGTTGGAGCTGTAATGTCACCAACATATTTTTATGTCTCTATTGAACACTTTCTAGTTTTAAGAAATACTCGTATTTGTACCTGGCAATGAATAATGACACATTCTTACTGCTCTCTAAAGCAGTTTCCACTATGAATGGGTGCTGCTAATTATAACACAAGCCAGCAACAGGAATTTCCCCAGCCCACTACTGCGTCAAGATGGCCTTTTTTATATTCTAAAGTAGGTAAACGCATATGTGTGATTTGTAGTTGTACTTCCACACATTTGTATGCACCTCATTTTCACTTTTTACTAGCTGTAATAAGCCACAAACACATCTACTGAAAATAAAAACAAACTAGGGAAAAAACACAAGACTAGACAGCATTCAGGGAAGGAATATGAGAATAGAGAAGCAAGGAAGAAGTTAACAGTCCTGAAGTTTGCCCTTTAAATTCAAGTCAGCATCTTGACATCTCCTATTTTTTTAGGCCTTCTTTCTTGGGCGCAGAGTCCCATACACCATTTATTGGTCATTCGGTTTGCCTGCAGGTAGCCCATGTAAGTATATTAGGGCGCAGTGGCTGTACAGACACAGCCACCTATCCCAAAGTGACAGGCATGCAGGTGAGCAGACCATCACTGTCTGGCAACTGTCAAATTAGGATGAGTGACCGTATCTGTATTGCCTGTACTCAAATGAGAACGAGAGTATGTGTCTGTACAGCCTGCAGCCCAATAGACTTACACTAGCTGGCTGTGTGCTGCAGCTAGTGGCTCATGCTGCATAAACAAAAAATTAATTTGTGGTTAAAGAACCCCTGCTCCCTTGTAAATGAGGCCTATATAAGCAGAGTGCACAACACTGTAGGCAGCAACAGACTACTTTGCCAAGCATTTAAACCTGTAACAGAAACTTTCATCAGAAAAATATGAAAAAGAATGTGGAATGAGAAATCTATTTATAGAGTCAAAGCCCAAAACCAAAGTAAATTAAGAGACTGGAAAAAGTGTCACTTTCCTTAATGTCAAGGTAACAACACATTTCGGGGATCTACATTCCCTTCTTCAGGGCTGAATGAGTTGTGTAAACAGAGCAGAAGGTGAAGATAATGCTCAACAAAACAATGTCCTGGCAGAGATTCAGTATGTATGTATGGAGCGATGTATGAGACGATTAACCTTTGCGAAATGACCACACTGCTTAGGAACACAACGATTGTGAGTGCTTACTTACAGAGAAATATGGAGACAGCCAGTGCTGGCCTCCTCCTTCAATACCATGACCTGACACAAGCATGGGGGGGGGGGGGGGGCAGAAATATATAAAAGTCTCAGGTACTTAACTGCACACTTGTTCCAGGTCAGCTTAAAGCTATTTTGTCACTACAAGTGCAGAATTGTGCTTGTGATAATCCCCTAATAACAGAAAGATTTTATACTGCATTGCTGTAGGCCTTTAGAAAATATCTTACCTGGAAGATTGAGGATCGTACGGACTTGTGTCTCCATAGGAAGAATTGTCATATCGAGTTTCCACTGTGGTAGATGTTGTACCATTTTCCCTTGAGTTATGGACAGTTCTGAAAATAAGAATTTCCAGGTAAAACAGAATTACAAGGGTATAAGCAATACATTAGCATATCCCAACAACACACTAAGGCTGGCCATAAATGGGTCTAATTTGACAGAATTTTCTTTAGAAAATCTTATCTAAGAATTTTCGTTCATATTTCGCACCGTTAGTGGGCTACAGCAACAGCCGATTTCCGTGCGTCTATTGAATTTGAGTAATCGGACAGATTAGACATTTTTTGAAAAACAAGTGATTTTCTAATCAATTATGGGAGAATCGTGCGAGAAATATAAGCGAAAAAGAAATGCGCATGTGCAAGAAAAGCAAATTCCCGGAAAGAAAAGAAAATTCCCAGCCATGAAAATTATTTTCTGTAGCAACATGAGGTGAAATTGAGAGCTTGATTGGCCGAATTTCAAAATCAATGGTCGCACCATTGGATCACAAACGCTTTTATGATTTTTTTAAAAGGAAATTCTTTCGAAATTTGACCATGTATGGCCAGCCTTAGAGACAAATACTTTTTTTTAAATACATCTAAAGCCAACTTTTTTTCCATTTTTGGATAAAATATGTAGTGAGAAAAAACCTGCCTGCTTTTTTTGTGTGTATCCCATTGAGAAAAATGTACTTTACTTCCTGTCCTGTAAACAGGAGGCAAGAGGAAATAAGAGAAATGCCACCTTAGGCAGTTGTCCCCATGGAAAGATTTCCCCTCAATTCGGTGGGCACCAGGATAAATTGAGAGCCTAAACCCCACCAGTAGGGACACAGACCGCAATAAAAGTTGATTGTTGTTCTAACACTTCACCACTCTATTTAAAATGTTTTTTTTTTAAAAAATTAATTTTAAAAACTAGCAGACCGATTTACAAATATTACCATCACAAGCAATTAGTATTTTTAGCAAACACAATTGTAGCACCCTGCTCCTGATGGGCAGACGCTATAGGGTATTTAAGGTACCAATGCCATTTTTATGGGTCTGTTTCTGGGTCCCTGTCTTGGGGTCCATTATCCCGACCCCTATGGCCCTCCTGGCCTGAGGCCTGTGTCGCATGGATCTGCGCCTTGGGGCCGGCTGGCCCGAGGCTTCGCAACTGAGAGTGTAGGCCCAGGAATGTCTTGGGGCCTGCTGACCCAGGGGTGGTCCTGTTCCGTCTCGCCTGCGGGGAGAAGCCAAGAAAACTGGAGGATCCAGGGGAGGACTTCTCGAGTGGAGGACCAAGCTCAAGGCTGGTGTCTCTGGAGGAGCCAGGAAACTCAGTTGGAGGACGCAACCCGGATCAATATCCTTACAGTATCGCCGGGTCGCCTGAAAGAATTTTTAAGTTCAATTGACGAGTCTGTGGCAGAGACTTTGTTGAGCATCTCATCAGCTGCTAGGTCAAGAGGGGCCTATCCGGTGATTGCGCTATCCGGTGATTGCGGGATCCAGTCTGTTGAGCTGTTTGTCCTCTGGATCTGACTAATACCTCTAACCCGCAATTACTAGGTGCCTGAACTTCCCTTTATCCTCGAACCCTCTATTAAAGGACTGTGTCGTCTGTCTTTCTTTGGTGTTACAGTAAACCCCCCTCCATCGCGGGGGTTACGTTCCGGATCCACCCACGAAAAGTGAAAAACCACGAAATAGAAAGACCCTATTTAAATACACCCTAGGCACGTTTTGTTAATTTTTTAATAGCATTTAAAGGTCTTTAAACACACTTTTACGCAATAGAAACACATAAAAGATAGAGAGAGATCAAGGACTTTTAAAAAACACAAAAATATTGTGTTAACAGTATACTGTATAGTAAAAAATAGAGTACAGTACTGTATGTACTGTACTCAGCAGAAAAGATGATGACTACAGTATAAACAGTAAATAAGCAAATAATGTAAGCAAATAAGAGCAGCTACTGTTCTTCTGAAGGCGCAGGTTCAGCAGGCACTTCTTCAGGTGTAGGTGGGTCATCTTCTTGCTGCTCCAGAACCTCCACTTCTACATCAGAGGTGGCCGTGGAGGTACTTGGGGTGGATGCGGACTTCTTCTGTTTTGTGAAGAACATAGTTATAGGCAGTTGCTGGGCATATTTCTTCTTTTGGGCGAGGAGGTTCTTGTACACCTGGATGGCTTCATCAATGCTGTTTTGGAACTGCAATGAATGAACCATGTCAGGATCCCACTCAGCCAACATCTGTTTCAGGTCATTGGCCGTACGCATGACCCTGCCAAGGCGCTCAATTGACAAGCCTTCATCTTCTTCCTCCCCCTGTTCCTCCACTTCCTCCTCACTCGCTGACTTGGTGAGTTCTGTCAGATCCTCATCGGTTAGTGGAGCTGAATGGGTTTCAATTAGGTCATTGACGTCGTCCTGGGTCATATCCTGAAAACCTTCACCTACTAGCAACTTCGCCAGCCTAATTGCCTTGTCCACAGCGGAATGATGAACTTCGTCAGGAGAGAACCCTTTATAATCGTGAATAATTTCTGGCCAAAGCTTCTTCCAACAGGCATGCAAAGTCTCCTCCATCTCCTTGTGGGCCTTTTGTATGTTCTCCAGACAGGTTGCAATGGTGTAATTACGCTAGGTCCTTCAAATTGAAATTTTCATCATTGTTTATGGATTCTACAAGATGATTCAAGGAGTTGCGAGTGTACAACGCCTTGAATGCTCGTATCACATCCTGGTCCATGGGCTGAATTAAAGACGTGGTGTTGGGTGGAAGGAACTCAACTTGCACTCCTTTGTACGACAGATCCATGGCGTGGCCTCCAGCATTATCCATCAGCAGAAGCACCTTAAAATCAATGCCAAGTTGGGCAAGGTATAACTTGACGGCTGGGATAAAACAATTATGGAACCACTCAGTTGTGAGGATTTTAGTCATCCAAGCCTTAGTGTTATGCATCCAATGGACTGGTAGCTGGTTCTTGTTTTTATGCTTCAGTGCTCTGGGGTTCTTGGCCTTGTAGATCAGGGCTGGCTTGATCATAAACCCAGCAGCATTTCCACACATAACCAAGGTTACTCTGTCCTTATAAGCCTTGAATCCAGGGGCTCGGGCTTCCTCCTTCATGATGTAGGTCCATTTGAGCATTCTCTTCCAAAACAAGCCGGTCTCATCCATATTAAAGACTTGCACTAGTTGGTACCCACCCTCCTTGATGATACTCTTGAAGGTCTCATTGGTGTACCCTGCAGCAGCTTCTTTGTCGGCAGATGCAGCTTCACCTTGCAATGAGACGCTCTTCAACTGATAGCGTTTCTGGAACCGGTCAAACCATCCCTTGCTGGCAGAAAAACCTCCTGATGAAGAAGGTTGATCAGGATTGTCACTGTCTGACTGTTCGGCTGCGGCAGCACCTCCTTGATTGGCAAAAGTGTCATACAGCTTCTTTGCCTGAGTCCTGATGGTGTTACCATCCAATGTGATGCTTTTTTTTCTGCAATCTTGGATCCAAATGACCAACGCAGTTTCCATCCTAACAATGTATTTATTGCAGGAAGAAAACTCTTTTTGCAGCTTGGTTGATGGACAGTGCAGCAGTTGCCCTGATATTCTTCTCATCCTTCTTGATGTAGCGAATAGTTGACTCATTCATACCATAATGGCGGGCTACAGCAGCATAACTCCATCCTTCCTTTATCATATCAAGAAGTTTCACCTTCTCCAGAATTGTAAGGAACTTCCTCCTTTTTTGGCTCACCAGTAGCCATAGCCTTAGAGGATGGGCGTTTGGGTGGCATCCTTGCTTGGGGCAAAGTTACCGCCCCCTCTAACGTCACCACGCTCGGTGCGGTCCACGAGCGAGGCATGCGTTCCACCGCAGCCTCGCTCTGATTCACCACTACATAACTGCGAAATGGCGAAATATTACCGCAATATCAAAATAACAGGTCCCAATTAACATAGCGCGATATACCGGGACCGCAAAAACTGAACCGCGATAGAGGGGGGGGGGGGTGTTTACTGTATCCCTAAATAAATCTTCAAAAAGAACTAAGTGTCATATTTATCACCATTTGGGCTTCTTCCAACGGTACCCTCGTAAGACGAAGAGGCGAGGTAGCGATAAGCCCAAATAAAACCAGCAGCTCCTTCGGGGGTTAGTGCTACACAATTATAATTCACGTGAAAGCATATGCATGCTGCCAGCCATGCAAATATAAATCATACATGCGACATCTACTTTAATGTTCAAAAAATTAAAAAAATAAAAAGTTACAGAAGAAATATTACTCCATTTTGAAAAGAATCCATGCAACAACAACAAAATCAAAATTGTAATATTTAGAAAGCGGTAGATAAGTGACTGGCATTCTTGTCTGACAGCTCTAAGGTTCATGGGATAGTTATAGTTAGGAAAAATAAAAACATGCAAACAAAAGGAGATCATACAATCTCCATACAAATTATGATTTTCCTGTAGATTGTATATTCTTCCCAGTGTTTGCATGGGTTCTCTCTTACATTCTGAAAATAGAAAGTTAACTGGCATCTGACCAAATTGCCTCTAGTGTATGTGTAAAAAACATCTCAATGGGAACAATAGTAACAATGAAATCTAGTCATCCCCATAAAGCCCTTTTGCAATTTTATCCTTTCTCCTTGACATTGAATATATACCTAATCACAGGCTTGCTATAGCATTCAGGACTTGTTTTGCTGTAAAGAGGAACTGCAGTCTGCTCACATAATTTGTAATAAAAACATCTTTGCCATTCTGAAGCTTCCCTCCTTATATACAGTATACTGTGATTCTGTACTTGCCAAATATGCTGCAGAAATCTCCCTCCAGCAAGTCTAGCTGCAGCCATTTTAACTGTGGGCAGCTGAAGCTGCTGTCTGTTCACTTCCTGGATTTACACCGACACACAGAGGCACACCTCCAGCTCTGCAGCTCTCAATGGCCCTCCAACGACTCCTCCCCCCTCCCTTCCTGGCAAACTCTCACAAGAGAGAGGGAGGAAGAGATGTGCATGATGTCATAAGTCTAGGCTAATGACCCAACAAGAAAACAGGAAGTATAAGGTATTTATTGGCAGACTACTATCTAAAGTTAAAACGTGGGCAGAAGATTTAATAGATGGAAAGTTGAAAAAAAAAATGACAGAAGGTCCACTTTAAGCCTGCCATACATGGATCGAAATTTGGTTGCTTCAGCAGGGACCTGCTGATTTTCAATCCATGTATGGGCACCCTGGTTGTTCACAAGTCACTCCATCAATCCACTTGAGTACAACCAACCTGCTGGGTTTTTCCCAAACTATTTGAAGTGAACACTTTGCACTGTGTTCTCCTGGCAGGGAAGGCTGGCAGAACACAATAGTGCTGCGGTAGGGATTCCCGCATCAACATTGACTAGGTTGATGGGGGAATCAACCTCTTTTCTTTCCTTCCACCCATGGTCATATCGTAGGGCCTGCTTTACTCTATAGAGAATTTGGCAAAACTGCGGTAAGCAGTACTATATATACAGTGATCATTTTGCAGCCTCAGGCACTACTGTCCCTGACTAGGGCAGGCCATACATTATGTAATCTTCTCTTCTTCCACTACGGGCTTTTCATGTTAAGGTTAACTTCGCAAATTACTTTGTTCAGTAAATCCAGCTTGAGATTTAGAATATTTTGATGCCCCCACTCTGTCCCAATGCCAAGTTACCATTATTTCCTATGGGCCCATCACCATGGTAGGGTACCTCAATGGGCAATAAGAGGGGAGAAGGCAGGAAGGAGCAGGCAAGCTTTGACACTACCAGGAACAGCCAAAGCTATGTCCAGTCAGAACTTAGGCCCCCTGTCGGGTTTTTATGAATGTATGTGCACCCTCTACGCTTGGGTTTCTGGCCTTACTTCTAATTACAGATAGCAAAGGATTTTTTTCAGTGTGTTAAGAAAAGGTTACAACCCTTACATATTTTTTACCTACTCTTTTTAAATTACTAATCATATGCTAATTATTTACATTTTTATTTAGTTTATTTTATTTGTAAAAAAAAATATTATTTTTAATGGGAAAAATTATTTTAGTATTGTAGAAAAGAGATCTAATGCACAATAGAATTTACACCCATGCTAATACTGCCTCAGTATCATAAGTAAGAACAAAGCTATAAGGCCATAGGAGGTATACAAATATGGAAGAGTAAATGGTTGAAGTTCAATCCAACTCATAAGTTAATTGCTTAATTATGCATAGGTACTAACTGGATTACAAATACATTATTTAATTCATAGTAAAAGTATTTTAAAAATGGTATTCCTTCATATAGACTTCTTTATATACAGATGAATGCTGTTCTCTTACCGTGTTGATCTGGTATTGCGGTCTTCTAGATAATCTGTGTATACAGGATCTGTGGAGCGAGTTGTGGTGACTGTAGTACGTGAGCTGGATCTAATTCAAAGATAATGGATGTTAAAATAATATCTATGGTATGTACGTACTTGTGTAACCATCAACCATGTTATATACAATATTGATTTAAAGGGTCTGTGTCGTGAACCAATACACCTGCTTTGATTAGGTTCTGATAGAACACTCATGAGCCATTGCTAATTCCAGAACAGTGACTCCAGGATAGGCAAGAACTGTAAATGGCCCTGCTAAAATAAAGGCATTATTAAATTTTTTATGTGTTTGTTATCCCAACATTTCATATTCCTGATATGTGCCCATTATACCATGTATTATGCTAAAAAAGGATTTGTTTTGTTTGTATTGCTTCCTTTTTGTGAAATACCTGGTGATCCTGCCAGCCCCTCTGCATTCCTATTGCAAACTGACCTTGCTGGACATCCTTCCCAGTGTGGTCAGTATTCTGGCTGTGCTAGGAGCTCAGCTTGCCTGTCCTCCAATGGCCAAGACCTGTGCTGGCACCCCCCTGCACAGCTCCTCTCTGTGAAGATCAGTGGTATTGCTTTCTTTGCCTCCTGCTGACACCCCCCCCCCCCACCCCGCATCTCCTCCCCTACATCTCTAATGCTGCGTACACACGATTGAAAAATCAGCCAGCAAAAGACCGATGAGAGTTTTTGGGTTGGAAAATGCGACTGTGTGTATGCTCCATCGGACTTTTGCTGGCCGAATTCCTGTCAGCAAAAGTTTGAGAGCAGGTTCTCAATTTTTCAGTCGGAAAAAGTTCCAATCAGAACTTCTGATCGTCTGTAGCAATTCCGATGCGCAAAATTCCTACACGTGCTCGGAAACAATTCGATGAATGCTTGGAAGCATTGAACGTCATTTTCTCGGCTCGTCGTAGTATTGTACATCACCGCGTTCTTGACGGTTAAAAAGTTCAGAGAACTTTTGTGTGGCCGTGTGTATGCAAGCCAAGTTTTAGCGAAATTCTGTTGGAAAAACCATCCAAGATTTTTCAGATGGAAAATCCGCTCGTGTGTACGCGGCATAAGGCTGCATTTACACCTGATCGTAGCGTTAGTGTTTTTCCGGCATTTTTATGCCGCATTATTGGGCATTGGCGTTTTTTTATTAGCCAATAGAGAAAACTATTATCTGTTGCATCATTTGTTCCTCGGTAGTTCAGCTTTCTTAGCTTTTCCATTAGCTTTTATTTCTTCTTTTATTATTATTCATTTATTATAATGTTTTTTCGTTAGGGTAAGGGGTTCGAGTTCAGTTTAGATTAGGATTAGGATTTGGAGTTAGGGTTATTGTTATTTTATTTATTTTTTATTCTATTATTATATGAATAATAATACATGAATAAATAAATGTAAAATAAATAAAATAAAAAATAAATAAATACCAAGCAACAACAAATAATTAACTCTTAACTTTAACCTTTACCCCTTAAAAAAAATTAAATAATAATATATAACTAAAACACACTAACCCTAACACAAAAATAATAAATATTATTATTAATAATGTATTTAATATTTATTATTAATATTTATTATTAAATTATTTATTATTATTATAATATTATGTATTAATACATTCTTACATATTAATTTATTTTACTTATGATTTTTAGTTACTGTACTTGTGTATTTTACATTTAATTTATTCATATATTATTACTATTTTATTTTAAAAAAAAAGAAAAAAAGAAAAGTTTGAGCAGAAGATCACGCAAAAATGCATTTTCATTCATTTCTATGGGAATGCAGGGGCACCAAAACCACCCAAATCTGCCGGATTCAAGCGACAAAAAAAGCACAAGGTGTTTGGGAGTGGAGATGTGAACCATCTCCATAGAGAATAATTTATTTTTTTCCCCCTCCAGCGTTTTGGAGCTTCAGGCTACAAAACGCTGAGGTGTGAATGGGGCCTTAGCCCGTTATGCAGTTGAGAACAGAGGTTATGTGATCACTTATGAAAAAAAAAATAAAAAGGTATTTAGAATCTACAGTATATCTATGTACAAATGTTTTGCCTTGCACTTCTATTTTAACCTGAGAGGGTTGTTCTAACAGGTAAAGGGTTCACAAGCATTAAATCCAACTATATACCGTATTTATCGGCGTATAACACACTTTTCCCCCCTTAAATAGGGGGCAAATCACAGGTTCGTGTTATTCGCCGATAGTGTACCTCAGAAGGGAAGGAGGGGGACGAGTGCCGCCAGAATTCACTGAGCCGTCATCTCCTGTATAATCATCTCATTCACCTGCTGGAAATTACCAAGCCCTCATCTCGTTTGACTCTCAGTCTGACGTCACACACATAGTGCCGCCTCTGTCACCGGCATTGGACCAGTGTTCTGTCAATAGAAGGATCTGGTCCAATGCCGATGGCAAGGGCGGGACTGTGTATGTGACTGCCAACTGAGAGTCGAGTAAACAGGAGGTGACGGTTTGGTGATTTCCTGCAGGAGAGATGGTGAGGCTGCAGACGGGCATCAGGCTGCATTGATGGGAGATGGGCGCATATCGGGCTGCAGATGGGCGCATATCGGGCTGCAGATGGGCGCATATCGGGCTGCATTGAGCCTGCAGATGGGCAACGATCAGGCTGCATTGAGCCTGCAGATGGGCAACGATCAGGCTGCATTGATGGGCACTGACCATTATTTTCAAAGTGGTTTATTTTGGTGGTTTTCCTGAAATTAAATAGTAAAGTAAAATATCTCTGCGCCAACCAATTAGATAGGGGAAGGTGGATATTGCTGCATGCACTGAAAGAGGTTATCCAGACCCAAGGAGCAAAAGATTAATGAATAGAATAGTGCTGCGCTATTCTATTCATTAATCTTTTCCTGAAACTTCCCTCTTAAATTGAAGGTGGGCATTATAGGTCGAGAAATGCAGTAATTAATGTCTTGGCTATAGTTCTGCTTGTATCCATTAAGCCATCTACCTAAATAACTATTGCCATGGCAGCTCCAGGAGGTTAAACTTTGGAGATTGTACCTTGATTCACACTGGAACATAGAAAAATCACTATAGGTGACACTAGACCTACCCATAACAAGATTTTTCTGGTAACATGCATACACAGTGAGGCATGCGATAGAGGGGCAAGGGGGAAAACATATCACCATTTCAAAATACACCAATATCCTAGTGTTAAGGTGTACAACTTCTCTACCATTTTCTATAGCTATACCAAAAAGGAAGGAGTTTGGACAAGTGGGCATGATCTGACCATCTTTAGTTGCCACTGTCTATGGTGCTCCACAGAGTGTATAGGAACAGGTCTAGCGAGAGGGAAGGGTGCAGAAACCACCCACAAAACTTTAATTTGCTGTCAAAGGCATTATTGCTTGCAAAAAAAAAAAAACAGATCAAACTTCTAACCTCCAACGCTGATATCTCAGCAACCCAAGGCCCCGAGGTCTGCAGCTGAGATTAGTACTTTCCACTATTTTACACAATTTCTGTGCCCACCTAACATATGCTTAATACATGTAACAAATACTTGTCTTAACACTATTTTTATACTGAACAGTTCTCATTTCAATATTAAAAAGTGTATCTAAACCCAAAAACAAATATTTTGTAAATCCAGCATACCACGGATTAGCAGCTGGTGGCTGCATTGGTTCTCTTGTTTTCCAACCTTGTTCCCATTTGTTTTAACCTGGTAATCCTGTAAATAGCAATTCCCCATATCTTCATGTCTACACTCATTTGTCCACTGTGTCTATGGAAGCAGCCATGGTTGTCGTGCAGACTGGCCTTCAAACATGTCTGTCTTTTTTTATCTCAATTTAAAATAAAGAGTTATTAGTACAGTAAAGCTGCATTCATTTTCTTTGGCTTTTTTTTCCCCCCTTTGTATTTACCTGGTGATCTGGCCATTCACACACCTCCTGTATTAGAGTGCCCCCACTCTGGATTAAAGGAGCACAGGGGGCATCTTTGGACAGCGGCATTGTCAGTCTGGGGGGAGGGGAGTGTTAGATGACCTAGCAGATTTAAATACACTAAAGCCTAGTACACACAAGTAGCTTTTTCTCGTTCAACCCAGCAGGGCTGAATGAAAAAAAAGCTGACAGCTTCAGAGGAGCTTCTGTACTAACCATGTGTTGGTATAGCAATCCGCTGCTGTGCTATTGTATTCTAACAGGGGTGTGCCCCCCTCCACCAGATCACCGATCGGCAGACCTTTTTTGGCCATGATCCAGCGACAGGCAGGATAGGTAGGAGCAGGTAGGAGGGAACATTTTTAAGAATAGTTATAGATAAGCTCTTTTTTTTTGCTTACATTTTTTTTAGGTTTCGTTTTTTTTTTTATTACTTCTGCATAATAAATGCTGCAAAATAGCAAACCATAGATGACACTTTTCCTATATCCCCAGCATTATGTCAATGTCAACCAGTAAACAGACGGAAGTTATTTAATAATCTGCAGTGTTTGGAATCTTCTCTTTTCCTGTTTCCAGGATGATGTGAGAGGGTCACAGGAGGTAGAGTAATTGGAAGGACAGCGAAACAGCGGAAGATGGGCAGACTCCTAATCACTGGTGACAAGCTGGAGACAACTGAATAGAAGAGTCCTGGAGAAGAGTGCACAGGCCCCTACTCTACATTAACCCCTTGGTTGGTTTGGAAAACCTAAGTTGCATCGGTCTCCATTTATCAAAGCATGAGAAAGAAGCATTGTTCTGGTTTCTCATAGCTTATCCCCAGTGCAGAGAAGAATATGATTGGTCTATGGGTTATGAACAAAGTCGTTCTTTCACACTCCCTTGATGCTATTGGCATCTCTCTGCATTATTCCAGTGAACAGTACAGGGATATGTATAACTAGGTAGTCATATTAGCATAGCACACGGCCATATCTCATTTCTGGAAGGGTGAATCTGAAAGTTTAGCTATGCTGATTAGGATACGTTGGAGCCAGCAGATCATCGATGACATATCCTTCTTTGCCATACACACAACAATGAACAACTAATCACTGATTCAAATGATATATTGCTTAAGAAAAAATGCTTTATACAAAAATAAAAATGTATTTAATTCCAATCAGTTGGATATTCTGTCATGGCCAATTGATCTTCTGCAATAAAAATAGTAGTTTATTGATCAAAATGATCACTTTGCATAATCGAAGGCCTCATTCACACGAGTGCATGAAGAAGCGCCTTATTTATGCAGCTGGAGATGTGTGTAGGCATCCCATGTTTCCCTATGTACAGACAAGACAGGGTGTGATTTACTAAAGAGTGCAAAGTCTGGTGCACCTGTGCATGGTAACCAATCAACTTCCATTTTTTTTTTTGTCAAAGCTTAATTCAACAAGCTGAAGTTAGAAGCCGATTGGCCACCACAGCTGCACCAGGTTTTGCACTCTTCAGTTTTAGTTAATCTCCCCTGCAGTCTCTTGTCCTAATGTGACAGGCGTTCAGGTTTGGGTGAAAGGTCTGACAGTTTGGTTCCAGGCTGCTCACCCGTCCCTGCATGACATTAGGACATGTCTCCATTGGGAGATCTTCCTTAACCTACTGTTCTGGTATCAACTACTACAATTTTTTTTGAAAAACATGTTTAAATACTGATGTTCATACAACATGAACCTGTATTACTAAATTGAAAAAAATATTGTAGGATAATTTTTTCATATTTTATTGTCGGATAAAGAATTTACGCTGTATACATTTGTAGTATAGGTCCATCTCTGCTCACGTTGGAGAGACCGATCTGTCAGATCTTTGCTCTCCACTATGGGGGATCAGATGAAAAGGGATCCGCCTGTCCATTTTCATCCAATCCGATATGCCAGATGAATGTAAAATAGGGTTTCCATCTGTCTGAATTAAGCGGATCCGATGTCAGCAGACATGTTACTGCTGACATCTGTCGCTCCATAGAACTGTATGGAGCGTCCGTTCAGGTCCACCTAAAAAAACTGACAGGCAGGCCTGAACGGTCTGCACGTATGATAGGGGCCTAAGGGTCCTTTCACACATACGGACTGTTCAGATCAGTTTTTCACACATCCGATCTGATCTTCTCCGCTAAATCCAGATGTATGGAAACCCTAATTTCCATCCGTCTGGTGGATCAGATCTGATGAAAACAGACAGGCCGAGCCAATTTCTTCTGATTCCCAATAAAGGAGAGCAGGGCTCCGACAGCTCCATCTCTGCACAGTGAGCAGAGATAGACTTGTCATCCGTTGGCTCAGCGGGGATCAATGGAGTGATCCTTGCTAAGCAAGCGGAGTCCGTGAAAATGGGCAAGCACGTGTGAAAGAGCCTTTAAGCTAAATAACATATGATAAACATTTTTAAGAAGGTTTATCAGACACTATATTACAGAATTCTGGCTGAACTGGTTCTTGGTAGTGGCCTCCTCCTTCACAAAAAACAAACCACGCCAGCCAGAAACATGCTGGGAATGTGGACAACCCACCTCTAACTAGATATGTCAAAATGCAAGTAAATTGTCTTGGGGCCAGTCATCTCCCTTGACACATAATGAACTTCAGACTCTTGATCTGAGGTCAACCAACACTTTTTTCGAGAGTATTACCCACACATATTTTGGGTGAATGCATAGAATATTACAGATATGCAATATGCATTTTACATAACAAGGGTGCATTATTAGCCAGAGATGACCACAATCAACTCCCTCATAAAGGAATTAGAAGTCTGATTGACTGCCTGCATTAAAATGGTGGCAGATCTGGGATCCAACACAAAAAGATACTTCTGTCCACAGCCCACACTGCATATATTCCAAAATGATGATCAGTATCTTAAAGTGAACCTGTGGCGAGGCTATGTGAATTCAAGTATTTGCATATTAAAAGAAAGAAGTAAAAACGTTTCAGTCTCAGGGAGTGTAAGAGAACACAGGGCCACAGTTGAAATTTTTAAAAGACTCTTGGATGTGCATCTTAGTGAGCACAATGTACAGGGATATGGGAAATGATTATTGACATTGACACACATACACCTACACAGGTTGAACTGGATGGACTATTGTCTTTATTCAACCTTACCCACTATGAAACAGTATGTAGCTTCAGGCACTGTGGTGCAATTTATCGAAGTTCATAGCAGGAGTACTGAAGGTGTCCAGGTCCTTCTCCCAGCAACTCAGCTCCTCCGCTTTCCCTTCCAGAACTCCTGCTATGGCTTTACATTAGAGATTAGAAGGCTGAAAGGCTGATGAGTTAAGCACTTGAACAACTTCAGTGCCTCTGCTGTGAAGTTTCATGATGAATTTCTCTGCAGTGCTTGAAGCTACATAGATTAGTGAGAACTTGTCATTAAGCTCTTTTACTGCTTGCTAAAAAAAAAAAAAAAGTAATTAGTTGAATTTCTTTGGACTGGCCACAGGTTAATTTCAAAGTACCTACATACCCTCACAATCCAACTACTAAAAGATCTTTTCGATAAGAGATTATGGTCCAGATGCAAATGTTAACATATACATTATGCTTGTGCCTATAGAGAGGAAGCACTCTATAGTCATCTCCTGCACTGGGAAAAGCAATGGGGATCAGCTGTATACAATCCAACCTAGGTGATGAACTTTGCTTCTAAAAATGTTGGGTCCAAATGCCCTCCATTGTTGTGTAGGGCCTACGAATCAACATTCTCCGATTGTATCTAGAACAGGTAGATGTTTTCTGCTAACTATAAGTACCTTAAATGGCAACAGCAAAATATTTAACAGTGCAAATGGTAATTATTGCAAGTATTCTGATAATAACTATGCCACATATAAAGGGCACATAAAATATTTTGTTTGAACAATGGTATCTGCATCATCTAAGCCTGAAACGTTTTGTCTATTACTATTGTTGTTCGCTATATTTAAAGAGATCCTGTCATAACAAATGGAGGTTGATTTACTAAAATTGGACAGTGCAAAATAGAAATCAATCAGCTTCCAGGTTCTTTTGTCAAAGCCCAATTGAACAGCCTAAAGATAGAAGTCGATTGGTTACCATGCACAGCTGCAGCAGATTCTGCACTCTTTAATTTTAGTAAATCAACCCCATGGAGTCTGCCATTGCTGGTCCCTCCCTCCTACTAAATGTTGGATGCCCTAGATATTCTGGCTTTTTGTCTCAATTTTGAATCCATATCCAAAACAAGTAGGTATGTAGATACATTCTGGCTGTAATCCGGCTTTGCTAATCTGCATCCTTGTTTTGGGCCATTGTTGCAAACAACTGAAGCCAGTTGGTCAAAATAACAGCCAGGCAACTAGCACTTTCAGAAGCAATCTAATACTAACACAGTGACAGGTTTCATTTAACAGAATGAAACAGTCATGTCAAAAGTATTTAAGCAAACCCCGTAAAAGTGTGCAATGTAAAATGCCAATGTAACCTAAAAACCAGTTATACTATTTGCTTTATAAACTGGCTTTAGTGACATTTCTGTAACACTATAATGGCAGCTTTAAAGGCACGCCTAGTGAAAGTTTCCAGTCCCTACAAAATACTCAATGCTCAAAAAGCAAATATACAAGTATAGGGGCATTCCACACCTATGGTGTGTACATTTCACTGGAACTGACAAACATTCATGAGCAATTAGCATGATTATAATCTATCACTGTCCTAAAAGTCATATCCAACAAAGCACAGCTGTATTTTACTCTGGTTCAAACAGGCACAGCATATAAACAAGCTTGCGTTACAATGAGCTACAACTTTTTTTTTTTATTATTAAAATATGACCAGCGCTTATGCCCCATACACACGGTCAGAAATTCCGATGGAAAAAGTCCGATCGGATTATGTTGTCGGAAAATCCAATTGTGTGAGGGCTCCATCGGACTTTTTCTATTGGATTTCCCGACGCACAAAGTTTGAGAGCAAGATCTAAAATTTTCCGACAACAAAATCCGATCACATAAATTCCGATCGTGTGTAGACAATTCCGACAGACAAAGTGCCACACATGCTCAGAATAAACTAAGAGGTGAAAGCTATTGGCTACTGGCCAGTTTATAGTCCCGACGTACGTGTTTGACGTCACCTTGTTCAGAACGATCGGATTTTCCGACAACTTTGTGCGACCGTGTGTATGCAACACAAGTTTTAGCCAAAATCCATCTGAAAAAATCTGACGGATTTTGTGGTCGGGATGTCCGACCGTGTGTATGGGGCAAAATAATTCCTATGTCATTCAGAAATTGTGATTACACTCATGTAAATAAGGTGCACCAAACATCAAAATAATTGTGCAAATACAACAAAAAATTTATTATGCTTTATTAAAAAGTCCAGCTGCTGTGCTAAATACATTAACTGACACTTTCCCAAATTTTGTTTAATTCTGAGCAGCGCTCAAAATGCCTGTGTTATTCAAGTAGATGGAATCATTTACACTTATTTAAAGTGCACCAAACATCAAATGATTGTGCAAAAAAAAACAAGTGCTTATTTTGCAATCTCAGTGTCCATAATCATTGCAAAAGTGTCCAAACAAAGTGACACACTCCTTAAAGTGATAAGTGCAAAGCTCTTCTAAAGTCCAAACATGCTCTTCACTTTCTCCTCCAAAGAAAATAAATTGTAATTCACCAGAAATATTTGACCTCTTTTCAAAAGAAGGTCAAACAACGCTTTGTAAACACTCAGATGTCTTCCACCACCTCTCTCGAACCACCACAGAAGCTATACTGGATGGCTCCAGATGGGGTTTTGAATAAGGGGTGACCTGCAAGCGAGGGTGTTGAAGACTCTACTCAGTGGAATGCTATAGTTTTGTACAAATGAGATGATTCTACGAACCAAGGAAATTACTTTTTACAAGCTATAGACTGCATTCCTTCACATACTCCTCTGTATAAGAGGAACCATTTTTGGTGATCCTATACTGGTACAGAGAATAGTAACTGATTGTGTTGCTATGAGTTTAGACAGTTTAGGCAGACATTTCTCTGCTTCTTAACAAAACTAGTGTAGCGCAACCAATATAAAACAAATTCACTATATGATTAAAAGTCCCAATAATGTGAAAATTTGACCATTGTGCAACTCTGGATGATAGTTCATAAAAGTATTAAAAATTCATGATATCCAGTGACTTCAGTGACCCCCACCTCTAGCTAGAATGCCTGCTCACCTCCAAATGTTGACCCCACTACCGAGTAACAAACACCCGATACTATGTCTCTCAGAATGCCATGTGATAAATCCTCCACTTGGGGTCTCTGGACCACCTGATCCCCCTCCTGGGATCTCAATCAATCATGTATGGCCATAGAACAACAAGGGAAAACTAGAGTGCTCTTTGTTTTTAATATTTATTAAAACTACCCACAGGGATTAAAATGCATAAATGAAATACATGAAAAACATGCATATCATCAGCTCTCCACGCTGAAATAAAAATTAAAAAAACATCCTGAATAACAGCACCTCACCTGTACGCATTATGCTCTCTGTTGAGCTTCTTTAGCAGGTTGACCTTTCGTTTTTATATCAACCTGGACAGTTCATGATATGCATGTTTCTCACATATTTATGCAAGTATTTTAATGCCTTTGTGTAGTTTTAATAAATATTCAAAAAAAGAGAGCACTATGTTATTCTATGGCCATATATGATTGCTTGAGATCCCAAGAGGAGGTCAGCATGGTCCAGGGATGCCAAGAGGAGGATTTATCCCATGGCATTCTGAGAGACATACTATCAGGCGTTTGGGACTGTGTAGTTGGGTCAACATTTGGAGGTGAGCAGGCATTCCAGCTAGAGGTGTTGAATATTTTTATAAATTATCACCCAGATTTACACAATGGTGGAATTTTCACATTATTGGGTTTGATCATATAGTAAATGTGTTTTAATATTGGTTGCGCTACACTATTTTTTTTAGTTTGTATTTTATTTGAGAATTACATTTGGATACACTCTGATAGGTGTTGGCAGCAATCACAATAAGCCTAGTTGAAGGTTATTGAAAAACCAACTTGCATTATATTGTTTGCAGGTATTTGAGTATATATATGCACTGATTATATTTTGTTTCACATTTCCCTGAATGTATCACAGACCTCTGAAAGAATAAGGATAACAGAATGATCCATACCTGCTGGGGCTTGATTGCAGCATTGTATCTTCAAGTGTCTCTGGAACTCGGAATCTAGATTCTGTGGTTGTCATGGTGCTTTCTCTGGAACGTGGACTAGGCCTGAAAAACACATTTGAGTTTTTAGGAAAAACTAAGTTGGGAGAGGTGATAAATGGGTGTCTTGAGTTCTTTTATATCATTCTGGGACTCCAGAAGGGCACAAATCAATCCCCCAGCTTATAAGCTTATATTGTAGTTCATAAGACCAGAACTCCTATACATAGTTAAATAGTAGGGGAGGCTGAAAAAAAAGACAACTCCATCAAGTCCAACCTATGCGTGTGATTATATGGCAGTATTACATTGTATATCCCTGTATATTGTGGTCGTTCAGGCGCTTATCTAATAGTTTTTTGAAACTATCGATGCCCCCCCGCTGAGACCACCGCCTGTGGAAGGGCATTCCACATTCTTGCAGTAAAGAACCCTCTCTGTAGTTTAAGGTTAAACCTCTTTTCTTCTAATTTTAATGAGTGGCCACGTGTCTTCTTAAACTCCCTTCCGCAAAAAAAAAAGTTTTATCCCTATTGTGGGGTCACCAGTAAATTGAAATCATATCGCCTCTCAAGCGTCTCTTCTCCAGAAAGAATAAGTTCAGTGCTCGCAACCTTTCATCAGAACGAACATCCTCCAGACCCTTTATTAGCTTTGTTGCCCTTCTTTGTACTCGCTCCATTTCCAGTACTTCTTTCCTGAGGACTGGTGCCCAGAACTGGACAGCATAATCTATGTGCGGCTGGACCAGAGTCTTGTAGAGCAGGAGAATTATCGTTTTATCCCTGGAACTGATCCCCTTTTTAATGCATGCTGATATTCTGTTTGCTTTGTTAGCAGCAGCTTGGCATTGCATGCCATTGCTGAGCCTATCCTCTACTAGGACCCCCATGACCCCCATGTCCTTTTCCATCCTAGATTCATTTGCCCCATGACTACAGATAGGGGCTGCACCAAGGGTCTCAGGTGCTAACAGTGGACGGACCATTTTAATATGACAGATAATCACCTTGGAGAGCTGCTTCTCTCTGCTTTGGGGGTTTCAGTTGTTTGTGGTTGCTCAGATAATGTCTCTATTGATATCTTGACATTTCTGTTTCCAGAATTTGAGGTTATGCTGGAGATACAAAAAAGAGAAACATTGTTGAACTCTGCATACACTATATTTCTTTGCATCTTTGGCTGGACTGACACCTGTCCATTCCACTGTCTTGTGTTAACGCATGTTATTTCTCCCATAAACATGCGTTGCACGAAGGTGGTCTACTCATATAATGGCCTACCAAAGCACCAGATTATACAGCAAAAATGAACATGCAGCATTTTTTCCAACGTGGTGCACCACAATGCACAGGCAGCATGCTTTAAAACGCATTGTGGCAAGATGAGAATAGACCCTAATACAACAACTTCTAAATGCCCCTTCCATTTGAAGTGAACATACAACATTACAGCAACGTTGCAGACAACTATATCTGGGAACTCCGGTGCCAACAAATATCAGTTGATGAACTGAACCTTTAATATGGCAGATAATCACCTTGGAGAGCTGCTTCTCTCTGTTTTGTGGGTTACAGTTGTTTGTGGTTGCTCAGATAATGTCTCTATTGATATCTTGACATTTCTGTTTCCTGAATTTGAGGTTATGCTGTAGGTGCAGAAAAAAAGAAATATTGTTGAATCATGTATACACTATATATATTTGTACCATGGGCTGGATTGACACCTGTTTGTTCCAGTGCCTTACATTATTTCGCACATAAGCATATGTTTATGTTGGGTTAAGGCAGCTTATTTAAATGAATGGCCTGCCAAAGCAACTGAATAGACAAAAAAAAAAAGGGACATGCACCATTCTTTCCAATGCAGCGCACCATGATGCACAGTCGCGTGTAATGGTGCTTACACACGGTCGGTCCGGCAGAAAAGGTCAGACAGAATCATTCCGTCAGATATTCCGATTGTGTGTGGGCTTCATCTGACTTTTTTCTTCAAAAATTCCAACGGACCTAGAAATAGAACATGTCTCAAATCTTTCTGACCAAATCAATTTCTATCGGGAAAACCGTTCGTCTGTATGCTGGTCCGATGGACCAAATACGATGCAAGGGCAGCTATTGGCTACTGACTATTGAACTTCCTTTTATAGTCCTGTCGTACATCATCGCATTCAAAATGAACGGACCTTGGTGTGATCATGTGTGGGCAAGTCTGTTTGGTCGGAACTCCATTGGGAAGACCATCGGACCTTTTCTGCCGGAAAGTCCGGTCGCGTGTATGCTGCATTACAGGGCGTTGTGATGAGCTCCAAAGCATGTGCATTGGAGGTGTGCTGGGTTAGTGCATTGTAGTGTCTTTGACAATCAATGACACCACAACATTCTACTGAGGGCAACATGCATTAACTCGAGATGAGAATAGAAATTAAAAGAATAACCTCTAAATACTACTTGTATTTGAAGTGAACATACAATATAACACCAAGGTTGTAGCCAGCAGCAAGACCTGGGAATGCAGGTGCCAGCAAATATCAGTTGGTGAACTGACCCTTTTTTATGACAGATAATCACCTTGGAGAGCTGCTTCTCTCGGTCTTGTGGAATTCAGTTGTTTGTGGTTGCTCAGGCAATGTCTCTATAGATATCTTGACATTTCTGTTTCCTGAATTTGAGGGTATGCTGGAGTTATAGAAAAGAGAAACATTGTTGAATTCTGTATTCAATATATTTTCTTTGTACATTAAAGAAAAACTACCACTTGCATTTAAAAGTGAAACACCAGGAAAAAAAAAAAAAAAGTAATGCACATGGAAAGAACAGACAACATTAGTCTGCCCACTCCTCATACCGTACAATATAATTTGTATCCGGTGTCAGTCATGATGATAATATGGGTGAGACAACCAAAGAAGCAACATGTCTACTACTTGTAAAGGAAGATGGCCAAAAGAAAATCATTTATTCTGGGTCTCTGGTTTAGGGAATCAGCTAATTTGTAAATTAGGAATCAAAAACTGAAAATAAAGTTTTGAAAGCTAATCTCCAGGGAAATATAAAAACACCTTTACACTTAGTCTGTAATATTTGAAAAGTATGGAATTTAGAAATACAAGTACTATAAAAAGCTTAACCAGTGGTCTGAAAAAAAAAACACAAAAATACAAAGAGATTCCTACATCCACACAAAGTGCATGCAAGAATCCTCACCACTGTGCCACTGTATTCTGACAGCGTGGACTCCTAAGTTGTCAGAATACACTGATCGGCGCTGCAACCAACTGGTTGCAGCCGCTGATTGGCTGAAGGTGGTTTTCCAGCAGGACCGTTCAATAAAAGCAGACCTAACAATGGCTTCTGTCAAACAGGGAGGGTTGCACATGGATTGAAATTTGTCCGGTCCCTGCTGCACCAACCAAATTTCGTTCTGTGTGTAAAGAATGAATGCAACCACCACATCTAATGAATGGTAAGCTGAAATGTATTACATTTTAGGTATTGGGCCAATATCTACTTTAAGTACAGGATTGGAAAACATATATGGCATTTGCATGCACACACACTGGAGCTCCATTAAGCCAAAACCAAAAGCTATGTAGAGAAAGGTTATGCTACCTTGTATTCTATAATAATGCTGTTCAGCTATTTCCTAAAGTCAGGCTCAGTTTTAACCATACATGTCAACACATGACAATTAAACTTGTGTAAACTTTCTGTCCAGCCCTGTGCCATGTTCCCTACACAAGTATAATTTGCCCTTCTTTTGCAGTTATCCTATTTTCCATGATAAGGTTATATTAGGAATGATAGTACAAAGTGATACTTTACACAGAAACATAATATTAAAATTTATAATCGTAGGGACGATCACTTCTTAATGCAACACAATACAATAGCTATGTGTGCGAGCCCTAATGTAACTCCTTACTGATTACTACTGGGAATCAGCTCAGGGTCATCCAAGGACTCTAAAGTTTTGTATATTGCCTCCGTGCTGATTGTCCCAGATCTGGAGGACTGAGTAGACCTGAATCACAATGCAGAATGCACATGTAACAGCAACAAAACATCACACAGTAGGAGGGGGTATTCAGGAGTGGGCAGGATTGTGGTGGATAATCACGTTATGCCATATACATGTTATTTTACCAAAAGTATTGGATACCTGCCTTTACACGCACATAAACTTTAATGGCATCCCAGACTTAGTTGGCAGGGTTTGAATTGAATTGAATTGGCCCACCCTTTCAGCTATAACAGCTTCAACTATTCTGGGAAGGCTGTCCACAAGGATTAGGAGTGTGTCTATGGGAATGTTTGACCATTCTTCCAAAAGCGCATTTGTGAGGTCAAGCACTGATGTTGGACAAGAAGACCTGGCTCGTAGTCTCCGATCTAATTCAACCCAAAGATGTTCTATCAGTTTGAAGGTTGTGACTCTGTGCAGGCCAGTCAAGTTTCTCCACACCAAACTTGCTCATCCATGTCTTAATGGACCTTGCTTTGTGCACTGGTCCAAATCATCTGGATGAGGGGGGATTATGGTGTGCGGTTGTTTTTTAGGCGTTAGGCTTGGCCCCTTAGTTCCAGTGAAGGAAACTCTTAAGGCATCAGCATACAAATACATTTTGGACAATTTCATGCTCCCAACTTTGCGGCAACAGTTTAGGGATGGCCCCTTCCTGTTCCAAAATGACTGTGTACCAGTGCACAAACCAAGGTCCATAAAGACATGGATGAGCAAGTTTGGGGTGCAGGAACTTGACTGGCCTGCAGAGTCCTGATCTCTGCCCGATAGATCTTTGGGATGAATTAGAGCGGAGACTGTGAGCCAGTCCTTCACATCCACATGATTGCCTGACTTCACAAATGGACTTCTGGAAGAATGGACAAACATTCCCATAGACACACTCTAAACCTTGTGGACAGCCTTCCCAGAAGAGTTGAAGCTGTTATAGCTGCAAAGGGTGGGCCAACTCAATATTGAATCCTACAGACTAAGACTGGGATGCGATTAAAGTTCAATTTTGTGTAAAGGCAGGTGTACCAATACTTTTGGCAACAGTGTGAATATATATCTATATTAATTAAATGATTTCATAATATATTAATTTCAAGAAAATACCTCTTATTATCGAGCTCTGGGGAGATCACAGCCAAGGGAGCTTCATTTGCAGATTTCCCGCTAATAATGAAGGCAAATAAAAAATAGGTAAACAAAATAAACTATACACACAGACTAAACTTAAAATAGAAATGTGCTGCATGATGGGAAAATATACATGTATAAAAATATATAAAATGTTTCAGGGATTATGGGAGGTTTTCTCTGTCCGAAGGTGCGCTTTTCCCCTCCCGCTTGTAACCCCTCCTACCCCTAACCTTCCCTTTTCTTTACCTCCTCTCTAATGTTACTTCCTTTCCTGACCCATAGCTCATACACTTCTGTACCCTTTTGTATTCTTTAAGACGACAATGACTTTGCAGTTGGGTTGCCCCAATATGCGTGTGGGTGATCCCACTGGTGTGGCCATAATGTGATTTGGGTACTGAGGTTTATGACCCGTAACTGTACCCTTGATCAATGCCAAGTCTCTTGCTGCCTTATTATTCATTATTTTGTAACTTGTAAAACTTTATAAAAATAAATTATTGAAATGAAAAACAGATATTTATAACAGTATATACCATTTACTGCTCCCTTTGCCCACACAAGAAATTTCAATATAGCCAAGTCTAAGGCCCATGAAGTCTACCCAAGTACAATGATATCTCATACCACTTTTCCCCATACGATTTATGTTTTTATCTTGGTTAATATCAATTTAGTGTCTTTAACATACTGATATTCAGTAGGAGTAACCTAGCTGGTCAACCTACCAGTATGCTTTTTTATGGGTAGCAGCAAAAACACACACAAACATGGGGAGAACAAGCTAATTATGTAAAGTTGGTTCCTTGATAGGAACTGAACTAAAGGACCTTAGACTACAAGGCAAGTGGTCTGACCACTTAGCTACGGTGATGCCTGGCAATACCTCCTAAAGGGACTAGACAGCTTTACTTGTTGCAGCTTACATTCGCTCATACAAAAATGCCATTAATTCAGCTATTTCATTTAAACATGTTCAAAGGGATCATGTAAATTATAGCTAAAATATGATAAGCCATCCTCAGATTAATTTAAAGACTTGAGATCATTTGCAACTACTACTATTTCACATCCATCTCTTCAAACAAAATTAATACCACAGTTAAGATCCCCCAATCCATTCAATAACCTCTAAAATCCACCCACTTTCAGGTAAAGCCCCAATCATGTGACTTCCATAACTGGACTTTACTGGGACTTCGGGGACAGTTTGGATAAAGGCATTGCTTCTTAATTCAAGCCTACTCCCAGAATTTTCTTTATAGCAAGAGTGTTTATTAGACTTTGCTGTGGAGTAGCAGGGATCATCGGCTCTGTGGGAAACTTTACATTTTAATTTCTTCAATGTAGCTATGGATTTATCAATAGACAAAAAAGCTGCGCATACAATTAAAGCTAAAAACTATTTAAAATAGTAAGCAGGAAAGAAAAAGCTGCAGTGTTAAATACTTGCCTGTCCTTATTGGTGATACGGGGAACTGGTGTTGGGGCTGCAGCTGGTTTCTCCTTTGGAAGTCTGTAAAAATACACGTATAATTAGCTCTATGACCAAATAAACATTTTTATGAAGCACTTCCTCCACACATTTATTAAATTGCATCTATACCCAGAACTTTTTTGTTGTTGTTTTGAATACAATGGGGAAGGATTAGAACCGGCAGGTTACATAGTTACACTGGTTTAAAAAAGACAAGTCCATCCAGTTCAACCAATAAAAGGGGAAAAAAAAAAAATCTTATATACACAATCCTATACCCACAGTTGATCCAGAGCAAGGCTTAAAAAAAAAACATGCATAAAAGTGAATAACTCAACACCAAGTTCACTATATGGACCACTTATGTATTTATACATGTTGATCATATCCCCCCTTAATCTCCTCTTCTCAAGAGAAAATAAATTCAGTTGATTCAAGGTAATACTGCAGTCCAAGGATTTCCCTTTACTTTCTGTTCTGGGGGTAACCATTTACCAGACAGGAAGTCAGGGAAAAGCTGTAACAGGGAAACAGCATGTGCTTTATAGTGCAAGGTATATACTAAGCTTCTACAGAACCCAGCATCTGCTTAGACCAACCCACTAGTACTGCATGTCTTCAGTAGTTTAAAACACAGCTTGACTCATTAACAGTTTGAATCCCATGCTCGTCACATTAACTTTCTCAAAAAGAGTTATAGAGTCTTAAGAATTGAAAAAAACTTCCACTTAAAGAATAGCAATCATAAATGCATGGCTTGAGTCTATTTCAATGTAATCCATAGTAATGATATCTGACTTTAATCTGATGTTCTATCTATAAATTAATCATTTTGATTAGATGCTGTGGGTCATATCTCAAAGAATACTCTACTGTGTGGGCCTGTGTGGTAAAAGCTTAACCAATGATACATGTGTAAAATAAAACAGTACTACCACTTGGAGCAAAGCCTAAAAGTCCCCCAACAAATATTTAAAGATCCAGTAGCCAGGAAAATAGAGATATGAAGGTGCCCATGAAAATCCCAAATAACCCCCAAAGCCTGCCGTTGGGTACACTAGTATAAAAAGCCCTTATATCGCTTGAGCGTGCAGTTTTATATCAGCTGGAGATTACCAAGTCACCTAAGTGTAGGTAAATGGCTGTCCTGTGCAGTCCAGTGTGTGGAATCTGGTGCTGCAATGAATCCAGCAGCTTGGAAAGCTTTGTTGTTATGATTCATATTGACTAATAAAGCAGAATTCCAATATTAAGCAATTTTTTACACACTCAACACACCGAGAGAAATAGAAGGATCCCCAGTTAGGCAATAGTTGATGTAGATGTTGACTGATAAGGGGATCATCCAAGAGCCTGCTTCTTCAAAAATGTTGATCAGATTCCTGCATATATAGCCAGCCTAAAACATTCTTTCCAAGCATACAGCTTATAGGAGTAATGGCTCAATGAAAAATTAAATAGCTAAGGTTTCCTCCTCCTACTCTAAACCTAAATATTTCCTTTCTTACTAGTGTAACTTTCCTCCCAAGATGAGACCTTACCTGTCTTCAGTGTCTGTGTCAACCTCCCCGATCAGTCCACTTCTGTCTAATACAGCCTCTGCAGCTTTTCTCACAGCCAGTTTACGGTTTTAAAATAACCTGGGTCATATATCACTGACATTGTCTAGGGTGTGTCTGTCCTGATGTTCTACTCCCACAGCCCAGGGAATTTCATGAATTAAGTATTGTTAAATGCTAGTGATGTTTCATGCTTTGCGTCACTCACTGCCAGTCCTTAATACTTAAAGACATAATGTTATGGATAGGAGAAGAGTTTGTAAGGCGCAATAGTAAGTCCAAGTGTAAGATTTTAGGTCTCGTACTCAGAGACTTGACATGGGCATGCCTGTATTTATCTGGATGTTCATCTGGACAGAATGGCAATAAAGAATATTGCAAAAAATTGCCATAATATACCAGTAGTAGGCAAATTATTCTGAAATTGAGGAATTGGTCAATTAAAGCAAAGAGCACATAGACAGATTTAAAACTGACAGCTCAGGTCGGAGCTGCTGTATTAATCTGATGTTGGTACAATGAGCTCCCCTGTTGAGCTATTGTGTTTTGACAGGGGGAACGAGGATGGGGACGGGGACGCCCTCATCAGCAGAACACTCCAGTGAGCGCTTGTTGGCCTATGTGCTAAGTGCACAGGGTTATGCCTATCATTTATAAATAAAAAGAACAATACACATACTTAAACACTGTACAGTAGGTACTAGCTAGCTATTCTTGTGATTAATGTCAGAAAAATGCCTACTTTCAAGGTACAGATTTAGTCCTTTAGTTAAGATTGTGAGCCAGAGAAATTAATGAGCGTTTAATTCTATGTATCTCAATTTATAGTTATTCTTCTTAGTACAAATGTACTGATCTTTAATTCAGTACATATGCATCTTAAAGTGACTGTAAACCTAAATTCTTTTCCCTACACTGAGTAATGAAAAAATTCTCACAAATAAAAAGCAGTGAGCCTCAAGTATCAAAAAAGTCTTCCTAAATACCCTCCCCCCCCACCTCATCATCGGGCCTGCACTGCCTAGGTGATAGGTGGGACCTTCCAGTTGTGCAGAGCCCAGAACAGGGTGGGACAGAGTAAGCTAAAGACGTGGCTTGTTTTTTTTTCATGTATGCATAATGAGGTGACAGGCCTGCAAAGGTACACAGAACTGCACGTTTCCAATGCAGACAATTAAAGGTAGGCCCCTGGCAGAATCAAGAGGATGTTTCATTAAAAGGGAGATTATGTGAATATAAATAAGTCACACACTGTTAGTGAAATGTATTGGGATGGTTTTAATGTGACATTTTGGGCTACCAACAATAAAGCATATTTTGGGGACATTTGTCAAATCTGTCACATGGCAAATCACTACTAAACAGGAGCAGTGAGGCACATTGTCGGACAGAAAAAGTACAAAGTTACAGCCCAAGTAAATAATTCCTCATTTGGCTGCGACTGAATGGAACCTGACCCTGATCACTTCCTAATTATATGACTGTTCAGTTAAATCTGTCTTAGAACTTTCCAAACTGTTGCACTTGGCCACCCAGGAACACGGGTGCACAGGTCTGTAAACCTCTTGCAGAGTCTTTGCTGTAGGCGATACAGCTCAAGTTGCATCTCATTGTGTAGCTAATTTGCTTGATAAAATGTCCCCCAGTGAGTTCATATGAACATTTGTTATTGTTAGTTCAGACACTATTATCTAAAATTAAATTAGGAAACCGCCATATCAGCTGCCCCCTTCCCAGGTATGGCTGGGAGGGTTGCATTTTCCATTTAGTCCATGTTGGATGTGGATACTACCTGGCACGACACAAAGAAGTTTTAATAAACTCTTGCAAACCTGCATCGCACAAAAGCTTTAAAGCAGACCTATTCACTGTAGCCAAGAATAGAATTGGTAAACTGAATGTCGGATGTATCAATGACATACACTGGATCGGCTTATGTAGGCAATGTTATTCTTTGTTTTTGTCCCACAGTGTGAAGGTAAATTTGCATGGTGCACCCTTGTTTATTTACACTGTTAAACAATACAGCATATTGAATGAATGCCTTAACTGTGACAAGGGTTAAAGAGAGAAGTGTACCGTATTACATCATGAGGACCACAGGGAATATCACTTCTGTTGTCTTTGGCGATGTTCTCCCTCATTGTTCAAAGCACATCTTCATGAGATAGAAACTAGCATCTTTAACCACATTAGAGCTCTACCACAGGAAGGTAAATAGACTGACAGGCTATATATATATAAATATATATATATAAAATGCACCTTTGTGTAAGAATAGGTTGTCTCAGTTATATTTAAAAGACAACTAAAATATTCCCTAAAAAGACGTATGCCATAAGAACCCCTTATTTGTCTAAAACGCTTCTTATATTGCTATTGAATTCCTTATTTAAAAGGGACTTGAAACTGAAGGGGGCTGCAGCAACTTGCAACTGGTCAACCTGTATAAAGCATGAAGGAAAGATGTCACCAGCACACCATGGATCTTTGGCATCACGACAATTTTCTTTTTCACAAGAGGTCCCATCACAGTGCAAATAGTTCTACATTTCGGGGTCCTGCCAATCATGTGCTGATCATTACATGCCTGAAAAGGGGTCCTGGGTGGTCCTTGAAACATAGCACTTTTTGCACTGTGATGTCACCTCTTTAATAAAAACGTGCACATTATAATAAAGATTAATGTTGTACTGGTGACTTATTTCCACATACTTATCCAAATGTACATTTATATGTGACAAAACCAGGCAGATGTGCTTTAAACAGGGTAAGGACTCCTTGGGGCCATGGGTCTGGTAGAAATTTTTCATTTTGCTACCCTGTTTCTATGCCACTGTTTATATGCCAGTTATTCCACTGAAGACTAGTAAACATGCCATGCAACATTTAAAATATTTTTTGAGGTGTTTACATTCCAATAATAAAATTATCGGAAAATAAAGCTCATTCATATGCAATCCCATCACTGGCTAATCCACATGCAAATCATATGCAGGTTCATTCATATGTAAATCAACTCACAATTTGCGTATGAATAAGCTGTGGACACCATGTACAGAGGCACCGCCTTTGCAGGACACAACCCCTGTAGCATGTAAATACAGGACAGTCTTGCACAATCCAGGAATCTTGGGAGGTATTATTGTGTTTGTATTTATAATTTCAAAAGCTCTACACTTTAAATACTTTGCAACAGTCCTGGATTGCGTAGGACTGTCCTGCATTTTTACCCATCGTCCACTGTCCTGTGTACAGGGTGTGCTGCAATTGCTGTGCCCCTGTACATGGTGTCCAATGCCCATTCAAATTGACTTGATTTGCATATATATTAACCCACCTATTATATACTGTAAATTTGACACGTGTTGCATTTGCACATGAATGAGTTTCACCAGTCCCCTGCGGGAGAGCTGAGGGAAGTTTCTCCTTGGCTCTAGTCGGATTGCACAAGTAAGGGGAGGGGTTCTTGCTACCACTGCATTTCACTCTTCTTGTGGTGAGTGAGCTCAAGGGGGGAAAAGGGGTTTGCACTGGTGGGGGAGCAGGAGCTCTGTACTGGGGGGGGGGTCTGTGTTCAAGAGGGGTAGTCTGCACTGGTGGGGAGGGAGAGAATGTGTATTCTAGGGAGGGGATGTGGTAGGTACTGGAGAAGGGGAGGGTGCGTCTCTACCGGAAGGAGATCTGTACTAGTGGGGGGAGAGGTCTGTACTGGAAGAGGGGGATTTGTACTGCTGGGGAAGGAGGGGGTATGTGCTGAGGGGTATTATGACTAATGGGGGGGGGAGATCTGTACAGGAGGAAGGAGGGTATGGGTTTGGGTGGGGGGGGGATAGATTTGAACTTTGAGAAGGAGGTCATTTTTAGCTGTATTCTGTGCACTGGCATGTGTGTTATGTACTTCCGACCACTGCACTCTTTGCATTATGCACTCCTGACTCCTGTAGTCTATGCAATCTTACAGATTTCAGACTTCTGCACTGTGATTTTCACACATCCTGCCTTCTGCTCTATCCTGACCACCACACTCTCAGTGGTACACACTCCTATCCCCTGTATTTGTGCACTCCTGCACTCTGTGTGATACAATCTCTTGAGCACTTCACCCTGTGCATTACATACTCCTGAGCCCTGCACAGTAGACACTGTGTTGTACATTTTACACACCTAGTTCCTTAGGTAGGCTGCGTGCTGTGTATACAGTGAGTTGGTTCAACAGGTGCAGTACTCAACATAAATTGACACAGACTTTTCTGCTATCTAAATATTTTATGCCATATGCATTTAAAGTATAATTTTTTGTAGATCAATGTATTCTCTGCTGTTGCAAGACGAGCTGTTGGGTTGTCATACTATAAACATAACTATACTAAAAGTTGTAGCTAGCTCAACAAATGTATAAATCATTTTATTAATTAACGATACCCTCATGGATGTGTTTCTGTTCCGATTACAATTCTTCCAGTGCCAGCTGCTGCATGTATATCTTTAAATTACAACCATTTAGTTATGCTCACTATTCACTAAGGTGTACAAAGCGTACCTCATTCTGTCCCTTTGCCAAGTTCAACAGTTGTGAGGTATGACCAATAGTGATGGACGAACTTCCGACGGGACGTTTCGCGAACGCGAAACGCGAACGGGCACAAACGTTCGCGAAAACGACCGTTCGCCGCGGGCTCCATTGACTTCAATGGGAGGCGAATTTCGCAAACCTTTAGGTCGAATTTGCGGCCACGGGGTAATTATTAGGGGGTAGCACGTAGTCCCACCACCTGGACAATAGCATAATACATGTATGAGGTGAATTTGGGATCGATAACTACAAGCATTTTTTTTTTATTTGGGAAATTGTTCTGACAATTCAGGACTATGGAGCTAATGAAGGCAATGGAGGAGAGGGAAGGTCAGGGACCAGGGTAGGCAAACAAGAGGGTGCAGGAGATACAGAGCACTGACAGCAGCACCGTAATACAGAGCACTGACATCAGCACCGTGACATACAGCGCTGACAGCAGCTCCGTGACATACAGCGCTGACAGCAGCTCCGTGACATACAGCGCTGACAGCAGCTCCGTGACATACAGCGCTGACAGCAGCTCCGTGACATACAGCGCTGACAGCAGCTCCGTGACATACAGCGCTGACAGCAGCTCCGTGACATACAGCGCTGACAGCAGCACCGTGACATACAGCGCTGACAGCAGCTCCGTGACATACAGCGCTGACAGCAGCTCCGTGACATACAGCGCTGACAGCAGCTCCGTGACATACAGCACTGACAGCAGCTCCGTGACATACAGCGCTGACAGCAGCTCCGTGACATACAGCGCTGACAGCAGCACCGTGACATACAGCGCTGACAGCAGCTCCGTGACATACAGCGCTGACAGCAGCTCCGTGACATACAGCGCTGACAGCAGCTCCGTGACATACAGCACTGACAGCAGCTCCGTGACATACAGCGCTGACAGCAGCTCCGTGACATACAGCGCTGACAGCAGCACCGTGACATACAGCGCTGACAGCAGCTCCGTGACATACAGCGCTGACAGCAGCTCCGTGACATACAGCGCTGACAGCAGCTCCGTGACATACAGCGCTGACAGCAGCTCCGTGACATACAGCGCTGACAGCAGCTCCGTGACATACAGCGCTGACAGCAGCTCCGTGACATACAGCGCTGACAGCAGCTCCGTGACAT
This sequence comes from Lithobates pipiens, assembly GCF_037356315.1. Taxonomy (NCBI): domain Eukaryota; kingdom Metazoa; phylum Chordata; class Amphibia; order Anura; family Ranidae; genus Lithobates; species Lithobates pipiens. The sequence continues at coordinate 65,231,238 of NW_027507685.1, read as the reverse complement.
ACAGCGCTGACAGCAGCACCGTAAGCAGCCCCAGGAGGAAGTCAGCACAGCACAGGGATGGTGTGATCCCCTCATAATAAGAACCCCCAGGAGGAAGTCAGCACAGCACAGGGATGGTGGGAGCCCCTCATAATAAGAACCCCCAGGAGGAAGTCAGCACAGCACAGGGATGGTGGGAGCCCCTCATAATAAGAACACCCAGGAGGAAGTCAGCACAGCACAGGGATGGTGGGAACCCCTCATAATAAGCAGCCCCAGTAGAAATATGACACCGCTCAACCTCTTCAAAGAGGAGGGTAGGGGCATATAGTACGGTGTGCTTTTTTGGGTCAGGGAAGTGAGCCAAATGAATTAAGAAGGTCTGTGTGCTTGATTCCAAAAATTGTTTATAGACATATACATGGTCTACTGATCACATGTGTTGAATTCCTCCGAGATCCATGCCTCATTCATTTTTAGAAATGTGAGGTAGTTAACACTGTCGTGAGCTAGGCGAGTACGCTTATCGGTCACAATCCCCCCTGCTGCGCTGAACGTCCTTTCGGACAGGACACTGGATGAGGGGCAAGCCAACAGTTCGATTGCAAATTGGGCAAGCTCTGGCCAGAGGTCAAGCCTGCCCACCCAGTAGTCTAGGGGTTCATCACTCCTCAGAGCGTCCACATCGGCCGTTAACCCAATGTAGTCGGACACCTGACGGTCTAGGCGTTCCCTGATGCTGGATCCGGATGACACCTGTCGATGGGTCGGCTGAAAGAATGACCTCATATCCGAAGTCACCAACACATCTTCAAACCGGCCTCTTCTTGCAGGCGCTGTTGGATTGGTACCCGCAAATCCTTCTCTGGGAGTGGGAATTGCTCCTCTGCCAGCGCACGCAAAAGCAGAATGCAGCATTTCTCGAAGCAAGGCCTGGAAGTGCTGCATTCTGACAGCCCTCTGCGACGGCGGTAACATTTCCGCCATTTTGTGTTTGTACCGGGGATCTAAGTACGTTGCCACCCAGTACTGGTCCTTGACCCTCATGCTTTTTATACGGGGGTCCCTATTAAAACACTGGAGCATGAAGGCCCCCATTTGCACTCAAGCGGAAGGTATGTGGTGGTGGTGGTGTTGTTGGTGGTAGTGTCTTTGGGGGTGCACATAGCAGAGAGTGAAGAAGAGGGTGCAGATCGAGAGGATGAGGAGGGTGCAGAAGAATAAGGCTGAGTGAGCCACTCAACCAAGTCTGGTGCGTCCTTTAAAGTAATTGAACGCACCTTCTGCAACTTCCCACTTTGGCTCAAGGCTGTTGCTCCTGCCCTACCCCTACCACCCCTGCGGAAGGGCCTGCCTCTTCCTCTGCCTGTCATTTTTTAAATCACCCTGTGACAAAACTCTTAGTCCCTATACCGCTGAAGGACTGCTGCAGTATAGGGCAGCGGTCAGCAGTAGTGCACGTCAACCCTATGTATTGTGGACCGATAGCGGTCCTTACAGAACAGCAGACTGTAACGCACTCAGGCCTATGTACCGTAGCACCCTATACCAAGTTACCAGTCCTTATAAGAACTTTTGTGGACCAAGCAGGTTGTGTGTTAGTGATTAGCAGACTGTACGTCAGTCCCTATACCAATGAAGGACTGCTGCAGTATAGGGCAGCGGTCAGCAGTAGTGCACGGCAACCCTATGTATTGTGGACCGATAGCGGTCCTTACAGAACAGCAGACTGTACTGCACTCAGGCCTATGTACCGTAGCACCCTATACCAAGTTACCAGTCCTTATAAAAACTTTTGTGGACCAAGCAGGTTGTGTGTTAGTGATTAGCAGACTGTACGTCAGTCCCTATACCAATGAAGGACTGCTGCAGTATAGGGCAGCGGTCAGCAGTAGTGCACGGCAACCCTATGTATTGTGGACCGATAGCGGTCCTTACAGAACAGCAGACTGTACTGCACTCAGGCCTATGTACCGTAGCACCCTATACCAAGTTACCAGTCCTTATAAGAACTTTTGTGGACCAAGCAGGTTGTGTGTTAGTGATTAGCAGACTGTACGTCAGTCCCTATACCAATGAAGGACTGCTGCAGTATAGGGCAGCGGTCAGCAGTAGTGCACGGCAACCCTATGTATTGTGGACCGATAGCGGTCCTTACAGAACAGCAGACTGTAACGCACTCAGGCCTATGTACCGTAGCACCCTATACCAAGTTACCAGTCCTTATAAGAACTTTTGTGGACCAAGCAGGTTGTGTGTTAGTGTTTAGCAGACTGTGCGTCAGTCCCTATACCGCTGAAGGACTGCTGCAGTATAGGGCAGCGGTCAGCAGTAGTGCACGTCAACCCTATGTATTGTGGACCGATAGCGGTCCTTACAGAACAGCAGACTGTAACGCACTCAGGCCTATGTACCGTAGCACCCTATACCAAGTTACCAGTCCTTATAAGAACTTTTGTGGACCAAGCAGGTTGTGTGTTAGTGTTTAGCAGACTGTGCGTCAGTCCCTATACCGCTGAAGGACTGCTGCAGTATAGGGCAGCGGTCAGCAGTAGTGCACGGCAACCCTATGTATTGTGGACCGATAGCGGTCCTTACAGAACAGCAGACTGTACTGCACTCAGGCCTATGTACCGTAGCACCCTATACCAAGTTACCAGTCCTTATAAGAACTTTTGTGGACCAAGCAGGTTGTGTGTTAGTGTTTAGCAGACTGTGCGTCAGTCCCTATACCGCTGAAGGACTGCTGCAGTATAGGGCAGCGGTCAGCAGTAGTGCACGGCAACCCTATGTATTGTGGACCGATAGCGGTCCTTACAGAACAGCAGACTGTACTGCACTCAGGCCTATGTACCGTAGCACCCTATACCAAGTTACCAGTCCTTATAAGAACTTTTGTGGACCAAGCAGGTTGTGTGTTAGTGTTTAGCAGACTGTGCGTCAGTCCCTATACCGCTGAAGGACTGCTGCAGTATAGGGCAGCGGTCAGCAGTAGTGCACGGCAACCCTATGTATTGTGGACCGATAGCGGTCCTTACAGAACAGCAGACTGTAACGCACTCAGGCCTATGTACCGTAGCACCCTATACCAAGTTACCAGTCCTTATAAGAACTTTTGTGGACCAAGCAGGTTGTGTGTTAGTGATTAGCAGACTGTACGTCAGTCCCTATACCAATGAAGGACTGCTGCAGTATAGGGCAGCGGTCAGCAGTAGTGCACGGCAACCCTATGTATTGTGGACCGATAGCGGTCCTTACAGAACAGCAGACTGTAACGCACTCAGGCCTATGTACCGTAGCACCCTATACCAAGTTACCAGTCCTTATAAGAACTTTTGTGGACCAAGCAGGTTGTGTGTTAGTGTTTAGCAGACTGTGCGTCAGTCCCTATACCGCTGAAGGACTGCTGCAGTATAGGGCAGCGGTCAGCAGTAGTGCACGTCAACCCTATGTATTGTGGACCGATAGCGGTCCTTACAGAACAGCAGACTGTAACGCACTCAGGCCTATGTACCGTAGCACCCTATACCAAGTTACCAGTCCTTATAAGAACTTTTGTGGACCAAGCAGGTTGTGTATTAGTGTTTAGCAGACTGTGCGTCAGTCCCTATACCGCTGAAGGACTGCTGCAGTATAGGGCAGCGGTCAGCAGTAGTGCACGGCAACCCTATCTATTGTGGACCGATAGCGGTCCTTACAGAACAGCAGACTGTACCGCACCCAAGCCTATGTACCGTAGCACCCTAGACAGACCAAGTTACCAGTCCTTATAAGAACTTTTGTGGAACAAGTGAGTTGTGAATGATTAGCAGACTGCAGCAGAAGGGCAGCAGTCAAGTATAATATTCTTTCTATATTTGGAAGAAAGAATATTATACGTGTACAAGCCTATTACCGTACCACTGATACCAGTCCTGAAAAGAACCTTTGTGGAACTAATAGTAACAGCAAGTCTTTAAAATTATCCTCACTGCCTGACACACTGCTTCCTGCCTGTCCCTATACAAATTGGCAAAAAAGAGTAGGCTGGAACGATTAGCTGGAACAGCTCTTTTGTGGACCTGATAGTAACAGCTAATGATGATGATGATGATGATGATGAAGAAAGACTAATCTGGCTGAGCTGTCCCTAAAATAGCAGCATACAGCGCTCTGTCCCTTTATCTAAACTGACAAAAGAAACTCAGGCTGCTGACCTAACACCTATACCAGTCCTGAAAAGAACTTTTGTGTACCAAATAGCTAGCGTTTTCTCTGTCCCTACTCCACACAGGATCCTTTCCCTACAGTGACAGAAGAAAGAATGTAAAATGGCCACCGGATCGGGTGTATTTATAGGTTAGGGGGAATGTCCAAGTGTCCATGAGCTGTCATGTCTCAATTGGTTGTCCTGTAACACATGATAAACGTGTCACGAAAGGTTAAAGTTCTTGTATACATTAAACACGTAAGTCCGCCGGGGCGAACGACGGAAAAAGGCGTTCGAACCCGCGGACGGCGAAAGTCGGAAATTCGCCGCGAAACGACCGCCGGGCGAACCGTTCGGCCATCACTAATGACCAAGTACCAACATTTTTTTTTATTTTTTATGTAAAGTGATTAATCTGGAAAATAGTTAGCTCTTAAAGTGTTACTAAACCACAACAGCAAAATCAGACTGTACATGCAGCATAGCATGCTTGTTATACTCACGGTGGAACTTAAGGACTGCATTAGGTAAAAAAGGCTGGTTTTATTCTGTATGTACAGATCCTCCCCTCCCTGCACGGTCTATCTAGGGAAAGTCAGCAAACACAGGCAGAGTAGCCGACCTGCACATGCTCAGTTGTGCCTTTTATGCTGGAGAGAATAATTACTTATTGATCAGAGCTAGCCAGATCACACATGTGGGCATGTATACAGGCTGCAGTGGAAATCTCCTCCTACCTGAACTCTCAGCACTGGAGAAACTGTTCATCACTGACCGTGGTATACAGATTAGCCAAAAAGGCATATAGTGGCAATTTTTTAAAGAAGATTTATAAGCTGTGGGTACTGGGGGGGGGGGGGAGCAGATTAACTATTTTCATATTACTGGGTTTAGTAACACTTTAAATACAGTAGTTGATACTATTGTAGATTGTCTGTTTCCACCCCTGAGTGACAGCACAGATCAGACAGGAGAGATAGAGCCCATTGCATCATGGGAACTTTGATTATTTTTTACTTTCTTTTAATTGTTCAGACCTAATCAGGTGACTCGGGATAGAAGTAGGGATGGCCACACAGACTAACAAAAGTAGGGGCAGGTAGGAGCATCGTAATTAAATGAAAAGTGAGTATTTCACAAAAAGGCTCAAAGTTTTCTGTATATTTTAATTAGTTTGATCCAAAATTGTTTATGTAGGTTTGCTACTTGGATTTTTCATTTATTCTACCCTGCTTAGATGTGTAAGCATAGTGAGATGCTCTGTCCTGTGCCACCATCACAGAAGGGGCAATGTCAGACTTTAGTAAGAACACCAGCCATTTGTAGAACGTATATGGAGTTACCTTAATTCAGCTTATGACTGCCACCTAATGGAACTGCTGTATATTACAGTGTACAATTATATGGTTATGGCTCACTCAACAATAAAACACAAGCCCTTTGGTGTGCATTGGGTAGATGGTGGTGCAATGCATTGTTACAACGTATCACTTTTTCTTTTTTTTTTTTCTTTTTTACTTCACCGAAATGTAAAAAAATGACATTTTATTTAACCCTATGCACAGCAGCGGATTGCGACCCACTGCAATGACATGCAGTGATGTTCATTGAATTACAATAGAGATATGTTGCATTTACACATATTACACACCACCACACATGTATGATGTGAACAGGGAGCATAGAAAACTTTTTTTCGCCAACGTAACCTGGTGCCGAGCCTGCGTTGATCATTGCGGATTAACTTTTGAGTAGAGTGGGAAAGTCAAGTTTTATTCTTGTACAATGTGTAACTCTCACGCCAGCACTGTGTATAAATGGTGCAAATTATATGAGACAGATGCTCTCACTAATAGCTAATCCGTGGCTAATTGGGAAGAAAGTAAAAGGTATGTGGGTGGTGATGCGCTGTCAACCAAAACAATAAAACAACTTAACATATATATTATTTATTCTTGTTTCTGTCACCACTCAACACATTTCCTGTCATTGCCTGTCTATTTGATGGGTAAAGCGAGGGGGAATTCCCCCCACCAGGACACAGACCTTGAAACAAACTTTTTTCATTTTTTTTTTTTTATAATAGTCAGAAAAGATAAGAACCTCTGCTGGCTGTAGTTGCTTTTCAGGCGTGGCTGTAAAGCCTCATACACACAATTAGATTGTTGGCCAACAAAACCGTGAGCTTTCGTGTTGGCCCAAACCTGTCTTGTATACAAACGGCACACAATTGTTGGGCAACAATCACAAACCCAGTGACGTATTGCATGGTTCTTCAGCTCTTTAGCGCCACCCTTTGGGCTCCTTCTGCTAATTTCATGTTAGTAGAAGTTTGGTGAGTGTTGATTCACGCTTTTCATTTCACGCTTTTCAGTTCATTTCTGAATGGCCGTTCGTCAACCAGACATGTTGCAGAATCGGAGATGATAAAATGTTATTTATTATTGGCCTTGGAGTTATTGCTTTGACATTATTTTCTTGGTTGAATGATTTGATTTACTATATTTTCTATATTTTTGGATGCATAGAATGCACTTTTTGTTAAGTTCTAATAGCATGTCTAATTTTATTTGTTTCCTTTTTTTAATGCACAATAAAATAATTGTGGGGAATACTTGGCTTATCTGTTTTACTTCAAATGACAGTTTGGGAGTAGGCAGTTACATTTAAAAAATACAATGCAAGATTAACAAGAGACACCAACATTGTTGTATCTTTGATCTTAAAAACTACGGGATAATGGTGTTGTAACTTGCTAAAAAAAAAAATAATAATTCTTGATATCACTGAAAAAAAAAAGCCTTTGAAAATTTGTTTGCAATAACTCCATCAGTATCACCAGCAAAGCAGCCTCATTATTATCCCATTAAATAAGAAGAGAATGTGTGTTGCATTTCACGATTTCATAATTTGCCATGTCACGAATGTGAATTCTCCATTTTGAACGCTAGTTTACAAGACTGAACGCTTCTGGCTTGTCCTTGCTTCCGAGCATGCGTGTTTGTACTTTGGACTTTTGTCCGACGGACTTGTGTACACATGCTCAGAAAATCCGACAACACACATTTGTCCACAGAAAATTTTAAAACCTGCTATCCAACATTTGTCCATGGAAAATCCGACAACAATTGTCCGATGGAGCGTACACACGGTCGGATTTTCCACCAACAGTCTGTCATCACACATTTCCTCTCGGAAAATCCGATCGTGTGTACGAGGCTTTAATTTGCGGTGTACCTACCAGGGGGGGGGGGGGGGGGAAAGTATGAACTTCCCCAACAAATGTATCACAATGGATTTTTCACTGGGTAAGACTTTTGAGTTCTATTTAATTAACAATATACAGGCGCATGATTAGTAACTCTATTAATAACGCTTATTTACTAAAACGATGCATCATTTGTTACTGAAAACTCATCACATATAAAATCAGAAAAATCTTTGTTTCCCTTGGTTCAAGATAAATATAAAACAAGTTTGCAGGTGGACAAGCTCATTGATTTTCATTTAACATTTTGTATATGAAGAATTGGTTACAAATAAAGTCTATTTATTGTCACAGTTGTATTTTGATTCATTTGATTATTCATTGGAGAATGAGATGCATAATCATTATGGAAAACTACTAATGAGAAATACTGTATGTTGGCTTCCAATACTGATCTAATTTCTGAAAATGCTGGAGGTTCTGAAAAAGAGGAATTTCTCGAAACGCATTAGCCAGCCTATGCCTCCACAGAGTTAGTTCCATGTGATGTGGACAGTTTCATGGGCTCATGTGGAGGACCACCAAGACATGATTTTATCAAGTCTTTGCAAGTATGATACCTACCTTCGTATTCAAATAAATATCATTGTTTGAGGATAATGTGCTAGGTTCACGTGCCTTCTGTTTCTTTTCATGAAAATGCTAGCTGCCTGGCTGTCAACTTGATCCTTAACCACTTCAGCCCCGGACCAATTGTCAGCCTAAGGACCAGAGGTCTTTTTACAATTTCGCACTGCACTGATTTAACTGGTAGTTGCACGGCCATGCAATGTTGTACCCAAACGAAATTTGCGTCCTTTTCTTCCCACAAATAGAGCTTTCTTTTGATGGTATTTGATTGCCTCTGCGATTTTTATTTTTTACGATATAAATGGAAAAAGACCGAAAATTTTGAGAAAAAAATATATTTTCTACTTTTTGTTAAAAAAAAAAAAATCGAATAAACTCAATTTTAGTCATACATTTAGGGCAAAATTTATTCAGCCACATGTCTTTAGTAAAAAAAAAAAAAAATGTCAATAAGCGTTTATTGGTTTGCGCAAAAGTTATAGCGTCTACAAACTAGAGTACATTTTCTGGAATTTACTCAGCTTTTAAATTTATGACTGCCTATCTCATTTCTTGAGATGCTAAAATGGCAGGGCAGTACAAACCCCCCCCAAATGACCCCATTTTGGAAAGTAGACACCCCAAGGAAATTGCTGAGGGGCATGTTGAGCCCATTGAATATTTTTTTGTGATTGAATGACACAAAAAAAAAAGTTTACAAAAAAGTTGTCACTACATGACATATTGCTCACACATGCCATAGTTATATGTGGAATTGCACCCCAAAATATATTCTGCCGCTTCTCCTGAGTACGAGGATACCACATATGTGGGACTTTTTGGGAGTCTAGCCGCGTACGGCACTCCGAAAACCAATCACTGCCTTCAGGATTTCTAAGGGTGCAAATTTTTGATTTCACTCCTCACTACCTATCACAGTTTCGAAGGCCATAAAATGCCAAAATAGCACAAAACCCCCCCAAATGACCCCATTTTGGAAAGTAGACACCCAAGCTATTTACTGAGAGGCATGTTGAGTCCATGAAATATTTTATATTTTGCCACAAGTTGCAGGAATATTAAAAAAAATTTTTTATTTTTTTTGCACAAAGTTGTCACTAAATGATATATTGCTCACACATGCTATGGGCATAAGTGAAATTACACCCCAAAATAAATTCTGCTGCTTTTCCCGAGTACGAGTATACCACATGTGGGGGACTTTCTGGGAGCCTAGCCACGTACGGGACCCCGAAAACCAAGCACTGCCTTCCGGATTTAAATATAAAATGCTACCAAAAAAACTTAGCGATCACAGGGATCAGGCCTGACTCTGCAAACGCTGCAGTTATGTGTTTAGTGTTTTGCAAGTGACAGTGATTGATCGATAGTGCACTTGGGTGGGCTGGGCGGAGGGGCAAAATGCAGGTGCCAGCAGGTATCTGGGCTGATCCTGCTAACAATGCGTTTTTTTGGAACCCTAAACTGCTGGGGACGCTAGTATAGATCTGATCAGATCAGATATTGATCTGTTCAGATTCTATACCACTACGGGAGGTTTATGCTTTGCGCGTGGGTGTTAGCGCTACTGGCAATAACCTAGCGCTGCCTGAGGCGACGCAGACCGTGACCCTAAAACCTAATTGATATCACCCGCTGGGTGATCAGGGGGTTAAACCTTTATTGGGTAATAAATGGTGGGTGCCCTGATGCTATAAAAAGCAAACTAACTAACCAGAGTCACCCGTAACACTTATACGGTGATCACTGGTGAAAGGGTTAACTAGGGGCAATCAGGGGGTTCAAATTTTTATTAGGTAGTATATGGGGGTCCCTGGCGCTATATAAAAACCTGAGGGGAACCTAAATAACTAACTGGCTAACCAGCGTCACCAGTGACATTTATACGGTGGTCGCTGGTGAAAGGGTTAACTAGGGGCAATCAGGGGGTTAAAACCATTATTGGGTAGTATATTGGGGTACCTAGCGCTATAAAAACCTGGCGGTGAACCTAAAAAAATAACTAGCTACCTAGCGACACTAGTGACACTAATGCAGCGATCAGAAAAGCGATCGCTTAGTGACACTGGCAAAAGGGGGTGAAAGGGTTAACTCTAGGGGCAATCAGGGGGTTAAACCTTTATTGGGGAGGGGTAGGGGGCTACCCTGGACCTAACACTAACTGCCCTGACAGTTTTTACTGTCACAACTGACACTAAATGCAGTGGTCAGTAAATAAATGATCACTGCAATCAGTGACACTGGGAGGGGGGGGCGATCGGGGGGGGGGGGGGGGGGTTTGTGTGCCTACATGTCAGTGTAGTGTTGGTGCACACTTTTAGTGTTCTCCTCGTAGTCCGGTCAAAAAGACCCCCCCGAGGAGAATGGCATCACTTCCTCCCTGCCTGTGTTTACTATACACAGTGGGGGAAGCTTCTCATTCGCCAGGAGCGATCGAGAGGGGATGGCCAGAAACCAACGGCCATCCCCTCATCCCGGATCGCTCCTGCAGTGAAACAGACCGCCGTATCCAGCGGGAGGGGGTCCGATCGGACCCCCCACCCGCTGGAAGGCGAGCACGTACATGTACGTGCTTGTGCCTGTCGGTGCCATTGTGCCGACGTACATTACCATGCGGCGGCCCTTAAGTGGTTAATGTTTATAAAAAACTTTTAAACGTGCATGTCCAGGCAAAATTATATAAAATGTATTTGTTACATCTCTGCAACCACTTCAGAACCTCTGCTCCCCTGTATTCCTCTGCTGGGCTATATCTATATAGATTTAAGTTTACTTTCTTTTATTGTGGTCTTTTTTGACTCGTATAATATACCTTCTAATAACTTGTCCCGGAAGCTGAAAATGACTAAAGCAGACATCGCTACTTCAGTGAACTAAAATTTCTTCGGGCTCCTGTGACCAGCTGTTGTACTCTTATTTACTCAACACAAGAGTTTGTGTACAAGTGCCATCCAGCGAAGGCTTTGCATTGGCGGGAGGGATCACATCATGCTCTTCACCTCAGCAAATCCTAGAACAATTTGCAATTATTCAGAGAATGCTTTACATTTGCAAAGCATTCTCTGAATTGCACTTGTGCTGAGCAGCCCAGTTCACAATGCATCCAGCTGGCCACTAAGCAGGGCCCTGGAAGCTAGTGGGGATATCACTAGTAGCAGTGTCTACTTCAGTGATTTACAGCTTCCAGGGTCATCGGCCCAGATATTGTACCTACAAAGTTACATTGGTCCATGATGAACTAATGAAATTATGCATAACATTGCCATACCTGGAATTCTTCTTTAAAGTATAAGTATAGTACCCCTGTTAGGGGTTTATTGCGGTTTGTGTTATTCACCATCTTTGTCCCAATACCCATTGTCACCAAGGCAGAAAGTGATGGGAAATACACATTTTTACAGTTGTCACTAGAAGATGTATGGGCAATTCTTACAATGGGGACTCCTGTTTTGGTGACAACTGTCCAAGGCTAGAATTTCTCTAATGCCTTGTACACACAATCGGAAATTCTGATGGAAAAGGTCCTGTGGGCTCTATCGGACTTTTTCCATCGGAAATTCCGACGGAAAAATTTGAGAGCAGGATCTCAAAATTTTCCAACCAAAAAATCTGATCAGACTTTTCTGATCGTTTGTAGAGAATTCCGATCGGACAAAGTGCCACGCATGCTTAGATAAAATTACGAGACCAAAACTATTGGCTAATAGCCTCAACATAGTCCCGTCGTAATGAACGAACGTGGTCACGTTCCGAATGATCGGATTTTCCGACAATTTTGTCCGACCGTGTGTATGCAACACCATTTTTGGACACAATCCGATGGATTTTGTGGTTGGAATGTCCGACCGTGTGTACAAGGCATTACTCTTTAGAGGTTTCCTCTCACTTATGTTGTGTCTTGTGAACAGGAAGTCAAAGGAAATCTTTGAAACAGGACAAAAAGTAAAAACACAAAAAAAAAAAAAAAAAAAACTGAAAGGTTTTACCATTCCCTACTTGATCCATCAGTGAGATGGCAGATAACAATAGAGAATACATGTTGCATGCATGTAATTTTTCAATTACAATACTTTCCATTAGCCGCTATGCCTTACCTGTTGTCATAGTTGTTTTCCAAATCATTCCAGCTGATCAGATCAATAGGTTTATTACTGCAGAATATAAACCAGAAACGGATGTAAGCAACACCACATAAAATCATGTTGTTGAAAAGTACTCAGTGCTGGCTAGACACAATTATTTTCTATCCATTGCCAATACCATATAACCATTCATATACAATGATAGAGATAGCCATTTGTATTTTAGGTGTTCAAGGAGACTTTTTTTTTTTTACTGAAAATGCCAAAAAAGTTAGATGTTGAATATACCCGTCAACCTTGGCCAATCAGTCAAAAAGTGTGTACCCCTACATCTGCCCAGGACACCAAGCATGCAGCTCAATATCCATAATAGGGGGCTTGGCCACTCACTGGCCCTTTAGACGTGGTGATGCCAGTCCATAATTTCAATAATCCTATTGGTACAGTTTCTTTTTTAATTTAACAAAAATGGTAAATAAGCCAGTACTGAATATGTATCCACAAGCTGGACAGCAGAAATAGACTGACTGGATAAACTGCTGACAGAGTGGATTTTTTCACATTTCTTTATCAGGCACCTATTTTTAATTTTTTTTGCACATAAAATAAAAAAACAATAAGTTATCAAGTATAATTATTATTAAAAGAACACACAGCAGGGGCAAGGGATCTAACCCTTAGGGACTTTCAAGGTGCTGATATATCATAATAGAAACAATATCAAGAAAAAGAAAATAGAATAAAAATAACACCAATTTTTATTATACAAAAAAGATACAAAACAATGTAAAAAATACATAAAAACACTTAATCACATTCTTTGATTAAGAATTTTGATACAGTTTATGGAGCTTATAAAATATACCACTCAACATGTTTCGCTCCAAAAATGAGCTTCCTCAGGAGTAGTTGAAATATCTAGTGGATAAACTGTAAATGAGATAGATACATACATGAATCAAAATAAATTGAATACATGCGTAAATATGAATTCATATTAATTAGCACCAAGACAAAGTGATTTAAAGGTACAAGATACAACAAGTTGAGTTTTTTGATTCATGTATTTATCTATCTCATTTACAGTTTATCTACTAGATATACCAACTACTCCTGAGAAAGCCCATTTTCGGAGCGAAACATGTTGAGTGGTATATTTTATAAGCTCCATAAACTGTATCAAAATTCTTAATCAAAGAATGTGATTAAGTGTTTTTATGGATTTTTTACATTGTTTAGTATCTTTTGTGTATAATAAAAATTGGTGTTATTTTTATTCTATTTTCTTTTTCTTGATATTGTTTCTATTATGATATATCAGCACCTTGAAAGTCCCTAAGGGTTAGAACCCTTGCCCCTGCTGTGTGTTCTTTTGTATACATTAGGGGATGTGGTGCTAACAATCATCCAAGTTATACCTCCTTTTGTAAATTATTTTAAGTAGTTTGATTTTTTTTCAGCTGCTTTTTTTTGTCAATAGTATAAGTGTCTTATATTATTATTTTAATTTTTTTTGGTGGCACTCTTACTTTGACGTGTCTTTTGGCTTTGTTTCTGTTCGGGGGGCAGGTTTAGGAGGTGAGCTGGGAAAAGAAATATGGTATTTAAATACATATAGACAATGGTATTTAAATAAATCTAAATCAATTATATGACTACTAAATGCACAATGTCTTCAAAAATGGTTTTGATTATTTAAGATTCTAATCAATCAAGAAGAAATAACAAGAGGAATCATTTAGAGGAATGTTATCTACCTGGACCAACTCCTTCCAGCTATAGTTAAATGACCCACACATTAAAGACATACAACTCCAATATCCAATACACAAGGAATTATCAGGACAAGTTTATTTGGGCCCTCTTCCCTTCACCACTCTACTGTTATTCTAAGACAACTACACATTTAGCATAAACTATTGAAAGGCAATCTACCAGAAGTGCCATCTATGGCCAAAAGGTGGCAAGATGAACCCCTCGACCCCCCAAAAAAACGAATTATTAGGATACCTTATGCTGATAGAACCATTATATTCTCCAATACTCTACAACAGGGTGTATGGTAAATATACATATGCTCTTAGGGTTTTATTTATCAAGGATTCATGGGCAAATGTTTCCTGGATACTCATCCTTCTGTATTTTACATGCATTTGGCTCACTTTCAAAGGATTCCTTATGTAAGTGACGCAATGGCGAATCTTGTTTGAGTTTTCAAATATGAAAGGAGAATTTTATTTGCAATTGAATCTTTTATGTACTGATACGAAAGGGGAAATCTTGTTTGAATTTTAAGCCCAAGACTGGCCATACATGGATTGAAATTCAGCCAGTCCAGCAGGGACTGGCCGAGTTTCAATACATGTATGGGCAGGCTGGTTGTACACAAGTCAATCTATCAATCGACTTATGTACAACCAGCCTATAACTGGCAATGCAGATACGTGTATTCTGACGGCAGGGAAATTTTCCTGCCGTCAGAATACGAAGGCTCAGTGTGCGTGGCTGGGGGAATTGAGTCATTTTATTTCATTCAGCCCACTGATTGAATGAAAGAAAGTGACTGGTTTGTGTAGGACCAGCCTTAGTTTATTTTATTTTATTTTTTAAATTAGCACAAGGAACGGTGTTTAGATTCAATGAGACGTGTCGCTGCACTCTTGGTTGAAATCCTCAGTCCCCTGTCCATACCATACCCCCAGGTGGCCCCTGGTAATGGGGGGGTAGAACCTTTAAAATGGCCACAGAGGCTACATGTTGAAAAAAAAAAAATCTATATTTACCTCTAAAGGGAGTTTCTTTCCCTAATACAAACATGATCGGAGGTGATTTATTAAGTATTGTACTTTATACCAGGAGATGAGTTGTCAGTGATGACATTTCTGGAATTTTGTAATTGTTTTGAAGTTTTTAATCAAACACATCACCATGTTATATGGAGTTTATGGAAGCAATTAGTTTGCTTTTTATATTACTAAACATGTATAGCGTTTTTTTTTTTTTTTTTTTAAATAAAAAATGTGTGATGTATATATGGCACCTAAAAAGTCCCGCAGATAACGAATGTGTAAATTTAGGCTTTAAAAATGCCAGAGAATCTAGTCTTTAATTGAAATCTGTGATGTTGACTGCTGATAGGCGACGCCAATTTGACTTTAAATGTGACATATGATGTGAATCTTGTATGGAATCACTCCATCATTATGATGTATGCCGATTGGCGAATACTCTTTGAAAATAACCGAATACTGTAAAATAAACTCAGCTCACATTTGCTGTGCGAATCACACAGTAAATCCTTTATATACATACAGACACCCTTACAGGATATGTTTAGCCAAAACATTCCATTATTTTTTTATTCTTGAATAGGGTAGGGAAGGATTAAACTTATGTTCTCTAATGCTAATCATAAATTATTACATTTTATTGATTTGGTTTTTATCTTGAACAGCATAAATCAAAGGAACACCTGTGTTTTAGGACTAACCATACTGTAATCAAACACTATTATACAGGTGTATTCCACAAGAAGATCCCAGACTTTGTTCAAATACTTCAAAGCTTCAGAAATTCACACGTTAATGCAAAAACAGGAGGCGGTCACACTACAAAGAACTAAGGAAGAAACAAGACTCTGCAAAGAAAACACTCAATGAAAGCAAACTATTATCTAGACTGCAGACAGCAATTCATTGTGAATACAGGATCCGCACATGACACATAAAAACACACCACCAAGGCGGCTCTCGTCTAGCAGCACTTGTGTTCAGCTCTTTGGCAGCAGTATTAGGCTAAGTTTACACATGCAGCAGACCTTACTAACGGATTTGATCGGCAATGAGAAGGCGGTATGCCACCTTCTCATAGCCTGTTTAACCCAGTAAAGCCAGGACTGCTGCATAGCAACTGCAAGCATTGCACACATGCATCCTCATTCACATGAATTTGTCATATTTGGTGGCTGTACGGCCCTCCAAACATAATAGGGGGCAGTGGCGTCTCTAGGGGGTGGCTTTTGGGGCTATAGCCCTGAATCTGGGGCCCACAGCCCAGAGTCTCTGCAGGGTTCCCCAAGGGGAGGGGAGGCTCTCTGGGGACCCTGATGTAAATGGGGGGCTCTCTGGGGACCCTGATTTAGGAGGGAGGCTCTCTGAGGACCCTGATTTAAGGGGGGCTCTATGGGGATATATATACGCACACAAGTATATTATATACATGTGTATGCCTGCCCAAGAGTATAACTTTCTTTACTACGCTGCTATGGGTTCTAGCCCGAGATCTGTTGTAAACCTAGCAACGCCCCTGATAGGGGGTATCATTTTTGCTTTGCAGTGTGTGTACATTTCTGTCCGGCTGCCTTTTCAGCTTAAAGTGGAACTAAATGTAACTACAGTGTAACCTTGCTTTACAAGTAACATGGTTAACAAGCGTTTTGAAAGATGAGCAACTTTTTTTTTTTTTTTTTATTCTGACCCAGTTTGCGAGTGTTGTCTCGTAAAACGAGCAGAATTCAAGCTAATGGGGTGTGCAGTACCGCATTTGGCCAGAGGTGCGGGGGTGTCGGGGACACTCGGAATGGTTTGGAGCTGTTCTGAGCTGTTTGAAAATACTCTGAACTACTTGCAAATACTCCGTTCATGAGTGTTTCCAAGCCTTTCCGAGGCTCTCCGGTGCCCCCCACCTCTGGCCACATGCGGTATTGCATGTAATAGAAGTCAATGCGGATCGAATTATCCTTGTTTCCATTGACTTCTATGGGGAAACTCTCTTTGATATGGGAGTGTTTTGGATTACAAGCATTCTCCTGGAACGGATTTTGCTCATAATCCAAGGTTCCACTGTATTAAGAAACTCTGTACAATATCTCTTCTGCAATAACACTTACCTGCCTGCATGCAGTCTTCTATTGAATGCACACTGAGCTGTGCATAAACAGCTCGGCGAGCATTCCCAGCACACTCCAGCTGTGCTAAAATGACTGGCTCCCATGCGTATGTGCAGCATGACATCATTCCAACCTCAGCCAATCAAGAGGCTAAAACCCCAGCACCCAGAAGCAGCTGGGGAAAACATGAAAGCAACTGGTTTAGATTTTCTTTAAGAGGAGGGCATTGGTGGGGGAAAGAGGGGGGCCAAACTGTCAAAACCAGTTACCAGAAAGTGCCAAATGTGACAGTGGAGGGGGGTGGTGCAAATAAGCAGAACTTACCCTTTTGGGTAAAGCTGTGCTTTAAACTCTTATTTTTACTACCCCTCACTCCAAAACACAAGTATAAAAAAGCCTTAAGTAAGGGTTGAGGAGCAAGTAAAGCATTACATTTTGCTTGCCATTACATTTTTCCTATTTATTTATTTTTTGTTCGCCCCATTGCACCTCCTTTACATGACATTTGCAATTTCAGCTACAGAGATAAAGAGAGTAAAGATTCTTAACCCATTTAGTAAATCAGCCCAAATGATTCTTATTATTGATAATTTGATTATTGATATTGATTATGCGTAAAAAGTAGGAAACCTTAACAATAAAATTAGATTGGAATGATTATATATTAATCGAGTAAGTAGTAAGTAATCATGATGCATTCTAGTGAAGGGAACATTTCCAATCACGGAATTACATACTTATAAAAATAAAATAGTAATAATGTGAGGCAATAGTTTTACCTATCCTCTCTGATTATAGTGATTTTTCCAGGTCCAGCCTGCATTATGGGTGAATTCTCTGTGAGAGTTCTGGAGAAGGTGGAGGATGTCAGTGTTGGGATGTCTGGACTATCTTTGTTACTATGAAAAAAAGCAATTTTTAAAAGCTGGATTTTACAAGACAAGACAGGAGCAAATTAAAGAATACCCGTCAAAAATGTTGGTCATTCAAAATTAAGAAAAAAAAAAATGCATACTCTGAGGTTACCATCAGTG
This sequence comes from Lithobates pipiens, assembly GCF_037356315.1. Lineage (NCBI taxonomy): Eukaryota > Metazoa > Chordata > Amphibia > Anura > Ranidae > Lithobates > Lithobates pipiens. The sequence goes on along the minus strand of NW_027507685.1, from coordinate 65,213,228 downwards.
AAATTGTCAAATTATCAGCAGATCCAGTTTACTGGCAAGCTTTAAACTTGGATTGAAACCCCTTCTCTCCTGCCTCCTGAATCTCTTTATTGGTCCCTTAATGTTATGAGCAGTTCCATTGACCAATAAAGCAACTTGGCAGGTATGAAGGGGTGAAACCAAGCCCAGCTATGGGTAAAGTCACTATTTGCATATGACTGTAGCTGCCTATATTGTTGCATCTCCTAATCATTTTGACATGGGGTTTTCATGAAAGGTTACCACTGATTATGCATTTTTAGAATTTGTTCAGTTTGACTTTCCCAGGTTTGTTTATTTAAAGTAGTATTAGGCTCCATTCACACTTGTACAACTTGTCATGCAACTTTTGGACATCAAAGTTGCATGACAATTCGTTCCCCATATTTTCCAATGATAACCATTCATTTATTTGTGACAAGTTGCAGCAACTTCAAAGTAGTTCATGCTCTACTTTGGTCTGATTTTCATGCAAATTGAGGGCCATAGACTTGAATGTTAACCCTCAGAAGTTGCATGAAAGTCATACCTGAATGTTATACAATGTAACTTGTGTGGAACAGTTGTCCATTATCACTGGCTGCCAAAGTCATATCCAAGGTACACCCATCCAAAGTTGCATCAAAGCTGCACTCCAAAGTCGGTGCAACTTTGGAGTTGTACAAGTGTGAATGGAGCCTAAAGGCCATAGACCCCTGTATTTCACAAAACCACGCTTTCATTGTTCAGCTATAGGGCTGCTAATTTAAACTCAGATTTCTTCTTTGTCAAGGTGCGCAAGAACATCAGATGATAGCCTTGGCTGGTTTAGGCAACCAACCTATGTCCATCGGGCACTACAGTAACTGCTAGTCAAGGCTTCTCAGGGCAATGGTGACCAAACAGGTTAGGTGGTTTGTCCAATGGATTATTTTCCCCCTGATAAGCCAATGCAGACATGTGCAGCATGCCTCTGCTGCCTTGCCTAAACATAAATGTCTGACCAATTCAAGTTGAAGGTTGTACAGTTCCATACAGATGCCCGGGAGCAGATCATGTCTACATGTCCAACCCACCTCTGGTTTATGGTCAGCTTTAGAGGGTGGTCAGATGTGAAGGCACAAACCAACATCCCCGGCTAAACTGTCTGCAAAGCTCTTCATAAACTTCTACATTTGCCTTAGCCGAGCATATGTGTTTATGTCAAGGAAGAATGGAGGGGGGCAGGTGAAGCAGCCATATGCTCCAAATGTTTTCTACTGTATACTATCCAATTGAAAGCAGCTTCCCAGTGAGTATGTGCTGCAGCCATAAGCATGAGTGAGATCCAGGCTAATGTCTATTTGCAGTTTTAATAATTCTGCTACACGGTGTAAAATAGAAAATTAATAGGGATTTAAAATGAATAGAATTTTTTTTTTTATTCTGTATAAAATTTAATGCAGGGTGATCACAAGCTGATAAATAAAGGAGGGAATCGGTTCGGATTCATAATAGTTGAATCGCTGACCTGAAACGAGCATGAGCAGCAAAGTCAAATCCTGATTTGACCATTTGTTTTTTTCAACAATTTATCCCAGCAAGTTTGCGGATCGATACAGAATGGTGGAAATTTACTATAACTGGAGCATTCGGAATCTGGTGCAGCTGTGCATTGTAGTCCATTAGCTTCTAACTTCAGATGCTTTGAGAATAAAACCTGGAAGCTGATTGGTTTCCAGAACTGCACCAGATTTTTCACTCTCCAGTTTTAGTCAATCTCTCCCAATGTGTCAGAATGTAACTATAGCAAGTCCCGTATGACGGAGTCCTGTATTAGGAAAAGGAAAATACAAAAATTTGTATACTGCGGTAAATGACGTTCAACTAGGTGAATCCAACTGTTTTATAAAAGGGCAACAGTTTTGTAGATGGAAAGTGTTGAACAATGAGTAAATTGATTATTATTATTATTCAGGATTGTAGTCCATTAGCTTCTAACTTCAGATGCTGGTGACTCCCGAGCCAATGTAATTTAACCACTTCAGCCCCGGAAGATTTGGCTGCTCAATGACCATAACATTTTTTGCGAATAGATTTTTATTTTATTTTTTTAAATGGGGACATTTATTATAACACCACAAAATATTGTGTTTATTTCAAAATTGTCATTTTTTTTTTTGTTTATAGTGAAAAAAATAAAAACCGCAGAGACGATCAAATACCACCAAAAGAAAGCTCTATTTGTGGGAAAAAAGGTACATAGATTTTGTTAGGGTGCAACGTCGCACGACCGTGCACTTGTCAATTAAATCGACGCAGTGCAGAATTGAAAAAAATGGCCTGTTCTTTGAGTAGCCAAATCTTCCGGGGCTGAAGCGGTTAAACCGAGGCCAAAATGGCAACATTCTTGGCTGAGGGACTTCCACCTTAAGGCCACATACACACAGAACATTAAAAAAAACGCTGCATTTACAGGTATTTGACTTTTTTTTTTTTTTTTTTTTTTTTTTAGTTCAGCCTCCAAACACACCTCTATGTTAGCCTATATGGCCATGCACACTGAGGATCTGTGTGTTCAGGAGAGGAGCGTTTGGGAAGAAAAAACACTTGATGCGCCTAAAAGTGTATAAAACAAGTCTACGGGCCAGGAATGAGCTGTGAGTTTCTGTGCGATTCAGACTGCATGCAAAACACACTCCATTTGCAAAACGCAGGTCCCAAACACAGAGTGTTTGCCTACATCTGTATGCACAGTTCTACCATGTTATCTGGGTACAGTGTATTATAAAATGCAGTGCATGCGCTACTTTGATGTGGTGCAGTGAAATTTTAGCCCATTTAAAATAATGAATCGTTCGCATATGAATCGTACAGGAACGCACATTACATTCCTGTGCGACTCATGTGCGGGCATAGTGTGAACCGACCCTGAATGCACCTAAATGCTTTGAGTGTTAAGCGCTTGAGCATTCATTCATTCCAGTTGCCAGAATACATTAATATTCTGTCCAATGGAATGAATAAATGGCCAAAGTTTAAAGTGCCTAAATGCGTTTTCTAAATGCAGGCGTGTTTTTTTTAAAGTTGCTGCCAGAAGCAAAGGTGTCCAGGGAAAAAAAAAAAAAACACTTTCTGTGGTGCATGAGGCCTAAGATGGCTGTAGACATTAGAACAACCATTCCCAACCAGGTCCTTAGAGGTTTCTAAGATTTCCTTCCACTGTGGCTGATTGATCTTCCATCTAATGGCATCTGCATAAGTCTAGGGCCAATGTCACTTGGCAAAATCAGCGGCATGACCCAATGATCTGATTAGCAATCTAGGAAGCGGGCATTCTTCCTACTGACCACTAAGGGGCATTTTCCCCATTTTACCCCAATTCATTTGTTTTAGTAACCTAAAAATTATTTTAGGGTTTCCTCCGGGCTAGTAAGTTTAGGAGCGCCTGCAGCAGAGAGTTGTCTGACATTAACACACAATTGGACCATTTAGTAATCTCTAGTGACCAGCACATCACTAAAAATGTACAAAGATGCTTATTAACAGAGTTAGGGGAGCTACAAACACCCCTGGCACCAATTTATCAGAGTAAACAACCCTTTCCAACCTAATCTCATTAACTGACCATACACAGATCGAAATTTGGCCAGTCCCACAGGAATTTCGATGTATGGCCAGGCTATCTGGACACAAGTCGATCTCTATCGACTTGTGTACAACCAGCCTGTCAGGTATTTCCTGAACGATCAGTGCCACCGGTTATAGCCGACAACACTGATCATTGTATTCTGCTTATGAGGATATCTCCCTGCTATCAGAGTACAAAGGCTCAGCGTGAGTGATTCACCCATCCACATTGAGTGTGTGAATGGGAGAATCGGCTCTTTTTTTTTTTCTTTTTTATACAACCCACTGGTTGAACAAAAAATATATAATGTATAGCCAGCCTTACTATTTCCCTTAGATCCCCAGCTAGTAGGGTCTTTCACTGACCATATACCATACTAACTGACTGTAAAATCTCCTTTTGATCTACTGTGTGATTGGATACAAATAGAAAGAGATTTTCAGGGTTGTCAAATTATATACTTTTGATTAACTTAAAAATTGATTGCACATTAATTGTACAATCAGATGTTGGTGTGTACGGCCACCCCTAAAGCTGGCCATACGCATATAGATTTCTTTGCCTGCAGGCTGAACAAAAGAATTCCAACAGATTCCTCCATTCTTGTCAACGGCGAAGATAGAAAACAATAGCCCTCGGGGGGGAGATTTGTCTAACAATTGGTGCCTCCAGTTGACAGAATATCTGAACAGTGGCTGCATCTTATGGGATGTAGGTGTGTTGTATCCACCTGGTTCCTTCAACAAGAATCAACTTTTGTTGACCAACAGGGCCACCCTACAGATCAAATTTTAATGCATGTATGGTCAACTTTAGACATTGGATTGGTGCTTGATGACTATAATTGCTGTCCCTCTAATGCGTCTGGACACCTTAGAGAGAGACATGACCTTTTTTGACCTTCGAATTGATGGGATGCAGGCATGTACTGGCCATCGGGACTACCGCAAGTTTCCTGGTGGGCCCATGGCTCGTGTGGCTGCACTGATGGGCACTGGTGTGGCTGCACTGATGGGCACTGGTGTGGCTGCACTGATGGGCACTGATCACGTTACATTAATGGGCACTGGTGTGGCTGTGCTGATGGGCACTGATCAGGCTGGATTAACGGTCACTGGTGTGGCTGCATTAAAAGGGCACTGGTGTCGCTGCGCTGATAGGTACTGATCAGGTTACATTAATGGGCACTGGTGTGGCTGCACTGATGGGCACTGGTGTGGCTGCACTGATGGGCACTGGTTCTGTCCTATGCCCAATAGTGGAATGTTTTTACCCATTTTTTTTGTGTATAGTTTATATATATGTGTTTGCAAAATTAAAGTGGACCAGTCTTAATGAAGTCCAGGGCCACATTTTTGTCTCACTCCAGACCTGATGGAATGTCCTCAGGTCTGTGAGGTCACTAGAACATAAAAGTATGCAGTTGGTGAATGAACCACGTAGAACCCAACCTCAAATTAAATGCCAGCTTTGGGTGAAGGTAACCTTTAATACATACATTCCCACACACTTACCTTTTATGGGTGGTTTCCACTGTCCTTGTAGTGGAACTTGCTTGTGTCGTCACTTTCGGAGGCTCCCTGTTATGTAATGACAATAATAATTGTAAACCTTGTTACATATATATATATATATACACACACACATACATATATATATATATATATATATATATACACACATACATACACACATACACACATACACACATACACACATACACACATACATACATACATACATATATATATATAAAAGGTTGTAGTGTGCATTATAAGTGCGCTGAACTTCAGTTTACATTTGTTAACATTTATTTTCAAGAGCATAGGCAGGATTTAGTTAGGGAACTTATAAATCATGTATCCAAACTGAGAAATTTCTTCCATTAAAGGTGGTTGTAAAGATGGAAGTTTTTTTTTTTTTTTACCTTCATGCATTCTCTGCATTAAATTAAAATTTTTTTTTAATGCTCAGCTCCCCCCACCTCCCTTTATACTTACCTGAGCCAGATCTCGATCTAGCCACGTGCACCAGAGCAGCGGCTCTCTGCTCTCTTCTTGCTCATTGGTTTAGAATCAGTAGAAGGAGGCTCCCGCTGATGTTGATCACAGCCAGTAAGGAAGGAGTAGGGGCAGGGCTTAGCCACACTCTGTTAATGGACACACATATCCAGCTCAAGAGCGAGCCTGCATGAGTACCCCCATTGGAAGTGACTTGCTATGTGGGGCACTCAGCAGAGGGAAGGAGCCAGGACCACTGGTGGGGGAACCCAGATCAGGACAATCGGGCTGCTCTGTGCAAAGCCATTGCACAGAGCAGGCAAGTATAACATGTTTGTTATTGAAAAAAAAAAAAGGTTTACAATCGCTTTAACATCAATAGATCAAGCAATAGCAATAGAAACAGCATTTGTCTAGTACAAATCAGACAAGATAAGAGCAGACAGGGAGCAGGAAAGGGTTAAATGGGAATAGATTTAATGGAAGATAAAACAATATCACACTTGCAACTGGACAAGTGTTCATCAGCATACTGATCCATGCCTCCCAATCATCCTGGATTTGCCGGAACCGTCCCGGGACTTGATGCAAGTCCCGGTTCCCTAACAAATAATGGCTTTGTCCCAAAGTGGAGCCGCTCCAGTGACTTTCCCACCCTGCGGCTTGTGATGGTGTCTGGAATCCCGTACGCTACAAGCATTGCTGTGTAAATGTGACAGGCAGCCAGCGGTGGGAGATGTCGGCTATCTCACACACAGTGCAGAGCGGCTTGTGGCTGAGCCCGCCTCTCCCTCCTTTTCAGCTGTGCTGCTTTCCTTCAAGGAAGGCAGGGAGTAGCCGAGGGGAAGGGATAGTAATTGCTCCCCAGCCGCTCTGAAGCCCAAAAGAGGGCACAAACATGCCCCCAGGCACATGTGAAGTTATTTTTTTTTTTTGCAGAGGCCCTAGAGAATAAAATAGCGGGCGTTGCATATTTTTATATTACACGGTGATATAAATAAATAAAATAAACTTTAATAAGTTTTATTGCACAAAAACACAATGTTAAGTTGGATACCAAACATGTCACGCTTTAAAATAGCATCCGCCCGTAGAAAGGCAACTATGGTACCTAAAAAATCCCGGTGGCCGCAGGAAGTGAATTGGGACCTCCTTCTGCCGCCTGTAAATATAATCCAGCAGCCCTTCAGTGCTTTGGCCGCTCAGATTACTTTTATTTTGTGCAAAATCTCCAGTCCTAAAGAATCTCGGTCATTTGCTAAAGCTGTGACCGAGCTAACAACCTTTCTTATTCAGTGACGTACCGGTATGTTGCAGGATGGGAATTGGCTACGGCCGAACTGAAGTAATAAATTAAAAAATTACAGACGGGCACTTTATTGTAGGAGAGACAGGCAATGTTCACAGTCTAATGTAAGAATGTACAGCCTTGTGTGTCGGGATGACTGCACTCCTGCATATATATGGGAGTGATGTCATCCTGTGTCAGCCATTTGAGACAGCTGAAGAACGTCAACAAAAAAAGCAGGGGAGAAGATGCTCACCTCACAAGAGTCCTCACAGGCATTAAACCATTGGGACAGATGTAAGTATTGCTGCCTTTAGTTCCAAGTTGAAGTAGAACACCATCTTTCCTAAAAAGGTGCTCCGATTATGGCTGTTATGTCTGTAAGGCCTTGCTCACACAAACATACCTAAGCATCCATGCAGAAGGCCATGTTTGCCTGCCCAGAATGCACATGTAGCGCTGACGTCCTCGCTTATTAATGTATATTTGTATGCTATAATCACAAGTCTATGGACATTTCTTTGATTTAGCATTTGGTGCCATCTAGTGGCCAAATGCTGGTACTGAACTTAAAATGATTATTGCTTTGGAGAAAGCACAAAAAAGACATATACAGGAAGTTACTGTTTTGATCAGAAGGTTGACCCCTTTACCCAGGAGAATTGATGACCTACCCATGAACACTTTCTCTAGCAATGCATGCTGGGTAGGACATAAAAGGACCCTGAGCAGCCATTTTAAGTCTCTTGGGATCACATGACCAGCCTGTGAGCATCTGTGGGGAGGCCCTCCCGGAGACATCGGCCCACAGCCTTTGCAGAGCGCAGACCTCGCTTGTGTGAGTGATCTGACGGTGCCAGACAGACAGTGACCGGATTGGAGAGATCCAGAGACACTCGTTTGAGCATCGGAGGACCGGTCTCACCCAGTGGAGTGGAACGGAGCGACAGGGCAAGCTGGCGTAGAAGCAAGCTGGCATGACCTGACCAAAGTTACAACACGGAGCTCCGATCCATTTGGTGAGCCGGTTGCGGCCCACAGTTTGTTAACTTTCACATGCAGTTAGACTCATACACAGGTCTCACTGGGATTTATAGTTCCATGGAGGAGGAGCAGAGCAACTGACACTGAGCAGGCTTGAGGCCTACCTACTCTGATATCCCAAGCCTTGTAGGATAAGTACTAAAGTTATATCGGGAGCACCTTTACCTCAACTTAATTTACTTTAACCTGTGGATCACAAATCACAAGGAATTATTTTAGCTAGCGAAGACAAGAAGTATTTTAAGTGAGATCTCACACATAGCTTAAAAAGTAAGGGGAGCTCCCAGGTATATTATATATATATATTTTGTTTGAAATTGTTTATATTGAATTCCATTGCAGTTCCAGATGTCATCGTATGCTTGCTCCTGATGAGTGGTCCCATCAAACCACGAAACGTGTTGAGCTAATTGAAGCTGTGTTTGCCCTTATAGGAGTTATTCTAAGCTGTGTCTGGATTTATATACTATATATATATATATATATATATATATATATATATATATTTTTATATTTAATCTTGATGTAAGATGGAGATTCCATACCTAGAACCTTGTTCTTAGAAATATATGGCGGATTAGCGAGTTAATAGAATTTTCCATTATTGTAAATACTGTTTGACATGTAAATGATTGATGTGTACGTGTACATGGATGACTTTAGGGGCTATGCTACCACTATTAAAAATTGTTTTTTATTGTACCAATCATGTTTACTGTATTCCAATAATTAGAATTACATCACTATGATTGATAGTAGGTCCTCCCTGGAATGATGTACCATATATATATGCCTTGGCATTTTTAGACTCTTTCCAGAGGTTACAGTACCACTACCACTTATTTATGTGATTCTATGGAACATGGTCTCAATGTGTGTTCTCTTTAAAAATTCCATTATTGATAGTTGGTTGCCCCTGGAGACTACATGCTTCATACAAAGTCCCAACCTCTCCCTTGCCCCCTTCCCCTTATGACAGTCTCAATAGACAGGGATGGAGCTATATGACCTAAATGGTCTTAACCTCATATAAAGTCCCAAATGGATACTATATTTCTCAACAATACAGGAACCTTGCATTGTATTATATTGTACTGTATTGTATTGCACCACAGCTGTGTCAAGGGGATAGAGAGCCAAGTTAGTGGGGTGTTACTAGAGTGCAGGCCCAAATCAAATCAGCTACTCCTTCAGGGGTCAGTGCTACACACAGTTACATATGCATGCAGGCAGTCCCAATCATATCCTATTTTCAATAAATAGCTGGATGAGATTTCTGGGTATTTGGCCAGCAATAGGGTGTCCAGAATCGGGTCATTCCCCCCACAATTTGACAGTCCATGGTGTTCCTTGGTCCATGGTCAGGCCATTTAGGGTTATCATAAAAACTGATAAGAGCCACTTTCAACATGGAACACATTCATGATTGCTCTTGGCTATTTTCCAACACAATGGCATATCTTGATGAATTGGGCAATCCTTCCATCATAATGACAAGTTGGGAAGATGGTGTCAACTGTGTTGGTGTGCTATCAACAAATGTGGGGCTGATCTAAGCCCTGTCTCTGCCTAGCCCTCGCAGGGAGACATCTGCAGCACACTCCACCCAAATCTGACCCTTCAAGAACTACACGATATCTGCATCAACGTTTCAAATGCCTCCTATAGCCATTCCAAAGAACCTGCATCTTTCTCCTTTAATGTATACATTTCCTTTGATTGGAACAACAAAAAAAGTGAGATTCACTTGCTTGAATTCATAGTGGCTGCAGGTGAAGCAGTAAACAATCAAACCAGCACATGTATAACATGGATGGCATGACCTGGTCCAGTTTGCAATTACCTTTCTTCTGTAAGGAGAGTGATCTTCCCAGGTCCTGCTTGTACAGTTGAGCTTCTTGTCTCAGTGTCATCACTGCAAGATTTCAGCTTAGGGATGTCTGGGATAATGTTTGCACTATAAAGAGGTTAATAAAACGTTATATTTTCTTTGATCTTACAAAAAATCCAGAGAATAGTGTAGAATACATAGTTTGTGGGGGGGGGGGGGGGGGAAGATAATTTTGATGGCCATGTGTGTCTTTTGTGTCCTCTCTCTTTGGTGTAAGAACCCATCAGTCAATAATATAGAAGCCGGCAAGTTCTTATTAGCAGTTTGGAAGTCATAGTGGCCACAAACTGGAGCAAGCAAGTGATGCTCCAGAATTTGAGGATTACTTGTGGCAATCGTGGCTTTTGCTCTAGGAGTGAATCTGATCCCCTTATATGGAGAAGAATAAATGTGGTGTTAAACCCAAAAGCAAAAAGATTATTAATTCTTAGCTATGGTTGCATTTGTTTTCTATTTAAGGCTTGTCTTCCTTTATTTTCACTAGCCAGTAAGTCTATTATCTTTCAACTTCCTTTAACAGGCCAAGCTATCCAAATAAAATGACAGTTAGAGGGTTAAGACAAAGTATTTGTCACTGACAAGGGTGCTTACAATCCTGAAAGGGGAAAAAAACGAAACCCTCCTTATCCCTTTCAGCCAAGCAAGCTGCCATCTTAGCTTTGGTTTGATCTGCAACTGCCATGGTGCTGCACATGTGATCAGTTATGACACCAGCCAATTGATTGGTTGAAAACGCAAGCAAATGTGACAAGTAGCAATCCCGGCATGCTGGGAATGTAACAGTTTTCAGAAACTGTAAAGTTGCTCGGTTCAGCTCTGCTTTACAAGAGTTTGTTTTTCCAAAATAGTCTTTTATTAGCTTTAGAAAAAAATATATGTTATAAAACAGAGCCTTTGGGCATTACCCAGCTCAAAAGATGTAATGTAATATACAGTATAAACAAAACAATCCCAACTATAGTCCCAACTCTGGTACCCCTTGATCAACGAGGGTAGCAGAATCAGATGACCAAGGTAGGCAATCAGGGGGTAGAAAGTAGGCACTATCATAGTAAGTAGACACACATCAGATTTCAGAAAAACAAGCTAGAAAAATTAGAATATAACACAATAAATAATAAAGTACAGTATGAGCAGTGTATGGTCCAAGGAAGATAAGGAAAGATAAAGAGGGGATGGACAAAACAGGTCACCTGCATAGCCCCTCCTCTTCAAGGAACATAGAATTTACACCCCATCCACTTTAGTCAAGAGCAGTATCGTCTCTAGCATTAGTAATGGAGAGAGATTTAATCCAAATGTCCCAGACCTTATGAAATGTTTTGGGGCAACCTCAGGAGAGAAATGCTATTTTCTACAATGAGACCACTAAATTAACCAATTTTTTCCAGCTGTCCAAAGTAGGGGGCCTATCTGATTACCATGTCAAAACATTGGCTTTTCTAGCATAGAACAGGAGTAGACCCAATAGTTCTGGATGCCCTAGAAAAGGCTAGGTGGTTGACAAAGCCCAGGAGACAACCCGCTACCATTAGACAGACAGAAATTGTGGTTACTAAGCAAATAAATTGTAAAATATTGGCCCAAAATGCTTGTATGTGGGAACAGGACCAAATCTGGGATTTTGGTTTTAATTATTTTTATTTTTTTTAAAGTCCATCTAAATCTACTAGTGCATCCAACACTACTTTCTCCCAAGATTGACAATGCCACTGTCCAAGGGTTTCTCCGTTGTGCCTCCATCCAGAGTGGAGATGCCCTAAGACAAGAAGTGTGTTACTGGCAGGGTCACTAGGTGAAATAAAGGGAAAAGCCTAAAGAATAAACCAATGTAGTCACTACATTTAAAGATTGGCAAGCTGCAAAATATCAAATTTTTTTATTTTTGGGTTTATTACTGCTTGAAGGATCAAAAATACAGTAGATGATCCTCAAGGATCGCCAACCATTCCATTGCAAGTACACTCATGGAAGGATGTAGTTACCCAGCCTGGTAATCATTATCAAGATGGTAGCTGTCTATGGCCAATCAAATATCACTGTTTTCTACTGTCGTGTAAAACCCTGGCATCATTACACGATCATGATCTGTCCAAGACCATAGTCTGCCCAGGGAGCATCCCATCCTGCTGTACTAAATCAGAACAATGAGTGGGTTTTGGTACCTGTATGTGATGTCATACCATATACCACATCGGCAACAAATGAAAAAGCACAACTTTTGCTACCATAAGCATATTCCCATCCAATGAATTATATTACCTGTCAACTGTGGTGGTGACAGTTCTGGTGGATGTTCTGTTCTCAGTAGGTTTGGGTGTCAAATTGTCACTGCAAAAAATGAAGTTCACAAATGTATCTGTGTTCTAGATTTACCGATAATAATTACACATAAGTAGTAGAACAGTATTGTATTGTTCACACAGGAGCTCTATAGGTTAATGATGGATAGATTGCTTGATAAGACATTGCATGCAGAGAAAGGTCTGCTAGGACAACTATGCGCAAAACACACTTGGCCCCCTTATTAGTCACTGGCTCCTTCCAATTTCTAGGCACTGATGTCAGCCTGTGAGGAAAACTCTTATTTGAGAGTTACAACAGATCAATCTTCCCTAAAATGTGGCAGCTAAAGGTTACAGAAAAACTCCAGGCATGTGTGCGCGCACAGGGTGTGCCCAGGCACACCCCAATCTCCCCGTGTGCCACAGATTCCCCCCGTTTCAACCCCTGATTTTTCACGAAAGCCCCTGATGGGGCTCTTAACAAAAAAAATAGAATTGTAAAAAATTAAAAAAATACAAACTATTGACACCATCCACTGCTCTACTGACACCATCAGAATAAATAAACACACACATGTGCTCGAGCTTTTAGGTGCACACCCTAAAGCACCCTTTACACTGGGGCACTTTGCAGGCGCTACAGCGCTAAAAATAGTGCCTGCAAAGTGCCTTGAAACAGCCACTGCTGTGTATCCAGTGTGAAAGCCCTCGTGGTGTACTTGCAGGATGGGAAAAAAACTCCTTAAAGCAGCATGTTTGGAGCTCCTAAACTGCTCCTGCCCATTGAAATCAATGGGGCAGCGTGGCTATACCGCCGGCAAATCGCTGCTTCAGCGGCACTTTCCGGGCAGTTTTAACCCTTTTTTGGCTGCTAGCAGGGATTAAAACTGCCCCGCTAGCAGCCGAATAGTGCCTCTATAATGACGGTAAAGCGGCGCTAAAAATAGTGCTGTTTTACTGCCGACGCTGCTCCCGCCCCGGTGTGAAAGGGGCCTTATGCAATAGGCTGTGCACACCTATGACTCTAAGCAAACAGCTAAGTACACAGATAAAATGCATACACAGGAGCCATTTGACCTGCTAAAACATTTATAGTTTCTGCTCATCCAGTCCTGAGATTTACACAGGTCTGTCACACAGTACAGGCCTGTCTAGCAGGAGAGGGGACATGATTTTTTTCTGCTGCAGTTTCACTTTCACTTACAGGTCTCCCCAACCTTTGACTGGATAATGAATAGAGAATCAGTACACTGATTAGTTCAGCCTCGCCCTGTCACTCCGATCTCTCCTCCTATTAGCTTGCTCTTTGCATTGCAGCACACATGATTAGCTCCTTGTGCTGCCCCCCTTCTCTCAGCTCTGCTGTACAGACTATACAGTGGACCTCAATATTCAATCCAGATATTTACACTGCTCGCATTAAAAAATAAAATAAAAATGATGTATAAATACAAAGCTTCCAATGTGTTATTTTGTATCTGCTTGAAGATCGGCTTTATGATGCCAGAAGTGGCCAACCCTTACAGCTTATCACAAACTCTGCACTTAAATGCTTTACTACAACTGTGGCCCCAACGTTTAAAAGAAGTCAAAAATGAGCTGCTTCAGATGTGGGTTTCATCAAGGATTTGTTTATTTCAAGAAATTGTTTTATTATTATATTTTTTTAAAGGTGAAGTAAAGTCTACTTTAAACCCATACCTGCAAGTAAGTCTATAATAAAGCTTACCTGTAGGTACAGTGAATATCTACTAAACTTGCACTATTTAGGAGATATTCACACGGATGCAGCCGGTGACGTAACATGCACTCTGAAGGGATGGTATTCATACAGTTGGAGCCTGTGTACCCAGAAGGAAGACTGGGCTCCGTGTTCAGGTAAGTCTGTCATAATGTACTAGTATGCGATGCATACTAGCACATTATGGTGTAACGCTCCAGCGGGTCCTTTTGTTCCCTTTTGGAGTGGTTTACTACCACTTTAAATGTGATACAGAGTGCTTTACATATTGTGCATTCATATCAGTGCTCTCCAGCAGCTTACAATCTAAGATCCCCATCTCCCAAAAAAACTAACATTCATTTGTAAAAGAGACAATTAACCTACCAGCATGTTTTGGAGTGTGGGAGGAAGCAGGGGTACCCAGAGGAAACCCACACAAGCATAGGAAGAACATGCAAGATAATGTCCTGACAGAGTCGATCTGAGGACTACAGCGCTAAAAAGGTACCAACAAACTAAGCCACTTTGCTGCCAATAATATATGATATTGCATAGCTCTCAACTGTCCCCGATTTCGAGGGACTGTCCCTGATTTGGAGCAATGTCCCCCTGTCGCTCATTCTGCCTCATTTGTCCCTCATTTTGGTCTGATCTATATAATTGTATATAAAATGCACTTTTTAATCTTTCAAAAAGTGTTAGCCAGTGCTAAAACTTTCATCCAACTTCCAAATTACTGCATTTGTACATTTTAAAAGCCAATATCAAAGAATAGTAGTGGTAAAAATAAAGCCCTTGTGGATTTAATTAAACTTTTTTTGGTTAATTCTCCTTTAAGGGGGTGTGGCAGGGGGCGTGCCCTATGCCTCCATACGTTTGCTAGTAGGTGTCCCTCATTTCCATCTTAAAATGTTGGGAGGTATGATATTGTATTAAACTGTAGTATTATTTTATTACATAAAGTTTACAGTTATAGTACTGAGGCCTGTAGTCCATGAATGGGTTGTGTGTCTTTGTGGCTTGAACTATCAGGTGCACCATGCAGGCCTTTTCATCTATGGCAGGGATATGCAATTAGCGGACCTCCAGCTGTTGCAAAACTACAAGTCCCATCATGCTCTGTTTCTGGGTGTCATATTTGTGGCTGTCAGAGTCTTGCTATGCCTCATGGGACTTGTAGTTCTGCAACAGTTGGAGGTCTGCTAATTGCATATCCCTGATCTATGGGGATGCAGTGGCCACGCTGTCCAAATTTGACTAACGTGCAAGTGAGCGGCCCCAAGATGCACACTGTCTGTGTTTAGGGCCGCTCATATGCACCCGCACACTTGGCAGATTGGGAGAAGTGGCCGTGTCTGTGCAATTGCTGTGTCCCCCATTGATGTGAATGTCTGCATGCAGCACCTAGAAGCTCATGGTCCAATCACGGACTACAAACCTCAGTGCCTGTGTAAACGAGGTCTAAAGAATATTTTCGTTTTTTTCCATCTTGGACACCTTAGAAAAGGTTTAACTGCTTGCCGACCGCCGCACACAGATATACATCGGCACAATGGTACAGGCAGGCAAATGGGCGTACCTGTATGTCCCTTTAAATGTGCCGCCTACCGTGCACGCCACGTGCCGCAGGAGCGTGCCCGCGGGTCCCGGGAACTCGATGTTCGCCAGCGGTCCTGCGATTGCGGCGTGGAGAGGTAGAACGAGGAGATGGCAAGGCATTTCCCTGTTCTGTCTAGTGACAGTGGAAATAGGGATCGCTGTCATGTCAATGGAAGCCCACCCCCCCCACAGTTAGAATCACTCCCTAGGACACACTTAACCCCTTTATCGCCCCCTAGTGTTTAACCCCTTCCCTGCCAGTGACATTTACACATTTTTATAGCACTGATCGCTGTAAAAATGACAATGGTTCCAAAATAGTGTCAAACGCGTCCGATGTGTCTGCCATAATTTTGCAGTCATGATAAAAATCGCAGATCACCGCCATTACTAAAAAAATTATAATTATAATTGCCATAAATCTATCCCCTATTTTGTGGACGCCATAACATTTGCGCAAACCAATCAATACACTTATTGCAACTTTTTTTTACCAAAAATATGTAGAAGAATGCATATCGGCCTAAACTGAGAAAAAAAATGGTGTCTTTATATACTTTTTGGGGATATTTATTATAGTAAAAAAAATTGCTTTTTTTCCCAAAATTGTCGCCTTTTCTGTTTATAGCGCAAAAGATAAAAACTGCAGAGATAATCAAATACCACCAAAAGAAAGCTCTATTTGTGGGGAAATTTTTTTTGGGTGCAATGTCGCACTCAGTGCCGTATCGCAAAAAGTGCTCTAGTCAGGAAGGGGGTAAATCCTTTCGGGGCCAGTTAAACAACGGGTATATTTTTTTTTGTCCCATTGGGGAGATTCTCCTTTATTTCCTGTCTTTAGACACAACAACAAGAAAGAGCAAATCTCTTTAAAGTAAGGGAAATCCTTGTTGGACCATATGTTATAATAGGCTTCTGAGGGACAACAAACGCTTACAATGTAAATATTTTATGTGACCAAAGATAGTCTACCTTTCTTGTCTTAGAACTGTGATCTTTCCAGGTTCAGGTTTGATGGTAGAGCTCCTCGTCTCTGTATTCCAGGATGTCAGCTTGGGGCTCTCTGAACGGTCTGATGCACTAAGATAAAATATTATCAAAATTTATTTTACCTGTAACAAAATGTCAGAACTGAGGAAATTCAACAAAGCTTTCTTTCTAGGATACGTACATGAAATAACAAAAAAGCAAAGGCTAAGAAGCACATAGACTTGCTGTTTATTTAATAAATGAATGAAATAGGGTAGAATAGTTAAAGTCATATGTATCAGTTGAATCTTTTGGATCCCTTAGGCCCCATGCACCTTGGGTATTCAGCCCCTGTGTGTATTCGTGCCCAGCTGCCTGCAGCCTGTCAAAGTCAAAGTCAATGACAGGCTGAAATACCCTGCGGAGGTACATAGCTGGATGTTGTACTGAGAGGTACTCACATTTGGGGCCATATGCTTTGAGGGGCGTATGCCTGGAACTCAGGTATTTGGTATTTCGGTAATATGTCCATTAGGGATGAGCTCCGGCATGTTTGCATGGTCCACGTGCAGAGCCCGCCAGGAAGTCGGCGCAGCGTTGCGCTAATCACAGGCAGTGAGACATTGCCCGATCTCTGCAGCCGTGCATCGGGGTAATGTCTCACTACTTGTCATTAGCGTAGCGCTGCACCGACTTCCTGGCGGGCTCTGCACGTGGACCAGGCGAACACAACTGAGCTCATCCTTAATGTCCATGAATGCATACGGCCAAAAATGCGAGTATAACTCAGTACAGCATCCAGCCACAGCAGATTTCAGCCCACAGGACATGGTCAGGGGCAGTAGACATACTAGAGGAGATGGTCAGGGACAACAATCATAATACAAAAGATGATCAGAGGCAGCAGACATATTATAGAGGATGGTCAGAGGCAGCAGACATATTACAGATGTGGTTGGAGACTGGGGCATACTGTTGGAGTCAGTCAGAAGTTGAAATCACGGTCTCTTTACAAATCAATGTTTCTACTGAGAGCTCAAGTCTCAGAGCCATATAGCAAGTACCAAAGGGCAACATTGGACCCTTTAGCCACAGGTAGGACTCCGGGGTTTTAAATACTGCTAGCATAGTTCAAGTAACGCAACATAGCATTTCAGTTATATCCTTGAAGACATCAATAGTCTTACCCCTTGTGTGAATCTACCTTACTAAAAAGACACGCTAAGCTCTCAAGCTGAACCAGCCATACTGAAAAATACTGAAAATTTCAGCTTGCACTAGGGTCCCATGCTTTACAAGGGCTAATTGCTCACCTAGTCTAAGGAGATTGGAATACTCTTAAATACCTTATTCCATACTTCCACTCCGCTATAAGTTCTAGGCTTGTGCAATTAGTTTCGTAACGAATCGAAATTCGGCCGAATTTTGCATCTTTCGGACATTCGGATGCATCCGAATGTCCGAATAAAAAAATAACAAATTACAACGAATACGAAAGAAATATAACGAATGAATTTGAATGAATTCAACATGATTCGAAATTATTTCGACCGCATTCGAAAATATTTTGTGACCCGACTTTAGGGCCATGTATCTCGGGGTCATTTGGTGCTAGACACTTAATTTGGATATATTGTAGTGCTAGTATTATTGTGTTTGCATACCAAATTTGTGGTTTCTAGCTATAAGTGACCCCGAGATATGTGGCCCCAAAATCGGGTCGCAAAATGTTATTAGTTATTAGAGCAGAGAATGACATTTTGCGTCCCGATTTTGGGGCCACATATCTCGGGGTCACTTATAGCTAGAAACCCCAAATTTGGTATGCAAACACAATAGTACTAGCACTACAACATATCCAAATTTGGAGTTTCTAGCACCAAGTGACCCCGAGATACATGGCCCTAAATTCGGGTCACAAAATATTTTCGAATGTGGTTGAAATAATGTCGAATCAAGTTGAAATCATTTAGAATCCGGTAGAAATATTTTCGAATTTGGTTGAAATATTTTCGAATGTGGCCGATTTTTCGAATTCGGTAGAAAACTAAACGAAATCCGAAAGCGAATTTAAGGAAGGTAACGAATATAACTAAACGAAATTAATGAATTAACGAATTAAAACGAAACGAAACAAATTTTTTCCTTTTGCACATGTCTAATAAGTTCGGCTACTCCTCTTTGGCATTAAAGCAAATGCAGCTCTCCGACATCATGATCCCCCGGCATGCATTATACATGAGAACGCCAAGGGCCTATTTGCATCCTGGAAGCATAGGGGGATGGGAAAGAGTGCATGGAGCTCCTGCTGCAAGGTGAATTTTTCAATATAGTTGAGTTCAGCTTTAGGTGTATCAAGGTGTATAGCTAGAACCGCTGTCAGCTTTTATTGCTGCCATTGTTCCCTCTGAGGAGATTCACCCTCTCTATTTGTCCTACTGACTATCACTGGGAAAGAAAGTGATAGGAAATCCAAGATTTTACAGTTGTCTCCAGATGAGCAGGTGATGCGATCTTTCAATAAATACAACTGAGGAGATACAAGAGGATTTTCACTTGCTTTGGAGAGCTTTTCTCGCAGCCCCCTATGTGTTCCTGCGACAGGAAGTAAGAACATCTCCCCCAAAAAGACACTAAGCAACACAAAAATAACGTTTTCGCTTTAGATACTTTGAGTAAAAATTGTATTAAAATTTAGATATTGCAGCTTAACAATACTTAGACACTGTAGATATGGTGGCTGCATTGTTTTTTTTTTTTTATATTTACTGGCAGGATCATCATTTGAAAAACAATGCAGCTACCACATCTATAAATTAGTGAGCTGCAATATAAGTACTATTTGTTTGCTTTTGGATTTAATACCACTTTGGGCTTAAAACTAAGTTTGTGTTTGGAAAGAATTAAATTGGCTATACACAATTCAAAGTTCATCTGGTTCAGCAGAGCCCAGATGATTTTCTATCAGCGTGTGGCAGTCCTTAGGGTGAAGTGTAAACTAAATGTATTATTTCTATTTTTTTCCTGCTATAATCAAACAGAATGCCAAGGTGAGCTCTCTGATACAAACCGGGCAGGTGATGTCTGGAAAGCTGGCTGTGGTGCTTGACTTGCTTTCCAAGTATTTTCAAACCTGTAATAATAGATATACAACATATACCTTTATGTTATGGCACTTTAATGATAGTAACAAAAAGAATACATCATAAATAAAAACTACTGTAAAATGTTTTATCACAAGCATATAAAAAGTGATGAAGGATGGAAAGCCACATTTATTACATAGATCTCTTAGAGCAGAAATTCGCCTATTAGATGAACCTGTTCTCATTTAGTTCCTTCCTCCTCTATTACAGAACGGGGACACATTTTATTATTAATGGTAAAATATAGTGTCGTTTTTCTGCTAAAAGGCAGCACATCCGCCTTACTTACTCAAATTCCTAGTAAGCAGTTCACTGAGGGCACATGAGCAGACATGGAACTTCGCGCTTCCAGGTATCTGGGACCTGGCAGAGCCCAGGGGCACTTCTGCGCATGCGCCAGGGGTTCTAGTGCATGTGCACAGATGCTGCAGAGCTCCATCATTTCCCAGATAACAGCAGCTAGTGGCACCTGTGCGCATACCTGAGAACGGCGGTTCTGGATACCTAGCAGAGATTTGCGCAAGAGATGGATTTTTAAAAATGGTGGCACAGGAAAGCAGCAGGGGGAGGGTAATGAAGTGGTAGTAAACTACCACTTTAAAATAGTCATAAAAATTTGGTTACCTAAAGTCTAGGTCCCAGTTTCCTGTCACTTTAAAATGGTTTATTTTGCCATCTGTGATTTATGTATAAGCCCTTGTACACACGGTCGGAGATTCTGACAACCAAATCCGACGGATTAATTCCGGAAGAGGTCCGGAAGTGATGTTGCATACACACGGTCGGACTAAGTTGTCGTAAAATCCGATTGTACATAATGTGATGACGTTATTTCGTTACGACGGGACTACGTTCAGGCTAGTAGCCAATAGCTTTGGTCTAGGAATTTGATCTGAGCATGCGTGGCACTTTGTCCATTGGAGTAGGCTACACATGATCGGAGTATTGCATTGTAAAGCTCTGTACAAATTGTTGGTGCTATATAAATCCTGTATAATAATATTAATTATATCTATTATATCATAGTGCCGTGTCTAATAATGTTAGGTTATCATGTCCCTTATATATGATTTATATTTGGAACACAATAATGACACTGATATAACTATTGTCTGAAAAGAATGATCATCACTAATTAGATCTATAAAACTATATTATGGCTTCCTTTACATGATTCATACTGATTTGAACACAGTAGATTGCATAACAGTTAATAATTATGAGATACGTGCATTGCTTCAAGATGTGCGTTACATAAAAGGAATATATAGATATTGTATAAAGTTTAATTTTAAAGGTGGCAGGTTAAATGCTCACTTTTGAAAATTAGTTAAGTTGGCAGAAGCAAAAGCACATAATACATTTTGTTGAGATTTTCTGAAAAAAATATAAAGCCAAAATGAAAAAGCTGCATGGCTTGGCTCTGAGATTTAGTTCTCTTCATAGATTGAAATAGGACTCTGAAATATTTTTTTTTTGCTTCTGTGACTATCTTACCGCGTACTGATGCCAATGGCAAGATGAACAAGATGTGAGCCTGGTGAGCGAGGTGTGGATGCTGTGTAAACATTCTGAAAACCACTGATGAGTGAATCACACATTTCTGCCTTTAATGTTAACTAAATTGTCTCTGTAATTTACCAAGAATGCTTTTATATGATGCCTACAACACCTCATATACAGAGGTACAGAATCTCTCGCTAACTTATGTGAAGGTGCGCAATCGCCAGTTCTGTCACATGATTCCCTATACTAAGATGTAGGGAGTATGTCACTGGGCTAGTGTTGGCCAAACAAAGCGGCCCATAGGGGTTAGAAATTTCTGGAAGAACATGCACCCGTGAATAGGCATATTTTTTAATCTATGATCAAACCCGTCACCATGTCGACGGAACGCGCCTATAAACATTATAGAAATAAACCAGTCTTTCAGCATTCAGAGAAAACTACCTGCTGGCATCCTCAAACAGATATGAATCAAGAGATTTCGGCAGATTTTCATCCTTTTTGTCTTTGACCTCCACCCTGTGCAGAGAGAATAATCACGG
This sequence comes from Lithobates pipiens, assembly GCF_037356315.1. NCBI lineage: Eukaryota > Metazoa > Chordata > Amphibia > Anura > Ranidae > Lithobates > Lithobates pipiens. The sequence continues at coordinate 65,191,628 of NW_027507685.1, read as the reverse complement.
TGATATTTCTGTCTTTGCATTTCATGCCTTCATGTTTATCATTCAGTGAGATACATCTACAGATAGGACTGGTTGGAAGGACTAAGAGGTATATCATAGGTGAGAAACACACTGGAGATAAAACACATATACCGAAATGTCTACAGATACATTCCAGTCGAAAACTAAAGCAAATATTAGGCAACTTATCAAATGGTTATAGGGCAACCAGTTTTCAATGTGTTCTGTGCCACCACTATATACAGTATAAACTTTTTTTTTATAAGATGGAAACTAGCATTGCTGAAATCTTCTTCCCTTCTTCTGAAAATAACTTGGAGGATGACATGAGAAATCAGAGTATGATGTTCTCTAATCCATTTCAGTTCAATTTTAAGTGCCCATAGCTAGGGATGACCTTGGGTTTGGCTCCAGGTTCAGCCGAATAGAAGTCATATGTCAACGCTAGGCCAATGAGTTTCTGGTGGGGCCATATTAGTTAAATGATGTAACGGATTTCTACATGTCCCAGCCACAGCTGTTTGGCCCATGTATGACAGCTGCCTTCCCTGTGTGGCCGAATCCAAAAGCTTCACTACATAAACACTGAATTTGTCACGTGTTCATATTTTAATAGCTATATACTTCTCTATATTCTCTTTTCTTCTAGAATTCATCAGGTTTTGAGAACCGGCCCACTTAATTACATAATTCATTTATCTGGTGGTGCACAGTGTGCTCATGCAATGCAATAGCAGGTTGCCTCTTTTTCAGTCACCTTCAGCACACTTCATCCACATTTTAAAAGCTGTAGTGCATTTTGACCTGTGGAATTTACCATAAAAATGCAAAGGAACCTACAGCTGATTTGCACCCAAAATGTTATATTTTAAATATAAATAGATACCAAAAAGTTGAATGTAATGCTAACTTCTTATGTACAGTAACTTGAGCATTCCAGCTTTGACATTGGTGGAGTTCTCATCCTTATCCCCCCACCTTAGCAATATAAAACAAGGCAAAAAAAAAAATCTCACTTGCTCTGCGACTTAGTTTGCAATTTGCAAAAGTTGAAAACCAATTGTGAGAATCAACTATTTTGTGGCTGCAGCTATAAATGTAGGTACTCAAATCTCATTACTGGGAAATCCAAGATGTGTAAGAAACTAATCTGAATATGGATATCAATATCTAGGCTAGTACCAGCTTCCCCTAATTACACACAGCTGAGTGACCCAACACAGCGTGATCATTATGTTTTTGAAGACATCAGCCACCACATTTCCACTTCCCCCACTTTTCTTGGATAAGTCATATACTTGCTCCCCTCACTGGTCACTGTAGTTCCTCCAACATGTACATCCTATATTGATGTAAGAACTGGTGGGAGAAACCACAGCGGGCAGTGGGGGAGAAATAAATTTGACATAATCAGAAGTGTACAACACACAGTGCAGCAGCTGAAAGTTAAGGAGCTAGGTGGTGTATTGAGCAAAAATTACTCTGTGGTGACATCACTTTAGGATTATTTTCAATGATTAGATATAGTTCCAGCATTTAGATGAAGGTTAGGGCAGTGTTTGCCAATTCCAGTCCTCAAGGTGCACCAACAGGTCATGTTTTCTGGATTTCCCTCAGATGAAAACGGCTGTGGTAATTACTAATTTACTGATCAAATCACCTGTTCAAAATAATGGAAAGCCTGAAAACAGCACCTGTTGGTGCTCCTTGAGGACTGAAATTGAGGAACACTGGGTTAGGGTACCACCTAATAAAAATAAAATAAGAACTAAAAAAGTATTATTTATCACTGATAAAATCAAGAAGAATGCAGAGGTGAGCTCTGTCATACAAACCGTGCAGGTGACGTCTGCAAAGTTGGTTGTGTGTTTTGATTTGCTTTCCAATTATTTTCAAACCTGTAATAATAGATATGTAACAAATATAAATTTTGGGTACTTTAAGAAAGCAACAAGGATATATAAATTAGGAGAAACATTATTGTAAAATATTACAAAATAATGTATACCCATAAAGCAAACGATTGGAGTTTTAAGGTGCAAAAAATAAAATAAAAATCTAATTTATAAAAAATATTTAGAAATGTTATTACATAGACAATATAAAACAATTTTAAAAATTTGGGCCATATCAACCCAATGGTCAACGCACAAAAGTGTGATTGCCTCTACATGTTTCAGCACAAACATGGCTTCTTCTGGAGCTTTTGTAGGACCTTGTTATTTAATATTTACCACCTTTCAAAATGATCTTGGTTCCAATTGATCCCCTAGACCCATCAAGAGGTTTAATGGGGAACGTCTGTGTCAAAAAAGAGGAGAGAGGGCAATTTCCCTATAGTAGCACCTATTGTTTGAAGAAGTTTGGCAAATTGATCGATCAATATTTAAATCCTTTTCCAAATGCACACTTCCTCTAGTGCCAGCAAATTTTCGGGTTTATTTTCGGGTGATTATGCCATCTGAGTATTCCCATCTTTGAGTTTACCACGGTTTCTTGGCTCAGTGTCAGTCAGTATGACACCTCTATAACCAGGGAAGATTGAAAAACGGTTTTCAATCTATCACAAGGGATTAACCCTTTTAGACAAGTTAAGAGCCTCACTGGTGACAGGGTAAATGGCCCCAAAATATTATAGGAGGATTAAATTATAAAAGGATTAAAATGATAAAGGTTCACATTCAGTGTTTCTATTATAAAACCTGGGTCTCTAGAAGCCATATTCCTAGTTTCAAATAATAGGTATGAAAACCCTTTAATTGGTCATTTGTACAACATTTTATGAATGTATATGGTTGCTGTTAAAATAAAAAATTGGTCATTGTTGATATTTAGCTTTAAAATGCAATGTTGTCATCAGTGTAAAGATTGCCAATAGCAGGTTTTTAATCAATCAGTTATGCTAGCTTGGGATCCTCCTTTAACAGCTTACAACATCATAACTCATATCTATGGTTGTTATCACTCGTATCATTGTGCCAGGTCTAAAAATTGTAAATAAATCATTAGAATACAAGTTTCTATTTAGCTGATGGCATACACATGTCTATCAAAGTGGAAGCACATGATTGCCAATGTGAATTACATGTGAATATGCGATATGTTATCTATGATCAAACTGTCACCAGTTGGACTGAATGCACCCATGATCATCTTTGAAATAAACCAGTCTTTCAGCATTCGGAGATTACCTGCTGGCATCCTCATAGAGGTAGGAGAGAAGCGATTTCGGCACATCCTTTTGGTCCCTGGCCTCCACCCTGTGTGGAGAGAACAGTCATTGTTATTTATCGGTCTTGTTTGATTATCCTTCAGTGCTAAGTGAGATACCTCTACAGGTAAAACCGGTTACAAGGACGAAGAGATATATAGGACGAGCACATTACAGAAACATGCCTATGAAAACAATTGCCTAGATACATTCCAAATTGTTTACAGGTAAATTCCAGGGAAAAAAAAGCGGATATTTTTAAGCAACCTGCCAATTAAAGGGTTTTGTGCAGCCAATTCTCAGTTCTTTCTATGGTTTGCTAGAAATTGGACTTGAAATATTCTTCAATAATATCTTTGGCCTGGGACACTCCTTGCCATAGTCATTGACAACAACACAACTGCAACCAACAACTTTGCGAGGCTTTCCTTCCCTGTCGATTTTACAAAGGCCGACCCATTCGGCAAGCTTTTTGCGGTCATCAGCCTTGATCACAAAGTGCCTCAACCAGCTTCACGTACATTGGTTCATCGCAATTGGAAGCCAGTACACAAAGACTGGCTTGGCGTTTGTCAAGAGACTTGGCAGCTTCACAAATCCCACGAGCCAGGCCATCGTCTATAAGTGAGGTTTTGAGCACTTCTTGGAGAGCGGTGTTAATATCCATTACACCTCCAACAGAAATGCCTTCCTCGGCCATCCTCGATGTCTAATGGATGTTTGGCGTTACTCCGCCAAACTGTTCAGCATGAAGGAAAGAGTGCTGTTGTATTCTTAAAGAGATACCGTCATAAGGAAACTCTTTTCCAAAGGGTTACATCATTTTTTTAAAAACAATTAGCATTATGCTGCACTTGCATACCATTTCATAATGTATTTTGTCACTAACAGCGGCATTGTTTTCTTCAACCTACATTTCTGGAGAGAATTGCTCCCTCTGTCCCCATCCTGGCCCTCCAGGGTGCCTGACTGCTGCCTCCAAAGCCTCCAGCGCCCCCTTAATTGACAGTGGGGAACAGGCTGAGTTTCCTCCGCCTGTGCTGAACATCAGAACCTACTGCTGTCACTGATAATGTGAAGGTACGCATGTGTTCATTTCTGAAGAGCTAAATATTTTCCCCATTTCTCTTATTGTATAGAATTATTTCACAATTACCTCTCAGTTCTTGTAGTGTGCATGGTTGTAGAGCTCTCTTTCTCTGTTGGTGGTTTGGAAGCATCTTTGCTTTCATTGCGGCTGGAAACAGAGACCATTAGCTGTTTTTTTACAAGGTTCATACATTTTTTCCCCACATTTATTTATCAGGGGTGGTTTTATTGCACCGACAATTTATGCAGTGCTTCACATATTGTACATTTATATCAGTCCCTGCCCTCAAGAACTTAAATCTAGGGTCCCTATCCCACATGCATGCATACAGGCACACACATACATACTAGGGTCAATTTAGACAGGAGCGAATTATCCTACCAGTAAGTTTTTGAAGCATGGGTACATTGTAGAGGTGCTTGAGCAGATGCTGGGTGTTTTTGTGTATATTAAAGTGGTTTCTAAAGACAAAAGATTTTTTTACCTTAATGTATTCCCTGCGTTAAGGTAAAAAATGTTCCAGTAGTATTATCGCTCCCCCACCCCCCTTTATACTTACCATAGTCTTCACTCGATCCAGCACTGTCTGCAGCGGATCTCTCCCCTCTTTCACCAGACACAGAAGCAGCAATGGGAGCCATTGGCTCCTGCTACTGTCAATCAAATCTAGTGAGCAGAGAGCATAGTCGGGGCGGAGCTATGACACTATATAAATTGACCTCCTGTGGTGGAACATGGAGAAGATGAAGAGCCAAGGGTGCTGACCCCTACTGCACGAGTGCTCAGACTGTGGCCCTCCAGCTGTTACCGAACTACAAGTCCCATCATGCCTCTGCCTTTGGGTGTCTGGCTTGTAGCTGTCAGCCTTGCAATGCCTCATGGGACTTGTAGTTCCGCAACAGCTGGAGGGCCACAGGTTGAACACCCATGCCCTACTGTAAAGTTAGATAGAGAGAAAGAACTGAGTGCTACCGCTAAGATTCAGCACCTGTGCTTCTCATTTAGGTGTAAAGATACAAGCAATAACCCGATTTTACTGTGGGAAAAATGAACCTTTTTTCTCGCTTTGTTCTGTTAATAATAATAAATAAAAGAAGCAGAACATACCTCTCATCTCTGACCACTGCGATTTTTCCAGCTTCAGGCTTTACAGGGGAACTTCTGCCATCAATATTGCTCATCATAGAATAGGAGGTCAGCCTGGGGCTGCTGCTTCTCTCGGGCACCCTAAGAAAACAATATGTTACAGTAACTCAGGAAACTGGGGGATCCTTATTCTTAACAGACAATATTTAAAGCCATAAAGGAAAGAGATAGATGCCTCTAAGTGCAGTAGTTCAACAATTTATTACAGGCACAATGGGACTAAACACTTACAAGAGAATAAGAGGTCATAGGCATACGATTAGTCCTTATGTGGATCGCTGTAATCCTTGTCTGTCTGGGTGAGAGAGAGCCTGGTCAGGGCTGGGCTCAGTCCTTCTTTCTCTGAGCTGGCCACTCAGCTGTCGGCTACTTGCCAGTTCCCATCTCTCCACAGTGACTCACCTGTTGATATCCTGCTCGTCAGTCCTGCCTGCTTAAGCCGTCCAGATGATCTCTGCCTTCGCCTTGGTCACATCTCTAGAGACGATCGCCTGTGTTCCTGTTAAAGACTTGCTTGGCTGACATTACCTCTGGCTCGAAATCCTATTTTCTGTTCTATGCTGTTCTCTGGCTCCCTGATGTTTTGGCTTGTCTGACTATCTGTTCCGGTTCCTGAACTCTGGCTATGTTGTGACTATGTTTACTCTGTTTACCTTTTTTTCTTATTATTATTATACAAATGTGATTTAACTGAACTTCTGTCTCAGTCTGATTCTTGGTTTCTGACAGAGCCATCCTGCAGCTCTCAGAGTCCCTGGTGACAAGAATTAGCAAGGAGGTGAAGATGCGATGAGGCAGCCCGGGATCTGGAACCAAGCTGGAATGCACAAGGCTGATGTAACATCAGATGAAGGTGGCGGGCAGTAAGTCATTTTGGAGCATGCACGGCTCCTTCATCAGATGGGGTCCACATTACCAGGGACTCTGACAGCCGCAAGATGGCTCTCTCTCTCACCAAGACAAACGAGGATTACAGCGATAATTTTTACAGCGATCCGCATGAGGACTAATCATTATATGCCTATGACCTCTTATTTTCTTGTAAGTGTTTTTAATCTCATTATGCCTGCAATAAATCCTTTATGACCCCCCAGAGCTGCTTCTTCTCTACAAAGTGCTGCCTTCAGTGCCATCTCTCCACTGCTACAAAGGCCCGGATACCCAGCCTCACCAGAGCGCCCTCATCTCTCCCTCTTTTCAATATTTAAAGCCAAACTCCAACCAACCTTAGCGAATGCTTAAAGTGATACAAAGGCTCCTCTGTCTGACAATATTGAATAGAAAGGTCTCTCTTCTGTTTCCCCCCAGCACTATCAGCTTTTCTTTCCTCCAGGTGCCTCCTGTAGCAAGCCTGGTGCTAAGGGGGCACCTGTACATGCAAACTCCAGAGCTAGGTTGCGTTAGGGGAACTGTGCTGGAGCCGGAGATAGTGTTTAGGGACAGAGGTGGGTAGGTTGGACATGTAGTTGGGAGTTTGACAATACGCTAATGCAGACAATAGATTAGGGTAAAAAGAAGTTTAGACTTCAGAACAACTTTAACAAGTCTGACAGCTTCTATGCACACTACACATCCCACAGTCCATAGCCATATTTGGGAGTGAAAAAAAAGAGGGTGACTATGTTCTTACATAAATTAGGATCATGGAGAATGAGCAAAGCCACCAACAGGAAGGCAGATCAAGCAGCAGAAAATAAAAAGGCATCTGGAGATTTGAAGGAGGCTGACAATAATAGAAGGGACTTTTTTGATTTAAGAACACATACTCAGATAGAATTTTCTTTTTTTTTTAAACCAGAGTTTAGTGTCACTTTAAGCACTGTAGACACACAACAATGGTAGCCATTGGTAGTCATTTTTGAAGAATGAAATATTGGCTTATATTCTCTTATACAAGCTTTTCCCAATTACCTCTCAGTTCTTGTGTGCACAGTTGTAGTACTTTCCTTCCGCGTTGATAGTTTGGAAGAGTCTTTGTTTTCATTGCGGCTGGAAACACATAGGAGGTCATTAGCTTGTTGTGCAAGGGACATAATACACCAGCAGATCCACCAAAAGGGAAGGCTGTCTCACAAAATATATGACTAGTTGGTGGTAATTCCGTTTGTCCCTCTATATGCTATACGCATGTCAGGCTGTACCACTGCTGAGAAAGTACAGTATGATAAGAAATCATACTGCATGATAAGAAAAAATGGTAGATCCTCAGACTACACATTTGTTGATAAATCTAATTGTCCAGAGTTTGTGCAATCAGGTTGCAACATGCATGACCATCTTACAGCACATACCATAAATGTGAAGGGCCAGGTAGACAGGCACTTAGCTAACAGATGCCAAATTTTACAGTTTTCTTTATATGAGAAAATTGAAAAGATGTAATCCTGACCCTAAAATGTCATAGTTTCATAGTTTTATAGTTTCATAGTAGGTAAGGTTGAATAAAGACAATAAATAGTCCATCCAATTCAACCTGTGTAGGAGTACGTGTGTCATAATAATTTCCCATATCCCTGTATGGTGCGTTCACTAAGATGCACATCCAAGAGTCTTTTAAAAATATCAATACTCCTCACTGACACCACAAATTGTGGAAGAGAATTCCACATCCTTATCGCCATGTCAGTGAAAAACCCCCTAAACAGCTTAAGTTTAAACCGCTTCTCATCCAATCTCATTGTGTGGCCCTGTGTCCTCTTTCATTTCCTAAAACTGAATAGTTTCTTCCCTAAGATGGGATCACCATTGAGGTATTTGTATACCACTATCATATCTCCTCTCAAGCGTCCTCTCTCTCCTTGCAGGCTATAACTGGAGAACTCTGCTCTGGAAAAACTAGTTGCAATACTAATCAATGGCTTTGTTACTTTCTTTGTGACTAATCTGGAATATGCATGTTTGGTCAGACTCAGTAAATCAGAAAACATTGTGACCCAAGATAGCCAGGCCAAGAGCATTTCCAAAAGAAGATCAAAAATGGCTCCCTATTTCTGCCATCATAGATTTCTTCGGCCTACATTTTCCTATCTTTGTATTTTGCACATCTATCTCAGTCATTTAAGATTTAGAAATGTCTCCAGTGGTAAATAGGGTACCTCTCCTCTCTGACCACGGTGATCTTCCCAGCTTCAGGTTTTACAGTAGAACTACTGGTCATAGAATATGAGGTCAGCATGGGGCTACTGCCTCCATCTGTCACCCTAAGATAAAAAAAAAGGAAACAATATATTGTATGAAATCAAATAGAATGCTCATCCTAATGGGGCAATTATGTCTGTGTGCAGCGATTCAGGTTTCCTACTGTGTGCATTCCTACCATGACTAAAGGTGAGGTTTTCAGGAGTATCTTATTGATCCAACCCCTGTTTTTTTTGGGCAGTATCTTTTAAAGGCTAAGTTCACTTTTAAAAAGGGAAAAATAATAAACACATAAATTCATAGTGGTTTAAATACAATCAATCATTTTTTTACCAACCTAGCTGAAGATGGCTGAGTTGAAGTCTGCTTAGTCTGGGTTTCTGCCCACTTATTATCATACCTACAATAAATTGAACAAATATTAATAAAATAGAGCAATGGGGCACATGCACATATAATAGAGCCATTTGTGGGGTTTTTCTTTTGCTGACAGTGATGTTATTGGTAGATGAATCCATCTAAAAACTGGTATTTCAGAAGAGCACTCATAGAGGGTCAGAAACACCCAAATGGATAGAAAACAGAGTTTAGCATTATGGCAGGGTGATCTACTTTATGGAGTATCCTCAACATACAAGAATGAACTGACTCAACCCACCAGGCTCAATCTATAGGTAAAATATTAATTTTGGGTGAACCATTCCTTTAAAACTTCAATAACCTGTAACTTGCCGCTTCCCTGGCTGTGCCGTACACGTAAAAAAGGTAGCTGCTAATATTAGCCTTCTTGTGATAATACAGGTTGCCTGGCTTTGTCTGGCTTGTTTTTCGGATCAACACACCCAGACCAAGCATAACAACCAATAAAAGTTACAAAATATAAGAATTGTACAATGTGGGAGACAGTCTGGACACTTAACCAATCACAAAACACTTAACACAACAATTAACCAAAGCAGCTTCTTCTCAAACCAAGATTTTTTTTTATAGACATGTTAATTTTACATATAAACAGTACAAAAATAAATTTCTAACATTCCTGTACCTGCTGGCATCTTCAGCGAGATATGATGACAGGTTTTTTGGGAGTGTCTGACTCTTCCTGGTGGTGCCAATCTCTTCATCTTGTATATCAACCCTTTAAAATACATATGTATGATGAGAATAGGTGAGTGCCAAAACCAAAAATCAGACTTGTCAAGGACAGATACAATTTAAATTTTTTTGATTATGGCTGTCCATAAAACCCCTTTCACACCTGTGGCGTACATGTTGCACTTGTGTTGTGCATGCATTTTAGCATTTAGCACATATTCATTTCTGACCGAACCTCAAAGTACATATATGATGCAGATGACTCTCAAAGCACTATAATGCATACACCAACAGAAACTAGTACCCCTTTTATTCCGTTCAGTACCAAAAATAAAAATGTATAGGCTTTGTTCTCTTTATAATTATTTTACAGGATTTATATAGCTGTGAGTACACAAGCACATAGTGAATCCTACGACAGGGCCTCTTTGCCCTCCAAGACCTGGATTACCAATATGGTAGACCTTTGCAACACAATGCAAAAATGCTAATCCATTTCAAGGGATAAAACGCTCTGAGGAAGAGGGTATATATGTGTTAGCATTCTTGCATTGTGTTGTGCAGTGTTGCAAAAGGTCTACCATATTGGTTATATAGTTCTTGGAGGTTTACTACATGCTTGTGCTTAAAGCTTTTTTGAATATTGTTATACAATTTATTAATAAATGGTGCTTGAGATAATGTACTAGGCTGGCGTGCCCTTTTTGTGTATAGTGATAGATTTCCCCAATCTGAAGAGGGCTGCAAAGCCAAGAATGAATTTGACAGGTAAACAAGCCTTGTTTTCAAAATCCTTTGTCGTGTTCTGTTACATTGAGTGCTGGGGTGGTGGCTTTTCACTTATTAGGATTTATATAGCTTTGTTCAGCACTTTACTATGTAAAGGGAGAAATTACAGTTTTAATACAATTTAAGACAAGAGAGAGTTAGGAAGGCCTTCGTCTTTATTCATTACATTAACTAGTGATGATCTAAGGCTCAGGTGGAACCCCATTCGGCCCTGACCCACGGGTAGTTGTCACATGATAGCAGGCCACTAGCTTTATTAGCTGTGGCTGGGAAATAGATCCCTATTCAGAGGAAAGCCAATAGTTGCTGCTAATGTAAACAAGCCCTTCACATTTTGAAAAAAGTGTGAAGCAAGCCCTTGCACAAATTGCCAAATTTTCCAATTAAAAAAGGCATACCTACACATTCTTCATAGTATAATTGAAAACATAGTAAAAAACATTTTTACGTATTCATGGTGCTTTGGTGGGAAATAATTTATTCTGGAATTTTTTGTTTATATTTCTGGCAGCTCAGCAGGTAGTCGAACAGAGATGGGAGAATTCAACAGTGTAGATAATTGTTGAAATCCGTGATTCTCAAAGTGAATTTAACATTACATGATAAAATACAGATTGTTATGAAAGCAATTAGTATTCTGTATTGCTAGAGGAATTGCCTTTTAAATGGAGATTTAAGAGGCAAGGGGTCCCTTAATGGATTTGCCATCATGCCCCCATTACACAGATGGAGACGTATGTTATAATGTTAACAAAATGAAAGACGGAGAAGTAACCCAATTTTTTTTATGTAATTAGAGAGCTGCTGCATGTCAGAGAACCTGTTTTTAGAAGTGTGAATTAATGGTGAAAATAATGAATAAAAAAAAAAAAAAAAAATGTATCATCATCACAGACAGTACACAACATAAGAACGGTCAATGTCATCCGTATGACATGCGTCAAAACATACATGCCATACGCATGGCAAAAAAATCTGGCAAAGGTTTTAATCCTTTCCCTGGTCTAAGCTAAAAAAAATAAAAAATAAAAAGTCTCAGCTAGAATTTCACTCTGAGGACCACTGTATAAATACATGCTTTAGGTATAGTTTTAACAAACTATACACCTTCATACAAGAGGAAAACTTGAAAAATACTTGGTTTACTAAAAGGCAAAATTTTACTTTTGGAGATTGTTGCTGTTAAATGTAATTGTGCACATCATGCCCAATTGGCCCAGGACTAGGTCAATCGGGATTATCTGTTTGTGTGGTGCGCTGCATCAGAAAAATTCTGCATGTCTGTCTTTTGGTCCGTTCTTGTGGACCGCTTCAAAATTAATTGACTTCCTTAACGCAATGCATGTTAACGCACGACATGCTGGGGTTGATTTACTAAAACTGGAGAGTGCAAAATCTGGTACAGCCCTGCCTAGAAAGCAATCAACTTCCAGGTTTTATTGTCAAAGCTTAAAAGGAGTTGTAAACCTATGTGTTTTTTCACTTTAATGCATCCTATGCATTAAGGTGAAAAAACACCTGGCAGTGACTGGCCCCGCAGCACCCCCGTTTTACTTATCTGAGCCCCGGAACTTGACCCACGAGGATGCGCTGTCTCTCTGCCCAGGTTTCTCGGCTCTTGATTGGATAGATTGATAGCAGCACAGCCATTGGCTCCCCCTGCTGTCAATCAAATTCAAAGATGCAGGCACCAGGGGGCGGGGCCGAGTCTTGCATTCGGCTCTATGGATGCCAAATGCTGGACTCGGGAGCACACCCGCAAGGTAATCTCCCGGGAGAGCGCTTCTCCCAGGGGGTTATCTGATGTGGGGGGAGCCACGAGAGCCGCTGGGGGACCCCAGAACAGCAGGTTCGGGCCACTCTGTTTAAAACGAGTTGCACAGGGGAGGGAAGTATGATATGTTTTTGTTATTTAAAAAAAAAAAAAACCCTTATAATCACTTTAATTGAACAAGCTGAAGCTAAAAACGGATTGGCTACAATGCAAAGCTGCACTGGATTTTGCACTCTCCAGTTTTAGTAAATCAACCCAATGTGTGTTAACACACATACGTTAATGCAATACAAAGGAACAGAGAAGTGTGAATGGGCCTCAAGTCCGCAGGACTGCTGGGTAGGAAATGGGCTGCATGCTGCAGGCCTGTTTTTGGTGCACTGCAGATACTTCAAGGTGCAATCCTGTGTGCTTGGTGCCCTCCATAGCAAATTCTGAAAGCCCAGGTATACGGTCTCTTCCAGTTAAGGGCTCATTCATGCCATAATGTGAATTGCAGCACACTGTAAGTGTGCTTTAAAGTCCAATAACCTTGGATGTCAATGTCCTTCATACAGTGTGTTACTGCAACTTGCAGTAACATGCTTTATAATGCACTATAGATGTGCACTGATCTGAGTTTCAAAGCCCCTCAACACACATCTACAGTGTGATGTAATAAACCTTATTATAAATATTATTAGCACACCCCAATACACAAATGCATATACATTGAAAAAAATCACGCAACGCTTATTTTTTCATGTCTTGAAGTAAACTGACAGCCCATTCAAAATGAAAAGGCTGCCTAAAAGCTACATGCGAAAGATGTTGCAGCAACCCCACATTATGATGACAAAGAGCCCTAAATGAAGGCAAAATAAAAAAAAAATTTGATTTTAGTCTGATTGGTGTTTACAAGTGATCACAGGCACAACAAGTTAGTGTAAAATGTGTGTTTACTGTACAATTCCCTTTTCAAAAGATTTCAGTATGTGTATGAAAGAAAATTGTATTTGTGTGAATTAAACATCTCACCTTTTGGCTAAAAATTGTGTCCCTGAATCTTGTGTGGCAACTCTGAAATAAAAATGAATGGAGAAATCTATTAGATACAAGAAGAAGTTTTTCTATTTTATCCTTTCATAAATAAGTAAAACATCAAAAGGTGTCCCATGTTTACCCGTTCTTGCCAACACTTACCCACTATGCCTTTTTGCTGCAGATATAACATATGAGCGATCTTTAGATGTTGTGTTCCTCAGCACACTGCTCGCTTGTTCAGTCCTAATTAAAGAGAATAACAATATTAGTAATTAAATGAACATGTTTGTCAATGGGCTTTTGTTCATTTTGAATGGGCTTTAAATTGCCAGAGGTTTATAAGAATTTAAACCCCATTTCAATCAGGTCAGCTGCAAGTCAAAGGCACCTATCAATTAATTGTGAATGATCTCAGATCTCATTTATGGCAGCACAGTGGTGTAGTGGATAGCACTCTCACCTAGCAGTAAAAAGGGTCGCTGGTTTGAATCACAACCACAACACTACCTGCCTGGAGTTTGCATGTTCTCCCTGTGCCTGCGTGGGTTTCCTCCGGGTACTCCAGTTTCCTTCCACACCCCAAAGACATGCAGGTAGGTTAATTGGCTTCTGTCCCAAATTGGCCCTAGTATATGAATGGGGACCTTGTATTGTTGGATCTTTGAGGGTAGGGACCGATTTGAGTGTGCAATGTACAGGGATAGGGACAATTGTAGACACTCACTCAGGTTGGACTGGTGTCTTTATTCAATCTTACTAACTATGTAACTATGTAAGAAGCATCTTCAAACTGATGCCATTAAAACAAGCCCAAAGCCATCATTTCAGATTCATATGACCGGACTTTCAGGCAGAAAAGGTCTGGCGGTCTTCCCGACGGCATTACAACAGAGTTACAATGGACTTACAAACGAACGGACTTTCCCACACATGAAGTTCAATAGCCAGTAGCCAATAACTGCCCTTGCATCGCATTTGGTCAATCGGACCAGCATACAGACGAACGGTTTTCCCCAATAGAAATTGATTCCGTCGGACAGATTTGAAACATGCTCTATTTCTAGGTCCTTCTGAATTTTTGAAGAAAAAAAGTCAGATGAAGCCCACACACGATCGTAATATCCGACAGAATGATTCCGTCTGACCTTTTCTGCCGGAAAGTTTGGTTGTGTGTACGCAGCATTAGAGTGACTTGGAGGGTTAACCTTCCAGAACAAGTAAGGTTGGTATGGGACTGAACCAGGGCCATCTTTAATATTGATTGGACCCTGGGCAAAAAATTTCTTGCCCCCCCCCCCCCCCCCCCATGCAATTTCATTCTCCACCTGCTCTGAGACATACAATAAATAACAGCTAGACTTAAAATCAGTTTACTGTATCAGATCAGGCAGAAATTTCGATTGGTTTTAAGAAGTTGCAGCATATCATTACTGCTTACTGACTGGTTGCTAGAGGTTACAGTACACATTATGGCTCACTGATTCGTTGCTAGAGGTTACAGCACATCATCACTTCACTGCAGGGGAGCATGATATACATATGAATGCTGTCTTTATTTACATATCAATGCCACCGGCCGCATCTATTTACTTACTAATGCTGCTGCTATTTACCTATGAATGCTGGTTATTTACATGTAAACACAGGGTCTACAGGTGAGTTACTTGTATACAAAAATAGGGCAGAGCTGGGCAGCATTAGTACCAGATATCGGGACACAGCACAGGACTAAGACTTCAAGGGACAAGGGAATTTAAACTGGGATAGTTGGCAAGTATAAGGCAGCTGCTTTGGGCCCCCAACAATGACAGGGCCCAGGGCAGCTGCCCCTTTTGCCCTGCCTTAAAGACGGCCCTGGACTGAACCCAGCTGAATAAACTTTCTTCAAGAGCAGCATACTGTGTCCACAGAAGAGAGTTTCTTTGCCCAACACATTTCTATGGGCACAGGCAGACCTACAAAGACATCCCTGGCTCAGTGACCCGGGTTTATAAATCAGCTATATTCTTAAGGATTATTGACATGCCTTTTAATAGAATTTCACATGAAACATAAAAGTGCCAAAAAATATTTAATCCACTGCAGGAAAATCGGTTTACTTCAAGTAAATGTTAAAAATGTGAAGTGCCCATGGTTTTGCCAAGCTTGTGCGGTCACTGTGCATAGCAATCATTGCATAATGACGGAACTGCAGTTGCTCCCACAGGTACATCCAATTATCTGTTAACCACAAAACTCATCATCATTCATGTGGTCTAAAAGCAAACCACAGAACATACTTGGTCTCACCTGTCTTTTTCCATGACTCCAAGCATAAGCACAGATCAGCTGGGTAAGTTAGCACCCAATTCCACCCATATAGCAAGCATGGTTATGCTTTGTTAGGGTCACAGACAAAAGTAAAAACCTATTTGAGTGATTTACCTTAATGTCCTGGACCAGTGGCACAGGCAAAAGAATAACCAAGAGCGCCTAATTTTTCCCTAACCCAAAATATGTGTTGCCCATTTAAGGGACACCTGTATTCAAACAATATAGGACACCATTGCTGATCTCTTCCTATGAAAAATTAGTTACTTGGCTGTCAGATATTTTTCGTAACAGAACTGACATTTACAAACAGAGACTATTTGTTTATTTATTACAGGTACTTATATACGCAGTGCTTTACATATACTGTACATTTACAACAATTACTGCCCTCAGGGAGCTTACAATCTAAAGTCCCTAATTCACATACATACATATACTAGGGCCAATTTAGACAGGAACCAATTCACCTGTCTTCGCATGTCTTTAGAGCGTGGGAGGAAACCAGAATACCCAGATGAAACCCATGCTGGCACAGGGAGAACATGCAAACTCCAAGAAGGTAGTGTTGCGTTTGGGATTCGAACCAAGATATCTCCTTTTGTAAATGCTAGCTACATGGCTGTATGCAGTTCAGGGGTTCTGACCTTACTGTGACGATGCTTGCTGCATTTTTATGTCAGGCTGGTGATTCATAATGTTGGATGTAAGCAACAGCAGCCTGTGTATTCATTTCTATACAGGCTTTAAGGCTGGGTTCACACTAGAGCACAGAGCGGCTCACAGCAGGGAGTCCGGTGTGTCTCCATTCACCAGTTCAGGTCCGATTTCAGCCCAAATTTTAGGCTGAATTCGGACCTGAATTTGAGCAAATACACACAGGACTGCTGTGCAATTCATACCATAGAGAGCCGGTCACAAACTCCTGCTATGCAAAAAAACACGCATCCAATTTGCAAATGTGTGAACCCAGCCTTAAAAACGATATGCATATAACTTATTTATTTAAATGTGTCAGAACTGGTTTGTGGGTCATCCATACATTTCTGAATGACAAATTAGGCTTCTATAATTCTCATTTACATTTTGCAAACTTACAAAACCATTATACGGTGATAAGACTCATAGGTTGAAACAGAATTTCTACTCTTATATGCATGTGAAGAGAGTCTGCATTTCAACATGAATATATAAATAAATTAACAGGAAAATTATATATGACTAATTATCGATCCCTTTTACTAGTCCTCAGGTTCTGGGTGTGAGAAAGGGCTATAGGAGGTCAAGAGTCACTCACCGTCCAGACACTTTGAGAGAAGACTTTGGTTACTTATAGTGTTCTAAGGCGATCATTAGCCATGAGCTTATGGTTGGAGCTTTGAATCAAACCAGTCAGCCATTTCAAAGTTTTTTATAAGCAAACATTGTACCTAAAAAGGCTACCACGAGGTACTTCCATTTACATTTGTAAGCTTGGTAACCTGATTTTGGCTTTACACTCTGTGAGCCCTTTCACACTGCCAGCGCGGTTTTAGCGGCGCTTTAACGTAGTTCGAGTGCTAGTGAGGGCAGCCAAACAAAGGGTTAAAATCGCCCGCAAAACGTCGCTGCCGAGGCACTTTGGCGCTGCTTCCCATTGATTTCAAGACTTTGCAGGACTTTTTTTTGACGTCCTGCTAGCGAAGCGCGCAAGTGTGAAAGCACTCTGACTTTCACACTGGGATTGCAGATGAGGCTTTTTACAGGCGCTATTTTTAGCGCTAAAGTGCCTGAAAAACACCTTCACTGTGAAAAGGGGTCTTAAAGGCTTGACTTCCCTGACTAAGAGTTAAAACACAGGGCGAGATTTACTAAAATTGGATCACTCAGAATCTAGTGCACCTGTACCTAGTAGCCAATCAGCTTCTAACGTCCGCTGGTTCAATTCATCTTTGATGATAAAACCTGGAAGCTGATTGGTTTCTATATAGAGCTGCACCAGATTTTGCACTCTTCAGTTTTAGTAACTCAACCATACAGTATTATCCTCTAGGTGTAGAAAAGGCACGTTTCCACTACTGCATACAAAAACCTTTTTACAAAATAAAAAAAAAAAAATTACAAAAATTTTCATTTGCTTCTTTTAATTTATAGAACTAATTGTCACCTCTTAACTTGCTCCTGCTGTGTGAACGTTGTCTCGTCATCTGAAAGGTCTGCCGACTTGCTTTTTACATTATATGGTGCCCTAAATTTTTTTTTAAAAAACACGATACAAAAGATGTCAGGCTATAATATTAAAAAAGAGAAGTGGGAAAATTGCCAACGTTTCAGGAATTGGGACACGAATGTAAAAACAAATGGATACAATATTATCAGTTGAGAACATTTATTGACCCAATAGTGATAAAGATCAATAGGCAACTAACTACATTTGAACAATTAGTTATAAACAAAGATAAAGTGAATATAAAATTATCTAAGACATATAATTTACTATTACCTTCTGGAAATATTAAGAAAATAGCAGGAGTAAAAAAATGGGAGGAGGAAATTGGGAAAGAACTACGGGAGAAAGAATGGGAAGAAACATTCGACAGAATACATAAACTATCAATAGCAACTAAATATCAAGAGAAAAATTAGAAGATTGTAATAAGATGGTATAGGAGTCCAGTGGTAATGAACATGATAAATAAAGGGAACTCTGAAATTTGCTGGAGGTGTAAGGTAGAAAAGGGAACTTTAGAACATATATGGTATAGTTATAAGAGAAGAGCATTTTGGGATTAGGGATGAGCCGAACACCCCCCGGTTCGGTTCGCACCAGAACTTGCGAACGACCCCCGCGTTCGGTACGAACGTTAGAACCCCATTGAAGTCTATGGGACTCGAACGTTCGAATTGGAAAGTGCTCATTTTAACGGCTAATATGCAAGATAGTGTCCTAAAAAGGGTTTGGCGACCTGCCTCCTGCCTCAGGGGACATGGGTCACTGCAAAAAAAAGTTTTAAAAACTACCGTTTTGGCGGGAGCACTGATTTTAATGACGATTAAAGTGAAAAAAAAAAGTGAAATATTCCTTTAAATATGGTGCCTGCGGGGTGTCTGTAGTATGCCTGTGAAGTGCCACGTGTTTCCCGTGTTTAGAACAGTCCCTGCACAAAATGACATTAAACGGAAATAACACCATTTAAAACTGCTTGCGGTTTTAATGTTATATCTGGTTCCTGCAATATGGTTGAAAATCATTGAGAAACATGGCATGGGTAGCCCTCCCTGCCCATTACCAGCCTATTTGGGTCTTGTACGCATATTAAGGGGAACCCCGTACCCATATTAAAAAAAGGAAATGCGTGTGGCCCCCAGGCCTTATATACTCAGAACAGCAGTATACAGGCGGTGCAAACAAGACAGGGACTGTGTAGGTTTGTTGTGTTAAGTTGAATCTGTTTGTCATTTTCAACCGGTACATTTTTAAAGTGTAGCTCCAGTCAAAAAAACTATCTTTAAGCTTTTTGGAAAACATAGGGAAGGGTTATCACCCCTGTATAATTTGTTTTGTCGTCCATCTTTTTTCATCTCACTTGCTGCTGTCTCCTTCCGTTTGCAAGTAGGAGATGTTTGTAAGTTGGATGTTTGAAAGTAGGGGCCTGCCCTATATTATGGCGGTATGTACTGGGTACAGAGCACGCAGACAGCACGCACTCCTAACACTACTGACTGCAAGCTCTATTATTAACCACTTGTTAGCCCAATGTTTGCATAAAGTGAAAGATGAAGTTATGCTAAGTAAATAGATATCAAACATGTCACTCTTCAAAATTGCACATGCCCGTGGAATGGCGCCAAACGTCGCTACTTAAAAAATCCCCATAGGCGACGCTTTAAATATTTTTTTACTGGTTACATGTTTTGAGTTGCAGAGGAGGTCTAGGACTAGAATTATTGCTCTCGCTCTAACATTCTCGGCGATACCTCACATGTGTGGCACATGCGAGCACATGGGGACATGGGCGCTTTAATTTTTATTTTATTTTTTTATTGTTCATTTTACTTTATTTATTTTAGTTTGACATTTTTTTTCCCAAAAATATATTTTTGATCACTTTTATTCCTATTACAAGAAATGTAAACATCCCTTGTAATAGGAATATGGGGTGACAGGTCCTCTTTACAGTGAAATCTGGGGGGTCAATATGACCCCACATCTCACCTCTAGGCTGGGAAGCCTGAAATAAAAAATAAAAAAAAGATTCTGGCTTTGATCGTACTGGCGAGTTGGTAGAAGCACCGGAGGGCGGTGAGGGGTGGGGGGCGTCTATGGCTGGGTATTTCAGGGTATCACCGAGTATGGCTGGGTATGGCAATTTATGGCAGGGTCTTACAGAGCATTGGCGGGGTACTACAGAGTAATAGCAGGGTACTGCACTGCAGAGTAATGGCGGGGTACTGCACTGCAGAGTAATGGCGGGGTACTGCACTGCAGAGTAATGGCGGGGTACTGCAGAGTAATGGCGGGGTACTGCACTGCAGAGTAAAGGCAGGGTACTGCACTGCAGAGTAATGGCGGGGTACTGCACTGCAGAGTAATGGCGGGGTACTGCACTGCAGAGTAATGGCGGGGTACTGCACTGCAGAGTAATGGCGGGGTACTGCACTGCAGAGTAATGGTGGGGTACTGCACTGCAGAGTAATGGCGGGGTACTGCACTGCAGAGTAATGGCGGGGTACTGCACTGCAGAGTAATGGCGGGGTACTACAGAGTAATGGCAGGGTACTGCACTGCAGAGTAATGGCAGGGTACTGCATTGCAGAGTAATGGCGGGGTACTGCACTGCAGAGTAATGGCGGGGTACTGCAGAGCAATGGCAGGGTACTGCACTGCAGAGTAATGGCAGGGTACTGCACTGCAGAGTAATGGCAGGGTACTGCACTGCAGAGTAATGGCAGGGTACTGCACTGCAGAGTAATGGCGGGGTACTGCACTGCAGAGTAATGGCGGGGTACTGCAGAGTAATGGCGGGGTACTGCACTGCAGAGTAATGGCAGGGTACTGCACTGCAGAGTAATGGCAGGGTACTGCACTGCAGAGTAATGGCAGGGTACTGCACTGCAGAGTAATGGCAGGGTACTGCAGAGTATGCACTGGTATTGCAGAGTATTGGCAGGGAATTGAGGGGTTAAATTCGGTGAGCAGCGATGTGGGCACTGCAGATGCAGCCCACATCGCTGCTGACACCGATCTCTTTCCCCTCCGCTGTACCGATCGGTACAGAAAGGGGAGGTAGGAACAGGCGTCATAACATGACGCCGGTTTGTTTCCAAGTGATCACTCCGTCATTTGACGGAGCAATCACGTGGTAAACGGCCGCTATGAGCGGCCGTTTACCGTGATGCGCCGGGTCCTATGGACCCGGCGGTCACGGATGCTCTCGAGTGCGCACACCTCGGGGCACGCGAGAGCAGAATTCTGGGAGGCCGTTAATTAACGGCCTCTCTGAGTTAAACAACCGCCCTGAAGCCGTTAATCGGCAATGGGCAGTTGTTAAGTGGTTAAAGCTAGATCACTAGCTATATAGGTGAGGTGAATATAGTGGTGTATACTGCAGTCAGGGCACAGACAACAACCACTACACAGCAGCAAGATAGGAAATCAGCCAAAAACGATTGGTGTGTACTGTGTTGAAGGTACACAGAACACCCACTGCTTCAGATGCAAAGTAACACACTACAGGAGGCCGCCTTAAAGGCGGCCTTATATAGTGTGGGGCGTGCACTACACAGCCTGAGCTATGATTGGCCACAGGCAGGATGCCTGTGGCCAATCATGGCTCTCCTCGCTGCCGGCGCTGTGATTGGCCAAGCATGCGGGGTCACAGTGCATGCTTGGCCAATCATCGGGCAGCAATGCACTGCGCCAACGCAGTGCATTGTGGTCCGCGCGCGCGTCACTCGAATTTTGACGCGAACGGCCAAAACGTTCGGAATTCGCCGAACGGCCGAACGGCCAATGTTCGAGTCGAACGTACGTTCGACTCGAACACGAAGCTCATCCCTATTTGGGATAAGATAATGGAAATATATCAGAAGATGACAGGAATAGGACTGGATTTAGATATAAATATAGTGTTATTCTCCCTTACACCGAAAACATTAAGACAGAAGGAGACAGAGCTTTTGCATTATAGGACTACAGTAGCAAAGGTGGTAATATCACGTAAATGTAAAAAAGAGATTGGTCCAACAGTAACAGATTGGGTATGTGAGATGAATGAAGTATATTATATGGAGAGACAAGAGAGAAGAAGGGTATGTGGAAAATCAGATTTCAAAGTATTGGAAAAAAATGGGATGAGTTTTGTACCTCAGGGAAATTGAAAGAATATATGTAAGATAGAGTATAAGGGGGAAGGGTGGGATGTATTGTGTGGGTTTTTCATTTTTTTTTTTTTTTGTGTGTGTAGGTATGATTGAGGTATGAGTAAATGTTGATGTATTGTATATTTTAAAAT
Organism: Lithobates pipiens; assembly: GCF_037356315.1. Taxonomy (NCBI): domain Eukaryota; kingdom Metazoa; phylum Chordata; class Amphibia; order Anura; family Ranidae; genus Lithobates; species Lithobates pipiens. The sequence continues at coordinate 65,169,558 of NW_027507685.1, read as the reverse complement.
ATAAATAAAGAGAAATTTAAAACAAAAAAAAGAGAAGTATGGGGGTTTAAAAGAGCATATTCACATGGGTCGATGCAGCATTGATCTGTTGCTACATCTGTCCCCCACTGCCTTTAAGACTGAGCTATCAAAGACTGTTGATTGCTCAGTGCTCTGTCTTCAGTGAGCAGAGAACCAGCGACTTTCAGTCACCGGCTCTCTGCTCTGCGCTCTATTTCACTGGAGCGCCGTGCTAGGCTGCAGGGGTGGGGGGGGGGGGAGTGGCTGGCTTAGGCTTTCAGTGGATCTTTGAGAGGCTAAGCTAGCTACCAGTCAGGCATCTGGATGTATCCCGACATTAAAGTGGTTGCAAAGGCACAAGGTTTTTTACTGTCATGCATTCTATGCACTAAGTGTAAACCCAGCCTAAATGGTTGAGAAAAAAAAAAAAGTGTCTATATTCCCGTTTTATATTATAAAAGAATTATTAAAGTAGAATATAGGCAAAACTTTTTTTTTTGGATCGAGCAAGGAATGGTTATAACCCTTTGCCATCTGTGCCCCATTGTGGAGATTTCCCTTTACTTCATGTCCCATAACCAATCAGGAAGGGAAAAGAAATCCCTGCAAATTAGGAGAATTCCTTGGGGCCCCCAGGTCACCAGAACTAGGGTCCCCATTCATTTACTTTTGATGATAATGGTAAATAGGACAAATAGAGAGGATGATTCTCCTTAACAGGTCACAGACAGCCATAAAACCTGACATGCGTTCCAATCCCTCTCTGCTCTATCCCAAACAAAATGTTTTGCCTTTAGTTTTACTTTAAAGCCAAACAGCTGTCAAAATATATATTCAAGGATTGACTAAGTCAAAAAAAAATTTGCGGACTTTGTAGGCACATAATGAAAGAGAGAGAGAGCGAATCAATAAAAATAAATAAATAAAAAAAATAAAAAAGTATACCATTTTATTACAACATTAAAAAAAAACATATAAAACAACATACAAACACCACCCTGTATGGACCCAGTTACCAGTTACCCAATAATGCAGTAATAGAGGACTGGACCTACGGTACAAAGATTCAATTTAATGCTGCATCAAGGTAAAAGAAACATTCCTGTTCAAGTAATGCCTCCAAAAACTTGCTGGTCGACATGTTTCACTAAAATATTAGCTTCCTCAGGACAGATACTGGATAGGTGCTGGTATTTTTTTAAAATAAGAAAGTAATTTTCTAGCGGTTTCTTTGGGGCAGGTTTATACACAGCATTCTATAGGAAGATTATTTTGTTTAGAATATGCATACAGGGGACAGACTTAGCCTAGGTTCACATTGGAGCGATTTGGCATGCAATTTGACATGTCAAATCGTCTGCAATGGCACAGTTCGAATCGGTGCGACGCCGGTTCACAAAAGTAGTTTCTGTACTACTTTTGGCGACATTGGGGTGCGATTTCCATAGATATCTGTGTGGGTTATGTCTCTGAAATCGCCCCCAAAGTTGGGACTGACATGCGGGAATTAAATCGTGCGCGTTCAGCTGAACTTTCACAATTTCATTTCTGCTGTCAATGTGAACCTTGGCTAAAAGGCAGGGTTTTTTTTAGTTTTTTTGTTTAAGTGCATTGATAATTGAGATCTTTAACTCTCCGTTTTTAGAAAAGTGTGCACATCTAATTTACAACTGATAATGAGGTCTGCTAGCACAGTATAGCTAGGGTAAAAAATTCTAAACATAACTCCATAGCCCCCTCTTCAACATTACAGAAAAAGCTTTTAAAGAATTTTAAGCAAGCTTTTTTAAAATTATTTTTTAAGTTATGTGAATGGAAACATGTAAGAAAAATAAAGTAAGTCAAAGTAGATTTTAATGGAACCCTAGGCAAAAATGAGCATTTAACTTCCTGAGTGCAAAGGAAGTAATTTTTTATATACAGCACTTCCAGAGTTCAGCTTTATATAAACTACACACACTATTAATAAGTAAGACCAGCTTCACCATTTGCTTTCCCAGAACCAAAAAGGTGGCAGTCTTAATCCCCAATAAAGGGGCACTAAAGCACAAAACAGTATTAATATGTCAATATTTTTTGCTTACAGTTTCTTGTATTCTTCTGTAGACATTTTGTAGCCAGTAGCCGTTGGGACTCGTGGAAGGCTGGTTGTCCGGGCCTGAATTTGGCTGACAATATAACAAATATTTTTAATGGAAGAAAGTATATACATTTATCATGGCTGTACGAGTTGGGTGGGTTGCAGGCTCAGCACATTTATAAAAGGTCACTAAACACCTAAATTTACCTTGATACTACGTATTGAGAAGTAGTCATGGGTAGAGAAAGTGACAGTTGTTTCTGCCCACTTAGGTTTATAAGAGTGGGGATGGCTTATCATAGCTGTAGTGGGGATGGCTTATCATAGCTGTAGTGGGGGGTGTAAAGTCGAGCTTTCCTTAGGCCCGCCATACATGAGTCGAATTTCGAAAATCTTATCTAAGAATTTCCATTCGAATTTCGCACCATTAGTGGGCCAAAGCAATGGCCAATTTTCGTGCGGCCATCGAATTTGAGTGATCGGGCATGATGGAAATTTTATGAAAGATTACCAATTTTCTAACCAATGATAGGTGAATCGTATGAGTAATAAATCGAAAAATAAATGCGCATGAACACAAGAATGTTAAAGCAGGCAAAAGTATTGGGGCCCACTTTCTTGGGACTGGGGCCACCTAGCCCCTCTGAGGTAGTAAGGGGTTAAGGCGGTATAGGTAAGGGTAGGCGTTTCTGGCCATCTAATTAGCTCAGGTACAGGTGAGGGATATCCAGTGGGGATCCGGGGAAGGTTCTGGTTCCCCAGAGTAGGCTATTTAAGGGCTGCAAAGGGTCTAGGGCATTGTCTGCAGCTGTCCAGGAAGAAGAGCTCCCACCCTGTCGCGGCATCTTATGTGGTAGGGTCACCCTGGAATCCGGGGGGGGGGGCATATTTATGTTGATACAGTGAAGCTGCCCGAGTTCCAAAAACTGGGCAGAGATTATGCAATTTATGGTATTAGTATTAAAGTGTTTCCGTTATATATGGTTATGTAAATATGTTGTTAAACCAATAAAGTGCCGTGGCCATTTCTGCCAAATAAACTGGTTTGAATGTTTGGTTGTATTTGGGGAATAGGTAGGGGCAGAAAGAAAAGAAGATATCTGGCCACGAAATATATTTTCTGTTGTGTAAAGACTTCAGAAAGAAAGAAAGGTCTCGTCTGCCCCCTACCATCTCCCTTGCCTCATTATTGGTCACTGTGGCCACCAATTAGCCGATTAGGTTTCAGGACTAAAAGTGAGGCATGGGATGGGGTAGAACAGCCATATTAGATTGTCCTGGGTTTCGGGGTTCCCTGGATTACCTGCTTAACATCATATCTGAACTACAATGTATATGAATATAACAATCTAACATAAGTAGCTGCTGTTTGGAACTACCGGTAATTATTATTATTTTTTTCCCGCAAAGTGCCATAAGCAAATTGTGTTTACAGAGACATAAACCATAATTGTTTTCATATTACTAAAGTAGTCAACCTAAGAGCAGTGAGACGTGCAGTTAGGTTGTGACATCTGCAGTGGCCACTGGATTGTCTATCAACAAATAAATAAATTGTCATGCAATGTTTATGGGCAATTTGAGAAATGGTAATGATTTGTCATTAACAAAATTTAGAAATGCTTCATGACTGCAGTTCATAAAGTTCCTTGGTGTGGTGAATACTGTATTTTGAAGCCTGCATGCTTAATATAGTTCCTTTAACCAAAATTAATATTTTGCTCTTGATTTTTATATTGGTCAATCAATGCAACTTCACCATATCTTATTAGTATTGTGAAATAAATCATTACCTTTTCTGGTATCCATTGAAGAAAGTTGGGTTTTTCACTTGAGAGACCGCATTTACTGGCTGTCCCCTGTAAATAAGTAAAATATTGTTTATTTTCTGCCATGATCGTGAACTCATTAATAAAACTGTTGTAACTGAATATTCAGTAAATGTAAAGCGATTTTCAGTATTTTTCATTATTCAAAAATTGTCATGTGATTTTGATTTTCTTTTTTTGCATTATTACATACTAATACTCAATTGTATTCTGTTATGTTGTGTTATCACATTGCTTATAGCACTGAACTCACCTTATGATGTATGAGGTTGCTTGCCTGCAAAAAGAAAAGAAGAATTAATACACAGAACAAACGTTGAGATTGCATTCACCACGTTTGTGCTGCTTTCAATAAGTTCACATAAATAGGTGGCTCTTTGGAACTGGTAAATTACTCCTCAGTCTTGGCTCATCTACAGCCAGCAACGCTAATCTTAAATTATTTTCAGAAGCATTTATTTAGAGCAGGGAGGAATAACAGACAGAACATGTTTTGTGGTGTTCATAATGTTTGTATAGGCCTACCGATATCTGAAATTAGCTTTCATGTACAACATATAGGAAACAAGTCCATATAGCTCTGATGAAAAAGATAAATTCCAACTCCAGCACTTTTTTTTTTATCTACAATGATAATCTCCTGCGCATAAGTGGGATAGCCCAATTGGAAAAGTCGCTCAGTTGCAAAAATGGATAATGCCCATCAAGCCTTGCTGCCCTTTAGGGGGGGTTGTCCTCAGACACTGGCAAAATAGATAAACACAGAGAGCGCACTGGCCTAGTGCGTTATGCAACACAATTTGTATTGAAAGTAAAGTCCCGGACTCTGATGAAGAAGGACCATACCTTTGAAACGTGTCAGCCAGTAGGGACCCTGGTGAGGACCCCCCTGAGCTCGAGTCCTTGGAAGGGTTGCCGCCTCATTCCTTTAAACCCAAACACATTAATTACACAGGTTCTGTGGATGATTAAGGTGGTAATTAAATTCACTTAGTGCCTTATCTGCATTTAATTAGCCTCAGAACCTGTGTAATTAAGACGTGTTTAGGTTTAAAGGGATCAGGTGGCAACTGTAGTATTTGGCCAGCCTGGGAGATTGGAGCCACGAACAGTGACCTGATGAGAGTTTTAACTACATATGTTTGTGAGTAGATATTTATTATGCTTTACTTTCAATAAAAAAATAGCATTGGATAATGCACTAGGCCACTGCGCCCTCTGTGTTTATCCATTTCTAAAAGAAGGAAAGTAGTAGTATCTATAATAGAATGTTAACTTTCTATTGCAATAATTGTCTCTACTTGGAAAACATACCCAAACTTCCTGTTGATTTGAAGGTATCAGACAGAACAGGAAGTGAGGGTAACTCTTTAAAAAAAATATATATTTTTTTGCCTTACATGGTTTTTTTTTGTTTTTTGTTTTTTAACTTTTTCTTTTTTCTGAGAGTATACAACAGCTTTAAGCTTTAAATGATTCCTCCAGCTCAGGTATAAATGCATAGTACAAATTATGAAGAATATTTACTGTTCCACCATTATACAGTAGGGCCACTCACTTGCTGCCTGTGGTGGATGGTGGTGGCGATGGCTTAGATGTTGTGGACGGTGTTGTATTGTTTTCAGTGGAGCTGTATGAGAAACGTCTGTTGAAAATACAGAAATATACAAGTATAAATTACACATCGATCTTTAGGTACAGGATGGGCTTACCAACCCGCAATCCTATTTCATTTCCCCTGATATTTACTGGCAGTTGTAAAAGAAAAAAAAAAAAAATCACAGATTTTTAGAAACTGTCAGTAAATTTACTGGCAGTTGGCAACCCTGGTACAACCATCACACCAGTACACCATGCTTACATTAAACACATTACTCACATTAATATGTTGCAGTGGCATTCATTTTTAATGGCACTCCAACACTCCAAGGCAGTGTTTCTCAGAAAACACAGTCACTTCTAGCGCTATTAGGGCTTCCAAGGTGTGGAGTAACAGATATCAAATAAAATGGTGAAAGGTATATATGGTTTAGTGTTTCTCAACTCCGGGCCTCAAGGCGCCCCAACAGGTCATGTTTTCAGGCTTTCCATTACTTTGCACAGGTTATCTGATCTGTTTCACTGCTTTAGTAATTACCACAGCTGTTTCATCTGAGGGAAATCCTGAAAACATGAGCTGTTGGGGCGCCTTGAGGACTGGAGTTGAGAAACATTTGCTCCAAGGTAACGCACCTCTCGTTAGCTTTGGCTACATTGAAAAAAATTGCACTTTTTACCGCATACGGTAAAAAAGATGTCAATTGGCTCTAAATACTAATATATATTTTATAATGTTGTGTATTTAGAAACAAATCCAGACACTTTTTTAAAATAGGCTAGAACCAGATGTACTGGTAGACTTTTTCCATGCTTTTACTGAAAAGAACCATTTCAGTATGAAGAAGATGCCATGCCTGCAGGCATGGAGTACTCTCTTGAGTTTTGCAATTTCTGTAAAAAGGACAACTTTCTATAGAGAAAACTGTATTACAGAATATGAAGACGCATATTTAAATACTATGATCATAGTCATCTTCTTTTTTGGCTTATGAATTCAGTTGCCCTTTTAATAGTGTATACTGTATATACACTATATAACCAAATATATTGGGATGCCTGCCTTTACACGCACATGATCTTTGATGGTATCTTAGCCCGTCGGGTTCAATATGGAGTTGGCCCACCCTTTGCAGCTATCACAGCTTCAACTCTTCTGGGAAGGCTGTCCACAAGGTTTAGGAGTGGGTCTAGAGGAATGTTTGACCATTCTTCCAGAAGTGCATTTGTGAAGTTAGGCACTGATGTTGGACAAGAATGCCTGGTTTGCAGGCTCTACTCTAATGTAACCCAAAGGTGTTTTATCGGGTTGAAGTCAGTGCAGGCCAGTCAAGTTCCTCCACCCCACGCTCATTCATGTCTTTATGGACCTTGCTTTGTGCACTGGTCCAAATCATTTAGTGGAGGGGGGATTATGGTGTGGAGTTGTTTTTTCAGGGGTTGGGCTTGGTCCCCAAGTTTCAGTAAAGGCGTCAGCATACAAAACATTTTGGACAATTTCATGCCCCCAACTCTGTGGGAACAGTTTGGGGATGGCCCCTTCCTGTTCCAACATTACTGCGCACCAGTGAACAAAGCAAGGTCCATAAAGACATGGATTAGCAAGTTTGGGGTGGAGGAATTTGACCGGCCCGTACAGAGTTCTGACTTCAACCTGACAGAACACCTTTGGGATGAATTGGAGCAGAGACAGAGAGCTAGGCCTTCTCGTCCAAGATCAGTGCCTGATCTCACAAATGCGCTTCTGGAAAAATGGTCAAACATCCCCATAGACACACTCCTAAACCTTGTGGACAGCCTTCCCAGAAGAGTTGAAGCTGTTATAGCTGCAAAGGGTGGGCCAACTCAATAGTGAACCTTATGGACTAAGACTGGGATGCCATTAAAGTTCATGTGTGTGTAAAGGCAGGTGTCACAATACTTTTGGTAATATAGTGTATAGCTGGATAGATCGATCACTTACTTGTTGATTGACTGAACAGGTGGAGAAGAGGAGCTTGTGATGATCTCTTTAGCTGTAAATATTCCAGAGTTCCTGAAGAAATAAAAAGGTTATATGGTGTCAATTATTTGTCCTTTAGGATGTCACTTGTAAAAACAAAACTATAGTACGTTATTTTTTGTAATATGATTAATTGCAGCACCGAGGGTCCCCAGTTCAAATCCCAGTCAGGGAGCTATCTGTTCACATGTTCTCCCTGTGCTTGTGTGGGTTTCTTTTGACTACCGCAGTTTCCTCCCACACTCCAAAGGCTTGCTGGTAGGTAATGTGCTCCTGTCTAAATTGGCCAAACTACTGTATGTTTTTTACGCGAGTATGTATGTATGCCATACATTATACAATCTTATTCAATTTCCTTTTGATTTACCTTCAACTATGTAGAACAAGGGCCTGCCCTATTACATACAAATTTAAAGTGTTTACGTTTGACCTCATATTATATGGTTCTGGTAAACCTAGATTGTGAGCTCCTCAGGACATGAACTGATGAGATTGTAAAGCATCGTGTAAATTGCCAGCGCTTTATAAATACCTACAGAAGTAGTAAGGAAGGCTGCTGTTGATTACAATTAGCTTTCCTGTATAATCAAAATAAGCAACAGGCTTTCTAACATGTCAAATTCCTGGGCAGAAAATCTAAAGCCATCAGTACTGACCCCACCTAGGTAAGTAACATTTGCTAAAGACACGCCTTTCAACTTTCACTGAAAACATTATTGAACACTTTAGTTGAAATTCATTTTTTTTTTTTTTATTATTTGCATTAATCCAGGACTATTTATTACTGCATTAGCTACTGTCACACCCACCTGTCAGGCTCAGATTCCGGGGTTGGAGACCACAAGAGTTTCCTGCCCTCCAGCGCCTTCAGCTGTGGAGATCTAAAAGACAGAAAACATTGTATTTATTCTAGGAGTGCACTAAGGAGTGCTAGATTTTGTTTTATCTGCATTTCTTTGTCATATTCTGTATGTTTTATTTTAATAACTTTAATAACTAGTTTTGGACACTTTTAACTAATTATCACTAGGCATAGTTGCAAATTTATAGCTGTAACTTCCCACATGCCTAATCAATCAGGCGAATTCATTAAAGAATATCTATGACACTCTTTAGGATTTTGACATGTCTCCATGCGAAAAAATGTCAGTGTGGGTGACAGATACAGTATCGCACAAAAGTGAGTACACCCCTCACATTTTTTGTAAATATTTTATTATATCTTTTCATGTGACAACACTAGATTGTAGCAAAATGTAATTTCTTCAAAGTAGTGAGTGTACAGCTTGTATAACAGTGTAAATTTGCTGTCCACTCAAAATAACTCAACACAGCCATTAATGTCTAAACCGCTGGCAACAAAAGTGAGTACACCCCTAAGTGAAAATGTCCAAATTGGGGACAACGTGTCAATATTTTGTGTGGCCACCATTATTTCCCTGCACTGCCTTAACACTTTTGGGCATAAAGTTCACCAGAGCTTCACAGGTTGCCACTGGAGTCCTCTTCCACTCCACCATGAGGACATCACAGAGCTGGTGGATGTTAGAGACCTTGCGCTCCTCTACCTTCCATTTGAGGATGCCCCACAGATGCTCAATAGGGTTTAGGTCTGGAGACATGCTTGGCCAGTCCATTACCTTTACCCTCAGCTTCTTTCGCAAGGCAGTAATAATCTTGGAGGTGTGTTTGGGGTCATTATGTTGGAATACTGTCCTGCAGCCCAGTCTCTGAAGGGATGGGATCATGCTTTGCCTCAGTATGTTCCAGCAGCACTCATGAAGCCCCAGACCACGACACTCCCACCACCATGCTTGACTGTTTGCAAGACAAACTTGTCTTTGTACTCCTCACCCAGTTGCCGCCACACACGCTTGACACCATCTGAACCAAAGAAGTTTATCTTGGCCTCATCAGATCACAGGACATGGTTCCAGTAATCCATGTCCTTAGTCTGTCTTCAGCAAACTGTATGCGGGCTTTCTTGTGCATCATCTTTAGAAGAGCCTTCCTTCTGGGATGACAGCTATGCAGACCAATTTGATGTAGTGTGTGACGTATGGTCTGAGCACTGACAGGCTGACCCCCCCACCCCTTCAACCTCTGCAGCAATGCTGGCATCACTCATACGTCTGTAGCGGCCATAAACCTTGGCAGGGCGTCCTTAATTTTTGGGCTTACCGGTTACCTCCGCTTGGCTCGCTCTTCCACGTCTAGGGGTTCCCAGAGTTAGTACCCAACAACTTTGGACGCTGACACCATAAAAGTCCTTTAGAAAAGGTTTTTATTTGCAGGGGTAACATCCAACAACAGTCTCGTATGGGAACAGAGGGCAAGGGTGAAGAAGCTCAAGCACCTTGAACTGCTAATATCAGAAAGTCTCTAGTACCACCCAGAGAGAGTAGCCACTCGTAGCTGGGCACTTCAAGGCTGAACAAATCTCTAACCAGAGATTATGGCAGTCAGCACTTTGATCCTGAACTTGTGAAATCTTTGACCTTGAGTAACTGGTAACAGAAGTGAACAGGAACCTTTTTCCTCAGTACCTGGAACGTTCTCCGTCTCCTTGACAGTACTGGAAAAAGCGTGAATTCGTCAGTGTTCTTCACAACTCAGCAACTAGGCACTTCTCAGGATGCCAGCTTGTTGGCCCTCCTCCGAAGAGTCCTCCCCCGGTGACTTACATGAGCTGCAGTGCCCCTCCAAGCCGAGAGCACACTCGGACGCCTTGAATCCTCCCTCAGTTACTGCGCCTCGGACCAGCCAGTTCTGAGACTCGGGAACAGATGGATCCCTACCCCAGACCAGGCGGGTCTATTGGGGTTAGCCAACCGAAGCATGTTGCGGAGCGACAAATGCTTCCATGACTGGGACCCCTCACGGGGGTTACACCGGTTCAGAATCAGGAACAGACCGCTAAGGCCTCACAAACGAACTGGAACACATGACTTCAACATCTTAAGTACCCTTCCCCAGACTCCTCAGCGGGGTCCGGTGCACCCACTGATTGGCTCCGGGGAAGCTGATACCCAAAACGCCCAACCAGGCCTGGTTCTGAGCCCGTCTTGTGCACCTAACTGTACACATGACCAGGCAGAACTCTAACACAGCCCAGCCAAACTGATGTCAAAGTTAAACCTACACAATTAACCCTCAGAACCCCTTTACTGTTCTGAGGCAAAAACTAAATTTCTACATGACAGACACTTTGTCCAAAGTATCATCACTACACGTCTATTTTCCAAAGACAACTTCTGGATATGACGCAGAGTACGTGCACTCAACTTCTTTGGTCGACCATGGCGAGGCCTGTTCTGAGTGGAACCTGTCCTGTTACAACTGCTGTATGGTCTTGGCCAATGGGCTGCAGCTCAGTTTCAGGGTCTTGGCAATCTCAGCCTAAGCCATCTTTATGTATCGCAACAATTTTTTTTTTCCAGATACTCAGAGAGTGCTTTGCCATGTTGAACTTCCAGTGACCAGTATGAGAGAGAGTGAGAGTGATAACACCAAATTTACCACAAATGCTCCCCATTCACACCGGAGACCTTTTAAAACTAATGAGTAACATGACACTAGGGAGGGAAAATGGCCAATTGGGCCCAATTTGGACATTTTCACTTAAGGGTGTACTCACTTTTGTTGCCAGCGGTTTAGACATGAATGGCTGTGTGTCGAGTTATTTTGAGGGGACAGCAACTTTACAGTGTTATACAAGCTGTACACTCACTACTTTACATTGTAGCAAAGTGTAATTTCTTCAGTCTTGTCACATGAACAGATATAGCTTTTGTGAGATACTGTACATGTACCTGCAGGAAAAAGGTAGAAAAATTTAGGACGTACATATGTACGGAGGCAAAATAGGGCCAGATTGTCCATATGGTTACTCCATTCTCAGTGCAGCTGAGGTTCTATGAGTAAGGCTGTGTGCCAAAATACGTAAGCATTCTTATAACTGGATTTTACCATGTAGCAAATAGCGAGTTACCAGCTTCTTTTCATTGGATAAGTACTCTTATTACCCTATTCATGTAGATGCAATTACACAGTTTTTGCGTTTGTATGCAGAATTTTGTTCAGGGCAAAACAGCATGTAGAAAGATTTATTCAAGACACTATCCTCGCCTGATGAAGTGCTCTCTGCAGGGATGAAACAGGGCAGGATGTTTGTAGCAGCTGTTTCACAATTAATAGAATAATAGTGAATGCAGCTCAAGATTTTTGAGCTGCTTGTTTCTTAAATGTACGATTTTATTTCAGCGGAGACAATCATTGCTACTTATGGAATTAACTTTCATAAAAAACAAAACAAAACAAAAAATAAAATGTAAAAAAGTCTGTCATTATGTTTGTAGATTAAGCCTATAAGTGCTGCCAAGAAAAAAAATAAGCTTTTAGTTAATAATTGAAGAGAATAACACTATACTTTTCTGAAAATGTCTATATATGCTCTTTTTTTGTAATAACCAGTGAGTAGGTCTTACATAGGGCTGGTGACATCGTCTTTCTCATCCTCGGAGCCTTGATTAATCCAGCTCTTGTCCATTTTCAGTTTTGTCCGCACTTTCATCTGTTTCAGAATAGTTTGCCGGTCTTCATCCTTCCCTCCTGAAATCATTACAAAGGTCTTCAGTTAAAGCTCAGATCATTTCCTTTTAGTGAGTAACTTTTTGTTAAAGTGTGATAAGTAATTTTTTGGGGTATATAACATGTCAGTGCCAAAGTTTATGATGTGGAAACGCCCATGCAAACAAATAAATAACACTCCAGTTTTCAGATCTGAAAACTAAGTGGTCAGAGCTAAATCTAGAGAAGGATAATTGTTATTATATTACTCTATATTATTTTATTATTATTATACAGAATTGATATAGCGCCAACAGTTTGCGCAACACGCTATATTATAAAGGGAGACATTACAATACAGCTCAATACAGAAGGAATATGCGGGCCCTGCTCATTAAGCTTACAATTTAAAGGAAGGGGGCCATTTGTTACAAAAGATCATAGCTGCAGAGGATGATCTGATGGAGGTAGCCAAGGTACAGTTTTTAGGTGGAGGCAAGTTAGGCTTCCCTGAATAAATGAGTTTTTAAAGGATTGCCTAAAGGCAGAAAGGGTAGGAGCTAACCAGACATAATGAGGTAGGGAGTTCCAGAGAATGAAAAAAGTTCTGGAGAAGTCCTGGAGGCGAGCATGGGAGGAGGTGATGAGAGAGCTAGAGAGCAAGATGTGTTGGAAGGAGCGGAGTTGGAGATTTGGGCAATATCTTTGGATGTGGTTGGTGATGTAGCTGGGGGCAGTGTTATGGATGGCTTTGTACATTGTGGTTAGTATTTAGAATTGTATGCACTGGGCTCATGGGAGCCCGTGAAGGAACTGGAAGAGAGGGGCAACAGCTAAAAATGGGTTAGTAAGGTGTACAAGTCTAGCAGCAGCATTCATGATAGACTGAAGGGTGGATAGCCTGTGTAGAGGAAGGCCAGCAAGGAAGTTTCAGTAGTCAATGCGGGAAATAACCAGGGAGTGAATAAGTTGTTTTATGGTGTCAGTTAAGAAGGGGTAAATTCTGGAAATGTTAGAAATTAAGTAAGAGTCTAGAATTACACCTAGCACCCTGACACATGTGAAGGAACCAATGATTGTGCTATTGATCTCAGCCTGGTTGGCATATCTCTGACCCACATACATTAGTTTTTTTTCCTCGTGGACCAAGAATGGCCAGACTGGGCAACTGTGATCTAATGCCTATAGATGTTATCACAAGTGATAATGCATTTCATAGTTGATTGTGACAGTGGACGGTGTTTGTTAGTAGTGGATGAGGCATAAAGAATGCAGCATTACTGAACAATGCTAAAAAATTCAGGATATTTTGGACCATTCACATACAGATTTTTTATATAAAAAAAAAGTTGCTTAAAAAGATACATTGCTTGAGTCAGATAAAATACCAAGCCAATATTGGTGCCCATTAATTGGTACTATATATTTTGTCATATCCAGTAAAAAAATAAAAATAAAAAATCTAAATTTTTATGGCCTTTTTCAGTATAACATGAGGTAGCCAATTTTACTACTCTTATATACTTCCTTCTGTCCCTGTATCCTATGTTCCCACAGTGTTTTGTGATAACTATTCCATGTGATCCATACACCTGTCTGGTAGGGCATCTGTGTGTCTCACAAAATCAACCTTGGGCAGAAAACTAATAGCACAGAAATGTCACCATTGTAGCGTACAGTGTGTGAGTGGGTGTCCAGTGTCCAACCTCTAGAAACTACAGCATGTGACCAGTTTGCTCAGGGGACCCTCAGCAAAATCATCAAAAACATTGGTCAAGTGGTGGAGTGGAGTGGTTCAATACACCTGGCTTAACTCTATATCTTGAATTTCACTAGCCTAGCAATAGAAAATATATGGAAAAGAGAATATATAGTTCATGGAAATTGGGTGCTTTAGCTTATTAGTTTGTATCCTATTAGTATATCTATTCTTACTTTAACATTATATTCTTGTAAATGAAAAAGGGGATATATGTGTGTCTTAGTGGGCTGGATGTATCATAACTTATGATGGACCATAATGTAAAGTTGGGTCTGTTTGTGCACGTTTTCTTTTTTTACTGAAGAACATACATGGTTTATTAACAGTCAACACAACACTTTACGTACTGTACATTCACTTCAGTCCCTGCCTTTAAAAGGAACTTAAAATCTCCGGTTACTATCTCACATGGGCCAATTCCGACAGGAGACAATTAACCTACCAGCATGAGTTTTGGAGTGTGGAAAGAGTACAGAGAATCATGCAAACTCTACAAAGACAGTGTTCTGATGGGGACTTGAACTAAGAGTCTTAGTGCGGCAAGCGATTGTGCTTCCCCCACTTACAAAATGTGCATTAAAAAAAAAAAAAAATTACCTTTTTTTGTTTGTACAGATGTCATTGTTACCAGTCTTTATCTACGTCTATTGTAGTCTGATAAACCTGAAAAAGAGAATACATTATATTACATAAACCATATAATTTCAAGCAGAATTTCACTCTCAATCAACATTTACTATTTTTAATCCTTATGCTGCTACCATTAGTAAATAGATGGGAAAGTATAGAATTTCTACTTGTTTTAAATTATATTTTACATTTCTTTAATTATTTCCTGGTTTTCAGGCCTAGGCAATTGAGGTCATACATGCCTAGGAGTCTTATGTGATGTCAAGGCCACACTTGAGACCCCTATAGCAAGTTTACCACCACTGGACTAAAGCATACATTGGTTTCACAATATTTGGGGCAACTACGATTTCTTTCCACTGAACAATTTATAGAACCCAGGCTCTCAAGACATGGTACATCATGGCCCCAGGGGGTATTTCTAACAGGCTCAGGGGTACAATTAATGGGAGCCAGGGGTACTTTTAATGTGCTCAGAGAGAATTTCTACTTATAAAATCAAATTCCCCATAGTAGTTTACAGTTTTAGCAAAATAGAAATACATATAAAAAGGAAAAATGTAACTACATGTTAAACAATTTTGATGATTTATATTAAAAACATAAAAAGGATCATTAGAAAAATGTTGTTAAAGCCAAACCCCATCCAAAATGTTTTATTTTGTTTTCAATATAATGGCAAATGGTTGGAGATTCTTGCAATTTTTTTATGGCTGTGTGTGTGTCCCCATCTGGCAGAGTTCTCCTTGCTTCCCGTTAGGGGACACACACATTATCAACACATTATTAGTATAGTAAGGAAGTGTTAGAAGTTTAGAAATATTTTATTGAGGTCTGTGTCTTCATGTCCCCATTGTCATCTGATCCCCCCCCCCCGATTTCTTGTCCTGGTGTCACATGGACAGGGAGGTTGGTAAAATCTCCCAGAATGATTTACAGAAAAAAAAAAAAAATAATCCCAAAGAGAAATTTTAATTCTAAAAAAAAAAAAAAAAAAAAATATATAAGATTGGATGGAGTTATGCGAGATACTTGGAAAAAAAAAAAAAGGTAATATCAACTCAGGAGTATTTTGCCAGCACTGGCTTTTATAAACACCTGCATAATTCAATAGGGTTGAAGATCACTGCTAGAGAGCAATTATGAAATATGAAATTCCTCACTCTGTAGTAATCAATCAGAAATAATGTCCCGACTTATGTGATTCATAGTGGACTGGTCTCTGAGTGTTGCTGAACTTTGTTTGGCATTTTTTGCATTTCCCAGTTGCGTGAGCTGGGAATAATATTGCATAATTCATGGTCACTAATGTAGCTATAAAAACAACTGCATCATTAGGAGGACTAATTGGGTCACCAATAAGCCTTAAATTAAATTAATTTCTCAACCTTCAAAATGTAATAGTGTTAGAAGTTGAACACGGTGATCTGCAATTCCAGTCTGAATGAGCCACGGGCTTATGTTCCATTAACAGACATGACATGCCCCGACTGATGTCATGCCATCCTGTTCTATGGCGATGGGGATTTACAAATTTGCATTAATTTTCACCAAGCTAGTGAAATGTGCCACACAACTGGAAACCAAAGAATGGCAATTTAGAAAATCAATAATTTAGTTTTCTGTGGTTTACTTTGACAATCAAAATCTGAGGGGTTTTTTTCTGACTATTTGTTTCCAAACAGTTGGCAGTCCAAAAAATGATCTGTCATTAAGCTCAGGTCATTGCTTTAATGATTATTAATTGTCGGTACAATCTTTATTTTAAGCAGTGACCTCCAGTGAGAACCCAAAGCAAAACTAAACCCATTGATTTATTTCCTAAAATAGTTACCTTTAAAGCGGATGTAAACCCATTGATTTACTAGTTTACAAAAACTGTTACATTAACGGCATGCCGGGAATGCCAACTGTCACATTGGTTGTGCTCTCAACCAAAATGTCAAACCATCCAATGGCTGGTGTCATAACTGATCACATGTGCAGCATCATGGCAGTTGAAGATTAAACAGAGGCCAAGGTGGCAGCTTCCTTGGCTGAAAACGATAGGAGGGTTTACTTCCACTTTAAGGCATGCCTCTGGTTAGAACTATCACAGTTGCCAGTGTGCTTATATCAGCTCTAAAAGCCCCGCTCCAACGATTCTCCATTACCGCTATCTTTTCTATGGCTTTTTCCAGGTGTCATATCCCAGTGCTGGGAGTTCATGCATCGGGGAGAACATACATTCTAAAGCATCTTGCGAGGAGGAAGGTACCAAACCTTTATTGTGGGAGACACATATTAGGATCGATTTACTAAAGGAAAATAGGCTATTCACTTTGCAAAAGAAGTTGCACATTTCAAGTGAATTTTCCCCAATAGCTTAGTGAATGAGGTGAAGCTCTGGACTTTCATCATCTAATCATATGCAAGCATCATTGCTGGCTTTTTGTTTTTCTTGCAAGTGGTTGGGTAATCTTGGCAAAATGAACATTCACCAACGTCACTAAGCTCTGGGGAAAATTCTTCTGCAAAGTCCCTTGCAAAGTGAACAGCCTATTTGTTTTTAGTAAGTCAACCCTACTGTTTTGCCCTGATGGCGTGCTCTGTGCTTGGACATGTAGCACCATTTAGTGTGTGCTAGATGTAGGATTGTTTTTTTGTATTATAGGTAAATTTAGGTAGCTCAGGGCTAAGGCTGAGCTGTGAATCTGGGTCAGGGTTCAGTGAGTCAGGGCTGGATGACTCATCCTGACAGCTCCTCTCGTGCCTTCTCCTGGTCTAGAAGGTTGTAGAAACTTCTAGAGTTAGTGGGTGGAGGTTAGAATGAAATATTTATGAGGGCCTCAGCCAATCCCAAGTAAGTGGCTGGCAGGGGGCAAGGCTTACCCCATAAATAGGCATGAGACATGCCATTGGGTGGAAGATGGAGATTTAGTATTGAGTAGGCCATCTAGGGTACCCCCTAGTCAGGGGGGGGGGGTGACCTTGAGCTAGGGCTTGGGTGCTGAAAGAATCCTGCCACAACGCACAGAGGAAGCCCTTCCTGGAGGCACGGGAGCAAGAGAGATAACAGCGTGAGTAGAGCAACACTACTGAGGACTTACTAGGCTGGAGACTGCCACATGTAGCCAGTTCTCCCTAAAGACAGTGGTGTGTCAAGTCTTCATCCCTTCCCTGGGAGATCTCCAGGGAGCCAGCCAGGTGAGCTGGTGAGTGTCAGTCTGGAGGAAAGTTAGCCTGGACTAGTGAAAGGGGCAGCTACAGCCAGGTGGGTTGGCAGTGCCTGAAGAGGTGGTGCTGGGACCAGCAGCCACAGGAGGGAAAGTACAAGCTGATCATTGTATTCTGCTACACAACAAGGGGCTTTGAGTTCCTGCTTGCAAAGGGCCATTACTACATCTGACTATGCCCGTCAGATCCACCAACAGGGATCTAGCTGGAGATAGCAAGCAAGTGAAGTGCAGGGGGAGTGGCAAGGACACTGTATTTATATTGTATATAGGAAGATGTCCCTGAAGTTGTTGCCAAAGTTTTGTTGAAGTCAAGTGGGCATCCCATAACCCCCCCATCCAAGTTATTAACCCTCAATAAACCACAAAAAAAAAAAAAAGGTCACAGACTATTCTCCATCTCTGGAGTACCTGTAAAAATTTGGTGTGCTCAGCTGTGTAGGGTGGGGGATCCCAGTTCATCGGTGGCTTCTAAGGGAGGAACAGATGGAACAGACGGGATATTTGTAGTGGTGATTTTAAAATCCATAGAATAAAAGTGAATGCAACTTGAGATTTTTGAGCTGCTTGCTTCTTAAACATACGTACATTTTCCTTACACATGATTGAGTATTCACTACACAACATTCACTAAGCTCTCAGGCAAATTCCCTTGCAAAGGGAAAAGCCGATTAGCTTTTAGTAAATTAACCCCATTAGGTCTCGTCTGCAATAAAAATCCTTCTTGTGTAAATTATATTTTAACCCCTTTCTGTGGAGAATTTATATATGCGGCCTTAACCCTGTGGGGCCACATGTGTGTACTTGTGGCTCTCGCCAAGGGCTGTCAGTGAGAACCTTGCGTTCCATACTAATTATCAAGAACTGGGAGGCCTGATTCCTGATCACCTGATTGCTGCTTTTAGCTGGGGGAGCCAGCAGCCTCCCATTGCTTTCAATGGGTCTGACTCCCTTGCAGCTAATTGCCGGAAATCCCCGCTGGGGTTCACGCATGTAATCAGCGTTGAATGCACCCTAGTTCTCATTCCCTTTTGTGCTTTTATCAGCCACTTGCTTTTTGTTTTACTATATGTTGCTATCAGTGGAGAAGGGAGAACACAGGACAGGACATGGAGGAGACACACTGTTTTGTGCAGTGGTATACGCTGCCCCTTAGGCAAATAGGAACATAATGACATACTTAGAGGAGGTGTGGAAAGTCTATGACCTTCGAGCTGTGCAGCCAGCTGAGATCAAGCCAGGAGGTCATTTAGAAGTCCTGAATTGTGCTTACACAGCAGCTGGGAAACCCATTACAGACATGCAAAACCGATTTTCAACTTGCAATTTCAGTGTTTGCAGTTAAAAAGGAAAGTTTAGATATGTCATTATTCGTTGTCTTGTTATGGCTAGAGATTTCTCTTTTGCATACTAGACCCACAACTTTGATCCAACACTGTGCAACCATATAACGGCACTTGAGAAAAGATAACACTGAATATATACAGTTAGATCTTGTTTCAGATTTGAACCATCAATGCAATGAAGTTTACAATTATACATACATCTAGCCACTTATATTACCCAATCGCTGGAAATTATTGATCTTGCTAATCAAATCTAAAATAAAAACCATCAATGTGTAGCCAAGCATTGCATAGCATATTTCTGAGGACATTTAGGCCTCCTGTACATATGCAGCAAGGAAATGTTAAAGTGGTAGTAAACTTTTTTCTGGACTTGTACCTACAGGTAAGCCTATGTAGCACTAACCCCCGAAGGAGCTGCTGGTTATTTTTGGGCTTTCCATTACCTTCCGCTTCTCCTTGTTGCACGTCTAGGGGATGTCCCATGGTAGATGACCCAGTAACTTGAGACTGACAATAGATCCACTTGAATTGATTTTATTTGCAAACTTCAAACATTGAACAGTCTTTAACTTGGGATCAGAGGATTGGAAAGGGAAGTTCAGGTACTCTCAATGTCAAAGTCCAAAAACGTTAAAGAACTTGCTTACTTTGACTGCATCTAGAGAATAGCCATTCTCAGCTGGATGAACACCCAGATTGGACAGTCCGTCTCTCACAAGGCCTAGCAGCCAACCAGGTGTTTACTGGGGAACAAAGTCTTTATCACCGACGTTGTTACAGAACACGTAGGAAAACTAAGCTGTAGAACACTTGTAGGATACCTGAATCTTTCAGCCTGCTTGGCGATATCCACAAGACCAGATTCAGCCCTTCCAGGCTCTTGTTAAGAAAACCAACCCGCACGTGGTGTTCTTCTAAAGAGTCCTCCCCTGGAATGCTCGAAGTTCAATGGCTCTCTTCTCCGAACCGGAGACAGCACCCATCCACCTTGGAATCCTTCCTCAATTCCCTTGCCTTGGGCTAGCCAGCCCCAAGGCATTAAAGTCGTGTGGATCTGCACCCCAGGCCATAGCCTTCCTGGGGGCTGGTCAGGAGGACCAGGACCATGTAATCAGCACAGCATACTGGACCGGAACCCCAAACCATGTGGCATCCACATCTTAAATACCCTCTCCCAGAGGGCACAGAGAGAGGGCCACTCCCACTGACCTGACTCAGGGAGAGAGTAAATTAAACACCCAACCAGACCATAGTTCCATGCCTGCCACCAGAGACAGCGCCCCCCTGTGGCTAGGTTGAACATCTCACAGCCCAGTCAGACTGACACAGAAGTCAAATTTAGGCAAATAGACCGAAACCAAAACTGTAGTTTGGGTAAAGTTAAATCTTGAAAAACACATAGAGCATGCTCTTCAGGAGCCTGCCGCTACACCTATATTAAGGCTTACCTGTAGGTACAGTAAACATCTCCTAAACTTGCAGTGTTTAGGAGAGATTCAGATGGCATGCATCCGGTGATGCCACCGGTGCATGCACTCTGACTCATACTCATGCCGTTTCTTCAGACCTGTGTCCGTGACTCCTGTGTGCATGCACAGGAGTAACGTCATCGCAGTTTATCTTTTTATTCGACAAAAGGCATGCTTTAAATTAGACATGTAAATCACTACAAACAAGCAGGTTTCCCACAATATATCAAAGCTATATGCATTTATCGAAACCACCCTGGGATGGAAATGACACAGATTGATGTCAGTATTTACAGTGATCAACAAGGAGAATGATAAAGCTCTGTCGGGTTCTGCCAATCATTTATTGCTCTGGATTAGCAAGTCTAGACCAGCTGCATTTACCTTTGAACTTGATTATATAAGGATTTCCACACTGCATTTACTAGAGTCACCAACATAAAGCTATAATGCAATAAATATACTAAAATGAAGCTCATATTACTTCAAGGCAAGCAATGACTTCATTCAGAGCTGCATATACAACATTTAAAGTTTTCTGGGATAATTCATTACGATTGTATAACTGGACTTGTTCTGCACAGTACTGTATGAGAGGTCAATGAAGCACTGTATGCCCAATTATCATGATGAAAACAGAAATCTGTCATTAGCCCATATCATTGTGAGATAATAAAAACATATGCCTAGTTAGCTGTTGTCTTTTACTTATGTAGCACTAACCCCCGAAGGAGCTGCCGGTTAGATTTGGGCTTACCGTTACCTTCTGTTCTCCTCGCTGTAAGTCTAGGGGTTCCCGTGGTATATGGCCCAGTAACTTAAGAGACCAACAACAGATCCACTTGAATGGATTTTATTTGAAAAACTTAGACAATGAACAGTCTCTTAAATTGGGATCAGAGGGATGGAAAAGGAATTCAGGTACTCTAAGCCCTTGTACACACGGTCGGAGATTCCGACAACCAAATCCGTCGGATTTCGTCCGTCGGATCTTGCCCGAAACTGTTGCATACACACGGTCGGACAAACTTTCAGAACGTGATGGCGTAATTTCGTTACGATGGGACTACGTTCAGGCTAGTAGCCAATAGCTTTGATGTAGGAATTTGATCTGAGCATGCGTGGCACTTTGTCCAATCGGAATTCTCTACACATGATCAGAGTATGTCCTATCGGACCAGTTTGTCGGAAAATATTTCCAGCAAGTTTGAAAATTTGGTTCGACGGATATTCCGACGGAAACAGTCCGATGCATACCACACACAGTCGGATTATCTGACAACACGGTCCGATAGAATCCGTCGGAATGTGTCCTATCGGACCGTGTTGTCGGATAATCCGACCGTGTGTACAAGGGCTTAGTGTCAAAGTCAAAAATGTTGAAGAACTTGCTTACTTTGACTGCATTCAGAGAATAGACATGTGCACACTGAAATATTTTGTTTCAAAATTTCGTTTTGTCCGAAAATTACATTTATTTTGTCCGAAAATTACATTTATTTTGTCCGAAAATCCAAATGAATTAAGGTCGAATCTGTCATTGAAGGCTTATGGTGTCTGTCGAATGTTCAAAGAAGATTCGACAGAGAGGCTAAACTGTATGACTCCATATAGCTGCTCTGACGAAACTTCTTAGAACTTTCAACAGACACCATAAGCCAAAGAGTTTGTATGTTTTTCACTGCTTTGTCGAATCTTTGTGATTCATTTTGAATTTATATAGTTCAAACAGAAAATAGATTGGTGATAGTGATCACCAGACAGGTAACAAGATAGGGTATATAGAATCTATATAGAATCTCAATCTATAATATAGAATCTATAATAATAAATTACACCCCCCCCCCCCCCCCCCCAACACATTTAGGCACATTCGACCACAGGTTAGATAGACACAGATTGTTATTGTCAGCGTCATGTCAAATCTCCTATCTATATCGAACTGTTGTCACAACGAAAATGAAAATAAAGCATTTATTTATGTCAGATCTTTTGTTATCTTTTTTTTTATTATTCTTTATTTTCAAAATTATCAAACATTATCTCTTCTTTACAAAATTCCATCTACATAACAAAATCTTCATTAATTACCCTCTTTATCCCACCCTCTCCCTCCCTCCTCCCTCCCCTCTCTCACTCGATCCTGCCAATATTGAGCCTCACTAACCTTCAAGCAACTTCAGGTAGTTTTCAGTTTTTCTAAATTGCAGCCATTGCCTCCACTTGTTCTGATACCTCTCCTCTAAATGCTCTGACTTAGATATCGTATCTTCAATATTTCTTATCCTTTCCAATCTTACTACCCATTCTTTCATTGTGGGGGGATCCTGAGTTTTCCATCTACGCGGGATCAAGGCTTTAGCAGAGTTCAATAAACAAGGGATCAGGGACTGTCCATACTCTCTCTCTCTCCCTTTTCTGTATTATGGAATAAGCACACCCATGGATCACACCTAATCCTTTCACCTGTTATGTTAAAGCTTGCTTCTATAATTTTCCCCCAGTATGGTTGTATTTTAGGGCACTCCCACCACAGGTGTGCGAAAGATCCCACCGCCGTACATCCTCTCCAGCATGCTAAGGGGTTCTCTTTACTAATCTTATTTCCTTGCTGTGGGGTTATGTACCACCTAGCCAAGAGTTTGTATGACATCTCTCTGGTTTGTGAATCTTTGGCTACCAAGTAAGTGCGTCTCATTATCCTATTTCTCTTTTCATCATTACTTAAGGAACCTATTTCTCTTTCCCACTTCCCCAGGTAATCAGGATATTTATGTTCCACTGTTTCTATCAAGATATTATATATTTTTGATATCCTTTTTTCAAGGCTTAGGCGGCTCACTAGTAACTTTTCTAGCGGCCTAAGTTGATCCTTTCCCCTAAGTGGCTGTGGCAAGGACTGGGTGAAATAGTGTAGTTGTGAATATCTCCATTTATCTAGTGTCTTATGTCCCCATTTCCCCATAATTTCTTCATATGTGCATAATCTCCTACCATAACCTCGTGTAAACTAATACTGTCTTTCTTAGCCCACCTACTAAAATATATGTATTCCTCTTTCCCTGGTCTAAAAAATATTATCCAGCAACGGAATTAATGGTGCGTTGTGTACCCAGTCATACCTCTTGTTTATTATATCCCAAACCCGAAGTGTGTTTTTTGTCACTCTACTTGTGTTAACCCCCAATTCTCTATATTTTGCTGGAATCCATATTAATTCTCCTACCTTCTTTGTGCTTAAGTTAATTTCTAATTCCACCCAGTCCTTGCCTTTCTCATTATGAATCCAATCCGTAACTCGTGATATCATAATAGCCTCATAATACTTTTTAAAATCAGGTGCTGCCAACCCTCCTCTCTCTTTGCATCTAGTCAAAGTATTAAATGCAACCCTCGCTGATTTCCCCCTCCAGATAAATCTTCTGACTATAGTTTTTAATTTATTTAAATATACTTGTGGTAATAAAATAGGGATCATTTGGCATGTGTACGTAAATATTGGTAAGATAAACATCTTCACTGCATTTATTCTCCCCATCCATGAAAGAGCTCTATATTGGATCTTACCAAGGTGTTGCTTAATTTTATTCAAGAGGGGGATGTAGTTAGCCTCAAACAGACCTCCCACTTTTACTGTCAGTTTTATACCCAAATAGCCTAGCTCTTTCAGGCACCATCTGAAAGGCAGTTTAACCTGCAATGCATTCTGTTCAGATACTGCTAAGTTTAGGTTTAGTATCTCCGACTTGGCCATGTTCACCTTGAAGTTAGAGAGTTTCCCAAATTTTAAGAGTTCCTTCATTACCCCCGGGATAGAAATCCTAGGGTTGGACACATATAACAGAAGGTCATCTGCAAAAGCAGCAGTCTTATACTCTCTCCCCTTCACCTTTATTCCCTGGATATCTTGATTTTTCCTGATCGCTGCCAGGAGGGGTTCTAATATCATTATGAACAGAAGCGGGGAGAGTGGGCATCCCTGTCTTGTCCCGTTGAAAAGTTCAAGGGGGACAGACAGGGACCCATTAATTCTTATTCTGGCCTTGGGATGGTAGTAGAGGGCTTCTATCCATCCCCTCATCCTTTCTCCTATTCCATAATGCCTCAATGTTTCAAAAAGGAACCCCCAACTGACCCTGTCGAATGCTTTTTCAGCATCAATCGACACGAGTACAGTGGGGGCTTCCTGCCTGATTGCTTCCTGCATTAGAATCATAGTTTTCAAAACATTGTCTTTCCCCTCTCTCCCTTGAATGAATCCCACCTGATCCTTCTGTATCCAATCTGGCACATAGAGCCTCAATCGGTCTGCAATAATTCTGGAGAACAATTTTATATCTGAATTCAAAAGGGAGATTGGTCTATAGCTTTCCACTGCCATAGGGTCTTTAGCCTCCTTCAAGATTAATGCTATATGTGCCAGTAATGTTTCTTCCCTAAATTTACCCCCCCTCCCTACTTCATTAAAATACTCGCACAATTTTGGAGCCAGTTGTTTTTGGAATTTCTTATAATATAAGATGGGGAACCCGTCGGGGCCAGGGCATCCTCCTGCAGCTGTGTTTTTGATTGCTTTCCCCACTTCCTCAATCGAAATTGGGGTTTCTAATGAGTCCATTTCTTCTTGCGTAGCCCTGTGCAGATCTAACCCCCTCAAATAATCCCTTATTTCCTCTCGGGACGCACTCTCCCCGCCATGTCCTATATTATAGAGGGCACTGTAATATGCGTGAAACGTATCCACTATCTTCTCCGGCAGGTTTTGTACATCCCCTTTCTTGTCTCTCACTTTTGGGATAAAAGTTCTACTCTTCTTTTCCTTCACCCTCCTGGCCAACCATTTACCTGATTTATTTCCCCATAAATATCTTTCCTTATCTAAAATATAATAAGCGGCCTTCCTCTCTTGCTCTAAGCAATCCTCAAGCTCACTCTTTTTCATTATTAGTTCCTGGCTCTCTGGGATCCCCCTTAATCTCCTACTCCGTTCCAGTTTCTGTATTTCCTCATACAACAGCTTCTTCCTTTTTTCCCTCTCCTTCTTTTTCCCCGCTCCAATCCCAATTAATATCCCTCTTATTACTGCTTTGTGTGATTCCCAAAGTATTGATATGGGGATTCCTGGGGTATCATTCAATCGGAAGAATTGTTCCACCTCCTGTTCAATCTTACTTACTAATTCCTTATCTTGTAGCAGTGATTCATTAAGCCTCCAGTTTATCCCCGGTCTACCGACTCCTCCCACCTCCAGTTGGATTTTTACTGGTGCGTGGTCTGAGACCGTTATTGATTTTATTTCGGCGTTCCTCACTGCCGTCAATAACTGATGTTCTAGGAAAATATAATCAATTCTGGAGAAGGAGCCATGGACCGAGGAGAAACAGGTATAATCCCTGTCTCTTGGATGGAGTGCCCTCCAGGCGTCTTGCAGCTGATATATAGCTAACGCTTTAAGGAACGTTCTCTGTTTATCCTTAGAGTGCCCGCTCCCTCCCTCTATACCGTTTTTCTTAGCATCCATATTCCAGTTGAAATCACCTGCCAAAATCAATTTACCCTCCTTAAAGTCTTCTATTTTTTTTAACACTTTCATTAGAAATTTATCAGAGTTCTTATTCGGAGCATAGACATTTACAATTGTACATTTCATGTTTAACAATATACCTTTTAGTTCAAATCTCGTTGCTCTACCAAAGCCAATGGCCACCCCTCTAGAATAAGAGGAGGGGGAATCCCCATAGATCCACACAGGGAATTCCACTGAATTTAATCTGATACCTGAAGTGTGTGTTATGTGTGTCTCCTGGAGGCATACTATATTTGCTTCCATATGCTGTAGTTCATCGTTAATCATATATCTTTTCCTTTTTGTATTTAAGCCCCTAACATTATAGGTAACTACATTAATTGCTACCATACTTTACTTCTAAGTAATGATCAATTTCCTTCTTTTTTTACTGCGTCCAGTGAACCCAGGTGGACCTGTTTCTACTACCTCTGTGGCAGGATCGAGTGAGAGCCCATAAACCCAAAAAAAAAAAAAAAAAAAACAATACTCCCCCCCCAAAACCCCACAACCCACCCACATTCCCTTCCTCCCCTATCCCACCTCCTCCCCTCTACTCCCTTCCCCTGTCCTATAATGGAACATCTCGAAAGATTGGGTAGGACACCCCCTTTCCCATTATTTCTATGGTTCTGGTTGACCATCTTCCATGGTCGTCTCGCATCCATAGTGTCCCTAGGATTCACACCCACATCCATAGGAGGCTCCACCCTACCCTCCCCCCCATCCCCCCCCGCTCCCCCGACCCCTCAGCCTATGTTCCCATGTTAAATTCGTACATTGCTAGTTTTCCCTCTTTCTTTCCATCCACCCCGGGACTCCTGATCCATCCTATTTTGGTTTTTTTTCCCCGTCTCTCCAACATCTTCATCCTTCTCCCACTCTAGCTGCGGGGTAGGCTTTATACCCAGGCGATCGCAAAACTCTTGCAAATCTTCCGGGAAGCGCAGAACCGCAGATCGTCCCTCTTTCTTCCCTATCAAGCATGCCGGGAATCCCCATTGATATGGGATGCCGGCTGCAACCATCATTTCCGTAAGCGGTTTTAAACATCTCCTCCTCCTTAATGTCTCCACCGCTAAATCGGAATAAATCTGCAGCTCTGCACCCCCGTAAGACACCCCTGGGCTTGTTCTAATTCTTCCCATCACCTGCATTTTTTCCTCAACATAATGGAACCTCACTATAACATCTCGCGGGGCTTCTGACCTTATTCCTGAGGGTCGGGTTATCCTATGAATTCTATCTATTCTTAGAGGATCTGAGGTTGCCTTGTCTAATAGGGGATTAAATATTTGTTGGGCTATTTCTCTGAGCGTTGAATTGCTATGGGACTCAGGGAGTCCTTTTATACGTAGATTCTTTCTCCTATTTCGGTTTTCTTGATCTTCTAATTTATACATTAAATTTCTATTCCCCTTTCGTAGCACTGAGACCTGTCCTAATATTTCCTCTATTTTCTGCTCATGGGCCTCTACTCTATTTTCTATCTCCTCTACTCTCCCCAGTACTTGCCCAATATCTGCCCTTATTGTGGCAATTTCTGCTTTTAGGGAAGTTTCCATCCTTGAGAACATCTCCAAAAGCATCTCTTTTAGCTGTGAGGTTTGTTCTAAGGGTGAAGTCTGACCATGCCCTCCCGAGGCTAACTCTCCTTTCTCTGTGTCCACCTCCGCCCTTTCCTGGACTCCTTCTTGCCTCATTCCGCGCCCCCGAATACCCGTTCCGTTTTCCTGCGTTTCAGTTAACTTTGCGGGGATACTCTTCCCTCCTCTACTTTCTTCCCCCCTCTGCCTGCTAGGGCCCGACCGCAGAGGTTTCTCCGCTCTCGGACTCCCGATCTCCTCTTCTCTTATACTGGAGTTTGCGGCCATATATTTCTGAATTCCTACCGGACTTGAGGCTGGGGTAATCGATTTGTTTGTTTTACTTGACTTCCCCTTCATGATGGCAGGGGGGGGACACTTTTCGGATGACGGGGTGTTTTAACAGCTTAATAAACAAATTTGATAGGCCTTCAAACGCCCTCGTAGCTTACTTTTTCTCAGGCCCCCTCTGAGCGGTTATTTTATTTATTTTATGCACCACCTCGCCTCCTGTACCTTTAACCCCCAACACCCCTGCTTCAAGCTCCTCTGACTCTTAGTTTCGAGCCCATTTCAATAATTTTTCACCCCAATTTGGTTACCAAACCTTCCCAAGGGACCCCCCTATTATATCCCTTTAAGGATCGTCCCCCTTGTCCATATGCCTATACAGGCGTGAAGCATCCACTGATAAGGCTCAGCACCCAGGTATACTTAAACAAAGGTCTGGGGAATCACATTCATGGCTTCTTCCACCACCTAACTCCAGCATTAAGTCAATCGTTCCGGATATTACTGAGAGCCATAAGAAATTTTACACTTATAAGTCCAGCATAATAAATATCCTCCAGCGTTACCAGTCCTCCAAATAGGGCAGTTTCCAATCACCGTTATTCTCCTTTAAGCCCCAATCTTTTCATCGCAGATCAGGCAATAAACAATGTTCACCTTAGCCACTTAGGTCCGTATACTGTGCAGAGCCAGACAGAGATCTCCAGTTATTCCCCTATCGAGCTATCTCTATCTCTGGCTGTTTACTTGGAGAAGCACCTATACCCATAAGCAACAGTATATCCTTCAGTGTGGCAGTCTACTCGATCTTACATCCATCTTCAATACCAGTTGGGGAATACCACTCTTCCAATATACCAGTAGGGGATTTAGGCTGTAAAAACCCCTGCAATCTTCTGACATGAGGACACTTCTCCAGCTTCCTCGTCCCAGGTCTTCTGCCCCCTTCTGTGCTGTCACACTACCCCCACAGAGCTACAACAAGACCTCAAGCTACATCCAGCCCTCTCAGACTGTCACGCTTACCACCTCCACGCCTCAGGCTCTGACAGGTCAATCCAGCTGCTCCACAGTCTGTGTCCTCCGAGGTCGGCTGTCTTCCTTCCCAGGCCGCGGAGCGGTGTGTTGGTGGGGGTAGGTGAGCGGAGGTCCAGGCAGTGGGAGTCAATAGTTTGCTTGTACGTGGGTTAGGGCAGGCATGCCGCGGTTCGTTCCTATGCGCCTCACGGCGCCTCGATCAGCTGGCCGGTCCGTACCGCTCTATGACGTCATCACAGCGCGCCGCGTTCAGCCAAGGAGAGGGCGGAGGGGGAGTGAAGGGGATGCGGAAAGTCAGGCTCCTGAACCCCCTACGTCATGACGCTCGTCCATCTTTTGTTATAGTTTGTTAAAACAATAACGAAAATACCTGAATTTCGGACGAAAATGCATTCAGACGAAAACAATGTCTACCAGAGAATAGCCATTTGCAACTGGATGATCACTCAGGTTGGACAGTCCCTCTCTCACAAGGCCTAGCAGCCAGCAAGGTGCTTACTCAAGGACAAGTCTCTGCCACAGATGTTGTTGTAGAACGTACAAGGTAATATCTCTGCCACAGACATTGTAGAACACGTAGGAAAACTAAGCTTGAAAACACTTGTAGGATATCTGGATCTTTCAGCCAGCTTGGCGATATCCACAAGACCGGATTCTCTTGGTTACTTCAGCCCTTCCAGGCTCTTACTAAGAAACCAACCCGTACGTGGTCTTCTTCTGAAGAATCCTCCCCTGGAATGCTTGAAGTCTCTGGGTCTCTCCTGAACCGGAGACGGCACCCAACCACTTCAGAATCCTTCTCTTAGTTTCCCTGCCTTGGGATAGCCAGCCCAGAGACATCAAAGTCGGGTGGATCCGCACCCCAGGCCATAGCCTTCCTGGGGGCTGGTCAGGAGGACCAGGACCATGAAGTCTGTACATCATTCTGGACCGGAACCCCGAACCATGTGACGCCCGCATCTTAAATACCCTCTCCCAGAAAGCACAGCGAGAGCACCCCTCCCAGTGGGCTGGCTCTGAAAGAGAGCAACTTAAGCACCTAACCAGACCATAGTTCCATGCCTGCCAGAAGAGACAGTGCCCCTTGTGGCCAGGCTGAACATTTGACAGTCCAGTCAGACTGATACTAAAGTCTAATTTAGATAATTGTACCCAAACCAAACTGCAGTTTAGGCAATGTTAACTTTTTTTTTTTAAAACGCATAGCGCGTGCTCTTCAGGAGATGCCGCTACACTTATACACAGGTAAGTTTTTATTAACAGTGCAACCCTACTTGTCTTTGAAAGTGATTGTAAACCTATATACATTTTTAAATAAATAACAAACCTGTCATACTTATCTGCTCTGTGCAACGGTCATGCACAGAGCAGACCAGGTCCTCCTGTTCTCGGGTTCCTGTCGGCCCTCTTGGCTCCTCGGGTAAGGATAAGGGGGGCTGGGAGCTGCAGCTTAAAGATGAACTCCAGGGGGTCAGAGAGCCAAGATCTACTCACCTAATCCTCTCAGCACAAAACTGGTCCTTTTGGCTCTTGCCCCCCCTCCCGTGGTCCAGCGGTCTTGTATAGTGGTCTGTTCCTGACATCACACACAGACTGGCTCTGGACATGAAGATGTTAGGAACAGTACATCATTGGACACGGGGGAGCGCCATTTTCCAAAGGATTATGGGAGTATAGGCTCGGTATTTACCCCTAGACAAAACAAGCAGTTAACCCCATAGACAGTATTGTTTTAATCACACTAGCAAAAGTGATCCACGCACCAGTGCAAAGGGCTGTCTTCATCTGCACAGGAAACTTAAGTGTTCATGTAGCCGCATGCAAACATGTTCAAATTAATGACAAGCAGACATTGACCTGGACAGACCTCCAAGTTCCTCCTGGACTGTATATCCAATGTACAGATCAGAATGCAGACAGATTGTGCAGAAGAAGATAAGACCTCCACACAGGTGTGTTGATTGGCACCCTGTGTAAATGAGGCTTATCATTTAAAAAGAACAGGCAGTACCATCAGTCTCCTCTTCCCCATGGAGGATACTGCAATGCCGTTAGCTCTTCAGAGGGCTAACACAAGCCCTATCAATGTTGGAGCACTTTTCTGAGGACATCTGACAGTCATTGGGGAGGCACTATGTTACCTCTTGCATGTTTTAACACCTAAAAGCCTGCACCACTCTGCTACCATGTACATCACATGTGGTTGCAGGACAGTTGCAGCGCAGCCATATTAATCACTTCAGCCCCAGAGGATTTGGCTGCCCAAAGACCAGAGCACTTTTTGCAATTCGGCACTGCGTCGCTTTAACTGACAATTGCGCAGTCGTGCAACGTGGCTTCCAAGCGAAATGGACGTCCTTTTTGTCCCACAAATAGAGCTTTCTTTTGGTGGTATTTGATCACCTCTGCGGTTTTTATTTTTTGCCCTATAAACAAAAAAAGTGTGACAATTTTGAAAAAAAATAAAAAAGGCATTCTTTTTTGCTATAATAAATAAATATCCCCCCCCCAAAAAAAATAAAAATTATATATATATATATATATATATATATATATATATATATATATATATATATATATATATATATACATATACATATATATATATATATTATAATATAATATAATGTTTTTTCCTCAGTTTAGGCCGATACGTATTCTACATATTTAAAAAAAAAAAAAAAAAATTGCAATAAGCCTTTATTGATTAAAAGTCAAAAGTTATAGCTTCTACAAAATAGGGGATAGTTTTATGGCATTTTTATTCATTTTTTTTTTTTTACGCTGCGATTTTTATCATGACTGCGACATTATGGCGGACAGATCGGACACTTTTGGTGCGATTTCAGGACCATTCACATTTATACAGTGATCAGTAGACATGTGCATTTGTTTCCGTCCGAATGCATTTTCGTCCAAATTTGGGGTATTTTCGTTATCGTTTTAACAAACAATAACCAATGTGCAGAATCCAAAAAACGAGAGATCCGACATAAACAAATGCTTTATTTTCGTTGTGACAACAGTTCAATATAGATAGGAGATTTGACATCACAATAACAATCTGTGTCCATCAAACCTGTGGTCGAATGTGCCTAACCTTAGCTCTGTTAGTCCAAGATTATTCTACATAGAGAGAAAAGATTCGACATTATAGAGACAATAGCAGAAAAGGTCGAACGTGCCTAACCTACAGTAACTCTATTCGTCCAAGATTATTCGACATAGAGAGGAAAGATTTGACATGAAGATTCGATGAAGCAGTTGCTGCGAGTGAACATTTATGGTCAAATGCTCCGCCCATAGGCTATAGAAGAATTCTAATGTTGGTTGACTGATTAATAAATATAATTATTACTAGTGTCATACAACATTAGAATTCTACTATAGCTTGTAGGTGGAACATTCGACCGGAAATATACGACTACAGCGTCGTACAGTTTAGCTGCTCCGTCGAATCTTCCGCCTACAAGCTATTCTGTCGAATCTTCTTAGAACATTCGACAGAAACCTTTAAGCCTTCAATGACAGATTTGACCTTAATTATTTAGGATTTTTGGACAAATGCATTTTTTAACAAAACAAAATAAATAAAAAAACGAATAATCGGGAGTAACTAAATAAATGTATTTTTCGGAATGAAAACGAAATGAAAAATTTCAGTTTGCACATGTCTAGTGATCAGTGCAATTAAAATGCATTGAGTACTGTGTAAATATGACTACCCTGTTTCCCCTAAAATAAGACCTAGTGTGATTGTCGGTGATAGCTGCAATAAAAGCCCTACCCCCCAAATAAGCCCTAGTTAAAGTCCTTGTAGGTCTTCTTTTCAGGGTAGGGCTTATTTTTGAGGAAACAGAGTAGGGCTTATTTGGGTGGTAGGGCTTATATTGCAGCCAACACCGACAATCACGCTAGGTCTTATTTTAGGGGAAACAGGGTAGCAGTGAAGGGGTTAACCACTAGGTGCCGCTGTAGGGGTTAAGTGTGTCCTAGGGAGTGAGTCTAACTGTGGGGGGTGGGGTGGGCTATGTGCAACACGACACTAATCACTACTTCCGATTACAGGGAGTGGTGATCAGTGTCACTAGGCTGAACTTGTTTACATCAGCATTTCCCCGTTCTTACTCTCAGTGAGACGATCGCGGGTATAGAGTCTGCGGGAACCGCGATCACACTCACGGAGGTCACAACGGGCGCGCCCGCAAACCGGTTCTTAAAGGGCAACATACAGGTACGTTAATCTGCCTGTGCGTGCCCTTCTGCCCTATCGGCGTGAGCCGGTCGGCAAGCGGTTAACAAATTGTCATGTTGTGGGGGGGGGGGGGGGACAGGACAAGGAGGATAATGTTTGTTGCACCAGCTCAACCATCTATTTTTACTGGCACCGATTAGACCTTAAAAAGGGAAGTCTACGCAAACACAAAAATTGTTACATCTACAGGCATCCACGATCTAAGACTAACCTATATAACCCTGTAAAGAAGAAATCGCTATACGTACCTTTTTTTTTTTTAAGCCAATCTGGCCTGGTCTCCAGCGGCAGAAGCTCTGAAATGAATGCGAAGAGACGTCACCCATAGAGTTACCATGGGGTTTCCGTTGTCGACTGCCTCCTCTGCACCCGCATACACCCTGAAGCCGCCGCTGACAGCTCAGCGTGGGACTGGACTGGATCAGCTTCAGAAAAGGTATGTATAGCAATTTCTTCTTTACAGGGCTATATAGGTTAGTCTTAGATCGCGGATGTCTGTAGATGAAGAGATTCTAGTGTTAGGGTGGACTTCTGCTTTAACTTTGTAGCTAGTCACAACGGTGAGAAGCTTCAGCGCAGCTGATCTGCACGAGACATTTGTGAACACACAAGAACTGCTCAGACACTGGGATTTACATGACTATGTCATCTGAGTCATTATCTCAGTCCAGGTAGTAGACACTGACCCTGAATGCTGCCTGAACAAAGACAGTGCTGTTCCACTGGAGGGAATAGCAGATGAAGGGGGAGTACTGTGATTGGCAATAAGTATCTGGAAGCATTACACAAACATTGTTTAACATGCATGCATATAAAAATATATCGGAGGCAAGGTTCACTTTAAGTTGAAAGGAATTTAAAGTATGTGCAGAGTGTATCCACAGCCTGTGGCTCTACAGTTCTCAAGCATACTCATCACCCAGTAGCAAGGTCTCCTCCTGTACACATAACACACACTGGAGGTCCCTCCAGCAATCAGATACAGCAGATGTAATTTTAACACTGACAATAAATCCTTCCATACAACTAACTAAACAAGAACCAGCATGTTCTAAAATGTCAAGTGAGACGAATATATAATAATATATATATTGAAATAAATCTGTGCAAAAAAAAAAAAAAAAAAAAAAGCTCAGATTATACAACAATGCATCTAGGCACTCCTCAATGCACTGCACTAATCACGGGCAGTGAGACGTTGCCCCAATGCGCGGCTGCAGAGATCGGGCAATGTCTCACTGCCTGTGATTAGCGCAGTGCTGTGCCGACTTCCTGGCGGGCTCTGCACGTGGAGCATGCGAACACGCCGGAGCTCATCCCTACCCAGGACCATGTGGAGACCACGTTCATGTGAAAAATCTAACATTAAGGCAGTTCCCTGAGCATTCCCCCTGTGTGCAGCAATAAAATAGAGTTCCTCTGAAAAGTGTCTTTTCTCCACGTCACTACACACTGGGCCAGGGGAGACAGGTGAGGCAGAGAGAGGGACTCCTGGACCTCAACCTTCCCCCTTTTTATATCACAGGTGGGCTGGCTAGGACCAAAAAGCCAGAGAAATGGGCATCACAATTTAACCCGTTCCCCCAGCTTAGGACAGCTGCTAACTCATAGTTTAACCCCTGCCATCATCATGCAACCTCCAGGAGATGATACCCTTAAATGTATATAGAGAGTAAATAGTAACCGTATAGCAGAAGGAGGTTCCTGAACTCACCAAAATTTGTATCTTTCCAGATACAAAATTTATACAATGGGGGTAATTAAACTAAGCCTCCTGTTATTGCGGAAACCGCAGACCTTGCTTATTGTGTTTGTGACGGAACCAATCCCACACTCCGATTGAGTGCTTCCGTCAGTATAGCACTTCCTAAGTCTGATTATAGATATCAGATATTCCAACCGCTCACAAGCACAAAACAAGACGACACTTGCTTAGCTGCTCAACATGGACTGATTTATTAGAACCAAAATGACAAGTATTTATAATATAATAGAAGACTAAAACCTAACCTAAATTAGCATGAGCTAATTATCTAATCATTGACCCAGACTAGTTGTCTGAGAGATAGGACTTTTCAGGGTAAAATTTTGTCTCCTAGCTCACTGATTATTTATTCAATACACATTACCATAAACAAACACAGGGTTAATTAGCAATTACTCTTACAAGTCAGACAAGACTCATTTACACAACAGACAGGTGGCTGGAGTTGATGACATTAGCATCTAACAGTTTGTGTCCCAACAGTGTGATTCAGTCTATTGCTAATGTGGCAAATACATATCCAGAGTCTGTGTGTCTTGGGGGGGGGGGGGGGGGACACATGGATCTGAATCCAAGTAACACCACCTCAGGGGTCCCCAGGCATACAGCTCACAAAGAGCACCATTCCCCCAAATGCGAGGGCCCATAATCGCGATGCAAGAGGCTCGCATTCTGTCCTGGCTAGGTCTGTCACAGTGTTTAAACAAGAACTGGAAGGTCTTGTACATTTTTGTTGCCCACATACTGATGTTGTAGTGATAAAGTACATTACTTGTATTTGTTATTATGCTTGGTGACAAGGGTTACTGTCATATCAGCATATTTGGTTTCTTATATTTGCTGTTGTAAGGAGTTATGGCTTAGTTGGGGACCGGTCCTTAAAAATGTCTTGCTAGTACAGAGACATACCAAGCATTTGGTGTGAGGGAATGTGGTCAGGTATATAAATACGTTATAACGTGCCCGGTGCTCCAGGGGGTTAACAATTATAGTGACATTTTCCCCCCATAAATTTAAGGGTCTGTGTTGATGGGCCTTACATACAATTTTATGGGAATTCAAATCCAGCTTGAAGCAGGACAAATGCAGGTCAGATGCATCGGTCATTGAATGCTGAATGATCTTACAAGTTTGTCAAGCTGATGTATAGGAAAAGTTAAATAAAATGTGATGCTACCTTAAAAATCCCAATATACTCTGTCACTGAGATAACAAATAAGATTATATATAAAATAGTAAAAATATAAAATAATAAACATAAATTCATATCCTGCTGAGTACTGAATGCCAAATTCATAAAAAATAAAATAACACTCAATAAAAGAAATCCATAACGCCATATAAATATGAATAATGCAACTATAACCCTACTGGGTAGTAAGCACCAGGAACCAGTGCTATAAATGACAAAAATTGTGCGCAAAACAAGAAATGACAATTAGTAGATACATTTCATAAACATCAGGTAAGTGTCCTTATTAAAATCCCAAAGTGTCCAGGTACAGTAAAACCTTGGATTGAGAGTAACTTGGCTTGAGACTGCTTTGCAAGACAAGCAAGTTTTTATTTATTTATTTCTTTTTTAGAAATTTTGACTTGATAAACAAGTGAAGTCTTGCCAGCGTAACATCACAACTGATTAGAAAAGAGGAGAGGCGCCTCCAAGTGTAGTAATATGGTTACATTTAATGAAGGTACAACATTTAGCAACTCATATGCTTGATGATTAAAACAGGCACATCAAAGTATGCAGCCATCCAGGGTAATGCTGTCCACATAGACTATCCTCTGCATCGTCATCATCCCTTCCACGCTACGCTCCACTAACACTTCAAGCCTCGCTTTTTAGATGGCTCTACTGGACAGCTTTACCCCGGTTAGCTGCATACTTAGGTGTGCCTCTTTTAATCATCAACCATGTGAGTTGCTAAATGTTGTACCTTCATTAAATGTAACCATATCGTTACACTTAGAGGCGTCTCTCAACTCTTTTATACTCTGTAGCTGGAAGGCTCCGTTTTCAGGCAAGTTTAACATAATGTGCTCGTATGCAATGCATACGAGCACATTATGACATTACCTGTCAGGTTAGAAAAAAAAACAAAAAAACAAACAAACAATCGAGATAGGAAAATCCAGCAACTGCATGTCCATATCCATATGTAAACGTTTATTGGTACATGTAAAAGGATACAAGGGCTGACGCGATTCGGCGCACCGCCTTGGTCACAGCACAAAGAAAAAAAATGCTATATATAGTGAATCGAAAGGGAACAGCCCCATCCACTGTGTGAGCAATAATCCAATCAGGCTAATGAATCTGTCAGACTGCCCAGATGATGGAGGTGAGGAGGGGAAGAAAGATCATATAAGCAGTAGTGAAAACAGCAATATTAAA
Organism: Lithobates pipiens; assembly: GCF_037356315.1. Lineage (NCBI taxonomy): Eukaryota > Metazoa > Chordata > Amphibia > Anura > Ranidae > Lithobates > Lithobates pipiens. The sequence goes on along the minus strand of NW_027507685.1, from coordinate 65,132,158 downwards.
AAAGTACAAAGAAATTAAATAAACCATGAAGCATATAAAAGCGTAAGTTGTAACATGTAACAAAAGGATAGAGAGATATATAGATATAGATATAGATATCTATATAGACCACAAAACCTAAATGATTCAACATTACCTGCATGAGCGTATTTCAAGTGCTTAGAAACATTTGATAGACCTTTATCATTGGCTGCCCCATGGTAATGTTCACCAATTCTGACTTGCAATTGCCGTGTTGTGTATAATTATTTATGTATATTTATTATAAGCCCTGGACCTTTAACCAGGTCCCTAGCTGAGCAGAGGATGAAAATAGGCTTGGGAACAAGATATTGCCCAGAGTTTGTGAACGAAGCCCAGAAAACCTGCAGCCAATATAGGTGCCAGATCTGGATCCACATGTAGAACCGGCAGATATTTAGAAATAATCCCTTTCACAGAGTGAAAAAGTAGTGACAAAGGTTGTAGGGTTAGATACCTCTACTTTTACATTTATGCCGCTATTACACCTGGGTTTAATTTTGTTATTACTTCTATTCCTATTCCTTTCTAGGAGATGGGATCTTTCTTTGGTTGTAGCCAAACAGATGTCTCTGTCTATGTGCCACTGTTTGTAGCCTTGTTCTTTGAGTCTAGCAGTAATCTCACACTCATACAGGAAAGACTCTTCATCAGAGCAATTGCGATTTTCTCCAATGAACTCTCCCACTGGTATTGCCTTGATTGTGTAAGCAATGCTGTATCCTGACCTAGGGCAGCACTTTACAGGGGGGCAGCACGAAAGAGTCCCCGTTGGCTTGCGCTGTTAGTGTAGCTCCAGTCTTATGGGGCAAACTGGGCTCAGAGGCATACAAGTCTAGGGCCCCCATAAAGCAGCCACGCTGCTTCTGGTATGCGGGCGGCTGGCATTCTGCAACTGTGGGGGGGGGGGCCCACTTCTAATTTTGACTGTCCTCTCATCCTAGACCACAAACCTTCCTCACTGTGCGGTATGTTTTCTGCTGCACCATTGGCATGGTTATATCTTCTTAGTCCTCTCTATAAAATTATCAGGGATTTGTGCTTAAAGTAGAACTATAGGCAAAACTTTTTAGAGTAAGGGAGGGTTATAGCCCCTGTCAGTTTTTTACCATCCCTGTCCCATTGTAGAGATTCCCCTTCACTGCCTGCCCCATAGCCAAACAGGAAGTGAGAGGAAATCTGTACAAAGGGAATCCATTGCCCCCCAGGCCTTGAAAACTAGTGTCCCCTCTCGAACATTTCAGGGTGTGGCCTTTACAGGAAGGGGTGGGTAATATTTAAATGAGGGGGTGCACGAGTTTAGTCAGGCCTAGGGCAGCACAAAACCTAAATACACTACTGGGTGTAAGATGCCCATCACTGCTGTCGATCAATGCCCAGTGCCACCCATCAATGCCCATCAGTACTGCCTATCAGTGCCACCTAACAGTGCCCATAAGTGTGGCATATTAGTGCCACCTAATCAGCGCACATTAGTGAAGGAGAAAAATTACTGACAGAAACTTTTTTTATTTTTAATACAAAAAACACCCAGCAGTGATTAAATACCACCAAAAGAAAGCTGTGTGTGTGTGTGTGTGTGTGTGTGTGTGTGTGTGTGTGTGTGTGTGTGTGTGTGTGTGTGTGTGTGTAGAAAATGCTAAAATTTTGATTGGGTACAGTGTAGCACGATCACGTAATTGTCATTCAAAGTGCAACAGCGCTGAATGCTGAAAAATGGCCTGGGTAGGAAGGGGATGCAAGTGCCCTGTAGGCAAATGGTTAAATAATAATAAAATAAAAAAAAACACAAAACACACACCCCAGCGGTTTACTACCGCTTTAAGCGCTTGCTGACTGGCTGCCATCATTATACTGCAGCAGGTAGGCACAGCTGCATGAATCGCCATAAGTGTATGTTGGCCGCTTTAAAAGCGGGTGCATACCCGTGTCACTGGAGCTGATGCATGTGGCCGTGATGATCGCTGGCCACCCACAATCGTTTTGCAGAGAGGCAGAATTGGGCTCTGTTAATGTAAACAAACAGATCTCTGTTCTGACAGGGGAGTAGAGAGAGATTGTCTGTTTCTAACAGGAACAGCGATCTTTCTCTACTCCCAGTCAGTCCACCCCCCCCCCCCAGTTAGAAACACCTCCCTAGGGAACACTTAACCTCTTGATCAGCCTCTACTGTTAACCCCTTTCCTGCCAGTGTCATTTATATAGTAATCAGTGGCTATTTTTAGCTCTGATCACTGTATAAAGGTCATTAGTCCCAAAATGGTGTCAAAAGTGTCCGATTTGTCCTGCTAAAAAATTACTGATCACTGCCATTACTAGTAAAAAATAAAAATAATAATAAAAACGCCATAAACATATCCCCTATTTGGTAGATGTGATAACTTTTGCGCAAAATAATCAATATATAAGTGTATGGCGTGTATGGTTTTTTTTTACAAAAAATATGTAGAAGAATACATATTGGCCTAAACTGATGAAGACATTTTTTTTTGGGGGGGGGGGATATTTATTATAACAAAGTAAAAAATATTGTTTATAGCGCAAAAAATAAAAACCGTAGAGGTGATCAAATACCACCAAAAGAAAGCTCTATTTGTGTGGGGTGGGGGGGGGGGGGGGGAAATATGCTTGTGTTCAATGTTGCATGACCACGCAATCAGTTAAAGAGATGCAGTACTGTATCGCAAAAAATGGCTAAAATAAAGATAAATGGCATTTAAAGTGTCTGCCTGAAAAGGCAACACACTGCCTGGCAGTCAGTTATCTGGTATGTCCCTGAACAGAATCTTGCTGCATGGCTGTCAGTCACACCAGCACCTGGCTACTTAGTCTGATTATCAGCATCTCAATGACCTCATGTTTCTTAAGGGGTTGAACAAAATATCAAGTTCCCTCAACTTCGACAAGTTTCACTTTGGATGAACTAGAACCTATTCTAGCCTTTTTAATAAGGGTGTGACAGCTTCTAGTTAATTCCTCTCTGGGGGTGTGGTACGACAACATAGTTTGTTGTCAGTTGATCTGCCACCCCTGTCCTTGCTCAACCTGCCCTGCAACATTCTCCTTGTCTGAGGAGGTACTGAATAAAATGGGACCTGCACCTCGCACAGGCACTCGGAGCACCACGCACCTTCCTGACCGAAAGGAAAGGACTCCAATTAGGAGCGTCACTCAGTCTTCACGAACAGTTCATCTCTACCGAGAGTTATGATATAATAATGACACATAATGAGACATTTAGCCAAATGACACTGTTTAAAAAAATGGTGCAACTTTTCTCTGGTTTCTATCAATCAGTCTCATAAGGCCACATTCATCCAATGCACTCTTGCAAAAATGGCAGTGTAAAAGGAGATAAACCTAGGAAACGCACAGGAGGATTTTGGAATTCTTAGCCTCACCATACGTTACAATCTGATGAAGAAAAGAAAAAGAAAAAAGAAAAATCTGATTCCCCCATCCACACATTTTATGTGGATAGGAGAATCCTCCCGCTGCACTATTCTGACAGCGGGGAGCCTTCCCTGCCATCAGAATGCAATGATCGTTCAACTCGTTCATCCATGTCTTCATGGACCTTGATTTGTGCAGTGGTCCAAATTATTTGATGGGGGGGGGGGATTATGATTTGGGGCTGCTTTTTAGGAGTTGAGCTTGGCCCCTTAGTTCCAGTGAAGGAACCTCTTAGAGCGTCAGCATGCAAAGTAATTTTGGACAATTTCGTGCTCAACTTTGTAGGAACAGTTTGGGGATGGTCCCTTCCTTTTCCAACATGACTGGGCCCCAGTGCACAAAGCAAGGTCCATAAAGACATGGATGAGCAAGTTTGGGGTGGAGGAACTTGACTGGCCTGCACAGAGACCCGACCTCAACCCGATAGAACACCTTTGGGATGAATTAGAGCAGAGACTGCAAGCCAGGCTGTGTCATCCAACATCAGTACCTGACCTCACAAATGGGCTTCTGGAAAATGGTCAAACATTCCCATAGACACACTCCTAAACTTTGTGGACAGCCTTCCCAGAAGAGTTAAATCTGTTAGAGCTGCAAAGGGTGGGCCAACTCAATATTGAACCCTACAGACTAAGGCCGCGTACACACGAGAGGATTGTCCGTCCAACTTAGTCCGCTGAAACGTGTTTCAGCGGACAATCCGCTCGTGTGTGGGCTTCAGCGGACTTTTTCAGCGGACAGTCTGGCGGACTAAGTTTTTCGGAATTTCCGTAATATTGTCCGTCCAAACTTGGTTTCAGCGGACAATCCGCTCGTGAGTAGGCTAGTTCGACGGACTAAGTATGGCGCATGCTCAGAAAGGATTTACACGGCCGAAGGTTCCATTGCAGTGTATTGGACGTCGAATTTCTAGTCCCGTCGTACGTGCCGTACACGTCATCGCGCAAGCTTTCAGCGGACTGTCTGTTCATCGTGTGTGGTCAAGTCCGTTCATTCGAAAGTAGGACGGACTGTCCGTCGGATTGTCTGACGAACTTAGTTGGCCAGACAATCCGCCCGTGTGTACGCGGCCTAAGACTGGGATGCCATTAAAGTGCATGTGCGTGCAAAGGCAGTTCTCTAAATACTTTTGACAATATAGTGCATGCTAGTGTGTTCTAAAAAAGGTACGTGAGCCCTTATACATAAAAAACCACAAAAAAAAAAATTAAAAAATAAAAAATAAAAAAACACACATACATCCTAAAAGTAGTTGGTTGGTTGCGTTTACCCATTCTATATGATGTCTTGGTGTGAGGAGGATTGCTATGAAATGTGGGAGTATATTTATGTGATGAGTAACAGGAGATCGATTACAATTGGAAGACATTGATCGATCAATGGAGTAGGCAACTTGTTTGTGTATTTTGGTGCTGCTCCTTTTTAGGCACCTTAGGTTCCCTGTTTGATGGAATGTGTCAACAGACCTGTACCTGTATTGGTACAGGTCATGCTTGAACTAGTGTCCCCATTGGAGGCTTTCACCTCTTGCTTTTTTGGGGACAGCCCAAAAGTTGGGATTTTCTTTCACCCTCACTTTCAATGATAATGGTAAACAAGACAAATAGAAAGGGTGAATCTCCCTAATGGGGGGGGGGGGGGGGCATGGACAGAAATAAAACTGAAAAAAGGTGCTCTAATCTATCTCTACACTGTCCAAAACCACAACAAAAGTTTTGACTTTTGCTCGCTTTCCATTTTGGCCTAAATTTTAGTAAGAAAGCTTTTTTCTAATCTGACCTTGCAGCTTATAATGATCAGATCCTACAGACTTGATAGGCATCCCAACAGCCAACTAAGGGAGCTTGCACAATGGGCTGACAAATAAAAGGGTAGTGCATTAGCACTGTGAAAAAAAAACAAGTACTGTTAGTTTGCAATAAAAGATTTTCTATTAGGTGATCCAGTCACCAGACCATTCAGAATCTGCTTTTATGATTATATGTGCATTGAACGTACAGTGCCTTGAAAAAGTATTCATACCCCTTGAACTTTTCAAATTTTGTCATGTTACAACCAAATACGTAAATGTATTTTTATTGGGATTTTATGTGATAGACCAATGCAAAGTGGCACATAATTGTGAAGTGAAAGTAAAATGATTTTCAAAAATGTTTACAAATAAAATATCTGAAAAGTGTGGCATGCATTTGTATTCAGCCCCCTTTACTCCAACACCCCTAACTAAACTAGTGGAACCAATTGCCTTCATAAGTCCCCTAATTAGTAAATAGAGTTCACCTGTGTGTAATTTAATCTTAGTATAAATACAGCTGTTCTATGAAGCTCTCAGAGGTTTGTTAGAGAAAAAAACAGAATCATGAAGGCCACAGAACACACCAAACAGGTCAGGGATAGATTTGTGGAGACGTTTAAAGTCTTATTAGGATATAGAAAATGATCCCAAGCTTTGAACATCTCACGTAACACTGTTCAATCCATCATCTGAAAATGGAAAGAGTATGGTACAACTGCAAACCTACCAAGACTTGGCCGTCCACCTAAATTGCCAGGCCGGGCAAGGAGATCATTAAATCAGAGAAGCAGCCAAGAGGCCCATGGTAACTCTGGAGAAGGCTCAGAGATCCACAGCTCAAGTGAGAGAATCTGTCCACAGGAAAACTATTAGTTGTGCACTCCACAAATCTGGCCTTTATGGAGGGTGGCAAGAAAAAAGCCATTGTTAAAAGAAAGCAGGAAGAAGTCCCATATGAAGTTTGCAAGATGCCACGTGGGGGACACAGCAAACATGTGGAAGAAGGTGCTCTGGTTAGATGATACCAAAATTGAACTTTTTGGTCTAAAAGCAAATGTGTGGCAGAAAACTAACACTGCACATCACCCTGAACACACCATCCCCGCCGTGACACAGGGTGGTGGCAGCATCATGCTGTGGGGATGCTCATCTTTAGCAGGGACAGGGAAGCTGGTCAGAGTTGATGGGAAGATGGATGGAGCTAAATACAGGGCAATCTTAGAAGAAAAGCTGTTTGAGTCTACAAAAGACTTGAGACTGAGGTGGAAGTTCACCTTCCAGCAGGACAACGACCCTAAACATACAGCCAGAGCTACAATGGAATGGTTTAGATAAAAGCATATTCCTGTGTTAGAATGGCCCAGTCAAACTTCAGACCTAAATCCAATTGAGAATATGTGGCAAGACTTGAAAATTGCTGTTCACAAACGCTCTCCATCTAATCCGACAGAGCTTGAGCTATTTTTCAAAGAAGAATGGGCAAAAATGTCACTCTCTAGGTGTGTAAAGTATTGACTCAGGGGGGCTGAACACAAATGCATGCCACACCTTTCACATATTTATTTGTAAAACATTTTGAAAACCATTTACCATTTTCCTTCTACTTCACAATTATGTGCCACTTTGTGTTGGTCTATCACATAAAATCCCAATAAAATAATTATTGTTAATATATATTAGAATTTGTTTGTGGTTGCAACGTGTTAAAATGTGGAAAATTTCAAGGGGTATGGATACTTTTTCAAGGCACTGTATGTTAGGCATGTTATTTACCTTGTCTTATGTAGTCATCCAAAAAGTCTGAGACTGCTGCTTGGGCGCTGCCATCTTGGATGTAATGTCAACAGGCCCAGCAGGTTCAAAGTTGTCACTCAGGGGATGATCTGTTATTCCCTTCACTCAGCAGCTACATAAAAGTTTATGTATCGAGCGGAGGAGCTGGGTCGGTACAGAGGGTAATTAGACACTGAGAAGAGGAAAGGATATAATGTGCAGGGTGGAAATGGACTGTCCTGGAATAGTCAAGTTTTGTAGCAAGCTCAGAGGCATATGGCAAGTGAATTAAAAAAGAAAATGTTTATGGAACAGAAAAACACTAAGCATTTGAAATACTCATTTTTTTCTGTGAATTCTTTTAGGTTGGTTAAATGAGACTCTTTAAACGCAAAATGTATACAGCGAGATATTATTTTGAGTTTACATACACTTTAAAAGAGACCACATGGGTTAAATATGAACTCAATGCATAAAGAAAAATGCAGCATTTAATTTGTTTAAATATATATATTGAATTTATTTATTTTTTACCTAGAAAAATCAAACATTGCTGAATCTTTGTAGAAGCAACACTAAGAGCCAATCGGTATCTAAATCACAAGCTAGGGCTGGAACTACTACAAACTGCACAGAGATGGGGGATCTGGTTGTGTTTCCTGACAGGGGCAGCTGCATCACAGCACTAGCCCTAGAGAAATACAATTTCTTTGGCAAATTACTTGCACGTACATATTTTAGCTGTGTATTTATTTAATAGCCTCGAATTAAGTTTAGCATACATGATGTTTTGGCATAATGGGTTTTCCCTAAAACTGAATATTCCTGCTGACAGCTCATCTTTAATAATAGATTTGTATACATGGCACATTAGTGGAATTGAACATTTTATTTTTATTTCAGAATACTCATGGCATACTATGATTGTAGCCTATTCTGATCAATAATGACCTGGGAACACTTGAATCACTATGGAGACATTATGGCCTGTACACATACCCCTCAGTTTGTCGATTTTGGCAGAAAAAATAAAAAATAAATTCCAAAATGAATTTTCCAAGATTACTATTGCTTCTTCTACATTGCACCAAGGGAAAGGGATTTCTTCTCAGAGCATAGGTAGGTTTGGTGAGCTGAAACAATTGTGTAAATCCATGGTTGTTCTTTCATAGGAAAGATCTTTCAGCAGTTGGATAGCCCAACCACCGTCTTTTGTCTTTTGATAGCCTACCAGGTTTGTATTCTAATATTAATCCACCACTGATCACTCAATGATTGTCACGTGAAGAATGAATAAAACAGAAGTTTGTTAGTTGTAGCAAAAGCAGACTGAGGAGTCACATTGAGAACCTGTTTTTGGGTTGGGTTGTTACTCTTAATAAGTTCTGACTGATACTGTATAAATTGAGAGGCATTATTGAATTAAGCAGTGAACATGTACCAACTAGTAAAACATGGTAATGATCACAGCTGTGCAGAGATCAGAAACTCACACTGGAATTCAAACATTACACTCTCTTGAGTGGGTGAAGAGGCGCACTCCGTAAAAAATAAATAAATAAAAATAAATGCTGGTCACACTTAACGTTATATGTATCGAAGTTGACAGTTCATAGGTGATCAGTAAAGCCAATACATTTTGGGAAAAAAGCTCCCCCCCCCCCTTTATCAGGGCTGTGGCGGTAGATATGGTGGTAAATGTGGTCGAACAAACCTGGAACCAGGATATGGACAAACGTATAATGAGGGGGAAGAAGGTATGGTCTGGAAAAAAAAAAAAAGGAGGGCCATTATCCTTAAATATACATGCATAGAAAGAAGAGAAGCCCCCCCAATAGTGGGATTATTTGGGCCCAACAAAGATCAATGTATGACAATAGTAAACATCCAAAATAGTGTAATTGCAATTTTTTTTGAAAACAAGTATTAAAAAAAAATAATAGATGGCTGGCGTAACAACTTATCAGCTCAGAGCGACATTTAGAGATATATGACGTTCTGGACATATATGTTGTCATCATGGTGTATGAGCCATGACTTCTCAGTACAGATGACAACATATGTCCTGAATATCACGCATCATAAATGTCGCTCTGAGGTGATAAGTTGTTACACCAGCCATCTATTATGTTTTTTTAATACTTGGTTTGAATAAAAATTGCAATTATGCTTTACACCATTTTGGATGCTTACTATAGTCATACATTGATCTTTGTTGAACCAACATAATCCAATTATTGTGGGGCTTCCATTCTCTCTACGCTTTGGATAAGAGTATGGCCTGTTTGGTGCTGTCAGCTTACATTGTAACAGCACATCTACCACCACAGCCCTGATGAAGGGGGAGGCATTTCCTCCAAAATGTGTTGGCTTTACTTATCACCTGTGATCTTCAATAAACTTCTTAAATATAATCTCAAGTGTGTTCAACTTTTATAAAAAGCACACCTCTACACCCATCCGAGTACTCTGTGGAGATCCTTTCTGTCACATTCTGAGAAGCAGCAGCCTGAGAAGCGAATAGGGCTCACCTCCACTACTCCATCAGTTAGTTACAAGTCACCATGCCGCAATGTCAAATTGCCATTCAGCAATAAAGAAAAGTAAAACAAACAAAAATAAATAGACGTCAAGAGCACCTCCTGAATGCCTGTCAACCACTGCTATATTGTATTCCAATCCAGATCACTAAGGCCCGATTCACAACTATGCACTTTTTGCACTACAGTTCCTATAGAACACATCCTGTAGTGCAAATCTGCAGAATGCAAAAGGTGTGAATCAGGCCTAAAAAAGCACTAAAAAATGCTTCATGGTGGGAAGCTGCTGTAGATGGGACGCTTTCCAATGAAAATGGAGCTGGACACCTGGCCTTTAATGTTTTATTGGATAACAACTGGAACTCAAAAGACAGGAAATAGCATCCAAACCATGCAGTTCCACTAGGAAGAAAATTACATTATACATGCGTCAAACATATTCCACCCACCTAGTGACAGGACTACCAATTGCAGTATAATGTATGACTGGTTGTTCCAACTATGTCTGCATAAACAGCATGCCAACACTCCTAGAAAAAAAAACACATAGAAACCTACAATAGTAATGTGGAACTGCAACCTACTCCACTCCTATTGCATGCAGCCATTATGGTAGAAAGGATGAACCACTGCTCCAAAGTAATCCTCGAGGACTAAAGCTGTCTCCTATTGATGAGCCCCAGGTGCTGACCATTACACACACCATGAGCAAACAAGCAGGACAAAACTCTGGATACGAAAACACCAAAAACAACAGGGAGAAGGTGCGCCAGACTAAGTGCAGTATAAACGATAAAGTATTTATTAAAATAAAAAACATACGGCCAAATGGCTACTCACAAAAGGTCAGAGTGATTTAGGCATGTAAATTAAATAGGGATGTATCCATGTCTCAATCCGGTCCACGGGGTTTGCAGAGCTGATGGAGTATAAAAGCAGACAGGGGGGACGACAATAGGCTTGCCTCTGTGTTCCAAAAGCTGATTTGGAGCAGCACCTCTGTATTTCTAATAGTTTTCATCAGTTTCCAGCTTTGTTAAGCGTCCGGATGGTCGGATGGCCGGAACCGGAAGTGCGTTCCAGCGTGGAACGCAAGCTCTGGGATCCGGAAGTGACGCGTGGGCCAATCAGAAGACGCGTTTCACAACTTCAGTTGTTTCCTCAGTTCCTCAGAGAACCCCGTGGACCGGATTGAGACATGGATACATCCCTATTTAATTTACATGCCTAAATCACTCTGACCTTTGTGAGTAGCCATTTGGCTTTATGTTTTTTATTTTAATAAATACTTTATCGTTTATACTGCACTTAGTCTGGCGCACCTTCTCCCTGTTTTTTGTGTTTTCGAATTCTTTAGAATTCTTTTGAAAATAACAGATATAGGAAACAAATCCGAATATAGGACATTAAATTCTCGAAAACAAATGATTCTAACATAAATATGACAAAACAAAAATTATTAACAAATTAATCCAAAATGAAACAAAACAATTTTTTTTTCATCCTGCACATCTCTATAAAATTACCCAACATAATATAACTGATGCACCTTAGGGTAATGGGGAAAAATGTATAGGCCGTATTGATGTTATTGTGGTAATTAATCAGATATATAAAACAAACGAATGTAACAAAATAGGGGATATATTGCCTGCCCCACTCTTTTAAACTGAGAAATCAGAGCAGATCTTGTTCCTAACAAAAAGTAGGCCCTTGTTAATTAGGAGCAATCGAATCAGTTTTCTATACACAGTCTGCCCTAGACACAGCATAGAGAAAAAGGAAAGTTGGAGCAGTTTGTGCTGCCTCCTGCTCAGATAAAAAAACGAGAGGAAGAAAAAATTCTGCATGTGATTATAGGCAGGTTCTGTCCATGTGCATTCACTGCATGGTCAGAGCTAGGCATTTGAGCCATCTGACAGGTTACCAGCAGACCGTTCACATTTGCTGATGATCTGCGGCAGTTTTCTATACTGGAAACTGCTGTGATCCCTTTGTGCTTAGTGCTGAACCCACACCAGTTTTTGCTATGCTCTGAAATAGAAACAGGTTTGGGTGGTGCAGATAGAAATGGAACAGATCTATCTGTTTTGTTCATATTGTGCATGCCATTGCCAGTTTACTGCTCCATCATAACGGCACAGAAAGCTTTGTAACTTCCCCCTATGTTTTAATAATATATCTATTTTTTTTTATTTTTTTTGTTGCAGGTACATTGCCTTACAAAAAGTATTCACCCCCTTGGCTTTTTACCTATTTTTTACCTTAAAATAGTAAGTAAAATTTAAAATTAGAAAAAATATATTCATAAAACTATTTTTCAGAAATAAAAAAAAATTATAATTGGCATGCATTCACCCCCTTTGTTATGAAGCCGATGAAAAGCTCTGGTGCAACCAATAACCTTCAGTTGTCACATAATTAGTGAAATGATGTCCACCTGTGTGCAATCTAAGTGTCCCCTGATCTGTTATAACATACACACACACACACCTTTCTGAAAGGCCCCAGAGGCTGCAACACCTAAGCAAGAGGCACCACTAACCAAACACTGCCATGAAGACCAAGGAACTCTCCAAACAAGTAAGGGACAATGTTGTTGAGAAGTACAAGTCAGGGTTAGGTTATAAAAAAAAAATATCCAAATCTTTGATGATCCCTAGGAGCACCATCAAATCTATCATAACCAAATGGAAAGAACATGGCACAACAGAGAACCTACCAAGAGACGGTCACACAACAAAACCCATGGACCGGGCAAGGAGGGCATTAATCAGAGAGGCAGCAGAGAGACCTAAGGTAACCCTGGAGGAGCTGCAGAGTTCCACAACAGAGACTGGAGTATCTGTACATAGGAGGTCTGGTAGAAGATAAAAGTGGTCTCTGTGGCGGATTCACCGTGAGATCACTTTTATCTATGGCGGGAGAGGGCCCCCCTCCCGCCGCGATCTGGTGTCCTCCGCCACTTACCGGAGCCATCGGCAGCAGCGGAGGCGATTGCGTCTGTCCCCTGGGCTGACATGGAGATGAGTGAGGGGGAAGATGGCCCACCCGTCTCCATGACACTGCAGGATGGAAGCGACGTCATAACTTCACTTCCGCCCATAGCTCTTAAAGGGGCAATTTATTTTTTTAAATGTCAATTTATTTTTTATTGCATTTTAGTGTAAATATTAGATTTGAAGTCTTTTTGACCCCAGATCTCATATTTAAGGGGTCTTGTCATGCTTTTCTTTCTATTACGGGATTAAGGGATGTTTAAATTCCTTGTAATAGGAATAAAAGTGACAGATTTTATTTTTACACAGTTTAAAAAAAAAAAAAAACAACAAAGTAAAATAAATTTAAATTTTTTTTTTTTAAACATGCCCCGTCCCGCCAAGCTCACGTGCAGAAGCGAATGCATACGTGAGTAGCGCCCGCATATAAAAACGGTAGAGTGAGAGCAATAATTCTAGCCCTAGACTTCCTCTGTAATGCAAAACATGCAACTGGTAGAATTTTTTAAATGCAGCCTATGGAGATTTTTAAGGGTAAAAGTTTGTCGCCATTCCACGAGCGGGCGCAATTTTCAAGTGTGGCATGTTGGGTATCAATTTACTCAGCATAACATTATCTTTCACAATATGGCCATTACTGTTGTCTTATTTTTTTTTATTCAAATAATATATTTAAAAAAAAAAAAAAATGTGCGCTCGTAAGACCGCTGTGCAAATTCAGAAAGTATGCAAATGACCGCCATTTTATTCTCTAGGATGTTAGAAAAAGAAATTGTATAATGTTTGGGGGTTCATTAATTTTGTAGCAAAAATACAGTTTTTAACTTGTAAACAACAAATCCAAGAGGCCCGGTCTTAAAGCAGTTAAAAAAAATATAAAAATTATTGAGCTCATTTATGCATAAGCATTTGTTCTAAAAAAATAAAAACCCCTCCCCTAGGTAATTTTTTCATTTTTTATTTTCATCTTTGTGCAGTTTTGCAATTGAGATATATTATATTATATATATATATATATAATCTCTCAATTGCAAAACTGCACAAAGATGAAAATAAAAATTACCTAGGGGAGGGGTTTTTATTTCTTTAGAACAAATGCTTATGCACAAATGAGCGCAATAAAAAAAATTTGCAAAATAGCACAAAAAGCACAAGCTTTTCCAACCCTTTAGGCAGAGAAATAAAAGCAGCTTTTTTTTATTTTTAGATGCAGTGTGCATGAGCCCTTACTGACCAGGAACAGGCTGGGGAAGGGAAAAAGACTTGTAAGCGTTACTGAACTACAGCAGAATAAAATCAAGCAGGGCTGTGTAAATATCAGGATCGGATGGACACAAATACAAATTCTTTGGCAGGCAAAAGATCTTTCAGCTGTGTATTTAGCCGTTTGCCTGGAGATCAGCCTAAATAATTGTCAAGGCGTGTGTTGCCGTGTGGTGTGTAAAGCCTGCCATTCATTTTTGCACCCTTTATTCCTGCACAGCACATTACAGCCAACCCTTCAGAGTGTTTACACATGGGCAAATGACAGGGTTGCTTTAAAACCAATCAAATGCCCTGAACACACGGTCAAAATTTCCGATGGAAAATGTGCGATCGGATCGGGTTGTCAGAAAATCCGTTCGTATGTGGGCTCCATCAGACTTTTTCTGTCGGAATTTCCGACACACAAAAGTTTGAAAGCAGGATCTAAAATTTTCCGGCAGCAAAGTCCGATCGTTTAAATTCCTATCGTGTGTAGACAATTCCGACGGACAAAGTGCCACGCATGCTCAGAGTAAATTAAGAGACCACAGCTATTGGCTACTGGCCCGTTCATAGTCCCGACGTACGTGGTTTACGCCACCTCGTTCAAAACTATTGGATTTTCCCGACAACTTTATCCAACCGTGTGCAAGACAAGTTTGGCACAAAATCCGTCTGGAAAAATCAGATGGATTTTGTTGTCGGAATGTCCGACCGTGTGTACAAGGCAAAAGACATTTAGTGGTGGCCGAACATTTGCAAACAATCATATAACTAAAAAAAGTCTTCTACTGCTGTAGTCCATTATTAAAAATAACGAGAAAAAAAATACTTTGGCTTTAGTTTACTGTCTTGATATACCCTTCATTAGCACCAAAAGAAATAGGACACAATGTTTCTGAAAGCATAAAATTGCTGTAAAACTCTGCTTATAATAACTTGTAGTGTTTTGCTGGGGGGGATGAATTTAATGAAAGAAGGTAATGGAATATACATAGGTAACTGACAGTCGTAGACTCACGTCTTATTACAGGGAAGGTCCTCTAGATCTTATCGCACTTGTCAGTGAAATGATGGCTGCTGAACAAAGCGTTCCAATTCAGATGAATTGATATCGTAGGTCAAGGGTCTCCAAACTTTCTAAACAAAGAGACACTTTGCCGTTCTTCAGATTTTAGGGGTACGGAATGTGGATAATGGAAGAAAAAAAATGCCCCAGTGTCAGTGTGGGAGTAAGCAATGTTTTTGGCTTGGTGGTCAGTGGGAGTAAATTACATAGCACCTTTGGTCATTAGGAGGAGGAATAGTGCCCTATTGTTGGTGTCAGTGGAAGGAATAGTGCCCCAACTCTGGTGTCAATGGGAGGAATTCTCCATCGCTGTTCTCAGTGGGAGGAATAGTACTCCATCGCTGTTCTCAGTGGGAGGAATAGTACTCCATCGCTGTTCTCAGTGGGAGGAATAGTGCCCCATTGTTCTCAGTGGGAGGAATAGTGCCCCATTGTTCTCAGTGGGAGGAATAGTGCCCCATTGTTCTCAGTGGGAGGAATAGTGCCCCATTGTTCTCAGTGGGAGGAATAGTGCCCCATTGTTCTCAGTGGGAGGAATAGTGCCCCATTGTTTGTGTCAGTGGAAGAAATGGTTTTCCAAGGGCTAAATAAATTCAAGCAAAGCGCACAGTTTGGAGACCACTGTTATAGGTGAACAATGAAGCAAAGGTGAAAAACAGAAGATCGTAGATATTTTTTCCTATAGGAACTACAAGGAGTGATTGTAGTGGAAGTGAAAGGGACTGTTACACTTTGTGTTAGAAACTGTTAAAGACTGTTGCCATAGGAGACAGCATTCCTGCACATGCAGATGTGGCGTCTTCCTGGATGCCTTTCCCTGCATGGCCGTCCTCCTGTTGAAGTCCTCAGAGTCAACCAATTAATCTTGCAACTACCTAAGGGTGTCCTGGCCCTAACCCTCTCTCCCGAAGTTCTGTTAAGAGAAATAAAATCTCTTTTGCATTCAAGAAGAAGTGTCTGGCGCCCAATAAATTTACCTTGCATTACACCCACTATGCCCTACAACCCACCATATACAGAAGGATGTTGGCTATCTCTAGCCCTGAAGGTTCTCATTAGACTGAAGAATGCCTGGGACCTTGCTACATTTAGATTTGAAGGGTTAACACGCCTGTGAGTTAGAAAGATTCCTATCCCAGAGAGAACACAGGAATTAAAAGGAAATGGCTTCCATGGGAAAGGATTTCCCTTCTTAGACAGGTGTCAGTAGAACAGGTTTAAGCATCGTCACCGCCTGTTCTGGTGACAACTGTATAATTTGGGATTTCCTATCCCTTTTTTTTACGCAGGCAAATATGTCAATAAAGTAGATCTCCCCAGTGGGAATAAAGACAACACAAATAAATAATAAAACTTGACAGGGGTTCTATCCCTTCCATAATCTAAAACTTAAATAAAGCTGTGGATAGAAGATACACTATATTACCAAAAATATTGGGACACCTGCCTTTACACACACACACACACACACACACACATTAACTTTTGATGGCATCCCAGGCTTAAGCTTCGTACACATGATGGGATTTTCCACAGACAAAGCGCACACAATTGTCAGCCAGCAAACACGAACGTAGTGACGTACTACAAAGAATTTCAGCTCTTGAGTGCCACCCTTTGGGCACCTTCTGCTAATGTCATGTTTGGTGAGCATTGATTCCGAGCATGCGTGTTTGGACTTTTGAGTGACGGACTTGTGTACACGATAGGAAAAGCTGACAACAGACCATTGTCCGCCGAAAATTGACTAGCCTGCCACCCAACATTTTTTGGTGGAAAGTTGGCCAACAATTCTCTGATGGAGCGTACGAATGGTCGGATTTTAGGCAAACAGTCTGTCATCGCACAATTCTCTGCTAAAAATCCAATCGTGTGTGCGAAAGACTGGGATGCCATTAAAGTTCATGTACGTGCAAAGGGAGGCGTCCCAATACCTTTGGTAATATAGTGTATTTGTATATTAGGTGGGGTTAATCTCTACCTCAAATAAACCAACATTTCCCCCCAGCTCACACTAGGAATATGGGGGCTGACCAGCTTCTAGTCTGTCTCTGGCTTCAGTACTTCTTTAGTCAGTGACCTGGAAATAGAGGAGAAGGCCAGAGTAGGCACCCATTAATACCTTGACAGCCTGGTGCATTGCATTATCACACTTTTACATTTAGCTCCCAACTGTCCCTCCTCCCCCCTCATTTGTCCCTCATTTGGGTCTGATCTATATAGATGTATTTAAAATGTACTTTTTATCTTTCAAAAAGTGTTTTCCAGTGCTAGACTTTTTATCCGATTTCTAAAATTACTGCATTTGTAAATTCCAAAAGCCAATATAAAGGAATAATAGTGTTAAAAAAAAGCACTTGTGGGTTTAACCAATCTTGTTTTTTTTGTACAATTCTCCTTTAAGGGGGCGTGGCAAGGGGTGTGTCCTATGCCTGCATACTTTTGCTGGTGGGTGTCCCTCATTCCCATTTCAAAAGTTGGGAGGTATGCTTTTATTATGTGGTAATGTGCATCAAGGCAACCTATTTAGTTTCAATTTTTTATTGAAGTTTAGCACAGGTTGTCGGTTCGGTTGTCGGACTGTCCGCCAACAAATGTTGGCTAGCAGGTTCTCAAATTTTCTGCCAACAAATGTTTGTTGATGGACTTTCCGATCGTGTGTACACAAATCTGCCGAACAAAAGTCCATGCATGCTCGGAATCAAGTATGAGCCGGAAGCGCTTGGCCTTGTAAAACTAGCATTCGTAATGGAGATATCACATACAAACATCGTGATGTACAAGATGTAATTGTTGGGCATTTGTGTGACCATGTGTATGCAAGACAAGTTGGAGCCAACATCCTTCAAACAAAAATCCACGGTTTTGTTGTCAGAAAGTCCGATCGTGTGTACGGGGCATTGGTTTCACAGCTTAACCCTCGAAAGAGAGTTCCTTGGCATTGTAAAGGATAAGGGAAAGGAGAAAAAAAAAAAAGGAAGAAGGAGTAATAGTATGGGATTCTAATCCTCGAAAGAAGGAGAGAACTAGGAGGAACATGTAGAAATATTAGGAGAAGTGTCCGCATAGCACCTGTAGTCTCGGAGAAAGGTATATGACACCCGGTATTCCCACGTCCATTCAAACAGAGCACTTCGGTCGTTGATAATACTAGCTATTTTCTCATGTATCAAAATCCATATTTTTTGTTTAAGATGTCTAAAAAGATACTAAGTGTGTCTTCCATGCTCCTGCTATAGTGATTTTTGCCACCAGTAATATAAAGTAAATCAGACTTTTCAGCGGACGCAAGGCAACCTATTTACACAAATGTGCTGGCGGTGCACCCAAACATCAAAGAAAAACAGATGTGCACTACATTTTACAATGCAACGCATCATAACATACAAAACAGTGCTTCACTTTGCTTGGCGGTATTTGTTTCAATAGAAAATACACAGAGTGCTTTACCGGCTGTGGTAGGGGACAGTATTGGGTGCGATTCAGAGAATCGCGTAGCTCCCTTTTTGGTTTTGCTTTGTACAAGCTTTATTTGAAATGTACAAAATGTACTATTTATGGTGCTGTATAGCAGCACGATGCGCTGCACAGCAGTACAGTGCCATGCAATAAAATGCAGAATGTCTGCGTTTTAATCACAGTATGCTGCCACACAGCCCTAGGCTCCCATTCACACTGTAATGTAAACCTAAGAAACAATTGTTTCCTGTGTGTCCTTGCAGTGACACAGTGGCAGCCCATGCACTGTGGGTGCATGGGTGCCGCCCCCCCATCCATGTGCCCGGACCCTTTCAGGATGCATGGATTCTTATGGCAGGGTGGTAGTTTTTGAAGCACCTGATTAGAGTCAGAGACTCTAATAGGCTTAAAAACCCACCCAATAGCCTAAACCCACCCAATTGTGTGCTGATTGCGAATTAATTTTTGCTATTTCCACACTAACCTTCCTCTCTGCTAATCAGGAGGCAGAGCGTCAGATCTGCTTCCTAATTGGTCAAAGTGCCGGGCAACCCTATTGGATGCCTGGCGCTTATGGGGGATGTATAAGGCAGGTAGCAGTATACGTAGAATAGTAGGGGGGCAGTACTCAACAGCGGTGATGGAGCCCTGGATGATGGTCCTAGTCCCCGGGAGGAGAGCCCAGGGGGGGGGAGGAAGAGGAGGACGGTTGGCAAGACACAGGCTGTCTGTGCTCCGGAGACAGGTGGGCAGTGGGCAGTGGAGGAGGAGGAGGACCGGGCTTAGCAGAGACCATTCGGAGGAGCGGACTCTTCCTCCTGGGCACCAGCCTGCTGCTCGTCCTCATCTGGCTGGCCATAGGAGAGGCCCCCGGTATAGGTACGGGGTGGGGGGGAAGGGGAAATCACATACCATCAGCCTGCTACCGCCTGTCCCTCACCCCAGCCTAGGTTGGTGGCAAGTAGGTGCATATACTGGGCACAAGTGGCTGCGTTTGAGTATTTTTAAGTTCATTTGTGCCCCCCCAAAAATTTTGAACACCAACTGCCACTGCAGTGACAGAAATTTTACAATGCAGTAAAACATCTATCACTGCTCACTGTGTGAATTAGCCTTAGGCTGAGTTCACCTGCGGAGCAGTGCAGAAAACCACAGTAGTGTTGCAGTTTTCCACACCGTTCTGCTCTGCAGGTGACAGCTACAGGGAAGTGTGAATGGGGCATATAGAAAACCATTGCTTTCTCTGTGCTCTTGTAGAGAGATGCATTTGTTTTCCTACAGGAAAAAGCAGCTCTCTGATATCGTGCGAACAGGCCATTAAAGATGAAAGGCAGCCCAGTGACACATGTATTGGTTAAAACACAATGCAACTGTGTGAATAGGCCTTAAAGTCAGAACTCCTGAGTGCATCAGAAAGTATTGAAGCCATGGGATCAGCATTACAGTCAGATAACTAACATTTTCAAAGTGAAAAAATAGAAATGTCTGCCTCTACATTCCATTATTAATTGTGACATAAAATGGCAGACCACAGACAAAAAAAAACAAAAAAAAAACAAACACTCACTAGTTTGGAGAAATAGACTATATTGAAATAGTAGGTGCACCAGCTGCTGAAATAATGAGAGCCGGTCAGCTGTCATCAACCTAGAACAGGGGTCTCCAAACTGCGGCCCGTGGGCCAAATGTGGCCCTTTGCTTGCTTTTATCTGGCCCTTATTCTTTCCGCTGACACCAACAATAGGGTGCTATTCCTCTCAATGACACCAGAGATGGGGGAAACCAATTCTCACATTGATACCAGTTATAGGGCAATATTCCTCCTACTGACACCAATGATGCAATTTTTTTTTTTTTACTCCTACTTAACACCAAGCCTATGGCGTTCTTTACTCCCACTGGACAGTCTGCCCCCACCCCCCCCCCCCTCTAAAGTTTGAAGGGCAGTTTACTGGCCCTTTGTTTGATAAGTTGGTAGATCCCTGATTTAGGGATAATGCCTATTTGTTTTGCTGATGCCCATTACCTAGTTAGATCAATCCATCAGAGCTTCTGTACCTCGGGAGGAGCCGATGGGTTTTGTTAGAAAGCAAAAGCAGCTCGGCCTATTTTTCTCCCTCAGTACCCATCAGATCCTCCCTGTGTGTCTTCACAAATGAAACATCCTGCTCTATACATGCTGTTTTCGTTATGGACCTCTATAGCTCCCAACTTTCTGAGATGGGAAGGAGGGAAACCTATTCGCAAAAGTATGTAGGCATAGGACACACCCCCTGCCATGCTCCTGTTAAAGGAGAATTGGCTTTTTTTACAACTATTAAACCTTTATATTGGCTTTTGGAAATTAGATCTAGAAATTGGATGAAAGGTTTAGCACTGGAAAACTCTTTTTGAAAGATTAGTGCATTTTATATACATGTATATAGATGATGAATGAGGAGGAAAAAGGGACAGAAGGACTCTGGCCTGAATGAGGGACAGCCACTCAAATTAGAGACAGTTAGGCGCTACGGACCTCTGAACACAGTGCAGATGACACCATATTATACAGGGAACCTATAAGTCCTGAGGTGCAAAGCCCTGCACAAAAAAAAAAAAAAAAAAAAAAAAAAAAAAAAAAGAAATTAGAGGCATTTACACCATGTTTCTTGGGCTGTGTCGACCCAAGGTAATAACAAACCCAAATTCCTTATTTCCAATAGCCCAGTTCACACTAATGCTTTGCGTTGGTGTGCGCTGTGTGAAAATAGAACATGCTACATGTAAATGCAGCACTACAAACTGCAACACGGAACAACACATTGCAACCTGCATTAAGGGAATAAACTAGCCCATTGAAGGAAAAAGTGTTTATAAGGTGCATCACTGTCTGCTAAACACAACCAAAGTGATGTTTAGGCATGTGTCAGGAGGGTGGGAACGGGCAACACCGAGAAAATTTGTGACCAATATTATCATACTCTTTGGTCTAACCAGCTATACATCATGGTGGACACCAACATACCAAGGACTCTAGTCAATATGATGGCTTTTCTGTTTTGTGACATGCGGCATGACTATTGTTATACATCATTGTCGAAATATGTAATTGGTGTCCATCTGTTGGTGCGTATTTTACGCAGCAATAAGCTACTAAAACCAAAATGAATGTTGGGATAGCTGGAAGTCTAACATATGCAACTGTATGTCATCATATAAACCAATACAGAGAGTGCTCTGGAAAATGGACAGCAAGGTCATCTGATTTTGTATAACGTTGCATTGTGCATCACCCAGAGGACGTCTGGGATTATCTAGGGGCAGTCAAATATAACTTGTACCAGGCTTACAAGTCTACTTGAGGCCTGGGCTGTTCCTTTTTTTTTGTCATTTGTTAATATGTAACAATGCCATCCAGGTCAGCCACTATTACAGAAAGGCGAGTAGCATATTTGCAACCTGAAATATGTGCAGGATGTGGCTTGTCATTTGAATTGTATCTAAAAAGCTACTGGTGCTAAATCAAAATCAGACCCTAACATGGATTTTAATCTTAAAATCACAAAAGCAGAATATTGAAGCTTCTCAGTCCTTAGATGTGGAGGCTGTAGTAGTTTATATTTTTCTATGCCCCCCCCCCCCCCCTTTATTTTTACTTGGTAATCCTGCAAAGAACATACTTTCTGCACCTGGGTAGCTACACTCTCTCCTCCAATGTATCGACAAAGGGATTTTTGGTTATCATCCATGCTGGACTTCAAACGTATTTGCCTTTGTTCAACTTTATTATATTACATGGTAGATTGATGGGATTAGTAGTTTACATAAGATAAAATTGTTTTTGCTATCTTTTCACAGCTCACATGAAGTGACAATGACAACACATTTCTGACAAGATCAGCTGGTGTTTTTAGTACTTGCTAGAAATGTGGAAAAAAAAGTAAAAGAAAACAAACAAATGCAACTGCCATACCACAAGTAGGTTAAAATACACTGAGCGCTTCCGTTAGGTCAGGGCTGAACATATGCCCCATCCTAGCAACTATCAAATGTGAGCAAATGGACTAAACAATATTCTTCAAAATTGTACAGTGCATTTTATCCTACAAGGGCCTCTTGACTGCCTAGTCCATTTTATTGAAAAGGTGAACTTAGCCTTTACATTTTAGTTTTTTGGGTTTAGATATTGAAAGGCCTTTGCAATAACATTTTTAATGGGGTATGATTACTCCATCCATATGCCTAAAAAGGTATCTATAAACCATACAATGGTAGTCACTTCAAACTATTTCAAATACATTTTATACAGATTGGGTCAAGATCCTATGCCATTTGTTAGTTCCCAACACTGTGGATGGAGGGCGGATAAGTGGTCAATCAGAAAAAAACTTCTTTCCTGGTTACTATCTCTCCTGGGCCTAGCTCTGACCTCTTCCTTTCTGCCTCTCCCTGTTCCATGGTATAAATTTGTATACTTAACTAAGTCAACCTTACAAGTCTATGGGGTGCTCTGAAGGGAACTCTGCCCTAAGGCTCCATTCACACCAATTTGTTTTTTCATATTTTTTTTTTTTGAGGAAATGCAGGACATTTTTATTTTAACAGATTCCTATGGAACAAGGTAACATCAATGCATTTTTGTTCCTCTGCGTTTTTGGAAAGGGTCATGGGCTTTTTTTAAAGCAAAAAACACATTTTGCATTTTTGGTTCAATAGACTTCAGTGGAGCAGCTGCAGAAAAGCATGCACGATTTGCATTTTTAATCTTCCTTACAACAAATTTGACAAAAAAAGCACTGCAGAAATGCACAAAAGTAAAATTTCATAGGTGTGAATGGAGCCCAAGGATGGAAGGACTGGGCCAGACTGAGCAGAATAACCTGTGCTATGTATAAAGAATTTAACTCACAGTATACCAAAAGTAAATAAATAAATAAATAAAATAAATAGAAGAAAATTCCCAGTTTTTAGATGTTTGAGGAAAAGGTGTCATTGGCTGACTACAAGATTTCTCAACTAGCTCAGTATGATCTGTCCCAATAGCTGGGCTTTGGACTACCCAGTCCAGTTCTTATTAACATGGACATAACAATGGAGAAGACCTGCTCCTAAACCTTTGAGCTTTTCCCAGTGTTCCAATCTAGCGCAACTTATAAGATGATATTTGCCTGCTCAGTACAGACAGGATTAATTATGGTAAACACAGTTTCCCCAGCACCCCCTCATAACACACAGGACTAAGGCCTGCCATACACAGTTCGAATTTCAGCCAGGTTCATCAGGACCGGCCAAGATTCAAACCCTTATTGGGCAAGCTGAATGTATCAAGGTGAGCAATCGATTAACTTGGGTATAACCAGCTTGTTGGATTCTCTTACGATTATTGCTAGTGGCTTCCCCCGCCCAGAGCAGACAGTTGTTCGGCAGGGGGGGTTCCCTGTCAGCACTGTCTATGTTGATGGGGCAATCATGCAAATGTCTTTTGTTGCAGGAAAGAAACTTGCACCATGTATGGCCTGCCTAAAGCTGGTCACAGACTGATGTAAATCCTGGCTGAACTGGCAGAATTTTAAACAGTGCATGGCTACCTCTGCTTGACAGAAATGTATAATTTGATCAACTTCAGTTGAAGAGGCATGTTGGAACCTGCTGCAGCCACGGATTGGTGTATTTTGACAATGACCAGTGTCGCTGTCAGCATACAATATCCTTGTTCAGCCCACTGGTTGATGAAAAACTATGGCCAGTTTAAAGCGCAACTTCACCCAAAAAGGGAAGTTCCACTTGTTTGCATACTCCACCTCTCCACTGTCACATCTGGCACTTTTTCGGTGGGGGGGGGGAAAGCAGGTACACCACAGTGATCTGAGCAGAAGTTCAAACCCCCCTCCTTACCCCTGCAGTCTTCTGGGACAGAGCACAGGTCCCAGAAGACTGAAGGACCATTCACAAAGCACAGCATGGTTCACACATGTGCAGTAGGAAACCGGCTGTGAAGCTGAGAGGCTTCACTGCTGGTTTCCCTTACCTATGATGCTGGTGCTTGGACTCAAAGCACCATGAATTCATATAAAAGAATTATAAAGTATGCTTTTTGGCTCAAGATTTGTGTTATTTCAAGAGAATGCTTGAAAACCTGGGTAGAAATGTATAAAGTGGGCCAGCCCAGTACATAAGCCACAGGTGGCTGGATGGGTGCAAATAATAGGCTACACTGGTGCAGGTAGACCAGATTCTGAGTTTAATTAATACAGCATAAACCTGCTTGGGTTGGGAGTTGCTAGTGGCTAGTGGAAGATGTCTACTCTCCTGGAGGTGAGTAGAGGACCCCTCAAATGGAACACAAGTCAGGTGGTGACATGGGTATATGTGTCAAACAGGCCCCAGGTGCACAATCAGTTAGGGGGAGACATAGTCAACAACCATGAGTATGTAAGGGGAGCTATGATTGGGCAGGTATTGGTGCCAAACAGCCCCCATCCAGCTTATTTGCAGATAGGACAGTCACCCACTATTGATGAGAAACCCTCTCCCATCTTGTGTCATTCTCCTGGCCTGAGGCCAGTTCACAGCATCGCTGGCCGGAGGCCATAATATTTTAGAATAAAGGAATGTATACACATAAATGTAATTTCCACACTTTACTGTACCTTTTTTCGTGACACATTGACACACTAACAATCTTCGGTGCGGAACGCCACATGCAGAGTTAGATATTCTATAGCAGTCGTTTCAGTGCAGAGTGCAGGCATACATCTTTAGGCCATTTTTACTTTATACCTCCAATCCTCTCCTTGGGAGCACCACAGAGTTGGCTACCAGATGGAACACTCATTCCCAAGCTTCACCACTACTCAGATCAGAAGAGTCTGTCCAGACCTCCAAGGCTTTCTGCACCCCACTGCAGGACTTGCAGAAGAATGTCAGGGGAGACCGGGTGACTACAGCACTTCCTCCCATGTTCTGTACCACCTTGCCTGGGACTTCAGCCCTGCAGAGGGCCCTATTGATCAGTGCTGCAGGACACTGCATAGCAGCTCTGGGGTATCTCAAGTAGAATACAAGATCTTGTGAAGGAGTAACTCCTGACCATATGATGGTTCAGTGTTGAAGTGAACCAGGGGGGTGGCATTGTGAGGTTTTGAACTTGCCATCTGTAAACATGGTGGACAGACAATGTAGTTTTGGGTGGTGCAAAGAAGGTGCCTCCTGTATAGATCTGTATTCCTGAGAGTCCATAGTAAACCAATGACTATGTGGGACAGCTAGGGAGTGTCCTACAGTCTGGCAGCGATAGCCAACCAACAGACAAACTGGTGCAGTACCAAGTTAAGAGGTAGAGATGTAGTCAAGCAGGAAAGTGGTTGAGGAAGAAGTCCAAATTAAAGGCTTAGTTCAGATTTCGGAAGCAAAGTATAAAAAGCAGTGTGATCAGTTACTCGGTGGAGTTACAGTGTTCCCTATACAGATGTTAAACAAGGGTCAAATTTGTAGGTTGACGACACAGCAAAAAGTACATGTGTCAACAATAGTACAAACCATGCAGATAAAGAACAAGGAGCATGTTTTTGGATTATGGAAGGAAAAGCACCCAAAGACACAAAACCTATACAAGTTCCATGGCCATAGTGTTTTAAAGGGCAAACAGATCCCAGATCTTAGTACGGCAAGATTGCTAGTCACCATGCTGCCAATTCAGTTGCAAAGAGATTTTATAGTTAATGTATAGCATGTTATTTCACAGCGATTTAACCTTTAATTAGGGATACGCTGAATTGTAGTTATTGGCACTGGTTATCTAATAAATTGTAGGATGTTTCTGTTACATCAGCTGCTTACTGGGCTCTGTCCAAGGATTCCTTTATAGGACATGTGCAATCCTGCTCTGGAACACAAGAGCTTTAGGTTTTATGACCAGCAAAGGAAAATAATTAACATGAATTAAACCAGTGGGAGTGGGAGTGAGGTGGGAAACAGAAGTCTATGACTTGAAGCCAGACTGCCATTAATGAAGGCTTGGCTAGGCAGATAAAGCCTGTGGTTTTTGCAAATGCAAGTTACAGGCATCAAGGCTTTGGGTGCTTTGATAACCAGTATTGGCAGTAGTGGGATACTGTCAAATGTATTCAAATTTCACTGTTAAAGGGTCAGTCCACTCAAAAGTGCTATTTCAGTTATAAGGGGAAAAATGGAGGGCTGAGTCAGGAACCAGCATCCTATATGCTTTGGATTCTCGAACAGCAAGTTCCCCCTGCCATAAGTTCTTACTCTGTTCTCGGATCTCCTGTTGTATCCTCTAGATAGAATATACAATACATTATAAATGCATCAAAGGAGAGTGGGGCCTCTTCTAATAATCATAGCAGGTGTGTAGACCTGGGAACAGAGACATCACCAATGGAGCCCCTGAGAGATGAAAGAAACTCACAAGTGCCAGTACCCGGACCCTGAAATCAAAAGGATCCGGCAATGAATGGCTTACTTGAAGTATAAATAAAGGCAAAATGTTTTTATTTTGGATAGAGTGGAGAGGGATTAGAATGCTTGTCAGTTTTTATTGCTGTATGTGCCCCCTTTAAGGAGATTCACCCTATTTGTCCTGTTTAACATTATCATTGAAAGTGAAAGTAAAAGAAAATCCAAAATTTTGGGTTGTCCCCAGAAAAGTAATGGAGGGGAAATTTTCCAATGGGGACACAAATTCTGATGACCTGGGGCCCCCAAGGCATTCCCTTAATTTACAGGAATATCCTAATTTCCTGTCTATGGGACAGGAAGTGAAGGAAAAATCTCTGCAATGGACCACTGATGGAGGGAAAAAAAAATAAAAAATCTGACAGGAGTTATAACCCTCCCTTGCTTGACCCAAAATAGAAATACAAGTTTTGCCTTTAATTGTACTTTAACCACTTTCAGACCGGACCAATTTGCTGGTCAAAGACCAGACCACTTTTTGCGATTCGGCACTGCGTCGCTTTAACTGACAATTGCGCGGTCGTGCGACGTGGCTCCCAAACAAAATTGACGTCCTTTTTTTCCCACAAATAGAGCTTTCTTTTGGTGGTATTTGATCACCCCTGCGGTTTTTATTTTTTGCGCTATAAACAAAAATAGAGCGACAATTTTGAAAAAAACGCATTATTTTTTACTTTTTGTTATAATAAATATCCCCCAAAAATATATAAAAAAACATTTTTTTCCCTCAATTTAGGCCGATACGTATTCTTCTACATTTTTTTTTTTTTTTTTTTAACCAAAAATATCGCAATAAGCGATTATTGATTGGTTTGCGCAAAAGTTATAGCGTTTACAAAATAGGGATAGTTTTATAGCATTTTTATTAATAATTTTTTATTATTTTTTTTTTTTACTAGTAATGGCGGCGATCTGCGATTTTTATTGTGACTGCGACATTGTCGGGGACTTATCGGACATTTTTGACACATTTTTGGGACCATTGTCATTTATACAGTAATCACTGCTATATAAATGCAGTGATTCCTGTGTAAATGACACTGGCAGTGAAAGGGTTAACCTGTGGGTGGCAGTGTACCTAGGGGTGTGTTACTAACTGTGGGGGGGTTGGGCTCTCATTTAGTGTACACTGATCTCTGCTCCAATCACATGGAGCAGAGATCAGCGTCACTAGTTGCTAGGCAGAATGGGAAAATGTTGTTTATACAGCATTTCCTCCATTCGGCCGCTCCGTGAGACGATCGCGGGGATGCCCGCGGCGATCGAGTCCGCGGGTCCCGCGACCGGACTCACGGGGGTCCCGACCAGCGCGGGAGCGCGCCACCGGCGGCGCGCTCCCGATGGCACGGCGGCAACGAATATTGGACGTACATGTACGCCAATATGCCTGCCCGTGCCATTCTGTCGTGCGCTGGTCGGGAAGTGGTTAAAGGGGTTGTAAAGTTAAACATTTTTTCACCTTAATGCATTCTATGCATTAAGGTGAAAAAATATCTGACCGTGCAGGCCCCCCAGCTCCCCCATTTTACTTACCAGACCCCTCGAAAGTCCCGCACTCGCCTTCAACATCCTCTTCGCCGCTCAGCTTGGCCGTTGATTGGCTAGAGTGGATTGAAAGCAGCGCAGCCATTGGCTTGCGCTGCTGTCAATCACAGCTAATGACGCAGCGCGCCGGGGGGGCGGGGCCGAGTAAAACAGTGAGCGGCTATTGCCGCCGGCTGTATCACTGGAGCATGCCTGCAAGTACTTCTTACCATGCAAGGGAGCTCGCATGAACGCAAGAAGTACTTGCGGGGTGGAAGCCGAGACAGCCGCTGAGGGACCCCAGAAGACCAGGTTCGGGGCCACTCTGTGCAAAATGAGCTGCACAGTGGAGGCAAGTATAACATGTTTGTTATTTAAAAAAAAAAAAAAAATATTCCCTTTACAACCCCCTTTAAGCCTGCCAGAGACAATGACAATCCTTGCAACTCAGACTTGCTAGTATTTGGCATGGCTATAACACCAGACCTTGGCAGGATTTAACAATTGTCATAACAATATAAAAAGGAAAACGCTGATATGGATACTACAGCTATTGAACTGCCTTAAATATTGCTAGATCTAGAGATATACTTTATCTTGAATTTTCCCCTTGAGACACCCTATTAGTTAGTGAGGCCATACATCACAGTAGTAAAGCCAGAAGGTAAACTTAGAATTAATAACACCATAATGTTTCAAAAACCTTGAACCTGTGTATAGTTTAAAAATATACATTTCCCCAGCGGGTACACAAACTACAATACAATAAAAAAAAAAAAAAAAAAAAAAAACCCCCGAAACAATATCTTACTATCTACAATATCTTTCTATTCTATTCAAAAGAAATAAACACCAAATTACATCATGAATGTCTATGGTTATGGCTACTGAGAATAAGTATAAAAAAAGATTCAATGACAATACCAGATTTTTTAGCTCAAAAATATTGCATCAATGTGCAAGAGAAAAAGAGCGCACCAAGTAGTTTAGGTTAACACATTTTCATAGCAAAATACCAAATAATGGCATGTGCAATATGGATAGGATAGAATCATAACTATGGAGGTTATTTACTAAAGGCAAATCCACTTGAAAGTTCACTGAAAATGCAGTTGCTGCAGATCTGAAGGGGACATGCAAGGAAAAAAAAAAAAAAAAAACAGTTTGCACATGATTGGATGATAAAATCAGCAGAGCTTCCCCCTCGTTTCAGATCTTCCCCTCAGATCTACAGTGACCGCACTTCCAAGTGCACTTGTAGTGTAAAGTGGATTTGCCTTTAGTAAATCAACTCCCTGTGTGACAGAGCCCCATATCAAAACATTAAATTCCGTTCCCTCTTGTGTGTCTAGCCTCCATTGCAAAGGCATTTTTCCATTGACACAGAACTCAAATTGCATTTATAGCTATTGTTTAGGGTTCCTAAATGATATATAAATCAATTAAATCTACATTTATTTCTGAAATGTTACTGCCAATATAAATCTCTAAGTAGCCACACAGCACTGGGCACTGTGTATTTCTGGGCCCCACCATAGTCATGTACAGGCGGTCCTCCAAGTTAAAAGGACAAGACTGTAGGTTTGTTCTTAATCTTAAAATCAAATTTATTTGTAAGTCAGAACTGTACATTTTTGAGTGTAACTCCAGCTAGGGTTGCCACCTTTTCTTCAAGTCAAACCCAAACACTTTATCGGCGCACAATTATTTTTTTATTTTTTTTTATAGTATAAACTATAGATATATTTTGCTATTAAATAACATTTATAATCATATGAAGTTAACAACAAGAGTCAACCTTTACATCAGAGTCCCCCTTTTACATCTGAACTCGCAGAGTTTCCTTACACTGTAAGGGAGAACTCTGGGGACTCTAACATAAGGGATGCTCTGGGAACCCTGATTTAAGGGGTAACACTGAGAAATCTGATGTAAGGAGAGGTCTCTGATGTACGGTGAGAACTCTGATGTAAGGGGTGCTCTGAGATCCCTGGTTTACCTTAGTGTACTCACTCAGAGGCAGGAAAGAGAAGGGGGAGACTTCAGACAGGGATGGATGGTGAGCTCACGCACCCCTTGGCAGTCAGCACCTCTCATCCAAATGTATCTGAGGCAGCTGGGCTTCAAATTTACAGCCCCCACTTTCCTTTTCTGAGGCACAGCACCGGGGATTGGAGTGTGGGCAGACAAAGAGGGGTAGGGGTGGGTGGGGGAAAGAGGTGCAGATTGAGCCCTCTCTCCTCTCCCGTCTGTGTGTGTTTATTTTGAGGTAGAGGGAATTGTTAGTGCAATGCTCTGGGCTGTGTGAAAGAGTTACAGATACTCTCAGCTTAGAAAACTGCAGCCAGCAACCCTGCTGGGAGGCCATAGTCCAGTTTAGATAATGTGTCAGGGTCTCAGACAGTCTGAAACCCGGACACGCGATTCCAAACCCGAACTGTCTGGGTGAATCCTGGACAGGTGGCAACACTAACTCCAGCATGTGCCATGGTGTGGGGTGTTTCTAGTGCTTCTGGGCATGAAGTCGTGTTATTTGGGGCTCTTGTGGCCATGCAGTACTGCAGTGTGGGATGTGTCCGGCACTGGGAGATGGCTGCTCGGCGTTATCCAGGACCAGCATGGAGCGCAAGCAGCCGGCAGCGACTTCACTCCGCCTCTGTTCGTAACTCGGGGACTGCCTGTAGTCTGCTATGAGTATAGTTGTACTGTTAAAAATATTCACAAATAGTCTTAAAAAAAGGGTCACTGCTAGTTTTAGGCAGTGAGCAACCTGAAAAACACTCCATCCCGAATGGGCCAGCATTGAGTTAGTGGCTGTGTCTTGACTTTGATGTGTGATGAAGGCCCTTTTGGAGAGGCTGATGTGCCTTTGAAGATATAGGGCAAAACAATTATCTCTGAAGGCTTCTGATTCAGTTATTCTTAATGCGAATGTACATAGACTATAGCAGTTTCTTTAACTGTCACATAGCAGTTCATTATCTCTCTTGCATTTTTTTTTTCTTACTCCTTAAAACCAGTTGCTATTGATATACTTACATATCCCATCCATATTGTAAGTTTTTTTAATTTTTATGGTATAAAAATGTAGTACTCTGCACAATCCACTGTGCTGTGTGTTTTCTGTTTCACAACCTGTTTAGAGCCAACTTGATGCAGCTGGTTGGAGCCTGCATTCATACCAAGGCTCCATTCATTCCAAGCTAGAAACCAATGACAGATAAGCATGGGTGATGTAAATGCACAAGGTTGTTCCCAAACGTAAATACCATAAAAAGGTTTTGAAATCCGTAGGTTACCACACCTTAATAAAAGTAAAGCCGCTTAATGACAGACTGAGTTTAGAAGCACAGTAGAATATTTTAGGCCTCCGACTTGTCAGGGCTGGAGTGCAAAACATGGATCTCAGCAAACTCATGAATGGTCTTCAAACAATCGCCAATCTAGTTCTTCGATATTGAAGGTTATCGCATTGTTTTCCTTTGATAGATGTGCAAATATAAAACTGTAGACACAGCAGATAAAAGCTTTACTCTTGTGTACAATGGAAGTAATCATCATACATTCAGTGAAGCGATCCCTGTAATCCAGGTGTAGCTGTGATGGTGTATGTCATTATCTCCTGGTGCGTGTTTGTACAGTCGTATGTAAATACGGCACTGCTATAGTTTTCCCATCATGCTTCAGAATCACTGTAAAGTTCTCACTGTGACTGCACCACTATAGTATTTTTGTGCTTTTTCAAAGAGGTTGTGTCACATTATAAAAATGTTTAACGTATAACTAAAAGGCAAACTTTTTTTTTATTTTTTTTATAGTTTTGCATAGAGGGGAGATGAATTAGAACCCTCCAGTTTTTGTTGCCGTTGGTTCATCGTCTCCATTTGTCCTGTTTACCATTATTAGTGAAAGTGAAAGTAAAAGAAAATCCCAAATTTTGGGTCGTCCCCAGAAAAGTAATAGTGGGGAAAACTTTGAATTGGGACACTAGTTTTGGTGACCTGTGGTGCCCAAGAGATTCCTTAAAATTTGCGGGGATTTCCTCTCACTTCCTGTTTTGGCTATGGGACAGGAAGTGAAGGTAAATCTTCCCAATGGGACCAAGATGGCAAAAATAAACCTAAATGAAAAAAAATTAAAAAAAATGTTTTGCCTATACAGGCGGTCCCCGGGTTACAAACAAGATAGGGTCTGTAGGTTTGTTCTTAAGTTGAATCTGTTTGTAAGTCGGAACAAGTCAAATTTTTTTTTTTTTTTTTTAAGTGTAGCTCCAGCCAAAAAAACTATTTTCAATGTTTGTTTTGCCATCTGTGCCCCTGTTCAGAAGATTTAATTTCACTTTCTGTCCCAGTG
Source organism: Lithobates pipiens (assembly GCF_037356315.1). Classification (NCBI taxonomy): domain Eukaryota; kingdom Metazoa; phylum Chordata; class Amphibia; order Anura; family Ranidae; genus Lithobates; species Lithobates pipiens. Next base: position 65,099,473 of record NW_027507685.1, on the reverse strand, counting down.
ACAATTGGATAGTGAAAATTTTGGGTTGTTGTGTAGCTCTTACAGGAGTGAATTTCCCTTCCTAGGGGTAGATTTCCTCTCACTTCCTGTTGTCTCCCTCTGTAAGTAGGGTGTTTGTAACTAGGGGACCACCTGTAGTTCTACTTTAAAGCGGTTCAGTACTCAAAACTGCAACTTTATGTTCTTCCAATCGCTTTGGAGCATAGATGCAGAAATGACCATTAAAAAAAATTATTATGCACTAATTACCTTTTAGCAGAAATTATTATATTGACTTCCGGGCTCTCCTCCCATGGGAGTAGGTGTGTTTATCAGCTTTCCCCGGCTTCGCAATGACCCCTGGGAACTTTGTTATATTCTTCCCAAGAATCCGTGGGGGGCGCCATCATGCCGAAATCTCGTGAGATTTCGTAAGGAAGATGCCGGTCACGTGACGAGGTTGTTTGTTTATGTTTTGTTGCCATCACAATGGGGCGGGAACTTCCAGCGACGCCGCCCGTTGTGATGGCAACCCGAAATTCTACGGCGCTGCTCACTGATATCACTGAGCATGCGCGGGATCGAGCGGTGAATGCTGGGAGCACATCCAGGAAATCAGTGCTTGTGGGCTTCAAATGCCCACAATAAAAATGGAAACCGCCGGGAGGAATTTTTATAAGTTTACCTCACGGACGAAATCGGCAAGCAACGGATCTAAAAGCTGCAAGAAGTGAGTGATAGCATAATACTTTAAACGTATAGCGATGTGACACAAAAAAAGAAAATAATAGGTCAGCGGAATCCCGCTTTAAGCCAAGGACATATCTGGAAAGAAGAAACTGAATACTTGAAGCTTCATTGAGGAATGCCGCTCTTTTAAATTCTGCTGTGACGCCGACACTTCCAGGGGTGTCAATCTCTGTGGTCCCTCAGAGTTCTCACTGGTTCCTCCTGCTTTGAGGAAGGTCAACAGTCCAAACCAGTGAGAACTGCTGAGGACCACTGGGGAAGGGAGAAGGGATTATCCTTGTTCATTGTAGACAATCAGTAGGATTATACTTTTAGTTAACGCCTAAAATCAAAAAGGGATACATATACTGATAATGCACAGTCACAGTTTCATCCAGTCCAGGCTGCCAATTTTTGATAGAAATGCAGCAGATATAAGCAAGTTTAGTTATAAAATAGCAGCAACCTTCTTGTTTTGCATAGCTGGACTAAGGCTGACCACTAAGGATGAGCTCAGGCGTGTTCGCATGCTCCACGGGCAAAGCCCACCAGGAAGTCGGCGCAACGCTGCGCTAATCACAGGCAGTGAGATGTTGCCCCGATGCGCGGCTGCAGAGATCGGGCAATGCCTCACTGCCTGTGATTAGCGCAATGCTGCGCTGACTGACTGGCAGGCTCTGCACGTGGAATTCATCCCTACTGACCACACATCATAAAATCTGACAAAATTACCTTCCTTTCACATCCAATATTATCATCCATGATTTTCTATAAAAGTAGTAAAGGAGAATCATTAGATACTTTCCACTTATTACAATGGAAGACCATGGAAAATTCCAGCTTGCCCAATTGGTAATCAGCTCTAATATGGGTCTTGCCAACAATCACAACAGCCTCCCAAAGAAAATATTCATTCATCATATATACAGGAGTAATAACAGTGATTAGGAAAATAAAAATGCCGAACCAAAATGATTGATTCCCCCAGAATGGCCACCCACGGTGTGCCCAATGGAGATTACCTGTTGCCCATATCAACTGTTTTTTTTTTTGTTTTTTGTTTTTTGTTTTTATTAATGGTGTTTATTATCATCATCATTTCCTAAAACAGGTGGATACATGAGAATTATCACTGATAGAAAAGGAGGACAATTATTATTCTGGTTGAATCTCTGTGAATGATAAAGTGCCATTTCATGTTTTGTACCTTAATATATGGCCAAATAACCACACTCCATGCTGGTTGAATCACTTGGAAAATTCCATCCATGTGTGGGAGGCCTACAAAAACACTTCTGTCATTGAAGGCCACTATGTAAATGTGACAATTGTGTCAGACATTCTGAAGTGTATACTATCTCTCTTCAATGCCAAAAAAAAAGACAATGGAGGTGTGTTGACAAGTCAAAGTTACAGGGCAATAAACTAAGCAACACAAATAGCGTTTCAACAAAAGAGAAAATATGACATCAGCAATTAAACTATTACATGTGATAATTAAATATGCATTGTCGGAATAACAGCAAATAAAATGGAATTCTGATTTCATATTCAGTGAAAAAACTAGTTGCGCTTTTTTAACAAATCGCAATGGATGAGAGTCATAAAATATTAATAATTCACAAAAAAGAGCAACTACTCCAACTTCTACCATACCTAAGCTATATGTGTCATATTTAAAAAAAATATACACACACACACACACACCCCAAGCTAAAATAGCTGATACAGTAGATAATCTGACACCTAATGAACAGAAAATCCCAGATATGCAAAACACCACCCAACTAAATAGTCTATGTTTAGAAAGATCTCAAGATAATACAGGAGATGTCATTAGCATGACAATAAATTGATGAGTGAATTTTATATGAAGGAACCAATTCCCGCAAGGCTAAATGCAATAAAACTGAAAAATGTCCAAAATGCAAAGACCCCTAGCAACGAATGGAACTTTGCAAAAAAAAAAAAAATATTGAGATGTGATAATGTCAAACTGGCTTAGCAGCGTTACTCAGGTTTGCTGAAAAGCCATTAAACCAACATTACTCAAGGTCTTACACCAGCCTTTCTCCACCTTATTAACTTTGGAGGAACCCTTGAAATATGAAATCAATTTCCAGGCTCAGGGAACCCCTCCTAATAAGTACTATATCTGCATAGTGCATAAAGCTGACCTACATTGATCAAAATTTGTCTCTGTCCCTGTTGGACCAGCCGAATTTGATCCATGTATGGCCAGCTTTGAATGGCTCCCTTCTGGATGGTCACGGAGCATAATGCTCCTTTCATTTGTGGTCATTGGAAAGAATTCCCCCTTACAAGATTTTATTGTCAGTGGTTACTCATCTGAGAGGCAGACATTGCTCACTGCTCAGGTAACCCCTGGCAACCTAGAGAGGAACCTTAGCTGAGAAAGCCTTTCTTAGGCTGGATTCACACCTATGCATTTTTTAGCGCTTTTTGCAGACTTGCACTACAGTCCATTTACCATGGTTTCCTATGGAACACGTTCTGTAGTGCAAATCTGCAAAAAGCACTAAAAATGCATAGGTGTGAATCCAGCCTTAAGCTGGCCATACACTTATCGAAATTCAGGTGGTTCAGTAGGGACTGGCTAAATTTCAATCAGCGTGTGGTCATTGCTGCTTTTCGACAGAAGTCGATCGCTGGCTGAAAAAAACAAAACCACAACAATCTATGGCCAATTTAACACAGAAGAAGACAATCCCATATCTTTCAGACAACTGCATATACTTGGGCAAAGACCAGATTATTTATAACTCAATGTGTTCCTCAATTGTCAGATTAGAACTCAAAATGTATTGTGAGATCTTCCAATATTTAATAGTTTTCTGAAACATGCATCCACAGGGCGGCGTAGAAAGAACAGAATCTACAATGTTGATCAATGACGGTGACAATAAAAGCAGCAGACTATCACTCCCTTTTATACGAAGCATCAGTCAGAAGTAAAAAGTAATGTAACAAACGGATGGGCAATTAATTATTGTTGCCATAATGCATGGGTACCTTCAGACTTAAAGGATTAGCTATAGAAATAAACACTCAATATACAGAGAAATATACCAACAAGGTAAAAAATAAATAAATTATATATATATATATATATATATATATATATATACACACAGAGACACACAATTTATGAAGGAGTTCCTACCTGTGCTTTGTGGGCTTGGAAGCTCTCTGTGTTAAAATTCAGACCTTGTTTTCCTAAGTACAGGTGTGTCTTTATTACCTGCCTCCAGAGCTGTCAGCAAAATGTGACTCAGTTCTACCTGTGCAAGTACTGACTGAAATCTTTGCTGGAAAAAAAAAAAGGAAGCCAAGCCCAGGTTTGAAGACTAGGCGGAGCAGAGTGTGCTGTGCCCTTTAGGGCACCAAACAGGTTTGTCTTCCAAATTCCTCTGTCCTCGTCTTTCTCTGTTTCTAAGTGGGCATTACTGCTACATTCCTCAAATTCTCACTAAAGGCGTCATCGCAAGCCTGGTATCCTGGAAACAAACATCCATCACTTTTTTTTGTTGTCAATATTCTTCCATAGTTAGGTCAAATTGATTTATCACTTGAATTGTTAATTTACCATCATCTATTGGTTTTTCCATTAACCCGTTCTACGGCTTTTAAGAGAAAAGCAGGCCTGATTTTTTTTGTTCAAAACTTGGCATTATGATCAGCCACTACTGAAGTGTTTTGACAAATCTTCTTGCAATGGGTGTAAGAATGTGTCGTAATTGATTCTATTCACACTAAGTCTGCGTTCACCGGGAATTCATTGTTTGCTGCATAAAGCTTCCGGTTACATAAAAACAACTAGAAACTATTTTTAGAAACTTAGTATAGTCAAAACCTTTTTTTGTTTGTTAGAGGTAAAAGGCTAGAACCCCTGTCAGGTTTTTATAGCTGTCTATGTTCCTGGCTGGGGAGGTTCATACTCTCTCCTTTGTCCTGGTAACCACTAAGGATGAGCTCAGGCGTGTTCGCATGGAACACATGCAGAGCCCGCCAGGAAGTCGGCACAGCGCTGCGCTAATCACAGGCAGTGAGACATTGCCCGATCTCTGCAGCCGCACATCGGGACAATGTCTCACTGCCTGTGATTAGCGCAGGCAGTTGTTTACTCAGCGTCACATCATCCTTTATATTTCACCAAAAAATTAGGTTATGCATTGTGTTTTTTTGCAAAAGTGTATTTTTTTTCCTGAAAAACCTCTGCGCAAATACCGTGTGACATAAAAAATGGCAAAACCCACCAATTTATTCTCTAGGGCCTCTGCTTTAAAAAAATATATATAATGTTTGGGAGTTTTAACTAATTGTCTTCAAGTGGTTAAAAGAAATGTATGTTTTTTTTTTTTTTTACGGATCATACTTACTTAGGGGGGTGCAGCATCGGTCCCCTGGCACCTCTAACACTGAGAACCGAGCAATCTAACACCGATGATCGCTCAGTTCTCACAGCTCCCCGAGCAGAGAATGGCATTTTTGTGCCTCTGCATTTTTGGAGAGGGTCAGGGATTTTTTTAAACGTAAAACGGTGCTTTTTTTTGATTCAATAGATTTCAATGGAGAAGCTGCAGAAAAGCATGCAGTGCGTTTTTACTGCAAAATTTGCCACGATTTGCGTTTCGCATGTTTTAATTTGCCCAATAACAAATCCCCCCCCCCCCCAAAAAGCAGCAAAATCGCAGTAAAAGAACATGGAAAGCACAGCAAAAAGCACTGCAGAAACATTTAAAAGCAACATGCATAGATGTCAATCGAGCCTTAGACCCCTTTCACACTGAGGTGGTTTTCAGGCGTTTTAGCGCTAGAAATAGCCTCTAAATAATGCCTGAAAACCCCCTCCCATTAATTTCAGAGTTACTTTTCACACTGGGGTGGTGCGCTTGCGAGACGTTAGGAAAAATCCTGCAAGCAGCATTTTTGGGTGGTTTGGGAGCGCTGTATAACCTCCTCTTCAGCCGCTAGCGGAGGTTAAAAGCACTGCTATAACAGGTGGCTCTTTAGCGCTAACGCGGCCGTGGCTCAGTGTGAAAGGGGTCTTAAAGTAAATTGCGCGTTAGGGGCCTATGAGAGAGCGGTTAGATGTCCAGTCATAAACTCAACTCTACTCTAAAGCCCCGTACACACAAAGTTTAGAAAATCATACAAAAATGACGCTTTTGATGCAATTGAACTATAATCTAATTGTTAGTACAGAGCTTTCATCTGAAATTTTCCAAAGGGACAAACATGAAAATTTTCTCAAGCGATACCAGATCGTATGATTTTCGTTTAACCACTTGACAACCAGCCGCCATCATTATATGGTGGCAGGTCAGCTCGTTCCTGCGAATTGCTGTAACTGTACTTTGGCTCCTATTAAGAGCTATAGCCGGCGCGTGTGCCTGCTGCATGGTTGGAAACCCGATGCGTGTGGCCGGCGGCCGTGATATCCGCAGGCCACCCACGATTGCGGGCACAAAAGCCAGAATGGGGATTCATGTATATAAAAACATAAATCCCTGTTCTGACAGGAGAGGAGAAACAGATCGTCTGTTCGTAGTAATTAGGAACAGTGATCTGTCTCATCCACTAGTCAGTCCCATCCTCCACAATTAGAAACACACATGAGGGAACACATTTAACCCCTTGATCACCCCCTAGTGTTACCTCTTCCCTGCCAGTGACATTTACACAGTAATCGGTGCATTTTTATAGTACTAACCGCTGTATAAGTGTCAATGGTCCCAAAAATGTGTCAATAGTGTCCGATCTGTCTTCCGCAATGTCGCAGTCCCGCCATTACTAGTGAAAAATAATAATAATAAAAATGCCATAAATCTACCCCCTATTTTGTAGACGCTATAACTTTTGCGCAAACCAATCAATATACGCTTTCTTTTTTTTTTTTTACCAAAAATATGTAGACGGATACATATCTGCCTAAACTGATGAAGACATTTATTTTTATTTTTTTAAATTGGGGATATTTATTATGGCAAAAAGTAAAAAATATATATATTGTAGTTAAATTGTCAGTTAAAGCGACGAAGTGCTGTATCACAAAAAATGGCCTGGTCATTAACCACTTCTGCCCCGGACCAATTTTCAGCCAAAGGACCAGAGGTCTTTTTACAATTTCGCACTGCACTGCTTTAACTGGTAATTGCACGGTCATGCAATGTTGTACCCAAATGAAATTTGCGCCCTTTTCTTCCCACAAATAGAGCTTTCTTTTGATGGTATTTGATTGCCTCTGCGATTTTTATTTTTTGCAATATAAATGGAAAAAGACCGAAAATTTTGAGAAAAAAATATATTTTCTACTTTTTGTTATAAGAAAAATCGAATAAACTCAATTTTAGTCATACATTTAGGGCAAAATTTATTCAGCCACATGTCTTTAGTAAAAAAAAAATGTCAATAAGCGTATATTTATTGGTTTGCGCAAAAGTTATAGCGTCTACAAACTAGAGTACATTTTCTGGAATTTACACAGCTTTTAATTTACGACTGCCTATCTCATTTCTTGAGGTGCTAAAATGGCAGGGCAGTACAACCCCCCCCCCCCCCCAAATGACCCCATTTTGGAAAGTAGACACCCCAAGGAAATTGCTGAGGGGCATGTTGAGCCCATTGAATTTTTTATTTTTTTTGTCCCAAGCGATTAAATAATGACACAAAAAAAAAAAAGTTTACAAAAAGTTGTCACTAAATGATATATTGCTCACATATGCCATAGTTATATGTGGAATTGCACCCCAAAATATATTCTGCTGCTTCTCCTGAGTACGGGGATACCACATATGTGGGACTTTTTGGGAGTCTAGCCACGTACGGCACCCCGAAAACCAATCACTGCCTTCAGGATTTCTAAGGGTGCAAATTTTTGATTTCACTCCTCACTACCTATCACAGTTTCGAAGGCCATAGAATGCCAAAATAACACAAAACCCCCCCAAATGACCCCATTTTGGAAAGCAGACACCCCAAGGAAATTGCTGAGGGGCATGTTGAGCCCATTAAATATTTTTTTTCTTTTGTCCCAAGTGATTGAATAATGACACAAAAAAAAAAAAAAGTTTACAAAAAGTTGTCACTAAATGATATATTGCTCACACATGCCATAGTTATATGTGGAATTGCACCCAAAATATATTCTGCTGCTTCTCCTGAGTACGAGGATACCACATATGTGGGACTTTTTGGGAGTCTAGCTGCGTACGGCACCCCGAAAACCAATCACTGCCTTCAGGGTTTCTAAGGGTGCAAATTTTTGATTTCACTCCTCACTACCTATCACAGTTTCGAAGGCCATAAAATGCCAAAATAGCACAAAACCCCCCCAAATGACCCCATTTTGGAAAGTAGACACCCCAAGCTATTTACTGAGAGGCATGTTGAGTCCATGAAATATTTTATATTTTGCCACAAGTTGCAGGAATATTAAATTTTTTTTTTTTTGCACAAAGTTGTCACTAAATGATATATTGCTCACACATGCTATGGGCATAAGTCAAATTACACCCCAAAATAAATTCTGCTGCTTCTCCCGAGTATGGGGATACCACCTGTGGGGGACTTTTTGGGAGCCTAGCCACGTACAGGACCCCAAAAACCAAGCACTGCCTTCCAGGTTTAAATATAAAACGCTACCAAAAAAAACTGTTAGCGATCGCAGGGATCAGGCCTGACTCTGCGATCGCTGCAGTTATGTGTTTAGTGTTTTGTAAGTGACAGTGATCAATCGATACTGCACTTGGGTGGGCTGGGCGGAGGGGCACAACGCAGGTGCTAGCAGGTATCTGGGCTGATCCTACTAACAATGCGTTTTTTTGGAACCCTAAACTGCTGGGGACACTAGTATAGATCTGATCAGATCAGATATTGATCTGTTCAGATTCTATACCACTACGGGAGGTTTATGCTTTGCACGTGGGTGTTAGTGGTACTGGCACTAACCTAGCGCTGCCTGGGGTGACGCAGACCCTGACCCTAAAACCTAATTGATATCACCCGACGGGTGATCAGGGGGTTAAACCTTTATTGGGTAATAAATGGTGGGTGCCCTGATGCTATAAAAAGCAAACTAACCAGAGTCACCCGTAACACTTATACGGTGATCACTGGTGAAAGGGTTAACTAGGGGCAATCAGGGGGTTTAAATTTTTATTAGGTAGTATATGGGGGTCCCTGGCGCTATATAAAAACCTGACGGGGAACCTAAATAACTAACTGGCTAACCAGCGTCACCAGTGACACTTATACTGTGATCGCTGGTGAAAGGGTTAACTAGGGGCAATCAGGGGGTTAAAACCATTATTGGGTAGTATATGGGGGTACCTAGCGCTATAAAAACCTGGTGGTGAACCTAAAAAAATAACTAGCTACCTAGCGACACTAGCGACACTAATGCGGCGATCAGAAAAATGATCGCTTAGTGACACTGGCAAAAGGGGGTGAAAGGGTTAACTAGGGGCAATAAGGGGGTTAAAACCGTTATTGGGTAGTATATGGGGGTACCTAGCGCTATAAAAACCTGGCGGTGAACCTAAAAAAATAACTAGCTACCTAGTGACACTAGCGACACTAATGCAGCGATCAGAAAAATGATCGCTTAGTGACACTGGCAAAAGGGGGTTAAAGGGTTAACTCTAGGGGCAATCAGGGGGTTAAACCTTTATTGGGGGGTGGTAGGGGGCTACCCTGGACCTAACACTAAGGCTCCATGCACACTGGAGCTCATAAACTGCAGTTTATTGGAGTTTGGGCGTTTTTTTTAAAAGCCCATAAACTCCACTCTATGTTAGCCTATGTGTCCATGCACACATTGACGTTTTTCAGCTTTAATGAGCAGTGGAGTTTATGGGCTTTTTTCTGAACGCCAGAAATTTGCGTTCAAAGTGCCGTTTTTCACCGCCAAAAAACGACAAACGCTGATAAACGCTTATAAACGCTCATAAACGCGCGTTAATTAGTGTTCGGCATTCTATTGTTTCAATGCATTGTGGGAGTTTGGAATGTACTGTGGGATTTTTGGAGTGTCCTCTGTGTATTTTTATTGAAAACGCCCATAAACGCTAACGCTAATAAACGCTCATAAACGCTAGTACAAAACGCTGTTAAAAGCAAGTTTTTCAACCAGCGTTTTCTGCCAGCAATCTGGCGTCCAGAAAAAGCTTTTTTGAGCTTCAGTGTGCATGGAGCCTAAATGTCCTGACAGTTTTTACTGTTACAACTGACACTGAATGCAGTGATCAGTAAATAAATGATCACTGCAATCAGTGACACTGTGACTGGGGGAGGGGGGGGTGATCGGGGGGGGGGGGGTTTGTGTACCTATGTGTGCCTATGTGTTAGTGTAGTGTTGGTGCACACTTACTTTCACTTCTCCTCGTAGTCCGGTCAATAAGACCGCCCCGAGGAGAATGACATCACTTCCTCCCTGCCTATACACAGAGGGAGGAAGCTTCTCATTCACCAGGAGCGATCGAGAGGGGATGCCCAGAAACCAACGGCCATCCCCTCATCCCGGATCGCTCCTGCAGCGAAACGGACCGCCGCATCCAGCGGGAGGGGGTCCGATCGGACCCCCCACCCGCTGGAAGGCAAGCACGTACATGTACGTGCTTGTGCCTGTACATGCCATTGTGATGACGTACAATGGTATGCGGCAGTCCTTAAGTGGTTAAGGGGGAAAATCTTCCAGGGCTAAAGTGGTTAATCAGTGCAGTTTTCATCTGAAAATACAATACAAATATATTACAACATATTAGATCACTTTCAAATTTGTATTCTGTTGTATGAGAATTTTCGTACTTAAAGTGGTGTTGCCACCAAAAAAATAAAACTACTTAAAATTCGTAAAAAAAATAAAAAATAAATAATTGGCAAAAAAAAAATTTTTTACTCACCTCTAAATACCGGTTGCTAGGGGGTCCCTCGTAGTCTGCCTTCTTCATTGCCCGGGCTGGTGACATCACTTCCCCTCGCGCCGCACATTCACCTGGGACCTGTCATGTGTCCCAGGTGACTGTACGGCGTATCACGGCGCCCTGCGCCGCTCGCGCATGCGCAGTGGGTGCCCGGCTGTGAAGCCACAGCCGGGTGCCCACAGTATGCATGAAGGCGCCGCGAGCGGAGCGGGGAGCGAGGGGGGGCTTCGTTCCCCCGCATCGCTGGACCCTGGGGCAGGTAAGTGTCCGATTATTAAAAGCCAGAAGCTGCAGTATTTGTAGCTGCTGACTTTTAATTTTTTTTTTTTAGGGGGTACCCCACTTTAAGTAACTTCTTTGTTTTCGTAGGGGAGACTAGCATCCAAAAAAAAATAATAAAGTGGACGATCATTTGTCCGATAATCTGATCATGTGTACTAGGCTTAAGCTCGTCTGTCCCATAATCATTTACACATGGGGAGTGGAGAGGAGTGGCCAGACACTTGATCTACAGTATATGTCTACTGTGAGACTGCTCAGCTAAATAGGACCATCAATACTATAACATGACACATCTTTCACTACAAGAGACAGTGATAGGGCTAATCAGCCATTGGACACACTTCTATAGAGAACAATTGATCCAACAGTTTCTTTACAAGTTCTATTTGGTTTGCTATTCTAAAAAGCATGTTAACCTCTTAATGATGAAGGTAAAACAAACCATTAATCCCTGGACACAGTTTTGCAACTTTGGCATGTATTAAACTGTACATATCTTTGCAACTTCTGTGTATCCAGCAGTGGGGTGCAGGGACGTCACCCCCTAATCCATGCGCCTGACCCCAAATCTAAATGTAGGATGCCGGACTTATGGATTTTAACAGGGTTTTTTTTTTTTAAAGCATGTGATTTAGAGCCTGAGGCTCTAATTGGCTTCAAAAAAAGGGTGAGCTCAGGGCGCAGAGCCCACAATTCGCTCTTGTCTTCCTGCTTCTCCTCCTGGCCAATCAGGAAGCGGGTCCTGAGACCAGGGAGTCTTAGGACCCACCTCCTGGTTGGCCGAGAGGGGAAGCAACGGCCTCGGAGTGAGAGCCCTGTCATCTGCCCCCTAAGGTAAGGAGGCCTCTGTCTGTCCATCTCCCGTGGGGGGGGGGGGGGTGTTGATCGCCACCTTCACGTCCGACTCCTGCAGGGGTTGGAGGATCGCCGTCTTCCCGTCCGTCCCTTGCACGGGTTGACGGTGCGGGGATCGCCGTCTTCCCGTCAATCTCCCACGGGGAGGGGGTTGGGGGATTACCGTCTTTACATCTGTCTCCCATAGGTGGGGGCAGGTTTTTTGGTTTGTGAGGACTTTCTAATTAAATTGTCCTGCTGAAGCATAAGATGCTCTATATTTTTCGTTCCTGGTACTGCAGGAAAATGTACAACCTTTTTTTTTTTTTTTTTTTACTTTAAATACAGACTGTGAGTTGTGGGGGGAAAGACACCTGAGACAGATATATTGGTATATTGCAACCTTTTTATACAAGGTCCTTGTTTTCCTCTTACCACTAATTTATAGAAGATGGATGAAAGATTCCTAGATAATTTTAATTGTTGGTAAATAAGTCATATAAAAAGAGACAATGCATGTCCTTGTTTTGCTCTTGGCCAGATAGGGTTGTAAGACCCAATCAGAAAGTCGAACCCCACCCATGCAAATTGTTGGATTCAGTGTCACAAAGCGGCTTTTGCTCTGATGTAACTGTCCCGTGTTCTATTACAGCCACTTTGTCCTCTGTGTGGATGATCTTCAGCTTACATACATCTTTCTGGTCAGTAAGCATGACCTCCTGCAGTTCCTGTTCCTGATATTTTCTTGATGTCCTTAACTATAGATCAGTGATTCTCAACTAGGGTTTCTCCAAAGGTTGCTAGGGGTTCCTCCAGCATTGAGCAATTTCTGCCTCTCAGATAAGTTCCCACTGACACCATTGATCTTTTTAGCTATCTGTAAGGAGGCAATTCTTCCCAATGACCACAAGTGTAAGGACCATTCTTCCCACTGACCATCACACTATTGTATCATGAGTTGTAGATTTCAAATTTTTAGCAGGGGTTTCCCGAGACCGGAGAACTATTTCAAGGGTTCCTCTGTGTTGAAAAGGTTGAGAAAGGCTGCTATAGATGCTGTCTCTCACTAACTGCTATGGGAGATCTTTTCAGGTTTTATTTATGGTCCTACATGCTCCTTTGGTTGTAGCATACAAAGGCCTAAAAAGCTGAACACTGGTGTAGTAGTTGTCCACACACAGGCAGTAGCCATTTAGGAGCAGAAAGTGCATCAACTGCCACACAAGTTTACTGTTTATTGCTATATCTTCCAGGCAGCCCCTGGGGAATGACTTGGCAGTTTCTTTCTTTTTTCTATTTGCAAGGCAAATTTGTACCCTGTTGTGCATTCACACTAGGGAGTACCAATACTTTTTTTTGTGCATTTTCAATGTGAAATGTGTAAATATATGTTAATACAGTTGTGTTCATAAGTTTACAGACCCTGGCGGAATTTAGGATTTCTTGGCCATTTTTCAGACAATTTGAATGATAACACAAAAACTTTTCTTTCACTCATGGTTAGTGTTTGGCTGAAGCCATTTATTATCAATCAACTGTATTTACCTTTTTAAATCATAATGACAACAGAAACTACCCAAATGACCCTGATCAAAAGTTGACATAACCTGGTGATTTTGGCCTTATAACATGCACACAAGTTGATACAAAGGGGTTTGAATGGCTATTAAAGGTGTGTGTGTGTGTATAAATATATATATATATATATATATATATATATATATATATATATATATATATATATATATATATATATATATATATATATATATATATATATATATATATATATATAAAAGGTCAACGAGTTTCTGGACTCCTGACAGACCCTTGTATCTTTCATCCAGTGCTGCACTGCCATTTCTGGATTCTGAGTCATGGGGAAAGCAAAAGAATTGTCAAAGGATCTGCAGATAAAGGTACTGTACTGCACTGTATAAAACATATATATAAAACATATCCAAGGAATTGAGAATGCCAATGAGCAGTCTTTAAACTCTAATCAAGAAGTGGCAAATGAGGGGTTCTGTTGAAACGAAACCACGGTCAGGTAGACCAACGAAAATTTCAGCCACAACTGCCAGGAAAAAAATTGTTCGGGATGCAAAGAAAATACTACAAATAACTTAAAGTAGAATACGGGACTCTCTGTGGCTGTTTCAAGATGCACAATAAGGAGGCTGCATGGTCGAGTCGTCATAAGAAAGCCATTACTACGCAAATGCCACAAATTATCCCGCTTGCAATATGCCAAACAGCTCAGAGACAAGCTTCAAACCTTCTGGCACAAAGTCATTTCGAGTGATGAGACCAAAATTGAGCTTTTTAGCCACAACCATAAACGCTACATTTAGAGAGGAGTCAACACGGCCTATGATGGAAGGTACACCATTCCTACCATGAAACACGGAGGTGGATGGCTGATGTTTTGGGGATGTGTGAGCTACAAAGGCATAGGAAATTTGGCAGGATGGCAAGATGAATGCATTATGTTATCAAAAAATACTGGAGGAACATCATAATCACACACATAGGTTGGACTTGATGGACTGGTGTCTTTTTTTTACCTCACCTACTATGTAACATTTGCATTCATCAGCCAGGAAGCTGCGCATGGGATATACTTGGACATTCCAACATGACAATGATCCAAAACACAAGGCCAAGTCTAACTGTCATTGGCCTGGTAGTGCTCATCTCAGTCTCCGGACCTCAATATCATTGAGCCACTCTGGGGAGATCTCAAACGTGCAGTTCATTCAAGACAGGCCAAGAATTTACAGGAACTGGAGGCTTTTTGACAAGAGGAATGGGCAGCTTTACCATCTGAGAAGATAAAGAGCCTCATCCACAAATACCACAAAAAACTTCAAGCTCTCAGTGATGTTAAAGGGGTATGTAAACTTTTTATCAGGGTCATTTTGGGCAGTTTCTGTTGTGATTATGATTTAAAAAAAGAGTAAACACGTTGATTGATAATAAATGGCTTCAGCCAAACACTAACCATGAGTGAAAAACGTTTTTGTGTTATCATTCATATTCTCTGAAAAATGGCCAAGAAATCATAAACTCTGCCAGGGTATGTAAACTTATGAGCACAACTGTATATATGTGTAAAAATATTCACTAACAAAGCAAATAAAACAAAAAATGTTAATTGTTTATCGTTTATAAAATAGATGTGAACAAAAAAAAGCAGAAAAATTAATAATTAAATGGAGAATATGGAGTTAAGACTGATTAGAGTAAATTAAGGGTTAATAAGAGGTTAGACAGAGGAACATTTGTTCATTCCTTTGATCTGCAGATGAAGAAACAGAAAGATATAAACAAAAACAATGTTTCTTTTTTAGTGTTTCAGTGGTGAAGCAATGTTGTTAAAGTGGAGGTTCACACAAAAATGGAACCTCTGCTTTTAGGAACCCCGCCCCCCTCCGGTGTCACATTTGGCACCTTTCAGGGGGGAGGAGGGTGCAAATACCTGTATAATACAGGTATTTGCACCCACTTCCGGGCAAAGACTCCTCCCCCCCCCACTGTCTGCTGGGAAACACATGGTTCCGAGACAGCAGGGACCATCCGGTTTGCGCAGCGAGACTCACACATGTGCAGTAGGGAACCAGGCTGTGAAGCCGCAAGGCTTCACTTCCTGATTCCCTTACCAAAGATGGCAGCGGCAACACCCGAGAGCCGAGCGGCAGATTGTGTGCCGACATCGCGGGTGCCTTGGACAGGTAAGTGTCCATATTTAAAAAGTCAGCAGCTGCAGTATTTGTGGGACTTCCGCTTTAATAAACATTGCCAGCTGCTTTTTTTTGACAGCTCCAATTACCGGACTTCTTTAACACTTCAGCTGTCAACAGGGGAGACCCACTGACAGCTCAAAGAACTGAGCCTGAAAGTATCAGTATCAGTGCAACCATAGATCACACAATATGTAAATTTTAACCCCAGGCACACTTGAAGGGTGTGAATTGACTAAAATGGAGTGGGCCTTTAAAAGTATCAGTGACTCATCTATAGAAATATTTTCGTCTGGGGTGTATATGTAGCACCCTGATGTTTAGGCAGAGTTTCTCCTAAATCTACTTGCCAGGTGTAGATACCATGGCTCATTGTTAGGAGTCAATTGAGTTACCCCTAAGTCTGGAATTGCTGCACTTCTCTCTTCTGCGGCTAGGTGACCAGGTACCTGGGGACATTAAATAAGATAAGGGCAAAACAAGGACAGATTAGGAGTATATGGGGCATCTCAGCCAATGGGCAGGGGCTTTCTTAAATCCCTTGATCTGCTGGGAGAACCCATATATTTGGGTGGATTCAGGTGATCAGTGTTCTGTGCCACCTGGACGGCTGTCTATGTGGACATGTGTTGTATTGGCCAGTTTATTAGGCTGGAATTTGGGCCTATCCCAGGCACATCTGGCTGCTAGGCTGTCTGATGGCCTATCCAGAAGCAAGAAAGCAGCATAAGGTTGGGATTGCATCTTGCAGTCCAACCAGAAGTGCCGGTTCTGCCGGCCGGTGAACCTGTCGTATTTGGAAGTAGAGGGGAAGCTGTCTCCACTAAGGGACCAAACACCTTACTACCAGGGACCACAGTGAGTGACTGAAGCAAATACCAGCAGTATTCTCACCAACCAGGGACAGTGAAGAATTAGGAAACTTCAGCAGGTGTCAAGCCGGGAACCCATCCAGCGGAGGTGACGCATGCAGAGCAGCTTTGTGTTTCAAGCCAGGGACTGAGCAGGCCAGTGGGGTGAAGCTTGAGAAGTATCTGGAGTGCCAAGCTAGGGACCCAGCAGAGAAGCAGGGGTGACACTTGAAGTAGATACTAAAGTGCAGATTGGAAGAGCTCAAAGGATTCGGTGGCAGCAAGTCTAATGAGAGAGACTGGGAGCTCAGTGGGTTGAGAACCTACAAGAAGTGATTGTATAGAAAGTGAAGGAGTTCATTACAGCTTTTGTTAGGAACTGTTCTAAGACTGTTGCCATAGGAGACAGCATTCCTTCACATGCAGATGTGTTGTCTTGCTGGATGTCTTTCCCTGCATGGCTGTCTACCTGTAGAAGTCTCAGAGTCTGCCAATTAACATTGCAACTACCAAAAGGATGTCCTGGCCCTAAACCCTCTCTCCCAAAGTTCTGTTCAAGAGAAATAAAATCTCTGCATTCAAGAAGTGTCTGGCTCCCATGAATATACCTTACACTACAGCCACTATTCCTTACAACCTACTCTATATGGAAGGATGTCAGCAGCTCTTGGCTCTGGAGGTTCTCATTAGACTAAAGGAGGTCTGGGACCTTGCTACATATACTTTTGAAAATGTTGGATAAAAAAAAAAGAAACTTTTGGTTAAAATGTAAAGGGTTGATCATGTCTGGGGTTTCTAGTTGGTGGACACTGTGAATTATTGCTGAAATGTAAGCAGCAGTAAGGAAGCCCTAAATTCATTCTTATCATTTCTACCTGCACCTATGTGTATTTTACCTGCATGAGATGTGCATTGATCGGGTCGTTTCATGGTACCATTTGTTGTTCTGCCCACACAGCCTATAGTAGAATTAATCTTCACATTTCTGTTTGTGGTCAAGCATGATGCATGGCACCGCACAGGTTAATACAGTCTGTAGTCTAAGAACTGACACTTCTTGTGAAGAAACTACATATCCCACAATCCCTGGGTCTCTCAGCCTAGTGCTCTTTAGGTGGGAACTAGTAATTACATCTGAAGCAGACCACAAGAAAAGTATTATGCTCTGTATATTTGCCTCGGATCACTGACTCCAGGTGTTGAAACAAGAAGGCCAATGGCCAGGTAACTAGCATTTTTAGAAGAAAAGGTCGGCAATTGTAGATTCCTGGTGTTTTTTATAGAACCAGTTTCTTTTAAAGAAAACCTATACATAGGTTGACACTGATGACTTCCTTCTAAAAATAATACAGTACCTGCCTGCCTGGCCTCAATACTTTGGATCACTGACCTGGAACAAGCATACATCAATGATAGTCAGGGGAAAGGCAGAACTGCAAACATGTTCTGATTTTAACTAACAAAATATTGAAGCCTTTTGAACAACATAAGAATCAGGCAACCAGAACTTTCAGGACAGTTTAGCAAAAAAACAATGATCAGTCTATCCTGCCAGAAATCCTGTGGTCTCTGCCTGTGCTGAATGTTATCAGTTAGCACATCCTTCGAGGACTACAGAACCCCTTTCCTGTATGTTATGGAGAAGAGGGGGAGGTGTCCTGTATTCTGGTCCTAGGGTGACAATGCTGCTTCTCCGCAGATACAGTTCAGTGTGTGGACAGGAAAAGAACTGCTGGTAGGATCAGGTGAAAAAAAGAAAGATGAAAAGAAGCCTGAAAGGAATGTAGCCACCTAAATAAGGGCTGGTAAACTGCAATAATTTCAATTTTTCTTTGGTTTTCGATATACTTTGGGGCTCATGCACACAAGATTAAAAAAATACCCCTTTTACAGGCGTTTGGATTTTTTTCTTTCTGCCTGTAAATGCACGTGCATTAGTCTATGGGGTTTATTTACTAAAGCTGGAGAGTGCAAATCAGACTCACTTCTGCATAGAAACAAATCAGCTTCTAACCCCAAATTGTTCAATTAAGCTTTGGCAATAAAACCTGGAAGCTGATTGGTTTCTATGCAGAAGTGAGACTAATTTTACACTCTCCAGCTTTAGTAAATAACCCCCTATGTGCCTACACACACACACACACACACACGCACACACACACACACACACATACATAGGTGTTTACAGGTATATAAGAGGAGCATATGCAGGCAAAAAAAAAAAATATCACCAGAACATTCAGGCGTGAAGCTTTTGGGCAGCTTGATGCACATAAACGTGTCTGAGCCCCTATTCACACCTATGCGAATTAGATGTGCGTTTCCCCGCATCTAATTCCCATAGTAGGAGAATGTGACTGGCTCCCTATGGAGCCGGTTCACATATCTCCGGGGCGGCTGTGGAGCGCACTGCAGAAAAAAACGCATGCGTCTTTGGCTCCGTTTCAGGGCCGAATTCAGGCATAGAATCGGCCCCGATTTGTCCCTGAAACGGGGAACAGGGACGCACAGCGCTCCTGTGCGTTCCGCAGTGGGTTATAGTGTGAACCAGGGCTAAATGTGCTTTTACGCTAGATGTGTTTAGCGAATGAAAGCTCATAATTGCCAATGGCCAGAATAAAATGAATATTCTGGCCAGTGGATTTCATAAAAAGCTCAAACAATTGCTGTGCCTAAACGCGTGTCCAATAGGTGACTTTAGGCACGTTTTTACTTTAACCGCTTCCCGACCTGCACACGACAATGTACGTCGGCAGAATGGCACTGACAGGCAAAATGGGCATACAGGTATGTTCCTTTGAATTTGCCGCCGTGCCATCGTGTGTGCGTCGCCGCGCGCCGGTTGGGGACCCCCGTGAGTCCGACTTCGGGTCCCGTGGACTCGATCGCCGCGGGGATACCCGCGATCGTCTCAAGGGGAGGAAGAACGGGGAGATGCCGATGTAAACAGCATCTCCCCGTTCTGCCTAGCAAGTGACACTGATCTCTGCTCCCTGTGATTGAAGCAGAGATCAGTGATCTATAAAACACAGCCACGCCCCCCACAGTTAGAAACACGCCCCTAGGACACACTTAACCCCTACACTGCCACCTCCTGGTTAACCCCTTCACTGCCAGTGTCATTTACACAGGAATCAGTGCATTTGTATAGCACTGATTGCTGTATAAATGACAATGGTCCCAAAAATGTCCGATGTGTCCGCCATAATGTTGCAGTCAAAATAAAAATCATTGATTGCCGCCATTACTAGTAAAAAAAAAAAAAAAAATTATTAATAAAAATGCCATAAAAATATTTTGTAAATGCTATAACTTTTACTCCAACCAATCAATAATCGCTTAGTGCGATTTTTTTTTAGCAAAATATGTAGAAGAATACGTATCGGCCTAAACTGAGGAAAAAAAATGTTTTCTTTTATATATTTTTTGAGGATATTTATTATAGCAAAAAGTAAAAAAAATAATGTTTTTTTTTCAAAATTGTGGCTCTTTTTTTGTTTATAGCACAAAAAATAGAAACCGCAAGGGTGATCAAATACCACCAAAAGAAAGCTCTATTTGTGGGAAAAAAAGGACGTCAATTTTGAGTGAGAGCCAAGTCGCAGGACCGTGCAATTGTCAGTTAAAGCGCTGCAGTGCCAAATCGCAAAAAGTGCTCTGGTCCTAAGCCAGCAAAATGGTACGGGGCTTAAGTGGTGAAGCTGCTTTTTACTGTCAGGAGTAAACTGCCTTCATTGGAGAAATTGAAATGCTCAGTGTGCATGAGGCCTTACTTTTCATCAAAGGCAAGTACTCACACAACACTTGTATCTGAATAGTCAAAGGATGTATCAGTTGCTGAAAAAGCCCTTTAGCCAGGATCAGAAGATGCAATTTCCCTCTATATCAACATAGACAAAAATTGTTTTCACAGCATGGCCTGTGCAATTACGTTGGAATATTTTCATAAAATCTCTTGGATTGTAAACTCGAAGGAGCAGGGCCCTCTGATTCCTACTGTATTAAAGTGTATAGTATTTGTACTGTCTACCCTCAAGTTGTAAAGTGTTATGTAAACCGTTGGCACTATATAAATCCTGTATAATAATAATAAAACGTGCCACCCCTGGCAGCCTTAAAACATAGGGTTAACGATGGGAATCGGAAGCCGATTGGCAGACACAGTGTTCACATGATCAGTCCAGCTGGCTCCTGATCGCAAACAGTGACTAGAGCCTAATGGATGCTAGAGTTGCAAGGTTAATCGTTAAAAGATTGCAATCTCGATTCCCCCCCCCCCCCTCATGATCTTAACCCAACATTTCCACGATTCATGTAACAAGTGCAAGAAGTTCCCCTGTCCACAGCTGTCAAAAAGCAACCCACAATGTTTATCAACAACATTGCTTAGAGCTGAAAGAGGGATAAAAAGAATCATTGTATCTTTTGTTAATTTACAGAGCAAAGGGATGAACTGCGGTCTGCAAATGAAGTCAGTTTAAAGCAACCTTGTCATGTTTTTGGTTTTTATTAAATTGTTCCTCTATAACTCCTTATTAGCCCTTAATTTACGCTAATCAGCCTTATTAATTCCTTATTCTCCATCTCCATTCATTTATTAATTTGTCTGCTGTTTTTTTTTTTTTATTTACTTCTATTTTACAAACAAAACTTTTTTTTTTGTTGGCTTTCTTCATTAATATTTTTACACCTTTAACATATATTTACATGTTTCACATTGAAAAAATTTGAAATAAAAACATTTAAATTTATTTCATTTGTAAAATAAATTTTCAATGCTTTGTACCATTGCTGATAGCTGAAGTATAAACAAAAAAGTTGCAGTAGGTATCGGTGAGGAAAAAAAGACCCCAACATAACTTAAAGCGGAGTTCCACCCAACTTTTGAACTTTTTCTTAACCACTTCCATACCGGGCCATAGTAAAATGACGGCTGCAGGAACCCTTCCTCCCTCCGGGTGGACGTCATATGATGTCCTCGGCCTCACTGATGACCCGATGCGCGTGCCCGGTGGCCTTGATGTCCGCTGGGCCCCCTGTGATTGCTCATTACAGAGCAGGGACATGGATCCGTGTGTGTAAACATACGGATCCACATCCTGTCAGGGGACAGGTGAACTAATCGTATGTTCCATGTATATAAACACCAACCAGTCTCCTCACCCCACAGCTAGGATCACTCCCTAGGACACACATTTAACCTAGTTTTAACCCCTTCCCTGCCTGTGACAGTTATACAGTCAATCAGTGCATTTTTATAGCACTGATCGCTTCATAGATGTCAGTGGTCCTAAAATTGTGTCAAAAGTGTCCGATCTGTCTGCTGCAATGTCACAGTCCCCATAAAAATTGCAGCTCGCCGCCATTAGTATTAAAAAAAAAAAAAATATATATATATATATATAATAAAAATGACATATATCCCCTATTCTGTAGATGCTAAAACCAATCTACCAAAAAATATGTAGAAGAATACATTTCTGCCTAAACTGAAGGGGAAAAAAATGGATTAAAAAAAAAAATTGGGATATTTATTATAGCAAAAAGTTATAAATATTGTGGTTTTTTTTTTCCAAAATTGTCTGATTTTTTTTTGGTTTATAGCACAAAAAATAATAAAAAAAACGCAGCGGTGATCAAATACCACTAAAAGAAAGCTCTATTTGTGAGGGGGAAAAAAATTATCAAAATTTAATTTGGGTACAATGTCGCATGACCGTGCAATTGTCAGTGAAAGTGTGACAGCGCTGAAAGCTGAAAATTGGCCTGGGCAGGAAGGGGGTGAAAATGCTCTGTATTGAAGTGGTTAAAGAAAACCACCCTTCCACTGCTCTTTTTTTTATATTTTTAATGTTAATGTTAAACAGGTGAACTTCTGTCCCAGCCTCACTGTGGCGAGGTACGTCATGTCCTCCTCTGGCTCTGCCCCTCCGCCTTCCCCCCACTGCCTTCTGGAACCTGTGTGTGTCCCAGAAGTCGATGGGGCCATTCAGAAAGCACCACACGACTCGCGGGGGGGGGGGGGGACATCGTGGGATCCCTGGACAGGTAAGTGTCCTGATTAAAAGTCAGCAGCTACAGTGTTTGTAGCTGCTGAATAAAAAAAAAAAAAAAAAAAAAAAAGTGTATATCCGCTGTAATAGTACCGTATTTATCAGCGTGTAACACGGCACATTTTTCCCCTTAAAATCAGGGGGAAATTGTGGGTGCGTGTTATACGTTGATCCCCCGCCAACTGTGAGCGGCTTTTGGCCAAAGGCAGCCAAGAACGACCGAAAGCCGCCGAGAAAGGCCGAAGGCAGCCAAAAGCCACCAAGAATGTCCGAAAGCAGGACATCTGGCTCTGTATCTCGGCGGCGCCATTTTTAAATGGCAAAGCTGAAAATAACACTGACAAGGCTGCAAATTACACTGACAAAGCTGAATGACAAGACTGCAGATGGATAACGACAAGACTGCAATGATGGACATTTAAATGTCATTTTTTTTCCTTAACCAGTTGCTGACCGCCGGCAGTCAAATGACAACCAGGCGGCACATCTCTTGTTTAAACCGACCGTGCGCGCGCATCCCTGTTCCTTCAGTGGCGGTGTGTCACAGAGACACCGCTCGCCACCGAGGGGGTGAACAGCCATTGGGTATGGCTGTTTACCAGGTGATCGGCCGTGATGAAGTCATGGCCGATCACAGATGGTTACACCCCCACTGTGCACGGCACGTGCACGCAATCACACACGTCGGTGGCGGCGTGATGCTGGGAACATTGCTCGTCACCGACGCTGGTAAACAGCCATTGGCCGGCTGTTTACCCACGTGATCGGCTGTGATAGTTTCACAGCTGATCACTAAATGTAAACAAACCGTGGTAACAAGATGTTACCGGGTTCTCCTCCTCACACACCGATTGTGTGTGAGGAGGAGATTGCGGTAACATCTCGTTACCGCTTACAGTGTACACCAACCACACCGATTGCCCCCCCCCCCCCCATAAAGAGGACCTGCACCACCCATCATAGTACCTGTCACTCACAGTCCATCAGAGTACCTGTCACAGCCCATCAAAGTACCAGAGTACCTGTCACAGTCTATCCGAGTACCTGTCACAGCCCATCAAGGAGCTGAGTACCTGTCACGGCCCATCAGAGTACCCGAGTACCTGTCCCAGTCCATCAGAGTACCTGAGTACCTGTCACAGTTCATCTGAGTACCTGTCACAGTCCATATGAGTACCTGAGTAGTGAGTACCTATCACCGCCCTTCAGAGTACCCAAATACCAGTCACCAAGCCATCAGAGAACCTGTCACCAGGCCATCAGAGTATCCAAGTACCTGTCACCGGCCCATCAGAGTACCAGAGTACCTATCTGCAGCCCATCAGAGTACCGAGTACCTATTTGCAGCCCATGCCTGATAGAATATACGTTGGGGTGTTTGCTTTCCAAAATGGGGTCATTTTGTGGGTAATTTCACTGTCCTGGTGCTCCAGGACCTTCAAAAATGTGATGGGTAGGAATGAAATGAGATGTGTCATTTATGCTCCTAGAACGCCTGAAGGTACTACTTCAATGTTCGGCCTCTCTATGTGATCAGGCTGTGTAAAAGTCCTACACATGTGTTATCGCCATACTCAGGAGGACTAGCAGAATGTGTTTTGGGGTGCCATTTTTGCTATATACATGCTATGTGTTAGAAATAGCTTATAAAATTGACAACTTTGTGTAAAAAAAAAATAAAAAAAAATAAAAAAAAAAATGCGTTCATTTTTTTCCACATTTTCCAAAAACTTCTGGAAAAAAATGAACCGTTCAAAAGACTCATTATGCCTCACAGATTATACGTTGGGGTGTTTGCTTTCCAAAATGGGGTCATTTTATGGGCAATTCCATTGTCCTGGTACTCCAGGGCCTTCAAAAGTGTAATAGGTGGCTGTGAAATGAGATGTGTCATTTTTGCTCGTAGAACGCCTTAGGCTTGATTCACACCTATGTAGTTTTAGTGCTTTTTGCATTTTGCCGATTTGCATTATAGATCGTGTTCCATAAGAAACAATGTTAAATGGACTGTAGTGCATATCTGGAAAATGCAAAAAGTACTAGAACTGCATAGGTGTGAATCCAGCCTAAAGGTACTACTTTAAATTTTGGGCCTCTGTATGTGGCCAGGCTGTGTAAAAGTCTCACACATGTGGTATCACCGTACTCTGGAAGAGTAGCAGAATGTATTTTGGGGTGTAATTTGTTGCATGCATATGTTGTGTGTGAGAAATAACCTGATAATATGACAATTTTGTAAAAAAATAAAATAATAATAAAAAAAAAATCTTCATATTGCAAAGAATTGTGGGAAAAAAAAATACAACTTAAAAAAACTCACCATGCTACTTACTTAATACCTTGGAATGTCTACTTTCTAAAAATGGGTCATTTGGGGGGGGTATTTGTGCTTTTCTGACTTGTTAGTGTCTCAAGAAATGAGGTACACCTGATGTACTGAAGGCCTGATCAGATGTGATCAATTTTCAGTGATTGGCACCATAGTTTGTAGACTGTATAACTTTCACAAAGACCAAATAATATACACGAATGTGGGTTATTTTTACCAAAGATATGTAGCAGTATAAATTTTGGCCAAAATTTATGAAGAGAAATTGCTAATTAGCAAAATTTTATGCCAGAAAGGAAGAAAAGCGCATTTTTTTTCTCAAAATTTACGTTTGTTTTAATTTATAGCACAAAAAATAAAAATCCACTAGTGATTAAATACCACTAAAAGAAAGCTCTATTTGTGTGGAAAAAGGGACGCAAGTTTCATATGGGTACAGTGTTTCATGACTGTGTAATTGTCAAACTGTGAGAGTGCTGAAAGCTGAAAATTGGTCTGGTCAGGAAGTAAGTGCACTGTATTGAGGTGGTTAAACTTCCCTCCCAAAAGTTTTTTTCCTTAAAATTCCCTCCTAAACTTGGGGTGCGTGTTATAGGCCGATAAATACGCTAATTATTTTATTTCTTTACACATTACACTATTTTTCATTACATTTCTTTATATTTGATTGAAGCAAAATTATGTCTCATTTTATTGCCATCTTGTCTGGTAACCTAATGTTCAGGGGTTGTAAATCTCTAAAATAAATAAGTTCTTCAGAATTGTGATCTTTATTCTAAGCAAAGAAATTGTGATTCTCATTTTATCCAGAACCGTGTAGCTCTAGTGGATCCATTTGTGTGACAACTGGTCATTAAGGCCGCGTACACACGGGCGGACTGTATGGCGTACTTAGTCCATCATACAATCCGACGGACAGTCCGTCATACTTTCGACTGAACGGACAGCAAAGCACCCTTCCGCCGTGTAAATCCTTTCTGGGCATGCGCCATTCTCAGTCCGTCGAACTAGCATACTGACGAGCGGATTGTCCGCTGAAACCAAAGTACGACGGACAGAATTTCGAAAAATCCGAAATACTTAGTACGCCAGACTGCACGCTGAAAAAGTCAGCTGAAGCCCACACACGAGCGGACTGTCCGCTGAAATGTGTTTCGACGGACTAAGTACGCCATACAGTCCGCCCGTGTGTACGCGGCCTATGGCCCACCCACCCTGCTGCCCCAGATATACAATATGCTGGCGGAGCGAAGATAAATAATACTTCAAATGGAAAAAAAACATTTCAAGAAACTGTTTAATAACAATTGTTTTCTTTACAATAATTAAGAACATTAATTAGTATGAACATATACAGCTGAGGAATGATGAAGTAACACAGCAGAAGTCACTTTCTGTATAATAGGAAATCTAATACTCAATGTGAACAGCCAATGGATGATGCAGCAACATTGATATGAACAATTATTTACACTCAAAGTGAACTTTTTCCTTACTAGGCAAAGTAACAGGTTTATGTTGGCCATACAAAGCTCCAAGGATAAATTGAAGGTGCCACTTGGAAAATTATAGTCTGAACAGTGGAGGTGATTTACTAAAACTGGCGCACACCGAATCTGGTGTTGAACATAGTAACCAATCAGCTTCTGTTAGGCCTGGTTCACACCTATGCAGGTTGCAGCTGATGCATATTCCAGTTCCAGGTGCCTTTTGAATTTTTCATTACACATTTTCGATCCATTGAAGTCTATGGAACCAAAAACACAACCTGCTGGTCCCTGGCCCTTTCCATAAGATTCACAGATGTGAACGTGACCCATAGGAAACCATATGAAATGGACCGTAGAGTGTTTCTGCAAAACTGAAAATGCATTAAAAAAAATGCATAGGTGTGAACCAGGCCTAATTGCCAAAGCTTAACTGAACAAGCTGAAGCTAGAAGCCGATTGGTTACTATGAACAGATTCTGTGTGCACCAGTTTTAGTAAATCACCCCAAGAGACTGCATTCTATCAGATGCAATCAGTGTTATGCCTTGTACGCACGGTCGGACATTCTGACCACAAAATCTGATTTTTTTTCCGACGGATTTTTGCCGAAACTTGTGTTGCATACACACGGGTGGACAAAGTTGTTGGAAAATCCGATCGTTCTGAAGGAGGGGACTACGTAGAGGCTAGTAGCCAATAGCTTTTGTCTGGTAATTTATTCTGAGTATGCGTGGCACTTTGTCCGTCGTAATTCTCTACAAACGATCTGAAAAAGTCCGATTGGATTTTGTTGTCGGAAAATTTTAGATCCAGCTCTCAAACTTTTTCCATCTGACTTTCCAACGGAAAAAGTCCGATAGAGCCTACACACAATCGGATTTTCCGACAACATAATCCGATCAGACGTTTTCAGTTGGAATTTCTGACTGGGTGTACAGGGCATAAGGGTAGTCAGACAGTTGTGGGTGCTGTGGCTGTTTGTATATTACAGCTCAGAGTTGAATTTCCACCATCCACGTTGTTTGGCATGGATGGAGGAACGGTTTGATTTCGTATGGTTCAGCCTGCCTGGTTTTGTCTTGGCAATGCCCTTTTATTACACATTTGACAAACAAACAGGAACCTATAGATGGACATTAAGTGCTTTCTGAGTAAATTACCTTGTACAAGCATGCAGCCAGTGAAGACGGATCTTATTTGCATCGTTTAACAACAACTGAGAACATTTTGAAGACATTAGACCAGAATGACAGCCAGGCAACTGGAATTTTCATAACTCAGCAATAGCAACCTTCATGATCTCTTCTCTTGGCACGGGTTTCCTTTAAGCAAACCTGGCGCTTTGCCCAGTAAAGAAGGATCATCTCTCCCTTTTGAAACCTCATATCAAAATTGATAAAAGTAATTGAACGTTCTAACAGAATGACACCCTCAAATGGCTTTCTTGACAGGTAAACTGTATTAGGCAAGTCTATGTACGTACTGTGGAATGCTCATGTGGTGAAAGGAATGTTTAACCCCACTGTTCAAACCTCTGTTTTTTTTATTAAAGGACCGATCTATGCCAAATCGCTAGGAAATTTCTGCAAGGGGTGCCATCTATTTTATTACTTCTAGAACTTTGCTTTTCATTGTTTGTTCACCGTAATTTATCAAGGAGTTCATTTTCTGTCTGATAAAGCTGCAGTGGCTTTTAGGCCCTTCATAATCAGAGCTCACCAAGGCCCCTTTGACACTGGAGCGCTTTTCAGGCGTTACAGTGCTAAAAATAGCGCCTGCTAAGCGCCCTGAAACAGCCGCTGCTGTGTCTCCAGTGTGAAAGTGCGGGCGGTTTTAACCCTTTTTCGGCCGCTAGCAGGGATTAAAACCACCTCGCTAGCAGCCGAATACCACCGCTAAAACGATGGTAAAATGGCACTAAAAATAGCGCAGTTTTACCGCCGATGCCTCTCCCACCCCAGTGTGAAAGAGGCCTAAAGCTTAAATGCCCCAGGCCAAATGTAGCAGTGTCAGTATGCATTGGTTAACTCTAGGGCCTAGGTCACACCTATGCAGGTTGCAGTTTGCATATTCCAGGTGCATTTTTTAATATGCTTTTTTGATCCATTGAAGTCTAAAGAACCAAAAACAAGTTCCCGGCCCTTTTGCTAAAATGCACAGATGTGAACGTGACCCATAGGAGACCATGTTAAATGGACTGTAAAACTGAAAATGCACTAAAAAAATGCAAAAAGGTGTGAACCAGGCCTTTCCGGAGATCTGCCATTTTCAGCGATAGTATTGTGACTACAGTCACTGACAGCTCTAGATGGAAGTTTGTTTATAAACAAACCACTGTGATCACCATGGTTGTTTGTCATGATGATTATGTGATAATGAAGCATGAGGATCGGGTCATCATTGCTAGTTGAAGTTCTGGAACAGAGGTGCATTCCTGGTTTTCAAAAGGAAGGTAATTCCGGTTCTCATGGCTTGTGGAATTGTGTCTGATAATGTTAATATACAGATAGTGGACATCTGAGGATTAAATAGCCTGTCATTGCTTTGTCACAGCAAGCATATGTGGTTCTAATTTATTTTTTTTTATTTTTTTAAATAGGACCCAAATAAAGCAAAACTAAACCTAACTCTTAAGCCCGATACACACTATCAGATTTTCTGCTGATTTTTGTCTTCAGATGTACAAAAAAACATGTAGTGCAAGGGCCTGCCTGATTGCATACAAATTGAAACTCCCAAGGTTTGACCTCATATTATATGGTTTTGGTAAATCCAAAGGAAAAAAATCAGAAGAAAATCTGATAGTGTGTATGGGGCTTTAGAAAACTGGCAGCAGACAGCTCCTTATTGCAGAAGAGACATGCCATGCTTTATTCTGCAATAATACATACCTACCAACCTGCTCACAGTTTTCTATTGAATGTACACTGAACTGCGCATGCATTTCTGGAACTTTTCAGCTGTGCCGGAATGACCGACTTCCATATGGGCATGCGTGGGATGACATTAGTCCTGTCAGCCAATCAAGCGTCTGTAAACCCGGCACCAGGGAGAAAATCACAGCGGATGGCAAGGGATTAAACCACTGCATCATTGGAAGGTGGAGGCGAATAGATTCCTGATTTTAGTTCCGCTTTAATATTGTGACCATAGATCTTTATGTCCACCATAGTGCTGGGGATGAAGTGCAATCTTGTAGGTAGTGCTCTATTTGACATAAACTGGTCATGCATTATACTATTTTATTATTCAATTTCCTTTAGATTTACCTTCAATGATGTAGTGCAAGGGCCTACCTGGTGGCATACAAATGGAAAGTGTTTAGGTTTGACCCCGCATTATATGGTTTTGGTAAATCTAAATTAAAATTGTACAACATTTTATAATGTAAAGCCAGCCTTAAGTCACAAAGATGTTGCGAGGCTAGAATAAAATGTACCTGAATGTTTTAGAGCAGAGTGAAATTTGGGCTACATGGCGTAAAATGATTTATTTTTATTTCTGATTTATCAACTATACTGAACAATGCTTTTTGGTTTTGTATCATATGACAGGCAGCGCTACACTGTTTATGTATATTGAAACTGAGGGAACTTTCAGGGTCAGGCTCACTTACAGTGAGGGATACATGCGAGCTGTCCTTGTTGACCCCTGTCTGAAATTGCTACGTGTCTGGAATCAATACTGTTTCTCTGACTTCAGTACTTGCCGAGTCCCTGATCCGGAACATAAATGCAGCCATCAAAGTCCGAGCTCCGCCACACTTGTTTAAGGTTAGTAAATCAGGAAGTACTGAAGCAGATAGATCAGTATAACAGCCAGGCAGCTAGCCTTTTTGGATGGGAGGTAAGCAGCTGGCCTCCATATTTTGACACAGGTATCCTTTAAAGAGATATTGGGGGTTATTTACAAAAGACAAATCCACTTTGCACTACAAGTGCAAGCAAGTGCACTTAAAATTGCACTTGGAAGTGCAGTCGCTATAAATCTAAGGGGTAGATCTGAAATGAAGGGAAGCTCTTCTGATTTTATTATCCAATCATGTGCAAGCTAAAGTGCATTTTTTTTTTCGTGCATGTCCCCCTCAGATCTACAATGACTGCACTTCCAAGTGCACTTGTAGTGCAAAGTGGATTTGCTTTTAGTAAAATAACCCTCACTGTCACCTTGCAATACGGAGCAAAGTAAGGGTCTGTGTAAACCCCCTTATCCCCCTGTACCATTTAATACTCCTCTTCAGTGCTCCTTCTTCTGTGGTTGGCACTGCAAAATACCTGGTGCTTCTGGTTATGGAGGGATCATGTGACCTCCTTCCATGATGCAGTCCCTGGGCCAAGAGGCCAATTACTAGACCCACATACCGTCACAAGGACGAGGGGGCAACATCAACAATGCATCTGAGCTCCAACACCAGAAAACTTTGGGTATTTTGGTTGCGACTCCAAAATAGGAAGAAGTGGTGGTAGATCACTAGAAAGGCGAGTTTTTTTTCATGTCGGGGCAAGGCGACAGTGGTGGTTATTTACGAACGGAAAATCCATTTTGCATTGCAAGTGCACTTGGAAGTGCAGTTGTTGTAGATGCGAGGGGGACATGTAATGAATAAAAAAAAAAAAAAAAAAAAAAAAAAACACACACAGCATTTTAGTTTGCACATGATTTGATGATTAAATCAGCAGAGCTTTCCCTCATTTCAGATCTACCCCTCAGATTTACAGAAACTGCACTTCCAGTGCACTTGTAGTGCAAAGTGAATTTGCATTTGGTAAATAACCCCCAGTGTCTCTTTAAGCTCCAATATCTGTGATATGCCAAATGCCCTGGTTTCTGTGATACCTAATGTTCCCCAAAGCAACCCATTAGGGCAACCCACCCTACACTAAATTGTGCAGATTATGCTTATCTAGCACTTTGTTCATTGATAGAGCCTCATTTTGGTGACTGTGAGCGGCACATGAAATCCTTTTTTTGCATCAAATATTCAGCCAGTGTGTGACCAAGTGTATTGAGACACTTGTTAAAAAATGATAAACAGAACTAAATGCTGCATATGATGAATTAAATTAGAAAATCTCAAAGGCAGCAGGTAACTGAAACCTAGCTTACTCTTCTCAAATGTGGATAACTCTGAACAGTTCTCTCAATGGCCTGGTCTAGGCTGACCACTGGTTTGTATGCCATGTCTTTCTTGGCCCGCTCACAGCTGTAATAGTGGTAGGTTCCAGCCAGTGCCACTCTCATTGGTGTAAATGTTGGCTTGATTTTGATAACTGGACTAAGAATGAACACCAAAAAGGACAAAAACAAAGCAAGGTAGTAAGCTAGCCAATAAGGAATCTTGTACTTGGGGGCATCGTAATTCAGGCCAGTCAGTACGCGGGAAATAAATGTCCAAAATGGGAGGGGTTCATCGTTCGTGATATGGTAGGCCTAATAAAAGAAGAAGAAAATTAAAAAAACAAACAAAAAACACACACACACACACACACACACACACACAGTAACCCTGCATATTAACCAATTAGCTTCTAGCTTCAGCTTGTTCAGTTAAAGTGGAAGTAAACTCCCCTATCGTTTTCAGCCAAGGAAGCTGTCATCTTTGCCTCTGTTTAATCTTCAACTGCTATGGTGCTGCACATGTGATTCGTTATGACACCAGCCATTGGATGGTTTGATAGTTTGGCTGAGAGCACAGCCAATGTGCAGTTAGCATTCCCAGCATGCCTTTTTTTTTTAACTGTTTAAATCGATGAGTTTACTTCCACTTTAAGCTTTCAAAATAAAAGCTAGAAGCTCTTTGGTTGAGACGCACAGCTGTTCCAGCCTTAATAAATTCCCCTCACATTGTTTACATTAAATAGTATTATATCTGCTGGGGAATGCAATTTCTGTTTTCCTAAGCATATCTGAAATGTAAGTATCTGCATTACATTATCATACTGTGGATTTTAATTTCCTTTTTACAGCTGCATTTGTATCCTGGGAAACCGCTGTCATGCCTTTCTATCTTCTAGTCTAACCTCCTACTACATGAAGAGTGGGGAAAAAACTATAAGATTAACATCAGAATATGAGTCTCTTTTTTTTTTTTTAGGTTAAAGTGAGCCTGTGCCCAGACAATGAACACTAAAATTACACCTATTATATATCCAAAAAAGATGTAAAGGCTTTTAAACTTTAAACAAGCCCTCATCCACCTTTTTAGCTATAGGCACTGTCGAGAAATTAATCTTCAAAATAGAGGGACGGAAATCACAACTTTATTTTCTATGCAAAGCAGAATCTTAGCAGCCTGTCAGCCATATAATGTAACAAATACCTGGTATTTGTAAACTGTTAGAAATGGACTAAAAGTTTAGCTTTCCATTGTGAAATTTGAGGATGAATTTCTTGACCGTACAAGCAGATATCAGGGTGATAAAGTAATAGTAAAAAAGTAATACAGGCATACCCCACTTTTAAGTAAACAATGGGGTTTATTTACTAAAGAAAGTGCAAAATCAGGCTCACTTCTGCATAGAAATCAATGAGCTTCCAGGTTTTATTACCAAAGCTTAATTGAACAAGCTGGGGTTAGAAGCTCATTGGTTTCTATGCAGAAGTGAGCCTGATTTTGCACTTTCCAGCTTTAGTAAATAAACCCCATTGTGTACTTAAAAGTGGGGTATGCCTGTACTTTAATGCCCATAGTCTGGGCACTGGGACAAGAGGTTATAACCCTTACCTACTCTACTAATTGGAGTGCTTTTCTTTCCACTGTTTAACTTCCTGTCCCACTAAGCCCTTGTACACACGATCGGAGATTCCGACAACCAAAGCCGTCGGATTTTATCCGAAACTGTTGTATACACACGGCCGGATGAAGTTGTCGGAAAATCCGATCGTTCAGAACGTGATGACGTTATTTCGTTACGATGGGACTACGTTCACGCTAGTAGCCAATAGCTTTGATGTAGGAATTTGATCTGAGCATGCTTGGCACTTTCTCCGATCGGAATTCTCTAGACGTGATCGGAGTATGTCCGATCGGAGCATTTTGTCGGAAAATATTTCCGGCAAGTTGGAAAATTTGGTCCGACGGATATTCTGACGGAAACAGTCCGATGCATACCACACACAGTCGGACACATTCCGACGGAATCTCCGACTGTGTGTACAAGGGCTAACACTACAGGAATTGAATGAAAAATTTCCTCCCTGGGGACTTGAACAATAAAGACCTTAAGCAACCCATAGACTATGTGATTTTTTTTTCCTTCCACCACGGAAGAAAATTGCTTGATTTGCCATCAACACAGTTGGTGTTGATATGGGGGGGGGGGGGTTGAGGAAAGAAAAGAAAAAATTGCTCCTGCAGCGTTAATGTGTTGTGTCGGCAGGAAGTCTTCCTGGCCTGCAGAGCACAATATTACTGCTAGCAACCATTAGCCGCCAGCAGTAATCGCATGTAAAATATCTGACAGGCTGGCTGTCGACTTGGGTACAACCAACCTGCCAATAGATGGGTCGAATCTTGGCCCCTGCTGAACCGAACGAGATTCGAACCATCGATGTCTGGCTTTACAGACTTTTTGACTGGAGCTATATTAATATTACATTGAAAAGTAAAACATACAAAAGTTAAATACAATAGGCAAATCCTGCAATACTTACCTTTCCACATAAAGGAGAGTCTTTTTGTAGATATTCTGCTGCCAAAATGTGACCATGTACTACATTCTCCACGTATGTAAAATCCACCAAATTCTGCCCATTCCTGGAAAAAATTTATGGCAATAAGCAAGGTTTTCTTTGTGGATACATGAGAGGATATGCCCAACTCTCAAATTTACTAAAAGCTAAAAGAATTAAGAAATGGGGACATAAAAATAAAATTCCTCATGCTTATGGGTCAAACTGAACATCCAGAACCACTGGTTTAGCCCTTATCCACACAGGCAGTGACATACTTGCAATTTATTGGATTTTTCTAAACACATGTAAAGATTTTAAATTATATAATTCCCACTGTACGCTGCGCGTTTAAATGCGTTCAGGTTACTACAGAAATCTGTGCTCCCAGGGGCAGATTAGATACTCTGAACACATGTAAACACAGATAAATGTAAATACAAGGACGTGTCCTGAGAAGTATAACGTTTGTAAATGCAACTTCTCTGCATTTTAATAATATTGTGTGAATGTGACCTTACAGCGTGAATATAGGCAAATAGCTAGTTTCCATACAAAATGATGGTTAGTATTAAAGCATAACTAATTGTTTTGCTGAAATTTAAAAGCTAAAAATTTACAAAAAAAAAAAATATAATATATACAGTTGTGCTCATAAGTTTACATACCCTGGCAGAATTTATGATTTCTTGGCCATTTTTCAGAGAATATGAATGATAACACAAAAACCATCTTACACTCATGGTTAATATTTGGCTGAAACCATTTATTATCAATCAACTGTGTTTACTCTTTTTAAATCATAAGGACAAGAGAAACTACCCAAATGACCCTGATCAAAAGTTTACATACCCTGGTGATTTTGGCCTGATAACATGCACACAAGTTGACACAAAGGGGGTTGAATGGCTATTAAAAGGTAACCATCCTCACCTGCGATCTGTTTGCTTGTAATTAGTGTGTGTGTATAAAAGGTCAATGAGTTCCTGGACTCCTGACAGACCCTTCCATCTTTCATCCAGTGCTGCACTGACGTTTATGGATTCTGAGTCATGGGGAAAGCAAAAGAATTGGCAAAGGATCTGTGGGAAAAAGCTAGTCGAACTGTATAAAACAGGAAAAGGAATATAAAAAGATATCCGAAGAATTGAGAATGCCAATCAGCAGTATTCAAACTCTATTTAAGAAGTGGAAAATTAGGGTTTCTGTTGAAACCAAATCATGGTCAGGTAGACCAACTAAAATTTCAGCCACTGCCAGGAAAAAAATTGTTCGGGATGCAAAGAAAAACCCACAAATAACTTCAGGTGAATGACAGGACTCTCTTAAAACATGTGGTGTGGGTGTTTCAAGATGTACAATAAGGAGGCATTTGAAGAAAGATGGGCTGCATGGTAGAGTCGCCAGAAGAAAGCCATTACTACGCAAATGTCACAAAGTATCCCACTTACAATACACCAAACAGCGCAGAGACAAGCCTCAAACCTTCTGGCACAAAGTCATTTGGAGTTATGAGACCAAAATTGAGCTTTTTGGCCACAACCATAAACACTTCGTTTGCAGAGGAGTTAACAAGGCCTATGATGAAAAGGTACACCATTCCTACTGTGAGTTGGATTCCTAATGTTTTGGGGATATATGAGCTACAAAGGCACAGGAAATTTGGTCAAAATTGATGGCAAGATGAATGCAGTATGTTATCAAAAAATACTGGAGGAACATTTGCATTCATCAGCCAGGAAGCTACGCATGGGATGTACTTGGACATTCCAACATGAATGTCAAGGCCAAGCCAACTTGTCATTGGCTACAGCAGAATAAAGTGAAGGTTCTGGAGTGGCCATCTCAGTCTCCGGACCTTAATATCATTGAACCACTCTGGGGAGGTTGGTGTCGCGCTATTCACACCAACTTCCCTCAAAAATTCTTCCTATTGGACACGGTTTGGTCCATATCGGTGTATGCAGCTATTCAATTAAATAGTTCTAACTAGTGAGCAGCACAGGAATAACCATTTACCACTCTGGGGAGATCTCAAATGTGCAGTTCATGCAAGATAGCCCAAGAATTTACAGGAACTGGAGGCTTTTTTGCCAAGAGGAATGGGCAGCTTTTCTATATGAGAAGATAAAGAGCCTCATCCACAATTACCACAAAAGACTTCAAGATGTCATTGATGTTAAAGGGGGCAGGGTATTACACGGTATTACGAACTGGGGTATGTAAACTTTTGATCAGGGTCATTTGGGTAGTTTCTGTTGTGATGATTTAAAAAGAGTAAGCACAGTTGATTGATAATAAATGGCTTTGGCCAAACACTAACCATGAGTGAAAGAAAAGTTTTTGTGTTATTTGTGGATAAATTTAAATCGTATCATCACAGAGTGGTACTGTGGATACGAGAAATGAGTAAACATATGCCACATCCCGATATATTATATTTGGAAAAGAGGTTTTTGGATGATGGACTTTACAGGCGCAACGCTAAATACATAGTTTTGTAAAAAAATATATAAATGTATTTATTTACAAAAACATATGAAAAACAATTTTAAATGATATAACTATCCACAAATGTGCCTTGAAGCATACAACACACCACCTATGTATCATAGAAAACTAGAATACTTAGTAGTGAGAAAACCAAAGGTCACTCTCCAAGAATTTGATGTAGTAACGTAATTTAGGAGAGGAGGTATGTCATGGTTCGGCTCAGCGTACTCAAAAACGCTTCTTCGGGAGCTTAGGACATATTATTGTAGTCAAAAAAGTAGAGAAAGGACCAAAGTCCGCAGCGCAGTCAGAGGTGCGGGGATCTCTCATCAGATGAATTCCTAGCAAGTCTGTGAAATAACGAATACACAGGAAACTTATGGTGATTGAGGGTTAATTGCATAGCCAGCAGGGAAAAGAAAAGAAACCGTTCAGGATATTTTAGAAAACTTTCATGATATCTCTGGAAATGTAGGGGATCCCACACTATTCACACATCTCCAATATTCATCTGTTATTGTTTTCATATGGAATCATCAGTGATGAACATCTCTTGCAGGGCTCTGCTGTGTAACCGCCACAAAGAGTGGTTAGGGTTGGCTGGGATGTGTTGTATGCTTCAAGGCACAATTGTGGATAGTCAATGTTTTTAAAATAGTTTCATATGTTTCTGTAAATAAATAAATGTATATACTTATTTATTTATTTTTACAAAACTATGTATTTAGTGTTGTGCCTATAAAGTCCATCCTCTTGTGTTATTCATATTCTCTGAAAAACAGGCAATAAATCATAAATTTTGCCAGGGTATGTAAACTTATGAGCACAACTGTGTATCATTTTATTTATAATATATTTTAGGGTTGTCCCGATATGGATATTAGCATCGGTACCAAGCATTTGTGTGAGTACTTGTACTCGCACAAATGCTCCAGATGCCTTATCTGATACCTGGTCGGTGGGTGGAGAGAGAGAGAGTCCTCACCTGCAGTGGAACTAGCTAGGTAAGCTGGCAGTGTTGCAGGGCGCAGCCGCATCAGGATCAGTGACCGGAGCCATCACATTCGGTCACCGTCAGAGGCGTAACATCCCAACGCCCACCTTGTTACACCCTGCACTCAGCTCTAGTAAGCCAGCAGTGGACATTTTGTTACACCCAGCCCATATAGTTCGGGCTGGATGTAACAAGCTGTCTGCTGCTACTTACTGCGGCAGAGTGCTGGGTGTACCAAGATGGGTGGCGTAGCATAGCATTTCAAAATAAATCCTTTCCTCCTGTCATTTATTGCTGAATTTCAGTGCCAGTCACCTGTCAGTGCCACCTATCAGTCCCCATCAGACTGTCACATGACATAAAAAAAAATAAAAAATAAAAAAGTATCAGTGATCGGTATTGGCGAGTACTTGAAAAAAAAAAAAAGTATCCCTACTTGTAAATCGGTCTTAAAAAAAGTGGTATCGAGACAACCCTAATAATGATCTATATAATTTTTTTGCCTGCATTTAATAAAATTTATAATATATATATATATATATATATATATATATATATATATATATATATATATATATATATATATATATATATATATATCGCAGTGGCAGTGTTCATTCATTCACAAATAGCTTTTTTAAACTATGACAGCAGGTGATCGGAGGAGTGCAGGCAGGAGCTCTTAGGTAACATGTTGCACTCTAAATACGGGGGTAACATAATACCAAAAGGTAAACTTATGCTTTAAATAAACTATTTCCTTTACTAACACATGCAGCAGCTATCAGAGCTGTATGAACTCTATGTGGCCCCCGCTACCTACAGTATAGTATAGTATACAGTGCTGAGTTCTGGCAGCAGGACACGTCCCTCTCCTGGATTAAAATTGAGATGGGCTGAACACTGCTCAGCCATTTAGAAGGAAGCTTTGTAAATACAAGGCTTCCTCGGATTCACTGAGACACAGATGGTGACATCATTCGCATCAGTAAAACAAAGGAAGCCTTGTATTCATTTAGAAAATATAAAGTTTCTTGCGAATGGCTGACCAGTGCTCAACCCGGCTTGATCTTCTTCCAGGAGCATGACGGAAAGTTCCCATCCTGCTGCCAGAACACAGCGCTGTAAATCTGTATGAAGCAGAGGCTACATACAGTTCATACAGCATGGACAGGTTCTCCATATGTTTACTAAAACCTGGAGTTACACTTTAAATAGTTGTGCCCAGTATAACATGTCACTACATATGTAGCATAATCTAGTAGCTATAAACACTGAAAATCTTTAATGAGCAGAGAGTACTATAAATATAAAGTGTATGTACAGACATTTTTTCGGTGGATAATAGTAAGGAAGGTTAAGAACCCTTGTGGGGTTTTTACTGCTATCTGGGGCACTGTTAGAGAAATATCATATCATTTATTGTCACAGTTGCAAAGGTTCCAACAGAGAGAAAGTAAAGGAAAATCTACAACAGGGACACAGACAGGAATACAAAGTTGACGGGTTATAGGCCCATAGCCCTACTTAACTCAGATTTAAAAATATTCACGAAAATCCTCTCAAGCCGACTGAACACAATCCTCCCTACCCTGATACACAAGGACCAGGTGGACTTTGTCCCCCTGCGACAAGCAGGAGACAACACCAGAAAAGTCATAGACCCCACTGATGTAGCCAACAGAGATAACTCAGAATCTCTGATCCTGAGTTTAGACGTGGTAAAGGCGTTTGATTGCCTAAGCTGGCCCTTCACGATAGCCACGTTACGCCACATGGGCTTTAAGGGACCCTTCTTGCAGGCAGTACAGAACCTCTTCACCAGCCCCTCCTCACAAGTTAAAACCCCCTTCACCATATCATCAACCGTCCCAATTGCTAATGGCACCCGCCAGGGGTGTCCGCTTTCCCCCCTGCTATTTGCACTATGCGTAGAACCCCTGGCGGCGGCCATTAGGGGTAACCCAGACATTCAGGGGATCTCAGTCAGAGGCAGGGTATTTAAAATATCTCTATTTGCAGATGACATCATCCTCACTCTGACCCAGCCTAGGATCTCCCTACCCAACCTCCACGCCGAATTAGACATCTATGGGGTGCTCTCGGGCTATAAAACAAACACTTCCAAATCAGCGGCCCTCCCAATTCACGTTATAAAAGACGAGGTTAATCACCTACAGTCAACATTCCCCTATAAGTAGGAGAGTACTTTCCTCAAATACCTGGGGGTCTCTATCACCCCGTCCTTCAATACCCTATACCAAGACAATTTCCCCCCTCTATATCGGACGATTAGGGAACTTATCCAAAAACGGAAAACCCATCACATCTCCCTTTTAGGGCGGATTACATCCATTAAAGTGGTTATTCTTCCGAAGCTCCTTTACCTGTCCCATTCATTGCCCATCCCAATCCCGTATGCTCATTTACATAAACTTTAGAGGGACACTCTGAGATATGTCTGGAACTTTAAAAAAAAAACATAGGATACCCTGCTCTGTCATGACAGCATCACGTACAGACAGCACTGGCATTCCTTTACTTCGTTAAGTACTATCAAGCAGCCCAGCTACGTGCAATAGTCTCATGGTTCCCCCAGAGATCTTACAGTAAATGGTCAGAGATAGAAAAAATCTGGTTAGCCCCAGCACACCCAAACAGCCTCCTATGGAACACGAATGTGGCGGTGGATCCCAGCCGACTGTTGGAATTGATGTCCCAGCTCCGTCAGCTGTGGAGCAAACTCTCCCACGAATGTGAGCTTAAATCTGAATGCTCCCTGATGAATTCCTCACGGAACTTATTCCACCTCGGCCATATAGTGGACCCTAGAACTCGTAGGCTGCTGACATTCTCCGAGCTTTGCCATGAACTGCCATGACAGATGTTCTATAGTTACCTACAGTTCAGACATTTCGCCCAAACTATAGCCCCGCACCTACAATTTCTCCACTCTCCCCATTCGAACAGATCATACTAGAGGGGCGACACCGTAGAGGACTGATCTCAGACATATACCGGATCCTAAATGTGTACCCAATCCCAACATGGGGTAAACATGGATATATGGTACTATGGGAGAGAGAGCTGGGAGCAGAGGTTACATTGGAAGCATGGCAGGCGGTCTGGAGACAAGTGGTCAAAACTTCCCTATGTACTCTCTACAAAGAAAACTTGTATAAAATCCTCTTTTTTTTGGTACCAGACCCCAGCTGTGCTCCATAAAATATATCCCTCCACCTCCAATCGATGCTGGCGCTGCCAGCAAGACAGAGGCTCTCTCTTCAATATATACTGGACATGTCCTCTCATAGCCCCGTTCTGGAGTCTGACCCGACAGCTACTAACCCGCCTCTTTGAGTTACCAATACCGATGACACCTACATTTTTCCTGCCCGGCCTCTTTCAACCAAAAATAGTTAAACCATATAAGACACTGCTTAGACATATCCTTACAGCAGCCCAGTGTCTAATACCTCTCAATTGGAAGAGCAAGTCACCCCCATCCCAAGAGGCCCTATACTCCAGGATTAAAGACGTAGAACTCATGGAAAAGATGATGGCTAGAATCCGGGACAGGTTGGAGGAAAACAACGTAATCTACGAACCGCTAATGTGAACGCCTTGACTCTATAACGTATGGACAGCATGTTGTTTAGCTCTTGCACTTTAGTTCACTGACTTTTCTACCCCTATGTACTGTCAACCTCATTGAAATTGCTAATAAAGATGTTAATTGGAAAAAAAAAAAAAAAAAAAAGCTAAACGGGGTTCTAGCCTTCCTCTATTCTACTCAAATTTCACCACTGCAGCAATGGCATAGAAGAGGAGTCAACACTGCTCCTATGTTTTTTATTAACTCTTCCAGATTAGTAAATGTTTGCCCTTCATGAAAAGGGATGATGTTTTTTTAAAACTATATTAGAGTTTGGTGAGCAGTATAGATGTAAATAGTGCAGAGCTCATACTTAATATGAAGCCAGGGTCAAACCCATATCCCGACTTACCCAATCATAATTTTCATTTTGCCACTTTTGGCAGTTTCCACCATTATTGGAACCAGCTGGGGGTCTCTTGGGCCAAATATACCATGAGGTCGAATAGCCACAGTCAAGAAGTTTTTTGATGGGTCATTTGCGGACAGAACTTCCTGAAAAAAGCAAGTTAGTTAGTTATGTTAATCAAGCAATTATTAATTTGTGTTCATTGCAAAAATAATACAATTCTTCCTCGCAAGACTGCTTTTTTGTATACGGTATGTACTAAAATACACAGCGTGACAGATATGCTAAATGCCGGCACATCTTGCAAGACTTTTTTGGGATATATAGTCCAGCTAAAGCTACAGAGGTAGGTACAACCTGCTTGTCCATGGTATATGGTAGGTTCCAACATAGCTACTGGTTGTAACAGGAAGAATTGCTACCTAAAGAAACCTCATGAGAAGCAGGCTGATAACATCATGATCTCCCCCCTCAGTCAATCAGAGGAAGCTTTGAATTCATTCACAGAATACAAAGCCGTCTATGAATGGCTGAGTGCCACTCAGACCGACTCTGAGTGAGCACATTGCTTGTCCTGTGTAACCTGCCACTCTCTAAACTGTTATATCCAGCAAAAAAAGAAAAAGTCCCTTTGGGGTAAGGGTACCAGGGATAGCTGCTTGTGCTAATCTTGAAGGTAACTCACCCCCAAAAAGAATTTTTTTTGAAAATTGGACTATACCGGTACTATCAGAAAAGGAACAAATAACTTTTAAAATATCATCTTGTTTAATAAACATATAAAGAGTACAAAAGACAAACAACACCTATATTAAAATACAGATTATGCATATCACAGTAATAGCATCTTTAATAACTTCTCCGAAAAATGGGAAATTTAAAAGCGCATGGGGGTCTCCTCTACTAGTTTCGCGGTATAAAGGCCGCTTCCTCAGGAGGATATCTATACAAAATATAATGATTAATATAAAACAATTGAAC
Source organism: Lithobates pipiens (assembly GCF_037356315.1). Classification (NCBI taxonomy): domain Eukaryota; kingdom Metazoa; phylum Chordata; class Amphibia; order Anura; family Ranidae; genus Lithobates; species Lithobates pipiens. The sequence continues at coordinate 65,057,096 of NW_027507685.1, read as the reverse complement.
AAGCAACAGCAAAATGTAAATAAACATAGTAATCAATAATAATCATTCCATAGAAAGGGAACAAAAGAATCAGCTAACACCTGACTTCAGGAGAATGGACTACACACAGCGGGATTCCCATATATATCTCCCCCACGGCGGACAGGAGAGGAAAATAGACTTCTTTAAAAAAAAAAAAAAGTATATTTTCCTCTCCACTAGGGGCGCTGGGCCAATCCCCCATGTCCGCTGTGGGGGAGATATATATGGGAATTTTTGATGCCGAAGGCATATGGGTATATGTAGGTACGCATCCTGGATGTCTAAGGATGCCAGGTAATCCCCTTGATGGAGTGCAGCGACTACTGAGCGAACTGATTCCATTCTGAACCTCTGTACTTTTACAAAGTAATTGAGGGCTTTTAGGTCCAAGATTGGACGTACCCTTTCCTTCTTGGGAACTACAAAACAGATTTAAGTAGAATCCCTGGAAACGTTCCAATTCCAGAACCGGTACAACCACCCCGCGACTCAGCAGGTCCCTTACTGCCCCCAAGAGGGCCTCTTGGTGAGCCGGGGACACAGGTATGCTGAAGGGGAAGAATCTGTTTGGCGGCCAAGAGAGAAACTATCTTGTAGCCGGAGGAAATCAGATTGCAGACCCATTGGTCGGATAGCCGAGCGGACTACCGTGCTGCAAACTCCCGAAGGCGACCTCCCACCCGAGACATGGGTGGGGGAAAACCTTCATGCGGTAGCACTTTTGTTCGCAGGCTTGCGGTTCCAGGGACTTTTTTGTCCTTCCGAGGTCGTTCTGTCGGGCTGGAGACGTTTAGCCGAAGCTCCGGGTGGACAAAAAAGCTGTTTGTGAGTGGAAAAAGAGGGCCCTTGCCTATGGCGTGGCTTCTTAGCCTTCCTGGCCTGTGGGAGTAGGGTACTCTTACCACCAGTGGCATTTTTAATAATGTCATCCAAAAAGGCTCCAAAGAGCCAGTCGCCAAGAAAGGGAAGATTCGTCAGAGCTTTTTGGGATGCCTGGTCAGCAGACCAGCATTTTAACCAAATCAGGCGCCTCAGCACCCCTGCTGACACTGAAGCTCTGGATAACAGAGGAAGAGTATCCAGGGTCGCGTCACAAACGTACTTAAGGCCTTGCACTAGTTGGTTTGCTAGTTCCACACAGACAGGAGAAGCCTGTTGCTCTCCCAGTTCGCGGTGCAACAGTTTTGCTCACTCAGTCAGTGTCTGCAACACAAGTGCAGACGCCAGTACTGGTTGCACGGCTGATCCCACAACCGTAAACAAGGAACGAGCCACTGCCTCGGCCTTCCTGTCCGTGGTATCCTTAAATGCAGGAGTCCCCTCTACCGGGATCGTGGTTACTTTATTTAACCTGTATACTGGGGGGTCCACGACCGGAGGAGCCGACCATTTCATGAGAAGGCTTTCCTTAAAAGGGTAATGCACCGCCATGGATTTTGGTAACGAAAAGGTCCGGTGCGGACGACCCCATTCCTTGTAAATGAACTTGTCAAAATAAGTCAGATACGGGAACACCTTAGGTGAACGTGCTGGCTTGCAGGACCCATCAGCAGAGGGATCTGCTGCCTCCTGAATCTTCAGGGTATCACGCACAGCTGTGATAAGTGCTCTAACAAGTGCTCTAACAAGTGCTTTGTCACGCACGGCCCCGGACGGGGACTCATCCTCACTGTCCGAACGGTCCTGGTCAGCGTCATCTGACAAGACAGAGCAGGGGTCACCAGCCTCAGCAGGACCAGAGTCTGCGTGAGAGCTCTCCCCAGAGGACGGGCTTTTTTGCACCCTTTTTCCCACGTGCCGCCTCCATCTTGACAATGAATGACTTGAGGACCGCCGTCAGGGTGTCCATGGGCACTGCGCAGACCGCAGGGGACCCGCTTGCAATTGCCTGGATTTCGGGGGAAGAAAAGCCAGTTTCTGAAGCCATGCTGACCCTACCCTGTCTGCCACCCTCCTTACTGCTGGCTGAGGGGCACTTTCCTGCCAGACTCACCACCCTGAGGAGTTCTGCGCTATTAAGCAGGTAGTGCCTGTAGTCCCTGTTGGCTCCCAGGTGCAGAGGAAACAGTGCTGTGTCGGTGGAAGCAGCTGCAAATGGCGCTAAAACCGCTCTGAAGTGTGCTCAGGCTTCAAGAGAATGGCCGCCCAGCGTCCAGCACAAGGACATAAAACACAGGGAAAATGGCTGTGAAAGCACAGGAGCACATGTTGCCGCTAGAGAACACTAAAAAACGTGTTCAGGCTTCAAGAAAATGGTCCTGTATAGGAAATCACCAAGAAAATGGTTGCTGAAGCCCAGGAGAGCATGCTGCCCTTGCCCACACCTAAAATGGCCTCCGAAAACAGCCCCATGAGGTACAGGGAGAAAGCAATGGCGGTGAGAACAGCGCTGCGCAGAATACCAGCATGGCCTCACAGACACCTTCCAGGGGAGTGAAGAACAGGACCCAGGACACAGCTAGCCAGCGCACCCCCCCCCGCCCCCAGGTGAGAGCCCCCCCGGAAAGCCCCTGCATAGACACACATACACCACTCAGCAGCATCCCCCATGGGGGGGGGGGGAAATAGGGACAGGGAGAGAAGAGAGGGAGGTGAGGGACCCCCGAATCGACCTCCCAGGGAATGCCCAGCTGCTCAGCCCTGCCGAGACAGGGAGAGCTGTACTTACCAGTCCTGAAGAACTAGTAGACATTCCATCACAGATCCACTCCCTGATCAGTACAGGGTGGCTGCTGGCCCGGCATACTGTGACGCAGACATCAGTAGCCCGGTCATATGTATGCCCCGGAGCATAAAAGCTCACCGACCACCTCTGGAGCCGAGGTTTCAACGTGGCATGCCTAGCGCGTAGCTGCCGCCTGTACACGCTCGATGGCCGGACTGGGGAGACTACAAGGATAAGAGTATCCAGCCCATCACCCAGCCGGCTGTTGATAGTAGATCACAGGATCAATCATCTTGCGGAAAAAGTCACGCTTCTACAGAAAAAAAAAAAAAAAAAAAAAAAAAAAAAAAACACACACCATGGACCGATGGGCCTACAGGGTTCCTAGGTTCTTCTCCTTCACTAGGCAAAATAAAACGGATGACTGCATGGCAGGCTGGAGGGTTGTTGCCCAAGGCACCGCCCCCTGGGTGGAACTAAAGAGTTCTGAGTGTTGTATTACAACTAATGCCTAGTATTCTCCTAGTGGTGGGCATAACAACCCAGTGGCTAAGAGAGGAGCTGTGTCGGACGGTGAATATAAGAGAAAAAGGTATTTGCATGCCTTGTTTTAATATAACACATATACAGTGCGCTATGCCTGGCTATAAGAGAGGGGCTGGCAGTGATTTAAAATTTTGGGTTAACAAACACTTTAAAGTTTAAAGTCTAGCCTAACACTAAAATCCCTGCATCTACAGACATCCACGATCTAACACTAACCTTTTTTGAAACCGATCCGGTCCGGTCACCAGCGGCAGAAGCTCTGCAGAGGACACAGCTGACAACGGCTGCGAAATGAATGGGGTGTGACATCACCCATAGACTTACTATGGAGCTTCCATTGTCAACTGTGTCCTCTACACCTGCCTCCATAGCAAAGCCGCAGATGACAGCTCAGCGTGGGATCAGGTCAGATCAGCTTCAGAAAAGGTATGTATAGTGATTTTTTCTTTACAGGGTTAGATAGGTTAGTGTTAGATCGTGGGTGTCTGCAGATGCAGGGATTTTAGTGTTAGGGTGGACTTCTACTTTAACGTTTAGTAAATCTACCCCAATATTACACAATAAACGGCATGAGACATAACCTTGGTTACGGTTCATTTTAGGCAGAAAATTACCATGCAGTAACCATGCATTTGCATGAACCCTCACCTTCTCTTGAAGGATCTTGGTCTCCGTGTAATAGTCAATGGGTTTCTTGGCATACGGCAGATCCTCTGTCCCATTTTTTATGTCCGTACCTTCAAAGACAACACTGGCACTGCTGGTCAGCACTAGCTTCTGGAAATACACACACACAAAAAAAAAAAAAAACACACACTTAAGAGCTAAAGATATAAAGTGATTACTCTAAATTGCCTATATAACTTGTCACGTGTAAAAAGTGTTTAGATGTGAGAGTGAGGTGTGACACTTTACTGCACAATGGAGATGAGTCATGTACAGAGCCAACCAGTATTGCTAATGAATCTTACGCCAAGCCAGTATAAATATTACACATTCATTTTTTTAGTACAATTGTGCTCCCCCCTTCCCCAGTAAGAGATTTCCAATGTCACAATGTCATTAGGCAGGTAATCAGTATTCAGTAGTGACTTGCGACACTGCGCCCTGCCTTCCACTCTTACTCATTTCCCACACCTCTACATGTCAGTTCAGTGACAACTCCCAGTGTCCTCCACCCTGGGGTGGCAGGGACACCCCAAGGATAGACTGAAACTCTTAACAAATCACTGATCAGAAAGTACTTGCTTTATTTATAAGTTCATTGAAACAGTCGGCAAACCAATATTGTGGTGAATAATATATACAATATTAAAACAACAACTATACATGAAGTAAATAAAAAGCAATACAATATTCAACTATTACTATTTTTTTCTTTTAAATGTTCAAAGCATATAAAATGCAACAATCAATATATGTAGTTTGTATGCATCACCAAAGGTAGGTTTTAAATAACCTTTTATGTTGAGGCAGAAAAGTAACAGTTCCTAGAAATTACCCCAAATCATCCTATACAGTTCTCTGCAAAATGTTTAGGCAGGTGTGAAGAAATGCTGTAAATTAAGAAAGCTTTCAGAAATAGAATAGTTTAATTTCTATCAATTAACAAATTGATCAAAATAAAGAGAACAGAAGAGAAATCCAGATCAAATCAATAATTTGATGTAACTATCGTTTGCCTTCAAACCAGCATTAATTCTTCTAGGTACACTTGCACACAGTTTTTGAACTAACTTGGCAGGTAGGTTGTTCCAAACATCTTGGAGAACTAACCAGAGATCTTCTGTGGATGTAGGCTGCCTCAAATCCTTCTGTCTTTTCATGTAATCCCAGACAGGCATGATGATGTTAAGATCGGGGCTCTCTAGGGGGCCAAACCATCACTTCCAGGACTCCTTGTCCTTTACACTGAAGATAGTTCCTAATGACGCTGGCTGTATGTTTGGGGTCGTTGTTCTGCTGCAGAATAAATTTGGGGCCAATCACATGCCTCCCTGATGATATGGCATGATGGAGAAGTATCTGCCTGTATTTCTCAGCATTGAGGACACCACTGATCCTGACCAAATCTAACTTAATTTGCATTTTGTTAATTGATAAAAATAGACTATTAACACTTCTATTTCGGAAAGGACTCTTAATTTATAGCATTTTTCACAGCTGCCTAAAACTTTTACTTACACGCACACTGCAGTTCTGGCTAACGTGCCAAGATGTGAGTAGAAGCCTAGAGCGCCATCTGTTGGCCGGAACAGTAAATGTAAATATATTCTTATGGAATATTTCACATTTACCGTATATACTCGAGTATAAGCCGAGATTTTCAGCCTCTTTTTTGAGGCTGAAAGTGCCCCCCTCGGCTTATACTCGAGTCATCGCTGTCTGTCCGCTCGATCAGCGTGTCGAGCAGACAGACAGCGGCCATTCTATTCAAAAGCCGCGCCTCCGGCTCCGCCTTCGCCTGTGATAGGCGGAACACTGAATTTCCCAGCAGCCTGTGTTCCGCCTATCACGGACATCGTATCATCCTCGTACTACGGACGAGGATGATACGACGTCTGTGATAGGCGGAACACAGGCTGCTGGGAAATTCAGTGTTCCGCCTATCACAGGCGAAGGCGGCGGCGCAGCTTTTGAACTTTACAATGGCCGCCGACGAAGAGGGCACGGGACGGAGGCAAGGGAAGGCACGGCACGGGACGGGACGGGACGGCGGCGGCAAGGCACGGCATGACACGGGACGGATGCAAGGAGGCAAGTCACGGCACGGGACGGAGGCAAGGAGGCAAGGCACGGGACGGAGGCTCGGGACAAAGGTAGGCTGGACACACACACACACACACACACACACACACACGGAGACACACACAGGGATGGATGGATGGATGGAGACACACACACACACAGGGATGGATGGATGGATGGATGGAGACACACACACACAGGGATGGATGGATGGATGGATGGAGACACACACACACAGGGATGGATGGATGGATGGAGACACACACACACAGGGATGGATGGATGGATGGACACACACACACACACACAGGGATGGATGGACGGACACACAGGGATGGACGGACACACAGGGATGGACGGACACACAGGGATGGACGGACACACAGGGATGGACGGACACACACACAGGGATGGACGGACACACACACAGGGATGGACAGGCATGTCTCACCCTCGGCTTATACACGAGTCAATAAGTTTGCCAGTTTTTTTGGGGGTAAATTGGGGGCCTCGGCTTATATTCGGGTCGGCCTATACTCGAGTATATACGGTACTCGAATATTAAAAATAAAATAAAAATACATTTTCTTATTATATATATATATATATATATATATATATATATATATATATATATATATATATATATATATATATATATATATATATATATATATATATATATATATATATATATATATATAAGGTAAGCCTGCTGAGCTTTCAAGTTTTGTCCCCGAGACCCCAAGCTCCAATTCAGAAATGCAAATCTAGGTTTACTCATCTACATAGTTATTTCATATTACTAGGTTCAAGATATAAACATCATGTATTAATTTAACCAAATACTATATACTGAAAATGACAAGTGTACATTTAACTTAAAGTCCTAGAACACACCCTCCCAAGCTAATCTACAAGAACACCACTATCCCATTTGGTCAATATCTGAAGCTCTTTAAAACAACCAAAGTCTGGTGTAACATGACTGTACCCCAAGCATGGTCTGTTCATTTATACTCCAGTTTGATCCTGTGGTGACGGTCAAGGTAATCTTCCAGCATTCAGAAAATAGCCATCATTTAAAATGATAACAATTGTATGTACAGGTTTTTGCAGAGTAGCGTGGAGGCTGTAAGGTAAAATCACTTCTTGTTTTACAGTTTAATTTGCATTTAAACTAACACCATATATGGTCGTTTTAAGGTCAACTGAACTTTCAGTTTACAATTGAATACACTTAGGAGGTTTCAGAACAAACTGTGTTCCAAGTCTTATGCCGCGTACACACGATCGGAATTCCGTCCAGAAAAAGACCGATGAGAGCTTTTCACCGGAAAATGCGACCGTGTGTATGCTCCATTGGAATTTAGCTGTCCGAATTTCCGCCAGCCAAAAATTGATAGCATGTTCTCAATTTTCCTGAAGGAAAAACTTTCTATTAGTAATTGTGATCGTGTGTATGCAATTCCGACACGCCAAAAATCAGGTATGCTCAGATTCAACTACGAGACAGAAGCTATTAGCTACTGGCTATTGAACTTCCTTTTTCTAGTCCCGTCGTACGTGTTGTACGTCACCGCGTTATAAACGATCGGAATTTGATGTGACCGTGTGTAAAGACAGCTTGAGCTGAATTCCGTCGGGAAATCCATCAGAGCTTTTTCCCGACGAGAATTCCGATCGTGTGTACACGGCATTAGAGTTAATTTTCTTTAGAAAGCCGCCACAACCTGAGTAAAAAAAACCTGTCCTCGTTCTCTCTGAACAGGTCTGACACACCCCTGCGGAGTCAGACCTATAGCTACGCAATCAGCAAAACTCACGCTTCACCACTGATTGGAGAGCTCCAACCTTGACTTAGCAGGGGGTGAGGGGGCGGGTGTCAGACTTCAGCAGATAGACCACCGATTCCATACAAACAGCAAGGATCAAAATCTGCAGCATGCAGACAGGGGACAAGCTTTCTGCTCAGGTTGCGCCTGTTTTCTAAAGAAAATGAAGTGCAAGTCTTCAAACACCTTTTGCTTTGATGCAACTGGAATGTATTTAACTGAATGAATCAGAAAGTTGAAATGGGTTTTAAAGCAAATCTATTAATGGGAAAGATATTCAACCCTTACCCCCAGTAAATGTTAGGCACCATTAATGCCTTAACTCATCGTTAACGCTCCTGACAACTCTAATCCCTGCTAGACTCCAGAAGAGATACAGACCCTACTGGGTTCACCAGCAGATAATAAAGCAAGAGTACGTGAGCAATATTTGATGCCTTTATAATAACCTCTGAGAGATTGCAACGTAAACTAAGAACAAATTATTGTTCTGCCAAGCCCCATAGACTCAAATATTAGACTATGTGGGTATAGCAACTAAAAGCTTTATTAGTCTACTCACTTGGACACCAGCATCCTTGCAGGCCTCAATGACTGTCCTTGTTCCAGTGTAGTTAACTCTGTAGAATAGTTCTTTGTTATCGCTGGAGGGGGCCGGGGATGCACAGTGAAAGACAGTATTCACACCCTGAAGTGCTGGCAGTAAATCCTAGTGTTATTGAGGAAAAAACAGGATTATAAAACACAAGGCAAAATTAAACAAATTAGATAGATGGGGTTGTTATATATATATATATATATATATATATATATATATATATATATATATATATATATATATATATATATATATATATATATATATATATATATATATATATATATATATATATATATATATGAGCACTGTGATGTCCAAGACATGGAAAATAAGATTTATTATTTACTTAAGGACATGGCATGCAGTACCATGAAGACGATTACTCTAAATAAGTAACCCGCTGCCAGCTTAAAACATGTAATGATAGCATTGGGCCAATAGCATGAGCAGGATGAATCATAGGTCATGGATATTCTAAGACCTGTCCTGACAGCTTGGAGATCCATTAATGCAGACATGTACCAAACATGAGCATATAATAAAATGAAGCATAGGCATTTCCTAAAAAAAAATAAAAAATGTCCAAACATATAGGCAGCTAAATTTATATTGGTTGTCACTTTTGCCAACTTCTGTCTATGAACTTTTTTCACTGCTTGTTCAGATTCCACTAGCCAGGCTTGTGAGAGGTTTATTGTAAGTAGAGAAACTGTATACACTTCTTGCTGTCAAACTGGTGGTATCCTGGATAAAAGCTGACCAGATCTAGTTAAAGAGTTAGTTAACCCAAAAAAAAAAAAAAAATTTGATCCTGTCCCTTTAAAACATTATATACAGCACAGTGCTTGTTCCGTGTCATTTGCCCCCCTGTAATACCTGGCTGATCCTGACAGTTTCTGCCCTTCCCTATGTAAACTGACCTTGGTTCATCATGGCTGCTGAACCCTGACACCATGGTCAGTTTACGTGCCTCCATCATCCACAGCTCTCCTGTCCTCCTCTGTGCTCCTGTGCCCTCATCCCCCCCCCCTCTCCTCCCTGCCTGTCTGCCCCTGTGTCAGTGTCAGACCCCTCCACTCCTGCTGCTCTCATAACTGTTAAAACTTTATATAAGCCCCTCTGTGTCCTAATAACAAGTGCTCCCGTCTGTGTGCTTTATTTTAAAAAATGCCTCCTTGGCGCATGCGTGGCTTCCTGGGATGGCGGACGTGCTCTGAGTGAGCTCCGGACTCCGTCCGCTCTCCGAGACCTCAGCTCTGCAACAACAGGTGATATTTGCTCTAGGGGTAAGCCCGATCAAGCACTCTATCCCGCGGGCACCACATGGGAAAGACTGGCCAGTAGCCGCACAACTACAACCTGCTGTTTGGGCCGCGAGCGGGATCGGGCATGGACCGCTAATTTACTAGGTCGCAATCCACTGCCTCGAGTTCTCCCGCGGACCCCTTTGCCGCTATGGATCCATTGCTGGGGATGGGTGATCCGTGCAACCCCCCCCCGTGCAACTCCACAGATCCCGCTCTGGATCCCGTTTCTCCCTCTTCTCAGGGGGTTTTAACCCGACATTCTGGATGCAAAATTGGACACCAAGTTACAGCTCCTTCTCCAGCAAATTACCCAGAGCATCGTAGCAGAGGTGAGCAAAATTTCTACAGAACTTCGGGGGGAAATTAATCAAATTGGGGAACGTACTGATGCCCTGGAGCATAAATTTGATGAAATGGTCAATTATGTGCAAGCCATAGAGGAGGAAAACTGTAACCTCAAACGCTCTTTCACCCAGTTACAATTGCAACAAGAGGACTTGGAAAACAGAGAGAGACATCAAATCTCAGGTTTCGTGGCATCCCCGAAACAGTGGGCGACTCCTCTTTATGCCCTTATCTCCTGGGGCTCTTTAATACTCTTGCACTGACAATAGTGGATGCGGACTGGCACCTGGATAGAGCCCATCGCTCCCTGGGCCTTAACCCTCTGGCTGGAGCTAGGCCCAGAGATGTTATTATGCGATTTCATTATTACGATAGCAAAGAAGCCCTGAGCCTGGCCGCAGGCAACAAGTCCCAAATCTCCTATAAGGGGGCCAAACTACAAATTTTCAGTGATCTTTCCCCATCACTCTGGCTAAACGGAGGAACCTACGCCCCATAACAGCCCACCTGCAGCAACACCAGGTCCCATACTATTGGGGGGTTTCCATTTCATCTTATTGTCTCCAAAGATGGCGTTCAACATAGCATCTTCAAGAAGGAGACGCTTTCATGAAAAGCCTTGCCGTGCCACCATTACCTGACGAGGATCTACAACCTGTACCTCCTCAAGCACGCCTTTTCCCTCCAATGCCAAGTCGCCTCTGGACCCCTGTGAGGGGCCAGCCAAAGAAACATCTTTCCACTCCTCAACGTTCGCGATTCTCCAAACAACCTCCATGATGCCCTTGATTGAGACTCCTTGATCCTCATTAGTTCCTCTCTACCTTTTGTCCATGTTAAGCACGGTGCTGTGTGCTGAACATTGAGTTTTTAAGTGTTACCCTGAATTTTTTCACATCCCCATATGGTACAATTTTTTATTTTATATTACTTGCTAACTATTCTTATTTCCTCTTTTCCAACTAACGTTAAGTTTATATTTTCCTTTTCTTAAAGGAGAGCGGGCGGTTCTCCTCCCACTCCAGAGTTCCCTGCTAGAGGACGGCATGTATCCCTTATTGGCCCGGGACACCGTTCAGGGCCTCCTGAGACATAGTTGTGTCTTAGGTTTTCATCTGTTGTTTTTTTTTTTTTTTTAAAACCACAATTATATGGTTGGGTTTTTCTAAGTGCAAACTTATGTCAGTTTTGTTTGTTGAGGTCCTCCTTCCCTTCCCTCTCCCTTCTTTTTACGTTTTAAGCCTCACATGAGGTATACTGGACTTATTCCCTCAGTTATATTTTTCTGAAATCATTGCAATTCAGCTTATATGTATGCCATGTTAAATGTGAAGATAGGTTTAACATTCTACCATTACTCTTTTCAGAAAAAGACCCTATGGCTTTAAAACTTTTATCATACAATGTTAAGGGCCTGAACTCCATTCGGAAGCGCTGGATCACCCTTAAGGAGTTCAGATCCTTATGTACGGATGTAGTCATGCTCCAGGAGACATTTCCGAGCTGGGGGCTCACTGAAATTTGCTTAAAAATTCTTCCCTTCCTCCTACCTTGCCTCTGATTCCACTGGCAAGGCTGGCATAGCTATTCTAATCAAAAAATCCTGCCCCATTAGGGTCAAAAGTTAATTTGTTGGTTTATTATCCTGGAGTGTTACTACCGTATATACTCGAGTATAAGCCGAGATTTTCAGCCTCTTTTTTGAGGCTGAAAGTGCCCCCCTCGGCTTATACTCGAGTCATCGCTGTCTGCCCGCTCGATCAGCGTGTCGAGCAGACAGACAGCGGCCATTCTATAATTCAAAAGCCGCGCCTCCGGCTCCGCCTTCGCCTGTGATAGGCGGAACACTGAATTTCCCAGCAGCCTGTGTTCCGCCTATCACGGACATCGTATCATCCTCGTACTACGGACGAGGATGATACGATGTCCGTGATAGGCGGAACACAGGCTGCTGGGAAATTCAGTGTTCCGCCTATCACAAGCGAAGGCGGAGGCGCGGCTTTTGAATTTTACAATGGCCGCCGAGGCGCCGACGAAGAGGGCACGGGACGGAGGCAAGGCAAGGCACGGGACGGGACGGGACGGAGGCAAGGCAAGGCACGACACGGGACGGAGGCAAGGCACGGCACGGGACGGAGGCAAGGAGGCAAGGCACGGGACGGAGGCTCGGGACAAAGGCTCGGGACACAGGTAGGCTGGACACACACACACACACACACACACACACACAGGGATGGATGGATGGATGGAGACACACACACACAGGGATGGATGGATGGATGGAGACACACACACACAGGGATGGATGGATGGAGACACACACACACAGGGATGGATGGATGGATGGATGGAGACACACACACACACAGGGATGGATGGATGGATGGATGGACACACACACACACAGGGATGGATGGACGGACACACAGGGATGGACGGACACACAGGGATGGACGGACACACAGGGATGGACGGACACACACACAGGGATGGACAGGCATGTCTCACCCTCGGCTTATACACGAGTCAATAAGTTTGCCAGTTTTTTTGGGGGTAAATTGGGGGCCTCGGCTTATATTCGGGTCGGCCTATACTCGAGTATATACGGTATATGTCCTCCTCTTTCACTTTAGTCAACATATACGCACCCAAACTGTTTCCAACAATATCTCTATGCGGAAATCTGCTTCCCAGGCCAATGCTTTTCGTAAATGTATCAGATCCTACCAATTGTTTGACTCCTGGAGGATCAAGCATCCCACTGCTAAGCAATTCACTTTCTATTTCATGGCCCATAAAATGTACTCCAGCTTACACCACTTTCTTATTTCAGCTCCACTTATCCCTCATATTAACTCTGATATATCTCCCATTACATGGTCTGACCATGCCCATATCACTTTAGAGGTTATATTGTCTCAATCCCACTCTAGGACGTGTCATTGGCGCCTAAACGATCAACTTCTACACTCGGAGCCTTCCCGCCATAAACTAGCTGCGAGCCTTAAGGAATTCTTCTTGCTTAACAAGGGCTCTGTACCCGATTTCTCCACACTGTGGGAGGCACACAAGGCGGTCTTCCGTGGAGTGTGTATAGCGGAGGGCACCTGCCTGAAAAAAAGACAGAAATCAGCTCCTACAATCACTGACATCTGATCTAGTGATAGCGGAGCATCAGTTATTGTGCAAACCCACAGGGTCGAGGCTTCGTAAAAGGTTACATCCCTTAAAGAACAGATTAAATCCCTAAATTTTAGCAAGGCTGCCAAGTCTTTGCTTTGGACCAAACAAAAATTGTATGAATTCTCGAATAAACCTCACAGGATGCTAGTAAATAAACTATGCCCACGCCCTTTTAACTCCTTCCCCGATTTCCTTTTAAAGGCTGATGGAACTCAAACTCACTGCCCTCTTGAAATGTCCAAGATCTTTGGGAGCTTCTACCGTAAACTATATAATTGCCTGACACCCGAAAATCAGTTTAACTTTACCCAAGAAAAATTTTACTCATTCTTTACTGGCCTTAGACTCCTGACATTATCCTCCTCGGACCTTATTGATCTGAACGCTCCTATAACTACAGAGGAACTTTACAACACAATCAAGGATCTCCCACTTCATAAATCACCTGGCCCAGGTGGTCACCCCTACCTTTATTACAAAACTTTCCTAGACATTCTATTCCCCCCCCCCCCCCCCCCCATATTAACACTCTATAGCACTCTCCTCAAGGGGCAACCTCCACACTCTCAGGTTTTCTCACTCTTATATTTCTGTTATTCCCAAGCCTGGGAAAGACCCTTCTGTCCCTGATAATTATAGGCCTATAGCTTTATTAAACTCAGATTATAAAATATCTTCACAAAAATCCTAGCCTACAGACTGTCCAAATACATTCCAAAATTGATCAATAGGGATCAGGTGGGATTTGTCCCAACTAGGCACGCGGGAGATAATACCCGCCGCACAAGAGACCTGATTGACCTCTTGAATAGAGCCTCACACCCAGCCCTTGTGTTAAGCCTAGATGCACAAAAGGCCTTCGATAGGCTGAGCTGGCCATACATGTTCTCTACTCTACTGAGGTTTGGTTTTAAGGGTCCCTTTGTTAATGCATCCCAGGCCTTGTACTCCCAAGTCACAGCTCCAGTTCAGATGTCCTCCTTTCTGTCGCCTTGCTTCCCTATGAATAATGGTACTCGGCAGGAATGCCCTTTATCCCCATTACTTTTCATTTTATGACTTGAGCCCCTAGCTGAGTCCATTTGTCTACATCCAGATATCAGGGGGGTGGTGATGCGACAGAGGGAATACAAATTATCACTGTTTCCAGATGATATTCTACTAACTATTACCCAACCCTTACTGTCCCTTCCCTCACTACATAGTCTCCTCTCCTCGTTTGGTGCCATATCTGGTTACAAAGTTAATACTACTAAAACTGAAGCCCTACCTTTACATATTCCTCCTACCCTTCTAGCTCAACTCACACAATCTTACCCTTATAAATGGTGCTCCGCTTCCCTCAAATACTTAGGGATCCATCTCACTCCTACCTATTCTTCACTCTACTCTGTAAATCCCCCCCCCCCCCCCCCAATTATAGATATCAATAAATCATTACAAAGCTAGACTAAGTACTCTCTCTCCCTTTTAGGCAGAATAAATGTACTGAAGATGTCCATTCTACCCAGACTATTGTATTATTTTGAAACATTGGCAATCCCTCTTCCTCAACTTAAAGCCATCCATAGGAGTTTTTTAAAATTTATTTGGATCAATAAGGCCCATTGTATTGTGAGCTCTGTAGTTTTTGCCCCTAGATCCAGGTGGGGGGATGACAACTGGGTGCTCCGGATATCATAAAATATTATTACGCAACTCACCTCAGTGAGTCACTTCATGGTCCAGTCTACAGGCTCCTAGCCACTGGACCGATATTGAGAAAGGAGTGTTGTATCTGGTGCACCCATGCTCCCTAATTTGGTCACACCTGCCACATGTAGACCCCATCTTTAAATGTCAATGCACTGCCCCTATGAACTTTTCCCTGTCTATATGGTACAAATGCCAACAAATTTATTCCCCTTCATCAACTTGCCCCCCCCCCCCGCCCCCCCCCCCCCCCCCCCTTGAACGTTTTATTTAATCCATCCATTCCAGATAGCCTATCCATGGGGCGTATTTTCCCAGATGTGTCCCTTCCACTCAACCCTATTCACTACCTGTTAGGCCTTCCCTTCTCAGGTATTAAAAAACATGGTAACCGATTGATTGCGTACATTCTTTTAGCTTTAGGCTGATCCCCTTATGTTGGCTATCCAACTCTACCCCCCCCCCCCAAAGTCCAGATTGCTTCAACTTATAGCTGATATCCGCAGGATGGAATACTTGACAGCCTCTATCCATGACAGCATCCCCCAATTTAATAAAATTTGGGATCTATGGGGCCTGTCAGAATTTGGGACCTTCCTGTTGGCCACTAGGCCATGAATGGTCAAAATCTCTATCCTTTTCTGCCCGACAAATTGCCTCTGTGTACCTTTATTCCTCAAATGTCCACTACTTAATACCTCTTAATTTCACACAACCTCTCCAGTACTTACCTTAAACTGATTTAAGTTATTAATTTATTGTTATTTTATGTATGACCTCTATTATACCTTTATTTTATTTTATGTGAGTTGAGTTATGCGAGTTGCTCCCACTTCTATATATGCTTGGCAGTCCACTTTTGTGGTCTGCATATGTTGATTCTGTCTAACCAGACTTATATCAAAAGGTTGATCTTTGTTTTATTTTTGAAACTTTCAATAAAAATAAAAAAAAAATGCCTCCTTTACCGTATTTCACAACGGTTCCCCACGATCACGTGACCAGCCAGTTCTCTCTTCCTCACGTCCTGGCTGATGTCAGTGGGGGAATCTTGGCCCCACCCACTGCATCTGTCACCCGGGCAGAGAAGAAAGCCAGGCCAGTGACTTGATTGCAAGGAACCGCTGTAAAATCTGGTAAAGTAGGCTTTTTTTTTTTTTTTTGTTAGTAAAACACATAGACAGGAGCACTCGTTATTAGAACACAGAGGGGCTTATATAAAATTATATAAGTGAGTAACAACAACTTTAAGGCAAGTCCAGTTTGTCATTTCAAGGAGGAAAAACAAACTGAATTTTGGTGTTTATTTCATCTAAGATCTTGGTAAACTCGTTTAATTACAATTTTAGAGATATGGCACTCTTGCATTGTTTGAATTCAAGAGAGAATTTATCTTAAATATATGTAGAAGACACATGCAGCCAGATATACTGTGGGTATTCCAGGCAGGTGATGACCATCTATACTGTTCAGGGAACAATAGTAGCAATTGTTTGAAAGTTGACAACAAAACTCCAATAAAACCCTTGAGTGGTAGTCTTGTAAGCTGTCCATACATGATTGAAATTTGTCCTGTTCAGCAGGGACCGCCCAAATTTCAAATCATGTATGGGCTAACTAGTTGTACACAAGTTGATCTCTTGATCGACTTGCATACAACCAGCCTATTGGATTTTTCCTGAATGGTCAGTGCCGCCAGCTACAGCTGGCACCAGTGATTGTTTTCTTCTGGCTGGGAAGGCCCCCGCCAGCGGAATAAATTGCTCAGCCGGAGCAATTCCCTGGACCACATCTAATGTGTGGACTGGTTGAATGAAAAATTATATTATGTATGGCCTACTTTATTCTGCCCAAATTATGTCCCTGTACATTATTATGCTACTGTAGATAATCTGAACATGTATGTGTACCAATAGACCTAGGGCTTTTTGGCCATTCCCCACTGTTGAAACAACTAGCCAAACAAGTTAGAAAACCAGAGAAAAGCCAGCACTCCAACAATGTTCCAGAATGGCCATTTACTAAAGTCTCAGTGGTTTTGAGATGATGCAGACCCTCTTTCTCAAGGTGATAGACAGAGTATGCAGACACCTTGAGAAAGTCTGCATACCCTCTCAAAACTTTTTTTTTTTTGCATTGTTGGAGGGTGGGACCCTTTTCTAGTGTGGACCGCGGCTGCCCCATAGGTGTGTGAACGGGCTCCATTGAGAGCTAATCACAGTCTCCTGTCATGTGGGGAAACCCGCATTCAATTGGCATACATGTGAACCCAGCCTCAAGAAGGTTTACATGGGCTCAGTGCTGTGTGATTTGATGTATTACAGGTTAGAAAAACAGTCCCAATTACCATTGTACCCTCTGTTAATACAGAGCCAGCAACAACTTGGCTGAACTAAGCTTACAAGTCAATACAGTTCTTAGCCAAGAGCATGTTCTCATAGTCACTGTGCCCAAAAAAGGATAGCTGAGGCTAAATGTTTTTAGAACTTTTAAACTAAAATTTGTCTGCCCATGGTCTACATGAGAGATATCCAATTAGCGGACCTCCAGCTGTTGCAAAACTACAAGTCCCATCATTTTTACACTTATTTTTTTTCACTTTTATTTCATATTATATTTTTGCATTTGTATTTGTAATTGTATTTGCACAAAAGCACTTAATGCACAAAAGAATTGCATTTGCATTATATTTTTTCACTTTTATTTCAATTTATTTCTATTTTTACACTTACTCCTGCAAATAATTAGGCACAAGCATTAGCAGGCGGGTTTGCCCGCAAATTCAATTAACAACAGGTGAGCGCCGTAACTACCACCCTAGTATCTATACAAGTCCCATCATGCCTCTGGGTGTCATGCTTGTGGCTGTCAGTCTTTCTATGCCTCATGGGACTTGTAGTTCTGCAACAACTGGAGGTCCGCTAATTGCATATCCCTGGTCTACATGGAAAACACTGACAGATTATAAAGACAAAAACTGAGGGGGGTTTGGGAGGGATGAATTTTTTTACCTGTTTGTTGCAGAGATCACCGATAAAAAACTGGACACGATCATTCTCAAAGCCCTGTCGCATATCAAACACATTAACAGAGTATCCTCTCTCTAGCAAGCGCTCCACCATGTGTTGCCCAAGAAACCCTGAGCCCCCGATGACTGCGCATTTTTTGCTGGCCTGGAAAAGGACAAAAAGAGAACAAAATATATATATAAAATTGACAGATCTGTGATATCAATTGAGGAGGTCTTCTGGAAACTTATCACATAAAAAAAAAAAAAAAAAAAAAAAAAGGAGGAAGAATAGATAATAATATAGAGATGTTTTAGAAAAATGTGTGCATATTTTTTATTTAATTTTTTGGGGACTGCAATGTCTGTGTAGTCTCCTGCCAAAAAAAATCCCAAATGGTGGAGATTTGTCACTTCCAGTGTCACTGTTCATCAAAATGTCAATTGGAAATTCTGGGCATCAAGAGACATCAACTGTGCCTCTGTTGTTGGCAATTTAGTGCCATTATCGTTATTCATTAATCAAATGTAATATACAAGATGCAAAGATATCCCTTCTCCTGGCTAGTGATTTTTAAAATATCACTGCACAGCATCACAGCCACACATTTCTATAGGAGGCTAGGGGTATATACCTTTTTTTTTGTTTTACTTTTACTGCACGTATCAGACAGATACAGAAAAAAAAAAAAAGCATCCAAGAGGCGCTGGGATTTTAATGCGAGTTCATAAAAAGTAGTGGGAGGGCAAAAATATTTCAAGAGCTCAATGGCTCAGGTTAGGCTTCTCAGAACAGAAAGTGGTGTATGGACTTTTATGCCCATTTAAGTGATTATATGTGGGACAAATTAAAAGCACATTATGGAAATGAACTGGTGAACATTGGCGGTATATTGAGGAAGACCTAAGTGAAAGTAAATCTGCAAATAAAAAAAATAAAAATGACCGACAGCTACCAGCTCTTTGCTCACGGAGCACTGAGCAATCAGCAGCCTTGGATTGCTCGGTTCTCAGTGTTGGAGCCGGTGGGGGACAGATTAAGCATCAGACCAATGCTGTATCCACCTAGGCAAGTACGATTGAGAAAAAAAAAAAAAAATGCACACATATTTTAATTCACCTTTCTTCTGCTCAGACAAGGTTTCCAACAACGATGTGCCTGGTGTCCAGGGCTGTGGTCAAGGGCTCACAAATACAAATCCTACCCCAAATCTTTTTAAAAAAGTGAATGGTAGCTTCTACTAGACACGTGTCAGATTCAGTCAGTATATTGCTTCATTTACCTCCTCACATTGTGAATAACAACATCAGATATTTCACTTGATACATAGGATGTGAACATCTTTTAGTTTGGACAAAGTGGCTCTATAACCACTTCCTGTCCATTGTACAGATATACACACATCCTCCTGGACAAGAAGGGGTTATACCCGGATCATGGCTGCAGCTGTAGCCATGATCCCGGTATAAAAATCTTCAGCCGGCAATTGGCTTTCGTATAAAAGTGATCCAAGTGGCTATACAGCTGCCTGATCACTTTTACATGCCCCCCATCCCCCCCCCCCTACCGTTCCCAGGCTCTCCAGTTCCACTGAGAGAACCCAGGACCGTTGTAAGTTGTCGGGTCAGCTGAGCACAGAGAAAAGAGAAACATCTGTTTCTCCCTCTCCTCTGAGGACTGGAGGGGGAAGTGACAAGGATTTTGTCACTTCTGTTTTCAGATCTTTCTTTACCTGGCCAGTACCAGCCAAGGGAGAGGGAAGAGAAAAGTAAGAAACTAAAAGAAAAAATAAATAAATAAATAAATAAAAAAAAAAAAAAAAAAAAAAAAGAAGAAGAAGGAGTGAAAAGTGGTCATTGCACTTGGCCAGGCACGTAGACTGCTTTCACACTGAATGCGCTGGGCGTTAGCGCCGCTAGTTTTAGTGGCGCTTTTGCCCTGCTTGCGGAGCACTTTTAAGCCCAAATACAAGATAAAAAAAACTCCTTTTTGCAACGCTTTCAAAACATTTTTCAGGCGCTTTGAAAATGCTGCTTATACATTCCAATGAGCAAAGCGTTTTGGGAGCTCTAAATACAGCGCTCCCAACCCACCCCAAAGATGGACAAACAAAACTAAACTAATTTTTCAGTTGTGCACATGTCTAGCGGCTTTGTGGAGCACAAACAAAATAATCACATTGGTCCAAGCAAAAGTCGTAACAAAGCCACACTCATCCAAAGTCACATCAAAGTCACATCAAAGTCACATCAAAGTCACATCAAGCTGCAGGCACAAGCATAAATGGACTTTTAGTGTATTTTTTTCCCTTAACATTTGCTACACATCTGTGTAAAAATGTGACAAAAAAAATGCAACAACCATAATTTGATTCTCCAGGGCCTCTGCTTTCATAAAAAAAATATATAAGGTTTGGGGGTTCTAAGCAATTTTCTATCAAAAAGAAAAAAAATGCTGATTTTGCATGTGAAAAGCCAGCAATACTTGAAAATACTTACAGGCCGTAAACGCGTTGCCATTTCTGAAACAATTTATACAACTGCAACCTAGGAAAAAAAAAGGAAACGATAAGAATTATTGAAAACAGTTTAATTGTGCAAAAAAATAAATAAAAATTATAATATATATATATATATATATATATATATATATATATATATATATATATATATATATATATATATATATATATATATATATATATATATAGTAATTATGTGTAGAAGATAATCCATTTGAAATCACAGAGCCTGTAATCTGACACGGTATCACCTTTGACCACACTAGTTATACTGGTACCATTGCAATCTATGGAGAATGTCACATGACCTACTTTCAGCTCTGCCACAGAAGTCAATGACATCTCCTTGCATTCAGGCAAAACACAATGCAGGCTGTATGAGCAATGAATAGGGTTCTGTGCAGTACTGGCTGTGGCTCCATTCAACTTTGTAAAGAATTGCGGAAACATGAGCGCGAGTTAATTTTTTTTACATCAATTTCCCCTGTTTATTTGATCCCTAACATCATTCAATAATAGAATGGCCGGGATCTCTCATGGATTATATGACAAATCTCAATGTTACGTAAATACAACATAGACACGCCATACACCAGAGAGAAGTACACAATAACTGAAGTTCTGAAACATTCATGTTCATAAGGATAACAAAGAGACATGAGCTTGTGTGGCCTTGGAACTTTTTTCCCATTGGGAAAATTTTCGTTCACTTCCCTAGCAGGAAGTTGGAAGAAATCTCCTCAAAATCAAAATAATTCCCATCTTAGAGATTTGTACCCAGAACTAGTGTCCCCATTGGAAGATTTCCCTTTACATCCTGTTCTGAGTACAAAACAGGAAAACATTTCCCAATGGGGACACAGAGGGCAACAAAAAAAACCTGTCAGAGGATCTAACCTGTCACCACTCTACCCAAAATTTAAAAAAATGAAAGTTTTGCCTGGTGATCCACTTTAAAGCCTAACTCCAGGAAATGTGAAATCTCGCCTTTGCGGTGGGACTGTGCCTGCACTGCAAGGGGTTAACTGCTTGTTTTGTCTATGGAAGAGGAGAAGCACTTTTTTGATGCTCTGGAGGTAGACTGTTCCTCTGGGTCAGGGGTTTCCAAACTACGGCTCTCAGATTGTTCAGGAACTACAATTCCCATCATGCCTAGTCGTGTATGTGAATGTTAGAGTTTTACATTGCCTCATGGGACGTGCAGTTCCGCAACAGCTGGAGGGCCGTAGTTTGAAGATCCCTGCTCTGGGTCATCACTTAGGGCAGGAGTAGGCAACCTCTGCACCTCCAGCAGTTTTGAAACTATACATCCCATGAGACATTGCAAGATCCTGACAATCACAGGCATGTCTCCTAGAGGCAGAGGCATGATGGGATTTGTAGTTTCAACACAGCTGGAGGGCCGAGGTTGCCTAACCCTGGCCTAGGGCTATGGGCCCTGCACCAGTCTTGGTGACATCAGGTCCTTAGACTGCTGGAAAAGAAGCTGTGGGGACCAGTCTAAGATCATGGAGGACCAGGTAAGTAAATCTTCTTTTCTATGTCCCTTTAGACCTAAACAAGCAATTAACCCTTGCAGACAGGGGCAGTCCTATTGCAAGGGATAATCTTCAAGCTTTCTGGAGTTCAGCTTTAAGCTGTCCATAGACATTATAATCTGATTGTACAATCTTCTTCAGATTAACCAAAAACTAGATAGAGAAAGGACCTGCCTGACTACTACAAGTAAAGCAGATTGTCTTTAAAATGGACACGTCCTTATACAATCTTCACTTTTCTTTTTTTTTTAATCCCAACTTACCTTTTTCACTGGGTTCTCCTTATGAGCAACTTCAGCCATTGTTTGTAAAAATTAAAGTCAGCAGCTCAAAAAATACTGTAGATGTTGACTTGTAACCACTTTAAATGATGTTTGCATTTTTTTAAATTTTTTGTGACAGATGGAGCTTTCTTTTGGTGATATTTAATCACCAATTTTTTTTTTATTTGTTGAGCAAAAAACAGACTGAAAATTTTGAAACAAATAAGTAAAATTCTTAGTTTCTGTTATAAAATTTAGCAAACAAGTAATTTTTCTTCTTCACTGATGTGCGCTGATGAGGTGGCACCGATTGGCTGTACTGATGGGCACAGATAACCTGCATTAATAATCAGCGCCCTGATTATCAGTATAAACAATGTACTCACTGTGCCCTGTCAGCCTCGTCGGTTATGGACTCTCCCTTCCTCACACAGAGACAGCATGTGAGGAAAGGAATGCCGATACCCAGCAAGTCTGCTTACATGTGACCAGCTGGAATTGGACACAGCTGATCACATAATAATGGGCCTTTGTGATTGGCCCTTTACCGTTATCAACTGTGTCCAAAGTAGCACACCTGATGCACGCCCGAGGGGTCTCACGGTTCTGGGAGGATGCCCACGGTCACCCTCCCAGAACTGGACAGCTGTGCTGTAGCCGTCTTTTGGCTATGGCGCGGCAGGGAAGTGGTTAATAATCAGGTGCAACCAGTCCATGGAGTGCAGCGCCGTCTCCCTGCAGCGGCTCCACCACGCCACCATCTTGATTTGGAAGGCGGCTGTAGCTTCTTGAGGAATCACAGCTGCTTCTCCTCTGCACGCGCATGCCCAAAATCATGTGGTGCATCGAGACTGGTCCTGCAGCCTTGTGTCCCAGGAGGCTGCGGGTGAAGTGACGTTATTCTCACCTAGGTGTAAATTTGTTACGTGGAAGTGAGTACCTGTCAAAAAGGGAACCGCTTCCTATAGAATCAAATAAAACGTTAAGGCTCGGTTCACATTATCTTCGCGTGTGGCTTACAGCAGGAGTCCGATGCATCCCCGTTCACCGCTTCAGGTGCAATTTCGATCCCGACCCCTTACCATGTGATCAGTTGTCAGCCAATGACAGCTGATCATGTGATGTAAACAGAGCCGTTATTTCGGCTATTTTTTGTCCTCGCACTGACAGTGTGAGGAGAAAAAAAAAAAGCTGATCACCAGCGGCTGTGACAGGGACATCGGTCCTGATCAAGGAGAGCTGCCGCCAGCTCATTTGTGCCCACCTGTGCCACCTGTCAGTGCCACCTAGCAGTATACAACAGTGCCACCCACCAGTGCCCACAGTGCCTTATCAACAGTACTGCCCATCAGTGTCACCTACCAGTGCCCATCAGTAACACCCATCAGTGTACAATTTCCGCCTCATCTGCCCCCACCAGAGCCGCCTCATCTGCCCCCACCAGAGCCGCCTCACCTGCCCCCCACCAGAGCCGCCTCACCTGCCCCCCACCAGAGCCGCCTCACCTGCCCCCCACCAGAGCCGCCTCACCTGCCCCCCACCAGAGCCGCCTCACCTGCCCCCCACCAGAGCCGCCTCACCTGCCCCCCACCAGAGCCGCCTCACCTGCCCCCCACCAGAGCCGCCTCACCTGCCCCCCACCAGAGCCGCCTCACCTGCCCCCCACCAGAGCCGCCTCACCTGCCCCCCACCAGAGCCGCCTCACCTGCCCCCCACCAGAGCCGCCTCACCTGCCCCCACCAGAGCCGCCTCACCTGCCCCCCACCAGAGCCCGCCTCACCTGCCCCCCACCAGAGCCGCCTCACCTGCCCCCCACCAGAGCCGCCTCACCTGCCCCCCACCAGAGCCGCCTCATCTGCCCCCCAACCAGAGCCGCCTCATCTGCCCCCCACCAGTGCCGCCTCATCTGCCCCCCACCAGTGCCGCCTCATCTGCCCCCACCAGTGCCGCCTCATCTGCCCCCCACCAGTGCCGCCTCATCTGCCCCCCACCAGAGCCGCCTCATCTGCCCCCCACCAGAGCCGCCTCATCTGCCCCTCACCAGTGCCGCCTCATCTGCCCCCCACCAGTGCAGCCAACCCCCACTGTGATTAAATACCACCAAAAGAAAGCTCTTTGTGTGAAAACAAAATGCTAAAAATTTAATTTGGGTACAGCGTTTTATGACCACGTAATTGTCATTCAAAGTGCATAAGCGCTGAAAGCTGAAAATTTGTCTGGGCAGGAGGGGGGGGGGGGGGGGGGGGGGGGTTTAAGTGCCCATTAGTTAAGTGGTTAAGCAAAGGTCAACTTGAATAAATATCCCCCCTTGCCCAGCACATCCAGCCATGTCCTGTTATAATCCACCATTGTACACCAGTTCCCACCCCGCCATGTTCCTCTGCTATGTCATCAGGAGGCGGCTGTTATTTTCAGGTTCTTGCAGCCGGCCCCTGATAACACATCATGACATGCACATGACTGCCCTGTGCTATGCAAACAGTTGGAACCATATAAATCCTGTATAATAATTTGAATGAAAAGTTGGCAAGGCGAGACAATAAAACCCTCAGCCGTGAACACCAATGTGTTCTTATTAAAACAACGCATAAAAAATGCCAGCCCTACAGAACTAAGTGAAATATAAATAAAAACTGCCTGTATTGCCCCTAGCAACCAATCAGATACAACCATCCACCTGAAAATGACAGCTGAAAAATGGGAGCTTCATTCTGATTGGCTTTTAGGTGAGCCCTGGTATAATGAGACTGTCCCGATGAGCCATGTGTAGATGTAGCAGCACCTTACCTGTCCCGCACTGTAGCCCGGCACACAGCGAACAATAACTCACATTCCCTTTGATAACATCCCCAACCATGGGCTGAGAATCGGCAGACAGCAGGTGCTCACTCCCTATTGGTGGAGCTTTCACATCCCCAACCAATAGCCAAACACGACGGCTGTGTCCTTGGTAACCCACCTAAAACGTAATTTTGTGCGCCCGCTGTATACAGGAAGCGCACGTGAGTTTCAAGCCTCGTTCAGACATATGATAATAGTTGTGTGCTTATTGGCTGGGAATCTGACAACCACACCAATGGCAAATGGTATCATGAATTTCCTGAACGGTGATTGGTTGTTTATGGACGGCTTGGTCAGCGTGCGGGACGAGGTGGGTGGGTCGCAGGAGAGTAATATCAGGCCTGTGCAATATGGTGAGTGATGTGTAATGGGGATGTGTGTGCAGCTTGTACCTGTATAGAGGTTTGTGCTGCATGGCATGGTATGGTACAGCGATGGACAGATCAGGGATGGTTCAACCAGTAATGTCTGTTTACTTAGACTGGAGGAAGAAAATTGGGCTTTTCCTATGTAGACCAATTATGACTTTCCCTAATTCACCCAAACTGTAGATAGAAAATGAAATAAGGATTCTGATTGGTTGGCAAGCCAAAGCACCAGTTTCAAGATCCAGGTGCAGCGAGATATATTTACATAAATCACTGTGATCACACATTACTGGATATTCCACATTGATCGTAGGGGGATCGGTGTCACTGGTGAAAAGAATGAGAGGGGCTGCACAGTGTACATGGAAGATTTGGCATGCGATTCCTGTGTAAGGATGAGCTCTGGCACGTTCGCATGCTCCATGTGCAGAGCCCGCCAGGACGCCGGTGCAGCACTGCGCTAATCACAGGCAGTGAGACATTTCCAGATGTGTGCCTGTAGATATCGGACAATGTCTCACTGCCAATGATTAGCGCAGCGCTGCGCCGACTTCCTGGCGGGCTCAGCACGTGGCGTAGGCGAACACGCCTGAGCTTATCCCTATCCCTGTGCGTCCTTGACATCAACTACCGCCAAATGTATCTGTTATATAGAGTTAAAGCAGAACTTTACCCATAACAGCTTGATAAAAATGATGTTCTTTAGCAAGGAACATTCATTCCACATTAATAATGATGCTACCAAAATGTGTGTGCTGTAAATTGCCTCCAGCATTGCTCCTTGGACCTTCTTGCTGAAGGCTGCCATTTTGCTGAAGACCAGAGCCCCTGAGCAGCAGTAAATCATAAAGTAGAACTAAACCCATCAATTTAACGGTTTAAAAAAAACAGTTACATTCTTGGAATGCCGGGATTGCTAACTGTCACATTTGCTTGCGTCCTCAACCAAACTGTCGAACCATCAAATGGCTGGTGTCATAACTGATCACATGTGCAGCACCATGGCAGTTGTAGATCCAACAGAAGCAGCTTCCTTGGCTGTTAAGGATAGGAGGGTTGAATTCTGCTTTAATGCTGTCAGTTGATTGGCCTCTCCAAACTCGGTGCCAATGGTACATGTTCAATGGCTCCCACTGCTGCCAAAAGACAACAGGAGAACGAGAGGCAAGGCTCTGTGGACATCGCTGGATCGATAGAGGGCTCAGTTAAGTATGGGGGGGGGGGCATAGAATGCATGAAGATAAAAAAACTTGTGCCTTTACAACCACTTTGATAAAGTATAAGCTTGGTTTTCTCCTTTGCATGTTAATGAGAACTGGAATCAGACCGTCCACAAAGTTTCTATTGGGACAGGTCACAGTAAACTTGTTTAGAAATGCTTGCAGTCAGCCATGAGACCTTCTAAAACACATCTGAAAGGTATGCTCTGTGTTTCTGACGATTCCAGGAGGAGGCAAATCTGGCCTCTCACCCCCTTCCTCCTATTCAGTTATTTTTCTAATACCTCCTCAAAACCCTTTGTAGCTTTACCTGAGTCCCCCATCCCAAGTCCCTCACTGGTACCTCTTCTGGGACCATGCATTCAGAGCTGCAATGTGCCTGTATAGACTGTTCTCCTGGGGTGTCATCACTGTAATTGTGGGGCCTAATAGGACCTTGCAGTTGGGCAGCCAATAGGGAGTGTCCACATAACCCAAGCATTGCCATGGTCACCTGAAGAAAGACCTTCATGCTCTGGAAGATAGAAGATTTGAGACCTGGCATGTCATATGACCATGGATTTAGGCAAGTCTTTGGGACGGGGGGGGGGGGGGGGGAGGGGGGAGCTTTGCTCCAGTGATTAGCCAGAAGAGAAGGGGGGATGATTTGTGGGGTTAGGGGACCTTTCCAGGGGGGGATTTTAAAGTGTATGTAAACCCTAACATGGACTTCTGTTTGGATGCAAATGCTGATAACTTGCTGTGCTCTCTGTTTGTGCTGCATTGTTATATTGTTCTGAGGACTACCAGACCACACCAGTCTGTTATGTATAAGAGGACAAAGGGAGTTCCCAATAGTCCTGTCCTGTATTTGAATTTTAGTCCTCCAAGATAGGTGTATAAGGCCTGCTTACCTACTGAAATATGAAGTGGACAGGTTTGGACAGTGATGGCGAACTTGTCACTCCAGATGTTTTGGAACTACATTTCCCATGATGCTTATGCATTCTGCAGTGTAGTTGAGCATCATGGGAAATGTAGTTCCAAAACATCTGGGGTGCCAAGGTTCACCATCACTGGTTTAGGAGATCCTGGCCCTCATCACCTTCTCATCACCTTCTCGTCCCATGGGGTAGGTGGTAGAGAGAGCCTGAGCAGCGTCAGTCCTTTTTTTCTGTTCTAACGTGAAGTCGGTCACACCAGTATATCGCAATTTTTGGTGTCGGAATGAGTAACATTTTATAGTATGGTTAACGCGGACCTTCAACAATTTTTTTTTATTTTTAACTTTCCATCTATTAAATCTTGTTGTTTTAACTTTGGATAGTAAAACATTTTTTTCCTGTCTGTAAATACCTTATACAGCCCACTTCCTGTTTTCTTGTCTGGTCATTAGCCTAGGCTTATGACATCATGCACAGGTTTCTCTCTCACTCTCGTTAGTTTGCCATGAGTCATAAGAGGGCCAATGAGAGCTGCAGAGCTGGAGGTGTGCCTCTGTGTGTCTCTGTAAATCCAGGAAGTGAACAGGCAGCAACTTCAAAAGTTGCCCACTGTTAAAATGGATGCAGCCAGACTCAGTGGAGGGAGGTTTCTGCAGCATATTTGGCAAGTACAGAATCACAGTATATAGAAAATAATATGTAAAGTGGTTGGAGGGAAGCTTCAGAATAGCAAAGACGTTTTTATTACAAATTATGTGAGCAGACTGCAGTTCCTCTTTAAGCTAAACTCTGGAGAAAAATAACTATAGGCATTTTTTTTTCATTTTGTATAGAGTAAGGGAGGGTTATAACCCTTGTCAGATTATTATTATTATTTTTTTTTTTTGCCAGCTGTGTTCCAATGGGGAGATTTCCCTTCACTTCCTGAAGCAAACGCATTCGTAGGTCATGTCCGCATATGTAAACGATGTTCAAACCACACGTGTGAGGTATCTCCATAAACGTTAGAGCGCGAGCAATAATTATAACCCAAGACAGCCTCTGTAACGCTAAACAGGTAACATGTAAAAAAAAATGTAAACCGTTGCCTATGGAGATAACGGACCTTGCCAGAAAGAAGTCTCCCGTGAGCACGCACGGGAGTGACAACATACCCGGTCCATGCCGAGGGAGCTGACATTGGGTGAGATACCGATGCTTCGTTCTAAGGTAAGTATTTCAAAATGAGCTAGTATGCGGTGCATTTTTTTTATTTTCTAAATAGGTTCCTTTAAGCTAGTGTATTGTTAGTTCACTTACCTTTTCCTTCGATTTCCCTTTTAAATGTTTTTTTTCTTTGTCTGAATTTCTCACTCCTGTAAGCTTGCCCCCATCATCTGAGCCGTTCTGGCTGGGGATGTAGTCCCAAGGGAGGGGGGCGAGCACGCTGACTAACCCCCCAGCCAGAATGGCTCGGATGATGGGGGCAAGCTTACAGGAAGTGAGAAATTCAGACAAAGAAGAAAAACATTTAGAAGGGAAATCAAAGTAAAAGGTAAGTGAACCAACAATGCACTAGCTTAAAGGAACCTATTTAGAAAATAAAAAATGAACCTTTACAACCCCTTTAATTCGGCCTGTACAGTACTCTAAGTGCCAAATATCCAGCATTGAAACTTACAGTTGCAGCTATTGTTCAGTGATGACTGCGGGCCACTCGCTCTCCACCTTGTCCATTCAAAAAACATCTTGTATTCTTTTCATACGACTACCGTGGCTGTCACAGTAGTCACATGATCACGAGGCGTCCCACCGTCTCCTGAGAGCTCCGTTCCGGTGCTGTGTGTGCGCTCTTAGCACTGAAAGCTCTGCTGCCCGCGGACACATATGTGTGGTGTGTGTGCTATAAAGCCTTTGCCACTACACATATATGTTACTTGGGCAGAAAGCGGTTAAGAAGTGATTGTTGGGTGGTAATAATTACAAGCCTTGTACCACGTGCTGGAGTTAGCAGAATCTCTTTGGTGTTAAGCAGCCCTTCATCACGCTGCCATGTCACATTCCCGCTGGCTATCTATGAAACAAGCTGCTTGCTTGTTTCTGTAAATCGACTTTTGAAATGAGTAGCAAGCTCATTAGAACATAAACTACAATACAAGTAGGAACAGAACATGTGTTTATATTTAATATACTGTAAATAAGCAATAATAACATAAAAGTGTAAAAACTTTGTTTTATGTGTACTTATTTTACTGACATGCAGGCATCCAATTACATGAAACCAACGCTGGGAGTGGCAACTCAGAGGAAAAAGACTGTACCAAAGCCGGAACTGACTGAGGAGCAGAAGCAGGAGATTCGAGAGGCTTTTGATTTGTTCGATACTGACGGCACAGGAACGATCGATGTTAAGGAACTAAAGGTGAAGGTTCATATACAAATCAGTTACACAAATATACATGTTCAATGCAAATATCTAATGAATTGTCAGTAGGAACTCTCTCTTAGTTGGGTTGCTTAGCCGTTTTTGTTTCTCACATTTTTTCATCACCTTTTATTTATTTTATTTATTATTAATTTCTGTAACAGAATTGTCCATGCTGTACAAAGTCCACATTATAAACAAGGATATATATAGAGAAACATTTGAGTGACAAGTATGTCAAGAAGCATAGCAAAACATCAATTACAAAAATGAGTTTTGGTGGTAGTGAGATCCTTACCTAGCTTTCAGTGTACATGATATTCCAAGATCGAACGAGGTTTAGTCACCAGGATACTAACTTTCTGTTGCAGATCATGCATTATTATTATTATTATTATTTTTATAATACAGGATTTATATAGCGCCGACAGTTTGCGCAGCGCTTTACAACAGTAGGCCAGACAGTACAATTGCAACACATTTCAATACAGGAAGAATCAGAGGGCCCTGCTCGTTAGAGCTTACAATGTATGCAAACACTGGAGTACAGCAAGTTAACCACTTCAGCCCCAGCAGGATTTACTCCCTTAAAGTGGTTGTAAACCCTTACAAACCACTTTGACCTACATGTAAGCCTAGATTAAGGCTTACCTGTAGGTCCAAGAAATATCTCCCAAATCTAAACGGTTTAGGAGATATTTGCCCGAAGATGGGCACGCCGTAGACAGCGGTGCGCAGGCGCACTGAGCATGGCATTCTCGATAACGAAGATGCCGCACGTCTCGGCTCCCGTGCGCATGCGCGGGAGTGACGTCATCGCGGCTTCACCGAATGACAGCGGGGGAGCTGCGAGACCCACCGAGGAGATGGATGCGCCGGACTACAGGGGACAGCAGTGACTTCGCTGGCTCCTGTGTCAGGTAAGTGACACATAATGGGCTACTATGCGATGCATAGTAGTCCATTATGCTTTGCCTTTGCAGGGAATAAAAGAAGAAGTAAACTCATCAGGGTTTACTTCCTCTTTAATGACCAGGCCATTTTTTGTAATGCAGTACTGCATTGCTTTAACTGACCACTGCGTGGTCGTGCGATGTTGTACCCAAACAAAATTGATGTCCTTTTTTTTTTCCCCACAAATAAAGCTTTCTTTTGGAGGTATTTGATCACCCCTCTTTTTGCGCTATAAACAAAAAACGACAATTTTGAAAAAAAAAACAACAAAATGTTTTATTTTCTGCTATAAAACACTTCCAAAAAAATAAAATGTAAAAAAAAAACACATTTACTTAATAGTTTAAGCTATTATGTATTTTGCTACATATTTTTGGTAAAAAAAAAACCCCAATAAGCGTATATTGTTTGGTTTGCACAAAAGTTATAGCGTCTACAATATAGGGGATAGATTTATGACATTTTTATTATTTATTTAGACATTGTGGCGGACAGATCGGTCACCTAATGGACATTTTTGACATTTTATTTGGGAACCAGTGACATTACTACAGTATTCAGTGTTAAAAATATGCACTGTTATACTAATGACACTGGCAGGGAAGGGGTTAATGGGGGGGGGGGGGTGGCTAAGGGCTTAAAGGGGTTGTAAAGGTAAATGTTTTTTCACCTTAATGCATTCTATGCATTAAGGTGAAAAAACATCTGACACTGCCGGCGCTCCCAGTCCCCCCGTTTTACTTACCTGACCCCTCGAAAATCCCGCGCTCGCCCCCTCCGTCCTCTTCGCCGCTCAGCCTGGCCGCTGATTGGCTGGAGTGGATGGATTGAAAGCAGCGCAGCCATTGGCTCGCGCTGCTGTCAATCACATCCAATGACGCAGCGCGCCGGGGGCGGGGCCTTGTGATACAGCGAGCAGCTATAGCCACCGGCTGTATCACGGGAGCGCGCCCGCAGGTGCTTCTCACCTATGCGAGGGAGCTCGCATGAACGTGAGAAGCACCTGTGGGAAGAAGCAGAGACAGCCGCCGAGGGACCCCAGAAGAGCAGGTTCGGGGCCACTCTGTGCAAAATGAGTGGCACAGTGGAGGTAAGTATAACATGTTTGTTATTTTAAAAAAATAAAAAATTTGACTTTACAATCCCTTTAACTGTGTTCCCTCACTGTTGTTCTAACTGTAGGAGGGAAGGGCTCACTGAGACAACACACAGATCCGTCTTCCTGCATAGCAGAAAGACAGGGTCTGTGTGATCTTCCCTGTCAGAACAGAGATCTGTCTTGTTTACACAGGTCCCCGTTCTGTCACTGCGGGGAACGATCTCGGGTGGCCGGCGGACATCGAGTCTACCAGACCTGATGATTGTCTCCTCCTGCTGGCCAATGGGAGCACATGCACGCACGCCCACAAAAGCGAGTTCATGAGACGGCGTACAGCTACGGCGATTTGCGCAGCCGAGCCACCTTGCCGCAGTATAACTGCGGCAGGTGGTTAGCAAGTAGTTAAAAGAGAAGCGTGGGATTTAAAACAATATCTAAAATCCTATAGAAATATAGAAACGCTTAACTTTAAGAGAGCAAATTTTTCAAGGATGAGGGCTACTCTCCAAGATATAGAGTGGACGGGAATATTGGCATTGGTGAACACAGAACAGAAATGGAAATTTTTCAAAAAGACTGTATGCGAACTCACTGCAAAATATATATGTCCATGGGCAGTAAGTTTAAAAGACTAAAAATAAAACCTATGTGGCTCACACCCAAATAAAAAAAAAAAAAAGCTATAAATATTAAGAAAGGAGCTTTTAAAAAAATATAATAATGGAGTAACACTATCATTTAAATATAACAGAATATGTAAAAAGGAAATCGAGGACACAAAAATTCAAAACGAATGACAGATTATAAAAGATAGTAGGACAAACCCCCAAAAATTCTTCAAATATATTAATAGTAAAAAGGTCAGGTCTGAGCATGTAGGCTCTTTACAAAATAATCTGAAGTGGGTGACTGGAGACAAAGAAAAGGCACATTTGTTACATACTTTCTTCAGCTCTGTGTATATAAAAGAGCATAGGGGAGCTCAAGTCCATAAAGGGAATGGTATTCACACACCCCCAAATGATCCACAATGACTCAAAGTGATATGGTCCAGAAATATTTAGAAAGGATAAAGGTGGATAAAGTACCTGGACCAGATAGTATACACCCACGGATCCTAAAAGAATTGAGCGCTGTCATTTCAAAGCCATTTTTTCTCATTTTTAGGGACTCGTTAAAAACTGGAATTGTACCACTGGATTGGCGTAAGGCCAATGTGGTGCCCATATTCAAGAAGGGATCAAAGTCTTCACCAAGTAACTATAGACCTGTTGGTTTGGCTTCTATAGTAGGGAAGATACTGGAGAGTTTAATGATAGGGTATGTTAGGAAGAAATATTTTAAGCAACAGACAGCATGGATTCATGAAAGACAGAAGTTGTCAAACAAACCTGATTTCTTTTTATGAAGAAGTAAGTAAAACCTTGGTGGTGGTGGACGTGGTATACTTGGATTTTTGCAAACGTGTTTAGCACAGTTCCCCACACACGGCTCATGTGTAAGGTAAAGTCTACAGGCTTGGAAATATCAGTTTGTAAATGGATAGAAAACTGGCTAAAAGACCGAATTCAGAGAGAAGTGGTGAATGGTCTAAGGTTATCAGTGGTGTACCCCAAGGTTCAGTTTTGGGACCCTTACTTTTTAATAACTTTATCCACTTGCCGCCCGCCCTATAGGCAATTGACGGTGGCAAAGTGGTTGCATAATCCTGATCGGACGTCATATGACGTGATCAGGATTATGAGCCGATGCGTCCCCCCGGGGGCGCGCATCGCGGCGATCGTTGTTGCGGGGTGTCAGTCTGACACCCGGCAACTACGATCTCGGTAAAGAGTCTCCGACTGAGACTCTTTACCACGTGATCAGCCGTGTCCAATCACGGCTGATCACAGTGTAAATAGGAAGAGCCGGTGATCGGCTTTTCCTCACTCGCGTCTGTCAGACGCGAGTGGAGGAGAGCCGATCAGCTGCTCCTCTGACAGGGGGGGTCTGTGCTGATCGATTATCAGCACAGCCCCCCGAGGATGCCCACACTGGACCACCAGGGATGCCCAGCAAAAGGTAATCCTCCCTAGACCACCAGGGATGCCAGTCAGTGCCACAATGGATGCCAATCAGTGCCCATAATGGATGCCAATCATTGCCCACAATGGGCATCACTGATTGGCATGCATTATTGTTTGGCACTGATTGGCATCCATTAGTACAGTATAACATAATACAATGCCGCCTATCAGTGCCCACCTGTGCCGCCTATCAGTGCCCACCTGTGCCGCCTATCAGTGCCCACCCATGCCCATCTGTGCCGCCTATCCATGCCCATCTGTGCCGCCCATCCATGCTAATCCGTGCCAATTTGTGCCACCTATCAGTGCCCATCCGTGTCGCCCATCAGTGCCACCCATCAGTGCCACCTATCAGTGCCACATATCAGTCTCCATCAGTGCCACATCATTGGTGCCCATCAGTGCCGCCTTATCAGTGCCCATCAGTTTAGCCCCATCAGTGCCCATCAGTGAAGGAGAAAACGTACTTATTTACAAAGTCTTGAAACTGAAACAAAAAAAAACATATTTTTTTTTTCAAAATTTTCGGTATTTTTTTATTTGTAGCGCAAAAAATAAAAACCGTAGAGGTGATCAAATACCACCAAAAGAAAGCTCTATTTGTGGGAAAAAAAATGATAAAAATTTCATTTGGGTACAGTGTACCATGACCGCGCAATTGTCATTCAAAGTGCGACAGCGCTGAAAGCTCAAAATTGGTCTGGGCAGGAAGGTGTTTAAGTGCCCAGTATTGAAGTGGTTATAAATGATATTGGGTCTGGGATTAAAATTACCATTGCAATATTTGCAGATGACACCAAGCTGTGCATTGGAATAACGTCCTTACAGGATGTCTCCAATTTACAAGCCAACCTCAATGGAGTTTTAATTGGGCAACTATGTGGCAAATGAGGTTTAATGTTGATAAATGTAGGTATGCACTTGGGGGCTAAGAATATGCGTGCATCATACATACAGTGCCTTGAAAAAATATTCATACACCTTGAAATTTTCCCCATTTTTGTCATGTTACAACCAAAAACATAAATGTGAAGTGGAAGGAAAATGATACATGGTTTTCAATTTTTTTTTTTTTTTTTACAAATATCTGAAAGGTGTTGCATACATTTTTCTTCAGGCCCCTTTCTTCTGATACCCCTAAGGCTGCTTTCACACTGCAGCGGGAGCGGCGTCGGCGGTAAAGTGCCGCTATTTTTAGCGGCGCTTTACCGTCGTTTTAGCGGCGGTGTGCGGGCGCTAGCGGGGTGGTTTTAACCCCCGCTAGCGGCC
Source organism: Lithobates pipiens (assembly GCF_037356315.1). NCBI lineage: Eukaryota > Metazoa > Chordata > Amphibia > Anura > Ranidae > Lithobates > Lithobates pipiens. Next base: position 65,021,679 of record NW_027507685.1, on the reverse strand, counting down.
GAAAAGGGGTTAAACCCGCCCGCAAAGCGCCGCTGTAGCGGCGCTTTGCCGGCGGTATTGCCGCGGTGTCCCATTGATTTCAATGGGTAGGAGCGGTTTAGGAGCGGTGAATACACCGCTCCTTCACCGCTGCAAAGATGCAGCTAGCAGGACTTTTTTCACTGTCCTGCCAGCGCATCGCTCCAGTGTGAAAGCCCTCCGGCTTTCACACTGGAGTTAAAGGGGCCGTTTTTTTTCAGGCGTTACACAGGCGCTATTTTTAGCGCTGTAACGCCTGAATACCGCCCCAGTGTGAAAGCAGCCTAACTAAAATCTAATGGAACCAATTGCCTTCAGAAGACACCTAATTTAGTAAATGGAGTCCACCTGTGTGTCATTTAATCTCACTATAAATACAGCTGTGAAGTCCTCAGGTTTGTTAGAGAACATTAGTGAACAAATCGCGTCATGAAGGCCAAGGAATACACCAGACAGGTCAGGGATAAAGTTGTGGAGAAGTTTAAAGCAGGGTTAGGTTCTAAAAAAAAATATATCCCAAGCTTTGAACATCTCATGGAGCTCTGTTCAATCCATAATCTGGAAGTAGTAAGAGTATGGCACAACTGCAAACCTACCAAGACATGGCTGTCCACCTAAACTGACAGGCCGGACAAGGAGAATTAATCAGAGCAGCAGCCAAGAGGCCCATGATAACACTGGAGGAGCTGTAGACATCCACAGCTCAGGTGGGAGAATCTGTCTACAGGACAATTACCAGGGTGGTCGTGGCACGTTTTTTTTTTTAGCTGGGCAAGCTCACTTGCTGGTTGTTGCCTGGGGCTTACCAGTGCCCATCAATTTTGACCACTCGGCTACCTGATACACTGACCATTACACTTACCTTACCTACATGACCTACATACACTGACCTACCTGACATGCATACACCTACCTACCTAACATACATTGACCTACCTGACATGCATACACCTACCTAACATACATAGACTGTCCTCACCTACATACACTGACCTAACATACATACACCTACTTAACATACCTTGCCACCGAGATCTTCTTCACTCTGCCATCTGCCCCCACTCCAGCACACCTGGTCATCAACAATACATCGGTGCAGTCACTGACAGATCTCGCCCGATCGCTCCTCCGCTGCCATGATGATCTTGCCGAGCGGGGATCTCAGTGATGTGGTGCGGTGCAGCGGCGCCATTGTAATTCCCGCCTTCTGGAGCCTGCAGCACCTATGATGGATGTCCTGCGTCCCGCCATTGGACCAGTGGGACATCCATCATAGCTCCAGAAGGCGGGACCTGCTAGGTCACTTGGCGGATCAGATCGGTCCCCACTCGGCGGCGGCCGGTGGTGCTCGGGGCTAATAATTGGATGGAGCCTTCCTGAGACTGTGAGCTTTTCGGAGACCCATTTGGGGCTCTAGCCACCCCCTGCCGACACCCCTGCCCTAAACATACAGCAAGAGCTACAATGGAATGGTTTAGATCAAGCATATTCATGTGTTAGGGTGACCCAGTCAAAGTCCAGACCTAAATCCAATTGAAAATTTGTGGCAAGACTTGAAAATTGCTTTTTACAGACACTCTCCTTCCAATCTGACACAGCTTGAGCTATTTTGCAAAGAAGAATGGGCAAAAATGTCACTCTCTAGATGTGCAAAACTGGTAGAGGCATACCCAAAAAGACTTGTAGCTGTAATTGCAGAGAAGGGGGGGTTCTACAAAGTATTGACTCAAGAGGGCTGAATACAAATGCACGTCACACTTTTCACATATTTGTTTGTAGAAAATTTTGAAAACAATTTATCATTTTATTTCCACTTCACAATTATGTGCCACTTTGTGTTGGTCTATCACACAAAATCCAAATAAAATACATTTACTTTTTGGTTGTAACATGACAAAACTTTTTCAAGGCACTGTACTAGAGGGAGTACAACTGGGGGATCCGTAGTGGAGACGGATCTGGGGGTTTTAGTAGATCATAAGCTTGTAAAGCTACATTAAAAAAATAAAAATAAAATAACTAACATGTCTATACTTACCTACTCTGTGCAATGGAATCGCACAGAGCGGGCAGGAACCTCCTCTTTTCTTGTTCCCCCGCCAGCACTCCTGGAACCTCCCTCTGTCCAGTGTCTATTGACACAGGCAGTGGGGCTCGGCCTTGCTCCCTCATCACTTCTTTTGATTGACAGCACTGGGAGCCAATGGCTCCCTGTGCCCCAGCAAACCCAGCTAGACCCGAAAGGGTAGGGGTGAAACGATCTGTGGACGTGCACAGTGCTGGACCTCCATTAGCAAATGGAGTGATCCTGGTGCCTCATGGAATACAGTGCATTCAGAAAGTATTTACAGCCCTTCACTTTTTCACATTTTGTTATGTTACAGCATTATTCCAAAATGGATTAAATTCATAATTTTCCTCAAAATTCTACAGACAATACCCCATAATGACAACGTGAAAGACGTTTATTTGAAAAAACAAAAAAAAAAAAAAAAAAATCACATGTACATAAGTATTCATGGCCTTTGCTGATTTCTTTGTTGAAGCCCCTTTGACACCAATTACAGCCTCAAGTCTTTTTTGGAGTATGATGCTACAAGCTTGGCACACCTATTTTTGGGCAGTTTCTCCCATTCTTCTTTGCAGGACCTCTCAAGCTCCATCAGGTTGAATGGGGAGCATCAGTGCACAGCCATATTCAGATCTCTCCAGAGATGTTCAATCGGGTTCAAGTCTGGGCTGTGGCTGGGCCACTCAAGGACATTCACAGAGTTGTCCCATAGCCACTCCTTTGTTATCTTGGCTGTGTGTTTGGGGTCGTTGTCCTGTTGGAAGATGAGTATCCCCCCCCCCCCCCCGGTCTGAGGTCTAGAGCAGGTTTTCATCAGGGATATCCCCCTGTACATTGCTGCATTCATCTTTCAATCAATCCTGACTAGTTTCCCAGTTCCCGCCGCGGAAAAACATCTCCACAGCATGATGCTGCCACCACCATGCATCACTGTAGGGATGGTAACTGTAGCGATGTATTGGCCAGGTAATGAGACATGCCTGGTTTCCTCCAGACATGACGCTTGACTTTCAGGCAAAAGAGTTCAATCTTTGTTTCATCAGACCAGAGGATTTTGTTTCTTATGGTCTGAGAGTCTTTCAAGTGCTTTTTTGCAAACTCCAGGTGGATTGTCATGTGCTTTTTACTGAGGAGTGACTTCAGGTCTGGCCACTCTACCCTACAGGCCCGATTGGTGGAGTGCTGCATAAATAGTTGTTCTTCTGGAAGGTTCTTCTCTCTTCACAGGGAAATGCTGGAGCTCTCTCAGAGTGACCATCAGGTTCTTGTTCACCTCCCTGACTAAGGCCCTTCTCCCCTGATCGCTCTGTTTGTGCTGGGCGGCCTACTCTAGGAAGAGTCCTGGTGGTTCCAAACTTCTTCCATTTATGGATGATGGAGGCCACTCTGCTCATTGGGACCTTCAATGCTGCAGACATTTTTCTGTACCCTTCCCCAGATCCTGTGTCAAAGGTCTACAGACAATTCCTTGGAGTTCATGGCTTGGTTTATGCTCTGACATGCACTGTTAACTGTGGGACCTTATATAGGCGGGTGCGTGTGCCTTTCCAAATCATGTCCAGTCAACTGAATTTACCACAGGTGGACTCCAATCAAGTTGAAGAAACATCTCAAGGATGATCAGTGGAAACAGGATACACCTGAGTTCACAGCAAACGCTGGGAATACTTATTTACATGTGATCATTTTTATTTTTAATAAATTTGCAAAGATTTCAAACAAACTTCTTTCACGTTGTCATTATGGGGTATTATTTGTAGGATTTTGAGGATAATAATAATGAATTTAAAGAGGAAGTAAACCCTGATGGGTTTACTTCCTCTTTTTTTCCCTGCAAAGGTAAAGCATAATGGACTACTATGCATCGCATAGTAGCTCATTATGTGTCACTTACCTGACACAGGAGTCAGCGAAGTCGCCGCTGATCCCTGTAGTCCGCCGCATCCATCTTGCTGGTGGCGTCTCGCAGCTCCGACCAATGACAGCGGCGAAGCCGCGATGACGTCACTCCCGCGCATGCGCACGGGAGTCGCGTCTCGCAGCTCCGACGCTGCCATTCGGCGAAACCGCGATGACGTCACTCCCGCGCATGCGCACGGGAGTCGACAAATTAGGCAAATCCATTCTTGGATTTGCCGCATTTAGTGCGCCTGCGCGCCGCTGTCTACGGCGCATGCGCCGTAGACAGCGGTGCCCATTTTCGGGAAAATATCTCCTAAACCATATAGGTTTAGGAGATATTGCTTGGACCTACAGGTAAGCCTTAATCTAGGCTTACCTGTAGGTCAAAGTGGTTTGAAGGGGTTTACTTCCTCTTTAATCCATTTTGGAATAAGGAGGTAACATAACAAATTGTGGAAAACATGAAGTGGTGTGAATACTTTCTGAATGCACATCACATGATGATGGTTTCCTTAAATATTGGTCTGCCTCTTGTCTGAACTAACAAGAGGAAGGGAAAGATGGTTTATGTTTTCTGAACCATGAAGATTCTGACTCTTCTCCACACCTCCTGCACCTAAGTTCTATTGCTGCATTCATCTATAAATACCCAGAGGTATCAGTGTAACAGAAAAAAGTATCCTATTTTGTACATTTTGGTGCTCCTTCTTTACCCTGCTGTCTCAGGCACTGGTCCATGAATGCCTCAATGATGCTGTACATACAGCCCTGACTATCAGCATGCCTTTAAGAGGCACTAAGCTCCATTGCACAACTGTAAGTTGTGAACAGGCAAAAACAGAAGAACAATACATCATAGTGGGGCATTATTTGTGATAAATTATTATACAGTAGTTTGCCTGCACTGTATTGAAGCTGTGAATGCATTTCACTGTTGTAATTGAGGCTTTAAAATGTTAGCATTTGCATGGTTGGTTGTAAGCAAAGATCAGTTTTTCCTTTGAATGCTAACATTTTGGAACCATTGCAGGTTGCCATGCGAGCCCTTGGATTTGAGCCAAAGAAGGAGGAAATAAAGAAGATGATTTCAGATATTGATAAGGAGGGGACCGGCAAAATCAGTTTCAGTGATTTCCTGTCTTCAATGACCCAGAAGATGGTGAGTTCTACATACTGACTTCAAGGGAGAGAGAAAACATTTCCAGAACACAAAGGGGGAGATTTAATGCAGCTGGTGCATGCAGAATCTGGTGCAGCTGTGCATAGTAACCAATCAGCTTCTAGGTTTATTGCCAAAACCTAATTAGGTAAAGTTAGAAGCTGATTGGATACTATGCACAGCGACACCAGATTGAGTGCATCAGCGTTAGTAAGATGGGGTTGCAATATATACGAATTGGATGCATTTTTAAAAGCATCCGATTTGTATAACCTTTAAATGTGAACGGCTTTCAATGCAGCCAGTTCACACAGCCGCAGTGCGGTTTCAAAAAGGTTTTTGAATCTTGTTCAGGTGCAATTTCAGGTGAAAATTTTTGGTGAACAGAAACGTACTGGGCTGCCACACTGAAACCGCGGCCACACATGTCTAAACCCGGCTCTAAAGTGATTGTAAACAATCACATTGTAAAACAATCCATTCAGTTTAAAATAGAAATGAAAGGCAAAACATTTTGGTATAGATTTAAAAAATAAAATAAAAATGATACCTTTTTTTCCCATTTTTATAAGTGATCTCATTCCCTCAGCTGCATTAAAGTGTTGTAAAGATTTTTTTTTTTTTTATAACAAGCATGTCTATACTTGCAAGGGTTTTGCACAGAGTGGCCCGATCTGCCTTTTTCTGGGGTTCCGCTGGCGGGAAGCAATACAAAGAGAACAGAATACTTTTTTCCTGGTACAGCAGCCACATATTATGAATATGAAATGTTGGGGGTAGTGAACACTTTAATCTCCCCCCAAATCTTCCCCAGCCAGTATAGAGGGGGCGGGGCCGGGAGCTCCACTGACGCTCCCACTCTGATCACTGGCTCTCACTACAGCCGCTCTGTTCCGAGCATATAGGATGCACGGGGGCGGGGTCAGAGCATCAGTGGAGCTCCCGGCCCCACCCCCTCTCAGCTGGTTAGCGCGGGAATTCAGCCTCCCGTGTCCTCTGTGCACTCTGCAAAACCTTAATTGGGGCCCCAATTCACGGGTAACAGGGCCCCCCTACAAAGCATGAGTGGAGCTCCCGGCTGTTGTAGTGAGATCAGAGAATGGAAGCCCCGCCCACATACCTCTAAATGTATGTAGTGAGTTTGGCTGCCCAGGTATGTCCTTACACCCATAAAATGCCTGACTGCTTAAACCCTGAGCTGTGTTATTCAACTGTCAAGCTGTGCGTTGCTGAAAGTTCTCTGACCATCACCTGTAGCATGTCCGCAGTCTCTGATTGTCTCCTGCAGTATATCCGCAGTCTTTGATTGTCTCCTGCAGTATGTCCGCAGTCTTTGATTGTCTCCTGCAGTATGTCCGCAGTCTTTGATTGTCTCCTGCAGTATGTCCGCAGTCTCTTATTGTCTCCTGCAGTATGTCCGCAGTCTTTGATTGTATCCTGCAGTATGTCCCCAGTCTCTTATTGTCTCCTGCAGTATGTCCGCAGTCTTTGATTGTATCCTGCAGTATGTCCGCAGTCTCTGATTGTCTCCTGCAGTATGTCCGCAGTCTTTGATTGTCTCCTGCAGTATGTCGCCAGTCTCTGATTGTCTCCTGCAGTATGTCGCCAGTCTCTGTCTCCTGCCGTATGTCGCCAGTCTCTGATTGTCTCCTGCCGTATGTCGCCAGTCTCTGATTGTCTCCTGCCGTATGTCCGCAGTCTCTGATTGTCTCCTGCCGTATGTCCGCAGTCTCTGATTGTCTCCTGCCGTATGTCCGCAGTCTCTGATTGTCTCCTGCCGTATGTCCGCAGTCTCTGATTGTCTCCTGCAGTATGTCTGCAGTCTCTCATTGTCTCCTGCAGTATGTCGGCAGTCTCTCATTGTCTCCTGCAGTATGTCGGCAGTCTCTCATTGTCTCCTGCAGTATGTCGGCAGTCTCTGATTGTCTCCTGCAGTATGTCGGCAGTCTTTGATTGTCTCCTGCAGTATGTCGGCAGTCTCTGATTGTCTCCTGCAGTATGTCGGCAGTCTCTGATTGTCTCCTGCCGTATGTCCGCAGTCTCTGATTGTCTCCTGCCGTATGTCCGCAGTCTCTGATTGTCTCCTGCCGGATGTCCGCAGTCTCTGATTGTCTCCTGCCGTATGTCCGCAGTCTCTGATTGTCTCCTGCCGGATGTCCGCAGTCTCTGATTGTCTCCTGCCGTATGTCCGCAGTCTCTGATTGTCTCCTGCCGTATGTCCGCAGTCTCTCATTGTCTCCTGCAGTATGTCCGCAGTCTCTCATTGTCTCCTGCAGTATGTCCGCAGTCTCTCATTGTCTCCTGCAGTATGTCTGCAGTCTCTGATTGTCTCCTGCAGTATGTCTGCACTCTCTGACACTCTCCTGTAGTATGTGTATTAATGTGCCCCTTTACTTGCTCAATTATTTAGGATTGCTCCACTGCTGAGTGAGAGGTAATGATGTGCATTAACCTGTAGCAACCAATCAGCGAACAGTAAATAAATAAATAAAGTCATGCTACGGACTTCCCACCCTGTGTGTGACTAAAATAAATGAAAATTAAAATAAAAAATTGAAATTACAAAAACTACTGTGAATTATTAGACGTAAGATTTACAAGGGTTAGAGCTGCCTTTGCCTAGATCCTCCACCCCCTAAAGGTGGGGGGGGGGGAGGTTTAGATGTAAATAGAGGTCGACCGATATGGGTTTTTCTCTGGCCAATGCCGATGCCGATATTTAGAGATCATGGCGGCCGATAGCCGATATATGATGCCGATTTTTTTGGGCCGATATGTTAGGCCGATTTTATTTTATTTATTTATTTTTAATCCCCCTTGATCTAACACACCTTTCCCACTGGGGCGTTTTTTAAGGCGCTTTTGGGCTAAAAATAGCGCCTGCAAAATGGCTCCCCTGCAGTCTGCGTGAAAGACAGAGTGCTTTCACACAGAGGCGATGCGCTGGCAGGATCTTAAAAAAAAAAAAGTCCTGCAAGCAGCACGTTTGGAGTGGTGTATACCGCTCCTCCACCACTCCTGCCCATTGATATGAATGGGCACCACTGCCGAAGCGCATGCAATGCGATTTGGCAGCGGTGCTTCATGGGCGCATTTAACCTCTTCCTTGGCCGCTAGCTGGGTTATATGTGCCCCACTAGCAGCCAAATAGCACCGCTAAAATGATTGTAAAGAGCCGCTAAAACTTGCGTTTTACCATCAACGCCTGCCCGCTCCAGTGTGAAAGCAGTCTTCATAAGTGATACAGAAAATTTCTTACACTTAAACATTTATTAAACAAAACAAACCTCCAATCAGTTTACTTGTATGTATGATTTAGATAAAAAAAAAAAAAAACTATATATTAAATAAAAACAGGTAGTCAAAACTTTTGGACAAAAAAAAAAATGGGCTAACTTTACTGTTTTTTTATTTTATTTTTATTTTTTAAATGGTGTATTTTTTTCCCAAAAAAATGCATTTGAAAGACCTCTGTGCAAATGCCTTGTGACATAAAATATTGCAACAACCGCTATTTTATTCCCTAGGATCTCTGCTAAAAAAATATATATCATTTTTGGGGGGTCTAAGTGATTTTCTGGCAGAAAATACAGGATTTTTACTTGTAAGCAACAAGTGTCAGAAAAGATTGTCTTTAAATGGTTAAACTGAGAACTCTACACACTGAGATGACTTCATTCATTCAAGTGTAAACATTGTATCATTTTGTTCTTTTCTTGGCAGCCTGCCCAGAGAGGAGGAAAGGGTTTCTATGACGACTCAGACAACTTACACTGACTTCTATTACAGAAGTCATTTCAAAGTCCCGCTGTAGTTCTAAATCGGCTTTTTATCAGCACAATCGGCCGATGCCGATTATTTAAAAAACGGCAAATATCGGCCGATATATCGGTCGACCTCTAGATGTAAAGGATTAAATAGTGGGCTATGGCGCTAAAACCCAATATATATTTAACCTATGATGGTCTATTTATAAAGATATATACAAAATTAATAATTAGTTTATAAGTGTTACAGTGCAAATCTATATTTCAGTGCTGAAATTTTCTTACGTTGCAAAATTAAAATGAGAAAAATGCAATAATCAGTGTGTGCAAATACGTGCTGACACTACTGTGACCCATAAATATAATTTGCTTATAATAATAATATCAAAATTCATAAGAAAAAATCATTCAAAAGGTTGTGCAAAATAATTAATCCCAAAAACGTCCTTGTGCATAGAAAAAACTTTCAAAATCGCATTCTGGGATCGCTGGAAAGTCCCATACAGTAATGTCCCAGGTAGTGGTAACACAAGGTAAAGTGACTAGTGCAAAAGTGCCAATCCTCAATGCAGAGAAAACGCTCGTCCCCGGTGCGCCACTCAGTGTTGTGGTAATGTGAATGCTCTCACCAGATCATGTACCCCTATGGGGTTGGATGGGCTTTCACAGTATGAGCCACTGTGCTGCTATCTGGATACTGCTGCTGGTGCGCTGGGGGAATGTTCACTCTTCACTTTATGTGCACTCCGTTGTTATATACATTGAGGGAAGAAAAACATATCCATGGTGTAGTACGTTTGAACAGCTTTTTATTTAATTACATAAAAGAAAATTACTCACATTCGCTAGTAAAAACAGTTCGTGTTTGTAAACAGGTAAAACAAACTCCGCCGGCCGCTTCTGGCTATAGGAAGGGTGCACGTACGTAGCCACGCCCTACGCATTTCGTCAGAGTGACGTCTTCTGGAGTGGCCATATTGGTGCACCTTCCTGTTTAAGTAGGGTGCAGTGCTCCACTACGCTTGCGCGGATCGAACGGCGCCATTTTGGATGGGAGAATCCCCTATGTTGTGATCAAATTACTCCTCCTCTGATGTGTGCGTCACACATTCTTCCTATTGCAGGTGTATCGCTGCAATTTTTTATATATATGATGACGTATCCCCTACTTCTGATGGTTATATGTATAAACGTGGAGCACTGTGACCCGCTTTTTATGCCTAAATGAGCCTGCTACTGACCCCACTCCAGACATCTACTATTCATGTAATATCCCTGTCATGATAAAACCCCGGTGGGGGTTATTATGTAAATATACACAAAATAGAAAGTAGAAATCCACATATGGTTCTTATAAAATATCAGACTAATGAAATGAAAATTACCAATAGAAATAAAAATAAAAAATAAATAAAAATAAGAATAAAATAAAAATAAAAATTGAAATAAATGGGATGAATATAAATATAAAATTGGGGAATGTTAAAATACAAATGTTTGCTTTTATCATGTATAGCTGTTATTATTGCTTTAATAAAGGAACATAGATTACGTTTATATTAAGTCCAAGAGGAGAGACTGGAGGTCCTAATTTTTAGTGTAAAATTAAAATTAAAAGATGTGAAAAAGGGGGGTTTTCTTTATCGGAATAGGAAGGTTATATCCCATGGAGAATTATTGCTCAATCTTGTGAAAGAAAGGGGGTGAAAACATAAGGATTCTAACCATTACTAATTAACCACTTAAGGACCGCCGTATTGCTATTGTACGTCATCACAATGGCACAGGCAGGCACAAGCACGTAGATGTACGTGCCTGCCTTCCAGCGGGTGGGGGGTCCGATCGGACCCCCTCCCGCTGGATACGGCGGTCCGGTTCGCTGCAGAAGCGATCCGTGATGAGGGGATGGCCGTTGGTTTCTGGCCACCCCCTCTGGATCGCTCCTGGCCAATGACGAACTTCCTCCCACTGTGTATTGTTTACACAGGAAGGAGGAAGTGATGTCATTCTCCTCGGGGCGGTCTTTTTGACCGGACTATGAGGAGAAGACTAAAAGTAAGTGTGCACCAACACTACACTGACATGTAGGTACACACAGGCACACAAACCCCCCCCTCCCCCCTCCCCCCCCAGTCACAGTGTCACTGATTGCATTGATCATTTCTTTACTGATCAATGCATTCAGTGTCAGTTGTAACAGTTAAAACTGTCAGGGCAGTTAGTGTTAGGTCCAGGGTAGCCCCCTATCACCCCCCAATAAAGATTTAACCCCCTGATTGCCCCTAGAGTTAACCCTTTCACCCCCTTTTGCCAGTGTCACTAAGCGATCATTTTTCTGATCGCTGCATCAGTGTCGCTACTGTCGCTAGGTAGCTAGTTATTTTTTTAAGTTCACCGCCAGGTTTTTATATCGCTAGGTACCCCGATATACTACCCAATAATGGTTTTAACCCCCTGATTGCCCCTAGTTAACCCTTTCACCCCCTTTTGCCAGTGTCACTAAGCGATCATTTTTCTGATCGCTGCATCAGTGTCGCTACTGTCGCTAGGTAGCTAGTTATTTTTTTAGGTTCACCGCCAGGTTTTTATATCGCTAGGTACCCCGATATACTACCCAATAATGGTTTTAACCCCCTGATTGCCCCTAGTTAACCCTTTCACCCCCTTTCGCCACTGTCACTAAGCGATCATTTTTCTGATCGCTGCATTGGTGTCGCTAGTGTCGCTAGGTAGCTAGTTATTTTTTTAGGTTCACCGCCAGGTTTTTATAGCGCTAGGTACCCCGATATACTACCCAATAATGGTTTTAACCCCCTGATTGCCCCTAGTTAACCCTTTCACCCCCTTTTGCCAGTGTCACTAAGCAATCGTTTTTCTGATCGCTGCATTAGTGTCACTAGTGTCGTTAGGTAGCTAGTTATTTTTTTAGGTTCACCGCCAGGTTTTTATAGCATTAGGTACCCCCATATACTACCCAATAATGGTTTTAACCACCTGATTGCCCCTAGTTAACCCTTTCACCAGCGATCACAGTATTAGTGTCACTGGTGACGCTGGTTAGCCAGTTAGTTATTTAGGTTCCCCATCAGGTTTTTATATAGCGCCAGGGACCCCCATATACTACCTAATAAAAATTTGAACCCCCTGATTGCCCCTAGTTAACCCTTTCACCACTGATCACCGTATAAGTGTTACGGGTGACTTTGGTTAGTTTGCTTTTTATAGCATCAGGGCACCCACCATTTATTACCCAATAAAGGTTTAACCCCCTGATCACCCGGCGGGTGATATCAATTAGGTTTTAGGGTCAGGGTCTGCGTCGCCCCAGGCAGCGCTAGGTTAGTGCCAGTACCGCTAACACCCACACGCAAAGCATAAACCTCCCGTAGTGGTATAGAATCTGAACAGATCAATATCTGATCTGATCAGATCTATACTAGCGTCCCCAGCAGTTCAGGGTTCCAAAAAAACGCATTGTTAGCGGGATCAGCCCAGATACCTGCTGGCACCTGCGTTTTGCCCCTCTGCCCAGCCCACCCAAGTGCAGTATCGATCGATCACTGTCACTTACAAAACACTAAACACATAACTGCAGCGATCGCAGAGTCAGGCCTGATCCCTGCGATCGCTAACAGTTTTTTTGGTAGCATTTTATATTTAAATCCGGAAGGCAGTGCTTGGTTTTCGGGGTCCCGTACGTGGCTAGGCTCCCAAAAAGTCCCCCACATGTGGTATCCCCGTACTCGGGAGAAGCAGCAGAATTTATTTTGGGGTGTAATTTGACTTCTGCCCATAGCATGTGTGAGCAATATATCATTTAGTGACAACTTTGTGCAAAAAAAAAAAAGTTTGTAATATTCCCGCAACTTGTGGCAAAATATAAAATATTCCATGGACTCAACATGCCTCTCAGTAAATAGCTTGGGGTGTCTACTTTCCAAAATGGGGTCATTTTGGGGGGTTTTGTGCTATTTTGGCATTTTATGGCCTTCGAAACTGTGATAGGTAGTGAGGAGTGAAATCAAACATTTGCACCCTTAGAAATCCTGAAGGTGGTGATTGGTTTTCGGGGTGCCGTGCGCGACTAAACTCCCAAAAAGTCCCACACATGTGGTATCCCCATACTCAGGAGAAGTAGCGGAATATATTTTGGGGTGCAATTCCACATATAACCATGGCATGTGTGAGCAATATATCATTTAGTGACAACTTTTTGTAAAAAAAATTTTTTTTTTTGTCATTATTCAATCCCTTGGGACAAAAAAAAAAATATTCAATGGTCTCAACATGGCCCTCAGCAAATAGCTTGGGGTGTCTACTTTCCAAAATGGGGTCATTTGGGGGGGGTTTTGTGCCATCTTGGCATTTTATGGCCTTCAAAACTGTGATAGGTAGTGATAGGTAGTGAGGAGTAAAATAAAAAATGTATGCCCTTAGAAATCCTGAAGGTGGTGCTTGGATTTCGGGGTCCCGTACGCGGCTAAGCTCCCACAAAGTCCCACACATGTGGTATCCCTGTACTCAGGAGAAGCAGCAGAATGTATTTTGAGGTGTCATTTCACATATGCCCATAGCATGTGTGAGCAATATATCATTTAGTGACAACTTTGTGCAAAAAAAAAAAAGTTTGTAATATTCCCGCAACTTGTGGCAAAATATAAAATATTCCATGGACTCAACATGCCTTTCAGTAAATAGCTTGGGTTGTCTACTTTCCAAAATGGGGTCATTTTGGGGGGTTTTGTGCTATTTTGGCATTTTATAGCCTTCGAAACTGTGATAGGTAGTGAGGAGTAAATTCAAAAATTTGCACCCTTAGAAATCCTGAAGGTGGTGATTGGTTTTCGGGGTGCCGTGCGCGAATAGACTCCCAAAAAGTCCCACACATGTGGTATCCCCATACTCAGGAGAAGTAGCGGAATATATTTTGGGGTGCAATTCCACATATAACCATGGCATGTGTGAGCAATATATCATTTAGTGACAACTTTTTGTAAATTTTTTTTTTTTTATTTTTTTTTTTGTCATTATTCAATCCCTTAGGACAAAAAAAATAAATATTCAATGGGCTCAACATACCCATCAGCAATTTCCTTGGGGTGTCTACTTTCCAAAATGGGGTCATTTGGGGGGGGTTTGTACTGCCCTGCCATTTTAACACCTCAAGAAATGAGATAGGCAGTCATAAATTAAAAGCTGTGTAAATTCCAGAAAATGTACTCTAGTTTGTAGACGCTATAACTTTTGCGCAAACCAAAAAATATACGCTTATTGACATTTTTTTTACTAAAGACATGTGGCTGAATAAATTTTGCACTCAATGTATGACTAAAATTTCGTTTATTCGATTTTTCTTATAACAAAAAGAAGAAAATATCTTTTTTTTTCAAAATTTTCGCTCTTTTTCCATTTACATCGCAAAAAATAAAAATCGCAGAGGCAATCAAATACCATCAAAAGAAAGCTCTATTTGTGGGAAGAAAAGGACGCAAATTTCGTTTGGGTGCAATATTGCATGACCGCGCAATTACCAGTTAAAGCAGCGCAGTGCGAAATTGGAAAAAGACCTCTGGTCCTTAAGGTGTTTATTGGTCCGGGGCTGTAGTGGTTAATTAGACATTTGGCCTGCACTTTTTATATAACGGTTTTTAGCTTGGTTGCATAACCTCCGCCATCAATTTCATGATTTTCATTCATCAGAGGCCTAGCCTCTTATGATAGATTATTAATCTTTATTATTGTTTAAATGGAGGCTAAAGAGGGCCAGAGAATTTTGTCTAACCTGAGTAAATTACCTTGGTTACAGTTACTCAACTGGGTGTTGGTGTATAGTTTCTACTATCATATTAGTATGTCTGTATTAATATGTAATCCTTATAAGAACTGAAAAAATGTTTTACCTGGGTATGTATTCCATCTTGCATACTAATGTTGTTGAATGCATAACCTCCGACCTTAGATACTATACAACCTAGACTATTCCGGGGCCCAAGGTGGAAAAATTATTTAGAATGGTAGACCTCCTGTTAATTAACAATTGGTCTGGAAAAACAGTTGGGGCATATATCTACTCGTGGAGAATTAAGGGAATATAGTGGGTATTTATTCTGTCCTACATACTAGTGTTATTGAATGCACAACATCCAATCCGACCACTATAGTGCATAAACTGATCTCAGGTCAGGGTTGGGAGAAAGCTCTTCTATTAAAAATTAGTCAAAAAACAATTGAGGTCCAAATCCACATTCATTCCCCCTGGTTGGAGGGTGTCTAGGTTAAAAATCCATTTGGTCTCGTTCCTAGATACTTTAATTGTTTTATCCTCTCCTCTCCAATGGCCTCTTATTTTGGCTATTCCATAGAACACCATCTGCCCTGGGTCACGGTTGTGGAAGTACCTGAAATGTTTGGAGACACTATGTTTATGAAACCCCTTCTTGATGTTTGTAATGTGTTCCCTTATTCTGACTCGAAGCTCCCTCGTAGTTCTCCCTACGTATTGTTTGAGGCAGGGGCACTCAATGACATAGGTGACATGAGAGCTGCTGCAAGTAATCCGCTCATTTATTTTATATTCTTTTCCGTTAGAGGTTGACTTGAAGGTGGTTTTCTTTTTATTGGTCTTCTTGCTAACTATACAAGGAAGGCACTTTCCACATTTGTAGAATCCTTTCAAAGTCCCCGCGATTCTTATTTGCTTAGGTGGGTCCACTATATTTTTTACCAGTTTGTTCCGGAGCGTTGGTGCCCTTCTATAGATGAACCGGGTTTTTTTGGTAATATAGTACAGAGTGAACTATCCGCCTGCAAGATGGGCCAATGCTTCTTAATGATGTTTTCTACATCTTTATACTGTCTGTTGTACCCAGTAAGGAAGGCAACTTGCAGATTGTTTTGTTTTGCTTCTCCTTTTTTGTCTTCTAGTAATTAATTTCTTTCCATACATTTTACTTCGTTCTTCAATTTCCGGAGATCCTTTTCCTCATACCCTTTCTTCCTGAATCTTTCAATGATGGTTTCTGCTAGTTGGTCGAAATCTGCACTATTGCTGCAATTTCTATATAATCGCATAAACTGACCCTTGGGTATATTCCCTAACCACCTAGGATGGTGGCAGCTGTTTGTGGGGATATAGCCATTATGGTCAGTGGCCTTAAAATAGGTACGTGTGCCCAGACTCTTTTCTTGTTTGTAAATCTGTAGGTCCAGATAGTCCACGTTCTGATCATTGTAATTCCCTGTGAATTTCATACTGTATATATTTTTGATTTCGTCATAAAAAAATATTTAATGAAAGGTTTAAGGATGGCAATGAACCACAACTACTTTTGGTATAAAGGAACTTTTTACACACAAACAAAAGGTGTAGCAATGGGGGCTAAGTATGCCCCGAGCATAGCGAACCTGTTCCTGAACAGGTGGGAAGAAGAACAAATATATGGGGTACATAGAAAAAATCTCAAATTGTACCATCGGTATATAGATGACATCATAATTGTATGGGGGGGCACACCGGAACAACTGCAAGATTTTTTTGACGAAATCAAAAATAATATATACAGTATTAAATTCACAGGGAATTACAATGATCAGAACGTGGTCTATCTGGACCTACAGATTTACAAACAAGAAAAGAGTCTGGGCACACGTACCTATTTTAAGGCCACTGACCATAATGGCTATATCCCCACAAACAGCTGCCACCATCCTAGGTGGTTAGGGAATATACCCAAGGGTCAGTTTATGCGATTATATAGGAATTGCAGCAATAGTGCAGATTTCGACCAACTAGCAGAAACCATCATTGAAAGATTCAGGAAGAAAGGGTATGAGGAGAAGGATCTCCAGAAATTGAAGAACGAAGTAAAATGTATGGAAATAAATAAATTACTAGAAGACAAAAAAGGAGAAGCAAAACAATCTGCAAGTTGCCTTCCTTACTGGGTACAACAGACAGTATAAAGATGTAGAAAACATCATTAAGAAGCATTGGCCCATCTTGCAGGCGGATAGTTCACTCTGTACTATATTACCAAAAAAACCCCGGTTCATCTATAGAAGGGCACCAACGCTCCGGAACAAACTGGTAAAAAATATAGTGGACCCACCTAAGCAAATAAGAATCGCGGGGACTTTGAAAGGATTCTACAAATGTGGAAAGTGCCTTCCTTGTATAGTTAGCAAGAAGACCAATAAAAAGAAAACCACCTTCAAGTCAACCTCTAACGGAAAAGAATATAAAACAAATGAGCGGATTACTTGCAGCAGCTCTCATGTCACCTATGTCATTGAGTGCCCCTGCCTCAAACAATACGTAGGGAGAACTATGAGGGAGCTTCGAGTCAGAATAAGGGAACACATTACAAACATCAAGAAGGGGTTTCATAAACATAGTGTCTCCAAACATTTCAGGGACTTCCACAACCGTGACCCAGGGCAGATGGTGTTCTATGGAATAGACAAAATAAGAGGCCATTGGAGAGGAGAGGATAAAACAATTAAAGTATCTAGGAACGAGACCAATTGGATTTTTAACCTAGACACCCTCCAACCAGGGGGAATGAATGTGGATTTGGGCCTCAATTGTTTTATGACAAATTTTTAATAGAAGAGCTTTCTCCCAACCCTGACCTCAGTTTATGTACTATAGTGGTCGGATTGGATGTTGTGCATTCAATAACACTAGTATGTAGGACAGAATAAATACCCACTATATTCCCTTAATTCTCCACGAGTAGATATATGCCCCAACTGTTTTTTCAGACCAATTGTTAATTAACAGGTGGTCTACCATTCTAAATAATTTTTCCACCTTGGGCCCCGGAATAGTCTAGGTTGTATAGTATCTAGGGTCGGAGGTTATGCATTCAACAACATTAGTATGCAAGATGGAATACATACCCAGGTAAAACATTTTTTCAGTTCTTATAAGGATTACATATTAATACAGACATACTAATATGATGGTAGAAACTATACACTTACACCCAGTTGAGTAACTGTAACCAAGGTAATTTACTCAGGTTAGACAAAATTCTCTGGCCCTCTTTAGCCTCCATTTAAACAATAATAAAAATTAATAATCTATCATAAGAGGCTAGGCCTCTGATGAATGAAAATCATGAAATTGATGGCGGAGGTTATGCAACCAAACTAAAAACGGTTATATAAAAAGTGCAGGCCAAATGTCTAATTAATTAGTAATGGTTAGAATCCTTATGTTTTCACCCCCTTTCTTTCACAAGATTGAGCAATAATTCTCCATGGGATATAACCTTCCTATTCCGATAAAGAAAACCCCCCTTTTTCACATCTTTTAATTTTAATTTTACACTAAAAATTAGGACCTCCAGTCTCTCCTTTTGGACTTAAAGCGGTAGTAAACCCGCACATTTTTTTTTTTTTTTAAACCTGCAAAGCAAAAGGCATAATGAGCTAGTATGCACCGCATACTAGCTCATTATGAAATACTTACCTTAGAACGAGGCCCCGACATCTGGCCCGATCCACGCCGAGGGAGCTGACATGCTCCCTCTGCGTTTCTTCCGGGTATCGCGGCTCCGGCGCTGTGAGTGGCCGGAGCCGCGATATCGTCACTCCCGCGCATGCGCGCGGGAGATTTCAGTCCGGCCGCTGCCGGATTTTGACGGCGAGAAACCCCTTGTGCGCATGCGCCGCTGCAGTCAGCGGCGCATACCGAGGGGAATATCTCCTAAACCGTACAGGTTTAGGAGATATTTTTTTTACCTACAGGTAAGCCTTATTATAGGCTTTCCTGTAGGTAAAAGTAAAAAATGTGGGTATACAACCACTTTAATATAAACGTAATCTATGTTCCTTTATTAAAGCAATAATAACAGCTATACATGATAAAAGCAAACATTTGTATTTTAACATTCCTACTTTCTATTTTTCTATTTTGTGTATATTTACATAATAACCCCCACCGGGGTTTTATCATGACAGGGATATTACATGAATAGTAGATGTCTGGAGTGGGGTCAGTAGCAGGCTCATTTAGGCCCCTTTCACACTGACGTCCCGTTCAGGCCCGCCTGTCAGTTTTTCAGGCGGACCTGAACGGGTGCTCCATAGAGCTCTATGGAGCGTCGGGTGTCAGCGGTGACATGTCCGCTGACATCCGACCCGCTCCGATCCGAAAAACTGTGACGGAGGAAAAAGCTATTTTTCCATCCGTCTGCGGATCGGATCGGGTGACGACGGGCACTGCGGTCCGTCGTCATCCGATCTCCCATAGGGGAGAGCGGCGCTGTGACAGGTCTGTCCCTGCGCAGTGTGCAGAGACAGACCTGTCATCTCCCTGCTCAGCGGGGATCGGCGGAGTGATCCCCGCTGAGCAAACGGATATCCACGGGGCGGATCAGAACTGATCCGCCCCGTGTGAAAGGACCCTTAGGCATAAAAAGCGGGTCACAGTGCTCCACGTTTATACATATAACCATCAGAAGTAGGGGATACGTCATCATATATATAAAAAATTGCAGCGATACACCTCCAATAGGAAGAATGTGTGACGCACACATCAGAGGAGGAGTAATTGGATCGCAACATAGGGGATTCCCACATCCAAAATGGCGCAGTTCGATCCGCGCAAGCGTAGTGGAGCACTGCACCCTACTTAAACAGGAAGGTGCACCAATATGGCCGCTCCAGAAGAAGTCACTCTGACGAAACGCGTAGGGCGTGGCTACGTACGTGCACCCTTCCTATAGCCAGAAGCGGCCGGCGGAGTTTGTTTTACCTGTTTACAAACGCGAACTGTTTTTACTAGCAAATGTGAGTAATTTTCTTTTATGGAATTAAATAAAAAGCTGTTCAAACTTACTATACCATGGATATGTTTTTCTTCCCTCAATGTATATAACAACGGAGTGCACATAAAGTGAAGAGTGAACATTCCCCCAGCTCACCAGCAGCAGTATCCAGATAGCAGCACAGTGGCTAATACTGTGAAAGCCCATCCAACCCCATAGGGGTACATGATCTGGTGAGAGCATTCACATTACCACAACACTGAGTGGCGCACCGGGGACGAGCGTTTTCTCTGCATTGAGGATTGGCACTTTCGCACTAGTCACTTTACCTTGTGTTACCACTACCTGGGACATTACTGTATGGGACTTTCCAGCGATCCCAGAATGCGATTTTGAAAGTTTTTTCTATGCACAAGGACGTTTTTGGGATTAATTATTTTGCACAACCTTTTGAATGATTTTTTCTTATGAATTTTGATATTATTATTATAAGCAAATTATATTTATGGGTCACAGTAGTGTCAGCACGTATTTGCACACACTGATTATTGCATTTTTCTCATTTTAATTTTGCAACATAAGAAAATTTCAGCACTGAAATATAGATTTGCACTGTAACACTTATAAACTAATTATTAATTTTGTATATATCTTTATAAATAGACCATCATAGGTTAAATATATATTGGGTTTTAGCGCCATAGCCCACTATTTAATCCTTTAAATCAGCGAACAGTAGTGATCTGCTTTAATCTCTAGCAGCCAATCAGTAAGTGGTAATGATGTGCATTAACCTTTAGCAACCAATCGGCAAGCAGAAATTATGTGTTGTAACCTCTAGCAACCAGCCAGCGAACAGTAAGGAAAGGCTGTAACCTCTGGCAAACAATTGCAATCACTGCGTGATCTGCTGCAGTAAACTGATTTTGAGTCTACCTGCTATTTTTTGTTTGTCTCAGAATGGAGGGGGGGGGGCCCAAAAAAATGTTTGCCCAGGGCCCAATCAAAATTAAAGACGGCCCTGACTATGTGGGTTATAGGCCACCTTCAGGTGATGGATACTGGCACACCCTAAGACAAGAAGTCCACTCCCTATATAACCTCTACCACTACTGGGCATACCTCAGTTTTTTTGCCAGTGTGTAAGTTGTTGGTCACGAGTGAAGATGTGCTGTGCTGAGCTCCACTGGAGCAATCCTTGCTGTTACTAGCTATGCAGCCGGATCCATTAAAGGTGTCTTTTAGGCAAATTGAATGGTGCCCGGGCCTCGTATCCGAAGAAACAACGTTTTTCTTGTAAATGCTTCTCTTTTTAGAGAGCTGGACCCCCGGGATCCAGTACTTTTGGTATTTAAGGCCATAAAGTTTTACTGGCGGGGTGCTATTACAGGTCCAGGATTGTGGGTTTCCCGAGGGTCCCTGGTTCCTGAAGGTTTGTTAACGGAACCCACTGTGAAGGGTGAAGATTAGGTCTGTTGGGTTTACCACAGAAAACCCCGCAGCGGGAAAGGTAAGTGGAGTTTTCTAAGAAATTTTGGAATTTTCTTATGAAATGTCTCCTTTAAGAAGTAAATGTTGTCATGTCTAAGTGTATGGAGCACATCCCTTTTCATGCTTCCTCAAGAAATCACACTGTGTCAGGAGCAGCAGGCTTCTTTTTTACAGCTAGTAGACAAACCTCTGGTGAAGAAAAAACCTCCCCAGGCTTACCGGACACCCCCCACCTGAGCTGTACTCTCCCCCTCCTCACATGGCTGAGCGTTAGGAGAGAACTGAAAAGAAAAAACGATCAGCAATGCTGTTTTTTTCTTTCGCCGCCCCTACACGGCGGCGGCTTCCAGGTCTCCTCCTCGCCATTCATCCCTCACAGAACGATACCGTAGGATCAGGTCCACGCGGGAAAACTATTTTTTTAAAAGAAAGAGGAGGGGGGGTGAAAGCGACAGAGGGGGGCGGGGCTTAGCACAGCGTTGGCATCGTCCAGCGCGGGAATGTGCTTTTAAAGCTCCATTTTTGCTGTTGCAAGCTGATGGAGGGACACGAGCAAGAGGGGCATGAAAGAGGTTTGGTAACACAGGCATTCCTTTTTGACACATTTACTATTGCATCGGGCTGAGCATTAATAGCAGCGGCAGGGCTGGACTATTGCTCAAGCAGTGGATGCGTTCCTTCTGGTAGTACCTCTGCTTTGTGCTTTGGGCTGTGGTCGGAAGGAGGGGGGGGGGGGGGGAGACACACAGCTCAAAAAAGTGCAATAGAAAGACTTCTGCAGCCACAAAAAAGCCTAGAACCATCTCGAAAAGATGGCATCCTCCCCTGAGAGTTCTGAAGTGGCTGGTCAGAAAGAGCCATCAGGGCTGTCAGGTGTTTCAGCTGCTCTTAACACTTCAGCCCCTGTATTACAGAAGAGATTTTTTTTCCTCAAAAGATTGATGCTTTAATCGCATCCCAGAGTGGGACTAAGCGTGACAGGTCCCCTTCCATTACCCAGGACCCTCAAACTGAGGAACAGGGGGCAAGAGATGATGAATTTCTCTCAGGGGACCAGGAAGAAGCTGATGACTCCTCCTCTGAAGAGTCAAATACGGAAGGATCAGGTTCACAATCAGAAAGATTGATGGTACAATCTCTTATTGA
Source organism: Lithobates pipiens (assembly GCF_037356315.1). Lineage (NCBI taxonomy): Eukaryota > Metazoa > Chordata > Amphibia > Anura > Ranidae > Lithobates > Lithobates pipiens. The sequence goes on along the minus strand of NW_027507685.1, from coordinate 64,999,350 downwards.
ATTGGTCCGCTCATTCATGCTGCTATTAGCCGAGTCAGTCGATGAGCCCACTTCTTGTTTGGGTTGGCTAAAGCCTCCCCAGGCTATTCATGCTTTTCCTATCCATTCATTGCTAAAAAATTTATTCTGAGTGTGAGCACCCAGATGAAAACTTTTTTGGAGGAAAAAACGGTTTAACACTTTATCCTATGGAGGAAGAGTTTAATAAGAAATGGGGGATTCCAGCAATTGAGGCTGCTATATGCTCTGTGAATAAAAATTTTACTTGTCAGGTAGACAATGCTCAAATGCTTTAAAAACAATATTTCTCTGGCAGGTTCAGCCTGCGCTGGCAGCGACCGGTGTATGTCAGTCCTTAAGAGACCAGTTTAAACAGGTGCTCAAGATTATTCCTGATCAGCAGGCCTAAGATTTGGCCGGTATACCAGGGGTGTTATGTTTAATAATAGACGCTATGAGAGATTCTATTCTCCAGGCCTCACAACTTATGCTCAGGCTGGTGCATGTGTGTAGAGTTCTATGGTTGAAAAATTGGTCAGCCGAAGCGCCATGCAAAAAGCTCTTGGCTAGTTTTCCATTTCACAGTGAACGGTTGTTTGGGGACGATCTGGATAATACAGCCAAAGAATTTCTAATGGCAAAAGTTCCCTTTAACCAGTTTAGAAGAGGTTTAAGCGTTTTTTTCTTTTAAACAAGCTTTTTCTCCGGTGCCAGGAGCATCAGCCTCCAGGCAGTCATGACGGCCTCCACTGTCAAGTTCAAGAGGTAAACCTCAGGGTCAACCCCAGGGACAAAAGAGGACCTGGGGAAGGAAACCCACAAAAAAAGTTATTAAAACCTCCTAATGAAGGGGTGCCTCCACTCGCTCGAGTGGAGGGAAGACTTCTGCAGTTCTCAAGGGTCTGGCAGGAACCGTGTCGAGACAAATGGATGGCTCCCTCAATATCTCTTGGATACAAACTAGAGTTCCAAGAGTTCCTGTCTCCACGTTTTCTCAGATCAAACGTTCCCAGAGATCTAGAAAAAGTCTCTCTTTCTTGCTTTGGACCATCTCTTGTCTCAAAAGCATAGAAGAGCGAGGGTTAGGGTTTTATTCAAACCTTTTCACGGTACCAAAACCAAGTGGGGATGTTAGACCCATTTTATATCTCAAAGATCTAAACCAGTTTTTAAATATCCGCTATTTTCGCATGGAGTCAATCCGATCAGTGGTCTCCATTCTACAAGGTGGAGAACTGCTAGCGTCAATCAACATCAAGGATGCTTACCTCCCATGTACCTCTTTTTCCCGCTCACCAGAAATATCTATGCTTTGAGATAGAAAATCTTCATTTTCAGTTTGTAGCTCTGCCTGGTTCGTAACTTTATTCAGGGGGTAACGTGGATTAATCCTCCGTTTAGGTCACCCCTGAACCCTTGGTACTTGAATTTAGTCCTGTTGGCATTACAGAAACAGCCTTTTAAGCTAATACGACATATTTCTCTTTTGACAAGGCAATTTATTTTTCTGGTTGTCATATCTTTTGCAAGAAGGTTATCAGATTTGGGCGCTCTTCCTTGTAAAGAGTCATATTTGATTATTCACAAGGATAAGGTTGTATTACATCCTCATCCTAATTTCCTACCGAAGGTAGTGTCAGGTTTTCTTTTAAACCAGGAGATTGTTCTGCCTTCATTTTTTCCAGAACCTCGTTCTGCGGAAGAAAGGTCACTACATTCTCTTGATGTGGTGAGAGCGGTCAAGGTCTACTTGAAGACGACTGCTCAGATTCGTAAAACAGATGTTTTGTTTGTGTTGCTGGAAGATCCTAAGAGAGAACAGGCAGCATTGAAATCTATTATTTCTAAATGGATTTGTCAAGTGATTGTTCTAGCTTACGGTTTAAAGAGGAAAATTCCACCTTTTCATATTAAAGCGCACTCTGGGCAGTGCATCACCAAGCCTCCATAGCTCAAATCTGCAAGGCCGCAAATTGGTCTTCAGTCCATACTGTTACCAGATTCTATCAAGTAGATGTAAAAGGTCATGAGAATATTGCCTTTGGGCGCAGGGTACTACAGGCAGCAGTATAGGTCCTCTAGTCTATTGGTGCCCTACTTTTGTTGTGCCTCCCTCCCTTCAGTTGGCATTGACATCTCACATAGTAACTACTATGGCTCTGTGTCCCGTGATGTACGATAAGAAAATAGGAATTTTAAAACAACTGTAAAATCCTTTTCTTTGAAGTACATCACGGGACACAGAGGTCCCTCCCTTCTTTCTGGTATACATGTGTATTGCTTTGCTACAAAAACTGAGGTACTCCCAGTAGTGGGAGGGGTTATATAGGGAGTGGACTTCTTGTCTTAGGGTGTGCCAGTGTCCATCACATGAAGGTGGCCTATAACCCACATAGTAACTACTATCTCTGTGTCCCATGGTGTATTTCAAAGAAAAGGATTTTACAGGTAAGCTGTTTTAAAATTCCTATTTTTCTTTGGTTTTGTTTGACATGCATCGCCTTTCATGTGCTCCTTGCTACGAAGGTCAGTTATAGGTGAGGACAGTGGATATTTGTTTGTACTGTGATTCTAAATCTCTGGCTACTGTACTTTGAGTTACTGATTAAAAAAAAGATATTCAAATAAGGACTTCTAATTTTCCCAATCAATATTTCTTCCATGGGTCAGAGGGTCAGCATAGCATCCAGGGAACTATCATTTTCAGAAGCTCAGCACAGCAGCTTCCATATTTCTCTCATAACAGGCTATGCTTAAAGTGGTTGTAAACCCTTACATATACCCAGTGACGTGACTATCCTCAGGTAATACACAGAGATTAAACAAATCTCCCTACATAAGATGTACCTGCCATTTTATTTTTATTTTTTGCTTTATGTGCCTCACTGGGAAGATTTCCTTTTCACTTTCTGTCTTCTAGACAAAATGGGAAGTGAGAGATAATCCCTAGTATGAGTGTCCCAGTTTGAAGATTTCTCTTTATATTACTATTCTCAGGACCACCCTAAAATTTGGACTTTCTTTCGCTTTACCTTTAGGTGATAATAGTGGACATAAGAAATAGAGAGGGTCGAATCTACCTTAGGCCCCTTTCACACGGGGCGGATCTGTTTTGGCAGACTCCACTCGCTCAGCAGAGCTCTTTCCATTGATCCCCGCTGAGCTGGCGGAAGACAGGTTCTTTTCCACTCACTGTGCATAGACAGACCTGTCAGAGACCCGCTCTCCTCTATGGGGAGATTGGATGAAAACGAACAGCATGTCCTTTTTCATCCGATCCGACCCACTGGACAGATGGCAAATGTATCACCAAACGTCTGTTTTCAGCGGATTTTGTCAGATCAGATGCTAGCGGACACATATGCGCTGACATCCGCCTCCCCAAAGAGGACAATAAGTGGCCCAATCGGGTCCACCTGAAAAGAAAAACGGACCCAATCGTGTGTAAGGGGCCTTATGGGGACACAGACAACAATAAAAAAAATTATTTTTAGTCATAAGCGACACTGTTGTTAAAAAAAAAATAATACAAGCGGTCCCCGGTTACAAACAGGAGTTTGTAAGTTGGAACAGGTACATTTTTTTAAGTGTAGCTCCAGCCAAAAAGGTATTTTTAAGCTTTTTGGATAGTATAGGGAAGGGTTAACACCCCTGTAACGTTTGTTTTGCTGTCTGTGCCCCTGTATAGAAGATTTCATCTCGCATTCTGTCCGTATGGCAATTGGATTTTGAAAATTTTGGTTTGTTGTGGAAACAAGCCTTGGTGATAAAGTTTCAGTAGAGGTACCTTTTCCCCATAATTGTAGGAGTAAATTTCCCTTCCTAGGGGTAGATTTCCTCCCACTTCCTGCTGTCTCCCTCCATTTGTAAGTAGGAGTCGTTTGTAACAAGTGTCGGATGTTTGTAACTAGGGGACCGCCTGTATATGCTTCCCCCTGCAATGAAGACATGGAATTTGAATGAAAAAAAGATAAATTGGGACTTTAAATGAGGCACTGGCTATTGAAATATCATTGTCTCCATCCCTATTACTTGTATCAAAAGAAGGAAGTAGGGAAAATGAGGGGGGGATTTGGGACTTTGTATGAAACACACCACTGGATTATAATGAATCAATTAAGTACCATATTGTTAGTACCATCCACGCTTGTGTACAGCAAATCTACCCATAGTTAAGAGGGTTGGGACCCTACTCCCTGGTCTCCCTCTTTCCATTATATTAATTACTATATCTATGATTACAGATATACCCAGGCTATATCTGCTGCTGATGAGCGTAAGATATCCACGAAACGCGCCAAGCTTTTTATCGATGTTATGTCACAGCAATTATGCGCCACTGTGATTTTTACCCTCGAGAATCATGAATCAATTATACAGTACCATGGCTCTTTACTATCAGGTTAATCATGTTTTCAGATAACTGGGTTTATCACCATTTTAACATGTCAGTATTTGGATACAGTGATGCATATTATGAAATGATTATAGTTATTATTACTTTATCACTTAGCCAATATAATACCCCTCCTGTTCAGACTAATTTTCAGCTTTCTGCGCTGTCACACTTTGAATGAAAATTGCGTGGCCATACAACACTGTACCCAAATGGCATTTCTATAATTTTTTTTCCCACAAGTAGAGCTTTCTTTTGTTGGTATTTGAGCACCTCTGCGTTTTTAATTTTTTGTTTAAAAAATGTAAAAAGACCACATTTTTTTTTATTTTTTATATTTTATTATAAAATTTTAAAACGGGTAATTTTTCTCCTTCATTGATATACGCTGATGAGGCGGCAGTGATGGGCACTGATGGGTGTCAATAATGGGCACTGATCAGTTACACTGATAGGCAGCACTGCTAGGTGGCACTGATTGGCACCACTGGTGGGCATTAATAGGTAGCTCTTGTGGGCATTAATAGGTGGCACATGTGGGCACTGGCAATGGGTACTAGGGTGCACATATGAGGCATAATTGCCTCTTCCTCTTCGGGACCTATGTCCCTTGCAGATGAGCCGGTGATCAGCTTTTTTTTTTATCCTCACGCTGTCAGCTTGAGAAGAAAAAAAAAGTTACCAAGCTTTTGTTTACATCATGTGATCAGCTGTTATTGGCTGACAGCTGATCACATGGTAAGGGGCCGGGACCAGCCCCTTACTCGGATCGGTGATCATCCGAGTCTCAGTGACTCGGTGATGACAGCACATGCACAGGGGAGGCCATCATATGACGGAAATTCAGGTCCGCGCTGTGGCCGTCATTCGGCTATAGTGCAGACGTCAAGTGGTTAAACTAAGTTATCTCAACAAGTATTAATTAGTTCAGCTAGTAAACAATGATTGATAAGAAATCAATTTTTGAATTTCGTTTGCCTGTCTTCTTTTTTTTTTTTTTTTTCATTAATCAATTACAATGGCTACCATCAACATATTGTAACATTCAGAAAGTTTACTAGCTGAGCTATTACATGTTGAGATAACTTTGTGTCTGAATCATTAATTAAAGATAAAAAACAAGAAAATGATGCGCTTATTCTGTGAATACATAAATAAATCCCAAGTGAAGTGATGGATAACAAAGGAAGTGGAAAAAAATATAAAATATCCCAAAAATATAAACACACAATATAAAGATAAAAAAGTCCAAACACAAAATCAATAAAAAAAAAGGAGATAAACACAAAATGCATCCAGATCTTGATAGAAAAAATAATATATCTGTTTAGGATAATACTCTCCAATGATAAAGGGATCAAACAGAGATGGTCAATGTTTAAAATGGCCGCTCAAATCTAGGTATAACCCAAGGGTCAAATAACGCTCAAATGAATGACTGATATATCTCCAAGACCATGGTTCTCAATGTGACTGGTATATCCACTGCTGGGCAAGAATTACACTCTCTCTGGAGTGGGTCTGTGCAGATTATTTGTTTGGAATCTACAGTGTTAATGTGGCATACCTTTGACCCTGCAAACATTGTTGGAGTCACGTTGGGAACCGTGGTCTTGGAGATGTACCAGTCATTCATTTAAGCATTGTGTGACCCTTGGGTCATACCCAGGGGTGTACCTAGGGAATTTGGCACCTAGGGTGGATCCTATTATTGCCACCCCCCAACAAAATCGCAGCGCACGAAGTGTGTCGCTTAAAAAGGAGCAGGAGCTTCTTTCAAGTGACATTGTGATTTACCGAGACTACAGCTCAATTTAAGAAGGTTTGAGTATTATAGTGGCATGTTAGGCCAGTATAGGGTATTATGGTGGCAGGCTAGGGCTGTATAAGGTATTATGGTGTCAGAGCAGGTTAGGGCATTATAGGGTATTATAGGGGCAGAATAGGGCTGTATAGGGTATTATAGGGGCAGGTTAGGGCTGTAGAGGGTACTATAGTGGCAGGTTAGGGCTGTATAGGTTATTATAGGGGCAGTGTGCTAACTTACAGCATAGCTGCAGATGCCGACAGTTGTAGCTCCTTTGTGCTCTTCTCTTTCTCATCCAGGATCAGCCAGTGAACGAGTCTTTGGGAGGAGTGGAGGAGGCAGCCAGACCCCTGGTTCTGCCCACCACCAGCTACCTCGGGACTCAGGAGACATTGAAGATCGCCGAGGGACAGCCTGTCTGATTGGATGACTGGAGAGACAGGCAGCCCCCCTCCCCGTGCCACTGGGGCTCCCTGCTGACCCGATGCACTTCTGATGCTTAACCACTTGCCGACCGCCGCACGACGATGTACGTCGACAGAATGGCACGGGCAGGCATAAGGGCTTACATGTACGTCCTTGCCTGCCCGCGGGTCGGGGGCCCGATCGGGCCCCCGCCCGGTGCCTGCGGCGGTCGGTATTCGTTCGGGAGCGATCCCGGACGAGGGGACGGCCATTCATTCATGGCCACCCCCTCGCGATCGCTCCCGACGAATGAAAATGCTCCGTGACATCACTTCCTCTCCTGTAATGTAAACACAGGAGAGGAAGTGATGTAATCTCTCCTCCGTGTCGGTATTTTTCGTTCCGACACCGAGGAGAGAGGATCGGTGAGTTGCACCAACGCGACACTACACAGTAGAACATGCCAGGCACACGATCACCCCCCCGATCACCCCCCCAATTACCCCTGCCCCCCAGTCACAGTGACACCAATGTAATTTTTTTTTTTTTTTTTGCATTGGTGTCATTTGTGACTGTAATAACTGTTAGGGCAGTTAGGGTTAGCCCCCTTTAGTTCTAATGTACCCCCCTAACCCCCCAATAAAGGTTTAACCCCGTGATCACCCCCCGTCACCAGTGTCACTAAGGCTGGGTTCACATTGCAGCGGTTTATGAGAACGAATGTGATTCGCACCGCACTGCAGTGCAAATCACATCCGATCTCTGTGTGATTCGAGTTCAGCCATACAGATAGTATGGCTGAATTCGCATCGCACCCGCCGCAAATTCGCACGGGACCCTTTTTTTGGCCCGCAGCAGAATCGGATCGCATGGGTGTTCACACCATGCGATCCGAGTTTGCAGATCGCACTGCGATATGCGAACTGATCTGGGGGTGTCATTAACATTTCACTGACACTCCCAGCAGTTCGCATAGGGCAGTGTGAACTGCCGCCGGGAGGCATGCGATGCGGGAACCCGCCGCGGATTCGTGGCGTTCCCGCATCGCTCCAGTGTGAACCCAGCCTAATAAGCGATCGTTTTTCTGATCGCTGTATTAGTGTCACAGGTGACGCTAGTTGGGCAGGTAGTTATTTAGGTTCGCCGCAGCTTTTTATAGCGCCAGGGACCCCCATATACTACCGCATAAAGCCCCCTGATTGCCCCCTAGTTAACCCTTTCACCAGTGATCACCATATAACTGTTACAGGTGACGCTGGTTGGTTAGTTATTTTTTTATAGTTTCAGGGCACCCGCCATTTATTACTTAGTCTCACTAGTGTACCCCTAAATTTAGGGGTGTCTACTTTCCAAAATGGGGTCATTTGGGGGGGGGGTTTGTGCCATCTTGGCATTTTATGGCCTTCAAAACTGTAACGCCCTTAGAAAGCCTGAAGGCGGTGCTTGGTTTTCGGGGCCCCGTACGCGGCTAGGCCCCCAAAAAGTCCCACATATGTGCTATCCCCGTACTCAGGAGAAGCAGCAGAATTAATTTTGGGGTGTCATTTCACATATGCCCATGGCATGCGTGAGCAATATATCATTTAGTGACAACTTTGTGAAAAAAAAAAAAAAAAAAAAAAAAGTTTGTAATTTTCCCGCAACTTGTGGCAAAATATAAAATATTCCATGGACTCAACATGCCTCTCAGCAAATAGCTTGGGGTGTCTACTTTCTAAAATGGGGTCATTTGTGGGGGTTTTGTGCCATCTTGGCATTTTATGGCCTTCAAAACTGTAATAGGTAGTGAGGAGTGAAGTCAAATATTTACGTCCCTTAGAAAACCTGAAGGCGGTTCTTGGTTTTCGGGGCCCCGTACGCGGCTAGGCTCCCAAAAAGTCCCACATATGTGGTATCCCCGTACTCAGGAGAAGCAGCAGAATTTATTTTGGGGTGTCATTTCACATATGCCCATAGCATGTGTGAGCAATATATCATTTAGTGACAACTTTGTGTAAAAAATAAAAAAAAAAAAATTTTTTTTTGTCATTATTCAATCGCTTGAGGCAAAAAAATAAAATATTCAATGGGCTCAACATGCCACTCATCAATTTCCTTAGGGTGTCTACTTTCCAAAATGGGGTCATTTGGGGGGGTTTTGTACTGCCCTGCCATTTTAGCACCTCAAGAAATGAGATAGGCAGTCGTAAACTAAAAGCTGCGTAAATTCCAGAAAACGTACCTTAGTTTGTAGATGTGACAACTTTCCCCAATCGTCTTTCAGGACAGCCACCTTAGAGAGACACCGGCTCCTCCCCTCTGAGGAAACACCGCCTTCAATTTCATAATTTAAGCCTCCTCCTCCCTTCGTTCCTCAGTTATGGTGTTTCCTCCGGCGGGGAGACATCGCCAAGGAACCTTAGGCTAAATTCGGTTGGTGAAACTGAAGCCACCCGAGCGGAGCCCTGGCCCCGTTCGGCTATCCGACCGTTCATCGGTCGGTCCAGGACAGTCCTATCAGCGGGGAGCTGAAGTGTTCGTACTGTCCATATACCCTAAACTCCGCTTGGGGAAAGCGGGAAGTTTATGGGGTCGTCCGTTCGTTCACCCGCGGGGGTTTCAACGGAACAAACAGTCCAGTCGGCTGGGGAAGCTGAATACTCGACTGACCTTTACACGCACTCCAATCTTCGCTTGGGGAAAGCAGGAAGTCTTTGGAGAGGTTCATCCTTGCGTTTCGCCCAGTGGGGTGCTGAACGAAGGCGTCCAAGGCCCCCCTGTGTACGCAGCCGGCTGGGAGCTGGAAGCCGGACCGGTAGGCGGGCGACGTCAGTTCCGGTGGGGGCGGACCCCTTCGTTCGATCCGCGTCTTCCGGTTCCGGACGCGGCACGTGAAAGGGAACCTAGCGTTCGGCTGGTGCGGCCTCTCTTTTCACAGTTGCACAGGTAGCTGTTAGAGGCGCATTCGTACCACGCTTCCTCAACGGGAGAATGTCCGAGGCAGAGGCTTCAAAAACTCCTGGAGATAATAGCACCAGCCACTCGAAGGTAAGAGGAAACCTGGGGAGGTGTTCCCTTACTTGTATCCAGTAGCTCCACTGGTGTTCCTCCTTGGTGGTCGGGGGGAAGGGTAGTGTGTCTGGGATCCTGGTGATGGTTGATCCTAGGGGGGGCACTCCCGGTGGTCCTCTATGTAGCGCTGGTGTTGCTGTTTTTTAGGCTCATGCTGCCCCTTCCTGTATTTTGTGTCTTTCAGAAAGCCACGAGCAAGTCCCCCCATGGTTCTAAGAAGAAGTGCCCTTCGTGTAGAACGTCTATGGGAGACTCTTGGTCTAAAGCTATTTGCAAACAATGTATTGAGGATTTACTTAAGGAACAGGCAGTAGAGCAGGGTGCAGATCTGGTAGCTTCTATGAAGGAACTCTCTGGTACCTTTCAGTCCTTCCAAAACTTTTTTTTCCAGTTTTCAGTGGCCCCAGCCTCCGAGCACTCCTACACCAGCGCAGCAGAGTGTACCATCCAGCCCTGTGGATGTTCCTCCTGCAAGGGGAGAGAATTCAGAGGGTCCCAGGGAGGAAGCTGAGGAGGAAATTGACAGTGTCGTTTCAGACTCCCAGGGGGAGTCTGACGCAGAGATGCTGGATGGGGAATCCAGCAGAATCTCGCGGTATAAGCTTTCCCTGGAGGATGTGGATGAGCTCTTGGGAGCGATTCATACCACTTTAGGTATTCAAGAAGAAACTAAGACATTGTCACTCCATGATCGGATGTACAAGGGCATGGGGGAACAAAAGAAGCGGGTGTTCCCAGTGCATGACGTCTTGATCGATACCATCAAGAAGGAATGGCGGGATCCCGAAAGGAAACCTTTCTTTTCTGGGGCATTAAGACGTAGGTTTCCTTTTTCGGAGGAAGAGACTCTCGTCTGGAATAAATCTCCCAGACTAGACGCTGCTTTTTCCCAGGTGTCCAGACACACTGATCTATCTTTTGAGGATATGGGGGTACTGTCTAACCCTATGGATCGAAGGATGGATTACCTTCTTAAGAAGGCCTGGGATTCGTCACAGGGAAATCTTAAGCCAGCCATGGCATCCACGGTGGTGGCCCGTAACATGGAGTATTGGCTCACCCAGATTAGCGCACACATTGAAGCAGGGACAGCAAAGGAGACTATTCTATCCTCCTTTCCCATGCTTCTTAAAGGGATAGCCTACATAGCGGACGCTTCGGCGGAATCCGTGAGGATGTCGGCAAGGTCCTTGGCCCTGACCAACTCTGCCAGGAGAGCCTTATGGTTGAAGACCTGGCCTGGAGACAATGCATCCAAACTTAAACTTTGTGGAATCCCCTTTACAGGAGATCTACTGTTTGGACCAGGCCTTGAAGCGGTGCTAGATCGCACAGCAGACAAAAGAAAGGCCTTTCCTGTTAAAAGGAAAATTGGGGAACAAGCCAAAAGAAAGACTCGTCCCCAGAAAAGGGTTGTACCACCCCGTACGGTTCAGCAGAAGAAAAGTTGGGGACTCAAAAGCAAGGGACCCGGGGGAGCAATTTTTCGCCCTCCTGAACAGCCCAAAAAATCTCAGTGACAGGGTCACGGTGGGAGGAAGATTGGGGGCCTTCCTCCCACAGTGGGAAATGATTTCCTCCAATCAGTTTGTCTTGGGGATCGTCAGAGGAGGTTACCATTTGGAGTTTTCGGAACTCCCTCCTCTGAGGTTCCTTGTCACCGAGCTGCCAAAATGCGCAGAAAAATCATCTGCCCTTCTTTCCTCTCTTCAGGAGTTGGAAGAACAGGAGGTGGTAGTACGGGTTCCAGAAGGAGAGACAAGCAGAGGCTTCTACTCTCACGTCTTCGTGATTCGCAAGCCTTCGGGAAAGTTCAGGCTCATCCTGAACCTGAAGCCCCTGAATGTCTCAGTTACCTACAGAAGGTTTCGGATGGATTCGGTTTACTCAGTAAAAGCACTCCTACCTCCGAACTGCTTCATGGCATCAATAGATCTGAAAGATGCATACCTGCATATTCCAATCGCAGAGTCCCACCAGCGTTTTCTCAGACTGGCAGTGAGAACTCCAATGGAAGTACTACACCTTCAGTTCAGAGCGCTTCCTTTCGGACTATCCTCTTCCCCCCGAATCTTCACCAAAGTGATGGCAGAAGTTCTGGCATTTCTGCGTCTCAGGGGAATCTCGGTGATCGCATATCTCGACGATCTCCTTCTGTTTGCCCCTTCCCCAGCACAATTAATTCAGGATTTACAGGTCACAAGAAACCTGTTAGTAAGCCTGGGTTGGCTCCTGAACCTGGAGAAATCCAACTTAATCCCTTCCCAGAGGGTCACTTTCCTAGGGTACGAGTTGGACTCAACAGTACAAAGGGTCTTTCTTCCTTTGGAAAAAATTCAAAAGATAGACAGGGCTCTGTTGTGTCTTCAGGGCAACCACCAGATCTCCATAAGGAAGATCATGTCAGCGCTAGGGTTGCTGACATCCGCTCTTCCAGCGGTTCAGTGGGCAGGGTTACATTACCGCCCTCTACAATTATTTGTGCTGAAGGTTTGGGATCACAGCCAGGAATCTTTGGATTCTCTGGTTTCGATTCCAGATCAGGTAAAGAGGTCCCTCTGGTGGTGGAGGAAGGGAGCAAATTTGTCCCAAGGTCTAGAGTGGGTCATGCCAACCTCCAGGGTGGTCACGACCGATGCAAGCAGCTCAGGTTGGGGGGCACACCTAGACTCCCAATTAATACAGGGTATTTGGGAAAAGAGGGACTCGAGGAGATCCTCGAATTGGAGGGAGCTGAGGGCAGTAGATCTAGCTCTCAGAACCTTTCAGAAGGAGCTTCGGGGGAATCACGTAAGGGTAAGGTCGGACAACTCCTCGGTGGTAGCTTACATCAACAGACAGGGGGGCACCAGGAGCAAGTCCTTATGGGCCCTAGCGGAAGCCATCCTCAGATGGGCCGAAGCAAATATCCTGTCCCTTTCAGCAGTCCACTTGAAGGGAGAACAAAATCAGGTGGCAGATTTTCTCAGCAGGAGAACTCTGAGAGAAGGCAATTGGGTTCTCAAGCAGGAAATATTCGAAATGATCACCCGGAGATGGGGGATTCCTGCAATAGATCTCTTTGCCGCAAGGGAAAATGCGAAGGTAGCAACGTTCTTCTCCATAAACAGGGGGGACGGGGCATTGGCGGTGGACGCACTAGCACAGAGTTGGGGTTTCTCCAGGTGCTATGCTTTCCCCCCTCCAGTGCTCATTCCAGCAGTATTAAGGAAATTTCAAGTGGAGAACACTACCCTCATTCTAATTGCACCTCACTGGCCCAGGAGGCCGTGGTTCTCGATCTTGAAGGGCCTGTCTGTAGAACCCCCCTGGATTCTCCCAGTGCAGGAGGATCTCCTGTCTCAAGGTCCGGTGTTCTGCCCTCAGGTAGGACGATGGAACCTGGCAGCGTGGCTTCTGAGGAAGAATTGCTAAAAGCCAAGGGCTTCTCAGACCGGTTGGTAGCCACTCTTCTAAACTGTAGGAAAAAGGAAACCCAGTCCATTTACTTAAAGGTATGGAAACGGTTTAACAGCTGGTGTTCAGAGGGTTCCTTCAACGTGCATAGCCCTATAGCCGTTCTAGAGTTCCTACAGGCAGGGGCGGATAAGGGGTTAGCGCTTGGAACACTAAAAGCTCAGGTTTCCGCTTTGAGCGTGTTTTTAGAGAAACATCTAGCGTCAGATCCTTGGGTCGTAAGGTTCTTCAGGGCCCTAGGTAGGCAAAGACCAGCTTCAAGCTCCCCCTTCCCGGTTTGGGATCTTTCTTTAGTTTTACAGGTTCTCACAGGGGAACCTTTTGAGCCGTTAGAATCTTGCTCATTAAAGCTGATCACTCTCAAAACGGTGTTTTTGGTAGCGATCACTACAGCAAGAAGAGTAAGTGAACTCGAAGCCCTTTCTGTCAGGGCTCCCTTTTTTCAGGCTTTTCCGGATCGTCTGGTTTTGAAGATAGATCCGGCCTTTTTGCCGAAGGTAGCTTCTAGTTTCCACAGGATGCAGGAGATCGTGCTACCTACATTTTGTTCAAATCCAGTTAGAGAACAGGAACACATGTTTCACAGACTAGATGTTAGAAGATGTGTTCTTTATTATTTAGACTGCACAAGTCAGTTCAGAAAGACAGATTCACTTTTTGTTTTATTTTCAGGGGCCAGGAAGGGTTCCAAAGCCTCTAGACGTACCATAGCTAGATGGTTAAGGTTAGCCATTGGGCAGGCATACGTGGCAGGGGGATTAGATCCTCCAGCGGGCATTAGAGCACACTCAACCAGGGCCGTGGCAACTTCTCAGGCAGAGTGGGCTGGTGCGTCTCCGGAACAGATCTGTAGAGCTGCAACGTGGTCCAGTTTTGCTACGTTTGTGAGACACTATAGACTGGATCTTCTGTCAGCCAAAGACCAAGCCTTTGGTCGAAAGGTGCTACAGGCAGTAGTCCCACCCTAAGGTAATATACTCGCTTATCCTCTCTAAGGTGGCTGTCCTGAAAGACGATTGGGGAAAAATGGAATTACGTACCGGTAATGTCCTTTTCCAGGAGTCTTTCAGGACAGCACCGGTTCCCACCCAAATTGTTGCAGATCATCGGGAACTCATTGCATGAGATCGTCAGGTAAGACTTAAAAAGTTTATTTGTTTGACGTGTTCTTGTGTCTCCCCAGTTTGGCCGGAGGTACTCTGGAAGAACTGAGGAACGAAGGGAGGAGGAGGCTTAAATTATGAAATTGAAGGCGGTGTTTCCTCAGAGGGGAGGAGCCGGTGTCTCTCTAAGGTGGCTGTCCTGAAAGACTCCTGGAAAAGGACATTACCGGTACGTAATTCCATTTTTTGCGCAAACCAATAAATATACAATTATTGACATTTTTTTACCAAAGACATGTGGCTGAATACATTTTGGCCTAAATGTATGACTAAAATTGAGTTTATTGGATTTTTCTAATAACAAAAAGTAGAAAATATCATTTTTTTTCCAAATTTTCGGTCTTTTTACGTTTATATCGCAAAAAATAAAAATCGCAGAGGCAATCAAATACCATCAAAAGAAAGCTCTATTTGTGGGAAGAAAAGGACGCAAATTTTGTTTGGGTACAACATTGCATGACCGCGCAATTACCAGTTAAAGCAGCGCAGTGCCAAATTGTAAAAAGACCTCTGGTCATTTACCAGCAAAATGGTCCGGTCTGAAAGTGGTTAAAAAGCTGGGAAAGTGCAAGGGTGCCCCTCATTATGATGGCCCTGCTGCGATCTCCTCTCACACTGCACACCCCCTGGACTGACACCCCTAATGTGTGGCACCCGGGGCGGCAACCCCCCCCCCTCTTTTTTTTTTTCCCCATCTTTGTTTGTTTTTGTTTTATTGATTTTGTGTTTTCTTCTTTTTTTTTGGACTTTTTTGACTTTTTTATCTTTATATTGTGTATTTATATTTTTTGTATATTTTATATTTTTTCCCACTTCCTTTGTTATTCATCACTTCACTTGGGATTTATTTATGTATTCACAGAATAAGCGCACCATTTTCTTGTTTTTAATCTTTTGTTTACTAGTGATTTATGAGTGCGCTATTAGTGGTTGCAGCTGTTCATTTATATAATTTTTATATATATATATATATATATAATTTTAAAATAGGGCACACATAGCAGTGTGCCAGTACACATATGAATAATTAATTGCCATCAATTTAAAAATCCTCTTTTTTTTTTTTCCAGGCTGAAAAAGATTCAAAAGAAGAGATCATGAAAGCTTTTCGGTTGTTTGATGACGATGAAACTGGAAAGATCTCTTTTAAAAATCTTAAAAGAGTTGCAAAGGAGCTTGGGGAAAATCTGACCGACGAAGAGCTGCAGGTTTGTTATTGATTAATTATTCGGAACTATATTTTTTCTTTTAATAGCCTGATTCCATCTCTCTTTTTTTTTTTTTTTTTTGCTTTTGATTTAAGACTAGCTTCACACTGGAAATAGCCTCTGCTAAGCGCCTAAAAACCGCCTCCCATCCATTCCAGTGTGTCTATTCACACTCGGTGGTGCACTTGCAGGACGTTCTTGAAAATCCCTGCAAGCAGCAGGTTTGGAAGCGCTGCCAAAATACCCTGCCAATTGGAATGAATGGGCAGTGCTTTCAAAGCTCCTGAAAAGCGCATTGAAAGTGAAGCAAAACTGGAATTTTTACCCACTTAATCAGCGCTAAATCTTTAGAGCTAACGGCCAGCGCTTTCAGTGTTCAAGCAGCCTTAGTGAACATTTTGGTAAGGATGGTAGTAACTGAGTTCACACAGCAGAGGGCAGCAGTTTTCAGAATTTGAAGATTGGTGGCTGCAGGAACACTGAAGTCTAACATCTTATTATTTTTCTGTATTAAGAAGTCATTAGCCAAGTTAGTAGAATAAAGATAGCATGTAATGCATTATATTTGTAACAATGTTTCAAATTTCTCTTTATTTTATATTATAAAACATACATTCAACGTTTTCCATTCAAATTTCACCTCATTATAAAACATTTCCCATACACTACAGAAGAAGAAGAAGAAGAAAAAAAAAAAATAATAAAAAAAAAAAACATCTTCTCAATACTACCCCATTTAATCCCCCTACCCCTCTCTTACATGAATTCCCACATTTTTCCCGAGGTACTCAATTCCTCCCATTTTTTTCCAATATTTTGAAATCTGTTTCTCTACATATCCCTCTTGTCTAATTTGTTTCTCCATGAAGCACATTTCGCTCATCTCATAATTCCACTCTATTATTGTTGGAGCTTCTTCTTTTTTCCATTTCCGTGCGATTACGGTTTTAACTACTGTAGTCATTTGGTACAAAAATTCCATCTCTTTTTGTTTTAATTTTTCAGATGCATGGGAGAATAATACTGTCTTTATATCAAGATTTATTCTTATACCTGTCATCTTCTGATATAATTCTATTAAATATATATATATATATATATATATAATATATATTTGTAACAATGAAGTACGGATTACATTCTGGTTTTAAAGCTGAAATCCAAACAGCTAAATACAGTGCCTTGAAAAAGTATTCGTGTGCCTTCAAAGTTTTGTCATGTTATAACCAAAAACGTAAATGTATTTTATTGGGATTTTATGTGATAGACCAACACAAAGTGGCACATAATTGTGAAGTGGAGGGAATATTATAAATGGTTTTCAACATCTTTTACAAAGAAATATCTGAAAAGTGTGGCGTGCATTTGTATTCAGCCCCCTTTACTCTGATACCCCTCACTAAAATCTAGTGGAACCAATTGCCTTCAGAGGTCACCTAATTTGTAAATAGTCCACCTTTGTGTAATTTAATATCAGTATAAATACAGCTGTTCTTTGAAGCCCTCCAGAGGTTTGTTAGAGGACCTTAATGAACAAATAGAATCATGAAGGCCAAGGAACACACCAAGCAGGTCAGGGATAAAGTTGTGGAGAAGTTTAAAGCAGGATTAGGCTATAAAAAGAAAATCCCATGCTTTGAACATCTCACAGAGCACTGTTCAATCCATCATCTGAAAATGGAAAGAGTATGGCACAACTGCAAACCTATCAAGACATGGCCGTCCACCTAAACTGACAGGCCGGACAAGGAGAGCATTAATCAGACAAGCAGCCAATTGGCCCATGGTAACTCTGGAGGAGCTGCAGAGATCCACAGCTCAGGTGGGAGAATCTGTCCACAGGACAACTATTAATCATGCATTTCACAAATCTGGCCTTTATGGAAGAATGGCAAAAAGAAAGCCTTTGTTGAAAGAAAGCCATAAGAAATCCCGTTTGCAGTTTGAGAAGCTATGTGGGGGACACAGCAAACATGTGGAAGAAGGTTCTATGGTCAGATGAAACCAAAATTTCACTTTTTTGCCTAAAAGCAAAACGCCATGGGTGGTGGAAAACTAACACTGCACATCACCCTGAACACACCATGCCCACTGTGAAACGTGGTGGCGGCAGCATGCTGTGGGAATGCTTTTCTTCAGCATGGACAGGGAAGCTGGTCAGAGTTAATGGAAAGATTAATGGAGCCAAATACAGGGCAATTTTAGAAAAAAAAACCTGTTAAGCCCCATACACACTATCCAATTCTCTGCTGATGTTTTCCTTCAGATTTACCAAAACCATATAATATGAGGTCAAACCTTAGGAGTTTCAATTTGTATGCAATAAGGCAGGCCCTTGCACTACATGGTTTTGGTAAATCTGAAGACAAAAATCAGCAGAAAATGTGATAGTGTGTATGGGGCTTTAGAGTTTGCAAAAGACTTGAGACTGCGGCACAGGTTCAACTTCCAGCAGGACAATGACCCTATATATACAGCCAGAACTACAATGGAATGGTTTAGATCAAATCATATTCATGTGTTAGAATGGCCCAATCAAAGTCCAGACCTAAATCCAATTGAAATTCTGTGTCAAGACTTGAAAATAGCTGTTTACAGACGCTCTCCATCCAATCTGACACGGCTTGAGCTATCTTGCAAAGAAGAATGGGCAAAAATTTCACTCTCTAGATGTGCCAAGCTGGTAGAGACATCCCCAAAAACACTTGCAGCTGTAATTGCAGCGAAAGGTGGTCCTACAAAGTCAGGGGGATTGAATACAAATGCACGCCACACTTTTGAAACCATAAATCCTTTTCCTTCCACTTCACAATTATGTGCCACTTTGTGTTGGTCTATTACATAAAATTTCAATAAAATACATTTACGGTTTTGGTTGTAACATGACAAAATGTGGAAACTTTCAAGGCCCTGTACACATTGGAGATATATGCAATCAGTCCTGCATATCTAGCCTGCTCATTGGACAATGAAGGATTAACAGCAAAGTGATGGGGTCACCCCTCCGCTCACTCTGGTCTCCTCCTTTCTGTATGTTCCCTCTAACTACACATGTATTTGCAGCAAAGGGTCATTGTCTCCTTTTGCTGGCTCTCCCTTACCCAGCCTTTGTCTTGCTGTGCAAGGAGTTTACAGAATGCTGATTTCAAAGCGGTTTCAGGTTCTTTTAAGTGAACCTCTGCCCAGACTGTGCCTGTTAGTATTCAGATATTCAGAACAAACCGTAACATCGCTTTGAAACAAACCCTCATTTATCTCTAGCTGTAGGGATTGTGGAGAACTTCACCTTCATAGTCCACAACAGAGGCACTGAAATCATAGTTCCTTTCCCTTATTTTCTATTACAACAGAACCTTTGCTGCCTGTCAGCCCTCTGATGTGAAAAAAAAAAAAAAGAAAAACGTCTGCCAAGCTGTTAAAAAAAAAATAAAAGTCTGAAAACCAACTTCAGAGTCTCTGTTGTGATATTTGAGGATGAATGACATCACAGTACATGCAGCTAGAGGGGTCAGTGATTGTTTATTTTTAGGGCTGAAACAACTAATCGATTATGAAATTAATCGATTATTATTTTCTTAATCGATTAATCGGCCACTAACATAATGGGGTTCAAAAAAACTAAAATTAGCCCTTTATAGTACAAAAAGAGCAAATAATCGCTACTGTAAATATTACTTTCACTGTCCCATATTAAAAAATGAACCCCTTAAAGTAGTGATTATTTGCTCTTTTTGTACTAATTTTAGTTTTTTTAACCCCATTATGTTACTAAACATCTCAGGCCTGGGTCTCACCTCTGTGTTTTTTGGTGATTTTTGCAGAAACACACTACAGTTCATTTACATGGTTTCCTATGGGACACGTTCACATCCATGATTTTTTTTCAGCTGCTGCGTATTTTGAAAAGACAAGTACTTTTTTTTTAAACACAAAACTGTGCTATTTTTTGTTTTTTTGGTTCAATATACTTCAATGCAGAAGCTGCAAAAAAGCTTGTAATAATGCGTTTTTGCGACAATTTGTGTTTTTTAATCTGCCCAACAACAAATTGGCCAAAAAAAATGTAAAAATACAAATTGCAGCAAAATTACCCCTTTTTTTTTTTTTTAAGGTTATTAACCGATTAATTGATTAATCGAAACAATAATCGGCCAACTAATCGATTAGGAAAATAATCGTTAGTTGCAGCCCTACTTATTTTAAAGCCTTTTTAGTGCACGGTAAGAATATTATATTGAATACAGAACATGTAAAAATGTTAATGTTTATAGTCTGGGTACAGGTGCACTTTAAGCTATTTGAATTTATAGAAACATTTAAGCAATACATTAATTGGCATTTACTTCATTTTTTTCAAAGCTCATTTGGCTGTACTTCTGCTGTGAATCACAAGAGTGCAGTTCGTTCAGCAGAAATCGGGCTGAAGCTGACATCACAGAGTGGGTCCAGGCTCTCCAGGCTCAGGAAGGATTGTGACAATATGGTTGGGATCCGCCTAGATCCCTGGACCAGCATCCAGCTCAGCCTCTCAGCAAGCCACTGAGAGGCTGAGCTGACTGCTCGCCTCCACAGCCCAGCACTCCAGTGAGTGAGGAGGGGCAGAACAGAGAGCTGGTGACTGACGATCACCAGCTCTCTGCTCAGGGAACACTGACAACTGAGTGATCAGCGGTGTTTGATCGCTCAGCTCTCAGCCTTTGAGCCGGCGGGGGACAGATGCAGCATCAGACTGATGCTACATTCACCTAGGTATTGTAAGTATGATTCTCTAAAAAAATAAAATAAATTCAATACTTCTCTTTTTAAGCATACCTGTTGCTTAATGCTGTGGAGAAATCGTAAATGCCGGTACATGTGGTGTTCTGTGCAGGAAGGGTTTCTCACTGGGACAGAGAATCCCAGCTAAAGAAACGTTTGCAAACTAAGGGTTTGGTGGGGTTACAGGTTAATGTGATGATGGCCTTCCGGTAGGGCATCGCTCTGTGCTGAAAATCACAAGTTCTCACCACTGAAAGCTAATGTGCCTTACTAATAGATTTTGCACATTTTGAAAAGGTGATGTTTAAATCAGAAGTTTAGGTATGAATTTTATTGTATAGTTACATTGGCTCAGCTTGTTTTCTCTCAAAAAGGGGTAAAAGCCAGTGATAACTGTGATGTAGGTGATAGAAATCATCCCCTTTTACTGTTTTGTGATTGTTAGAACTGTTTCAGCATGACCTGTCCAACAGTATTCTCAGCACTATATTGCCAGCTGTATCAATTGAATTAGTCCTCCTTTTCTTTTTTTTTTTTTTGGTCTGTAGGAGATGATTGAGGAAGCTGACCGGGATGGAGATGGGGAAGTGAATGAACAGGAGTTCCTGAGGATAATGAAGAAGACCAGTCTGTACTGAGCTTGTCCTACAAGACATGATTCCATGATTCCACCACCCTTCTGCCTCAGTGATGAGCACGTCTTCAATATACAGGAACTGAGATATGAAGCACAACTGTGTCCTACCAACCTCTCGTACTTTGACAGTCGGTCTTATAGCACAGCTGGCATCTTAGCACCACATAAGGTGCCAATCAAAACAGTCTGCCATGTCCCAGTGTATGTAAAAAGAGGTGAACACCGCGCTATGTCCCAGTGTATACCAGGGTTTGTAATTAAAAAAAAAAAAAAAAAAAAGGAAAATTACATTGCATGTATTCATGGTATTGGTGATTGTGGCCAGTTAACTAAAGCTTAATCATCTTTGCCTAAAAGTGCTTTCCCCGAACTGTTCAATCAAATAGGGAACACAGCGTTCAGAGAGTAGAAGTAACACTGGCAGCCAATTATAGAGCAGCATTTATTAAAGTGATTCTAAAGGTTGTATATTTTTATATATATATATATATATATATATATATATATATACATACACACCACACACAGGCATACCCCACTATTAAGTACCCAATGGGGTTTATTTACTAAAGCTGGAAAGTGCAAAATCAGGCTCACTTCTGCATAGAAACCAATGGGCTTCTAACCCCAGCTTGTTCAATTAAGCTTTGGTAATAAAACCTAGAAGCTCATTGGTTTCTATGCAGAAGTGAGCCTGCTTTTGCATTTTCCAGCTTTAGTAAATAAATCCCATTGTGTACTTAATAGTGGGGTATGCCTGTATATACAAACATTTTTACCTGTTCTGTGCAATGGTTTTGCACAGAGCAGCCACAATCCTCTTCTCTTCTTTTTTGGTTTCTGCCTGCGGCCCTGGCTCCTTCCCCCTACAAAGTACACCCTAAAGCAAGCCTCCTGCTATGGGGGGCACTTGAGCAGACTCGCTCCTGAGCCACACTCCTGTGAATGGACATTGTCCATTCACACACAGAGCGTGGCTTGACCCTGTCCCCTGCTCTCTCATTGTTTCACTGGCTGTTTTTTGACAGCAGCAGGAGCCAATGAGGAGAGAGAGACCCGGGAGAGGTACTGCTCTCATGCACATTGCTGGCTCGAGATGGGGCTCAGGTAAAGGGGGATTTGGGGGGGGGCGCCTCACCCAGGTTTTTTCTGCCTTTAGAACCACTTTAAGCTGGCCATACAGGGGAATTTAATTTGAATTTTTTTGTGTTAAGAAAATGTATTACATTTTCTAATTGCTAGTGGGGCCAAATTGACTTTCATTTTCGAACCACAGTGACGAGAAAATTTGAAGGAGCATGTTTGATTTTTAAAATCAAATAAAATATTGAAGAACTTTCGAACAACATTCGTCAAGTCATCAAAATGTACAGAGAATTTTTGTTCAAACGTTTGTATGAAGGTTCATTTGAAAATCTACTAGTGTATGGCCAGGTTTAGTCAACCCACACTGCTATAAACTGAATTCTTATAGATATCCTGTATATCCGTAAATATCTATATTTGTTGCAGAAATTTGAAGTGCCTGCAGCAGCTTTTCATTGCCTGCTCTACACCCAAATGTCTTATCTGAATAGACAAAGCTCTGACACTCCCTGGTAATGTCAGAGCTTTCTTGCTCCCTGCAGGCCCCACACATTTTTATTGGCCCATCACTAAGATGGGCTGCCTCTCTGGCCAATGGAAAGATGTAATAAAGCCCAGAGCTTTACTGACTCAGAATGGCTCCACAAGTAGGTGTAGATTAGGCTATGTAAGGGGAAGTAGCAGGTTCATTTAATAGCCCTTATCTGTTTCTGATTCTTCTAGTCCCTGCACTCCCTCAAGATTTTGGTACTTCCAGGTATGGCAGAATTGAGAGCCTCTTCCTTTCCTTCTACAATGCAGTGCTAAGTACCTGAGCGGCCAATTACCAAGCTTGATTGTTGTCGGATAAGGGCGTTTCCTTAGATCCGTATAAACTCCGAGCAGGCTTATATGGATTTTTCACAGGGCTTTGTGGGTGAGCTATCATTTTATCGATGGATGGGCACGGCTATCGTACAAGCCAGTTACTTTGCCTTGAATTGAAAAGTATAGGTTCCCCTCAAACAGAATTTTAAAAGAGCTCTTCCACTTTTAGTTGTTCCAAGTTGGCTTCTCACCTCTCTCTGCATATGGCAGTATCCTCAGCTCCCTGGCTGCTTCCAAAAAGCCTAACATGCAGGTGAAGTGGTTTTCCATTTTTTTTGTTCATTAGGGCCCCTTTCAGACAGGTGGATGCCATCAAGTGTATACGGCTGCTAAACAGGGGATCTTTCTGCTGAGTAGGCGGATGACAGGTCCGTGTCCGTTCCACCTTGTAGAGTGGGCACAGACTGCTGTTCTCTATGGGATGGTCGGACGGTAACGGACTGCCTGTCCATTTCCTTTCGACTGTCATCAGATCTGATCTGCCAGACGGATGGGGACTGGATTCCCATCCCTCTGTTAGCGGAACGGAATGTCGGCGGGTATCAGCTGACATCCTCCACTCCATAGAGAGCTATGGATGGTCTGATTGGGTACACCTGAAAAACTACACAACTGAAAAACATAGGGCTCATTCACACCAGGACGCGGTGCAGGAAACCCATTTTCCGTGCACATTTTCTGCACTGAATCTGAATGCTCTGGATGTGCAATCTGCTGCATGTGTCAGTAGATTCCTAACGACACTCCAGACGCAGATCACAAATTCAGTGCGTTTGCCTGCACCAGATCGCATAGTAACACAGTACCAGGTAATTTTGTTGCAGTGCGTTTTTTAAAAGTAGCACATGCACTACTTTTGGTGCAATTTCTGAAAATGTAATTCCACAGAAATGCAGAGCGCTTTTTTTGTGCGATTCCGGTGTGAATGGGCACTTGCGTTTGATGATCTTAAATGAAATCTATTGTTTCTGAACGGTCCTGTTTTATCTGACCATTTCTTGCCGCCCCTTATGATGAACCTGTGACTGGAGAGAATCCTGACGGGTGAACTGCTCAGAGTGTGAAGAACCATTTATCTTAATTTCTTAAACCAGACAACTATCCTTAACTGCCATTGGCTGTGTTTCAAAATGGTCACTTCTACTTTTACAGTATATGTGTAATGTATTTGTTTTAAGTGGTGATGTTATTTCAGATGCATTTTAAAAACGTTGGACGTTTGCATTGACCAAAAATGTCTGGATGTGTGTGGTACCTTTTTAACTGTATTATTTTTGTACAAAAATGTGATTCTCTTTTTTTTTTTTTTTTTTTTTTTGACACTGCCATAAGTAGTCGAGTCTATGGAGAATTTCAGAAAACTGTGCTGCAAATGTGTTTTTAAATATTTATATGTGTGTTATTCAGAAGATACCTGTACAGATATTTATCTGGTGTTATATAAATGTTACATTTTTCTTTTACTTCCGAAAAGATCTTGTGGTTTTTCTAGTGTACAGTAAATTACATAATCTGTTACATATATTTACATACAGTAATCATAAGCAGCTTCAGCTGTGGGTATATTATTTGATAAAATTGTTATTACTTTAAGGTGTATATATACCTGATATAGTGTGTGTAAAGTGTATTTTTTATATTTAAAAAAAATGGGGAAAATTTTATATATGGAAAGTCTGATAGTTTAGAGTTGGATTACGGTTTTCAGAGGCTGTGTGGCGTTAATGTGGATTAGCAAATGTATGCAACAAAAACCCTTGTTTTTAACCTGAATAAAAAGAGAGGGGGAATGTATATCTACATATAGTGGGACTTTAAAGAGTTGTAAACCTCTGAAACCTTCCCCCCACCAAATGATGGTTCACATCATTAAAAGCATTTAGTCAGTTTGCTAGTCTATTTGAATGTATACATGTCCTTAAATGGTCATTCACATCCTGTGTTGCTGCTGTGAGGTCACAAGCTTTGTAGGAGGCGTTTAGCTGTTGGAGGCAAACCCTTCAGGGCGTGGCTTCCTGTTGATATGTAAATAAAAGAACCAGGCTGAGTACCTGCGGAGGAAGTCAGGCTGATGGAACTGAGAACGTAGGAAGGATGGTCATGTCTGTTCATTTGGATGAGTGGGTTGAAAGGTAACAAGTATTATATCATTAAGACGGAAATATTGTTATTATTATTAGAAACAGGAGATTTGGCTGCGTGCTCTGCGTACGGCCAAATTTCGCTGACACATGCTTGTAAAGACAATGAAAAATTTAGATGACTTGTAATATACTTTTTATGTTATATATATATATATATATATATAATTTTTTTATATTTTATACCTACTATGTAAGCTTTTGTCAAACATTATGTTTGATAGGGGTAACACTTTAACCACTTAAGGACCAGGCCTCTTTTTCAGATTTGGTGTTTACATGTTTAAAACAGTTTTTTTTTTTTGCTAGAAAATTGCTTAGAACCCCCAAACATTTTATATTGTTTTTTTCTAACACCCTAGAGAATAAAATGGCGGTCATTGAAATACTTTTTTTCACACCGTATTTGCGCAGTGGTCTTACAAGCGCACTTTTTTTGGAAAAAAATAACTTTTTTGAATAAAAAAATAAGACAACAGTAAAATTAGCCCAATTTGTTTTATATTGTGAAAGATAATGGTACACCGAGTAAATTGATACCCAGCATGTCACGCTTCAAAATTGCGCCCGCTCATGGAATGGTGTCTTTTAACTTTTAGCCTCAAAAATCTCCATAAACGACATTTAAAAAATTCTACAGGTTGCATTTTTTGCATTACAGAGGAGGTCTAGGGCTAGAATTATTGCTCTCGCTCTACCGATCGCCGCGATACCTCACATGTGTGGTTTGATCACCGTTTTCATATGCGGGCGCTACTCATGCACGCGCTCGCTTCTGTGCGCAAGCTCGTCGTGACGGGGTGTTTTTAAAAACCCTTTTTTTTTTCTTATTTATTTTAATTGAGTTTATTTATTTTTACACTGTTTAAAAAAAAAATGGATCACTTTTATTCCTATTACAAGGAATGTAAACATCCCTTGTAATAGAAAAAAGCATGACAGGTCCTCTTAAATATGAGATCTGGGGTCAAAAAGTCCTCAGATCTCATATTTGGACTAAAATGCAAAAAAAAAAGAAAAAATGACATTTAAAAAAAATATACCTTTAAGAGGTATGGGCGGAAGTGATGTTTTGACGTCGCTTCCGCCCTCCTATGGTATAGAGACGAGTGGGGGCCATCTTAGCCTCACTCGTCTCCATACCCAGCTAGCGAAAGGACCCGATCGCCTCCGCCGCTACCGACGGCTCCGGTAAGCGGCAGAAGGTGCAGGAGGGCGGCAGGAGGGGGGTAGCACCTCTCCCGCCGCCAATAGCGGTGATCTCGCTGCGAATCCGCTGCGGAGACCACCGTTATCGTACAGCCGACCGGCGCCTGAAGAGATGGATATGTCAGTTGTGGCAGCAGCTGCTGCCGTTACCGAGATATCCCTCTTCAAAAATAGGACGTACATCGTCATGCACTGGTCGGTAAGTGGTTAAGATAAACGTGGTCTCTGCGGCGGATTCAACGCAAGATCACTTTTATTGGCGGTGGGAGACCATTCCCCATTCTGGTCAACTTACCGGAGCCATTAGTAGCAGCAGAGACAATGCGAACCTTTCCCCTCAGAGGCACTAAGTCGAGTGAGGGAATGATGGCCCCCACTCGACTCAGTGATGTTGGATGACGGAAGCAACGTCAAATGTTGCTTCCACCTAACGGCCTTAAAGGAAGTAAAGGCAAATTATTATTTCTTTTTTTTAAAAGCACACCCTGTAAGGCAAAGGCATAATGAGCTAGTATGCATAGCATACTAGCTCATTATGAATAACTTACCTGAGAACGAAGCCCCCGAAGCGGTCCTCCGTCTTCCTCTTTGCCGCTGCCATGTACCCCGGAGCGACTTCCGGGTCTCGGTGCTCCGGCGCTGTGATTCGATGACGTCACTCCCACGCATGCGCACTGGAGCCGACACTCGCAGCATATCGCCGCGATCTGCGGCCTGCCCCAGTGCGCCTGTGCGCCACTGTCTATGGTGCATGCTGTGGCTGTCTTCGGGTAAATATCTCCTAAACCGTATAGGTTTAGGAAATTTTTCTTGGACCTACAGGTAAGCCTTAATCTAGGCTTACCTGTAGGTCAAAGTTGGTTGTAAGGGTTTACAACCACTTTAAAGGAACATTTTTTATATTTATTGAAAAAAAAATACTTTTTTTTATTATTCCATTTATTGCAATCCTTTCTTTTTTTTTTTTTATTGCATTTAAATGTAAATGTGAGATCTGAGGTCTTTTTGACCCCAGATCTCACATTATATAGGTCCTGTAATGCTTTTTTTTTTTTTTTATTATTACAAGCGATGTTTACATTCCTTGTATTAGGAATAAAAATGATCCAAAAAAAAATTTTTTTTTTTAAAGGGACAGTGTAAAAATAAAAAATAAGTAGGAAAATAAGAAAAAAAATGTTAAAGCACCCTGTCCTGCCAAGCAAACGCATAGGTAAGTCGCGCCCGTATATGTAAACAGTGTTCAAACCACACATGTGAGGTATCGCCATGATCATTAGAGCGAGAGCAATAATTCTAGCAAAAGACCTCTGTAAGACTGCTGCACAAATACGGTGTTACAGTATTGCAACAACATTTTATTCTCTAGGGTGTCTTAAAAAAATATATATAAAGTTTGGGGGGTTCTAAGTAATTTTCTAGCAAAAAAACTTGATTTTAACTTGTAAACAACAAGTTTGAAAAATAGGTCTGGTCTTTAAGTGGTTAAACTGCATAAACCTAACAAGTTAATAAGTTAGCTAGTTGTCTGCTTCTCTTCCCCCCCCCCCCCCCAAGTACACATGCTGCCAATTTGTCATTAGAAAACTCTAAGGATGCTTATATTTATCAGCACAGCAAGTGCACTGGGAACATGCAGTTTCAATTTTATAATGGTTCCTCAGTTTTTCTATCAAATTACAGTTTGTTTGGGACTCTACGGAATTAATCTTCTGGAATAACCCTCATTAGCCTGAAAGAAGAAAAAGATAAAATTAATGAGTCTTTCTTTTCTCATGTGAATAACTATTTGGTACAGATCTAAAAATCCCAGCTGCACTTATGGAAAAAAACTTTTGAGATGAAGTCTTGTTTTATTTGTACCATTAAAGGAATAGAGAATATTTAATGATCATATGTACTGATGATGAATGGATGCATCCAATTCCTCAGATTATTTTTGTCATTTTTAAAGGGAAATTATAATAGTGTTGAGTTAGGTTTATTTTATTTAAATTTTTGTGAAATAATATTTTATGTAATATTTTTGTTTATATAAAATTTTTAGTGTACAAGTACAATTCTTATTTGTACATCACAGGACACAGAGCAGTTCAAAATCAAGACTCCTTGGCTTATATTGCCACCTTTAGGTGAATGGAGACATAATCCTTCCCAGCTCAGCTAACCCTCCGTTTTGTGCTAGTATCCTTAGGTGTTGGATGTTCCTCCGTGTCTCTATAAAGATCCCTGTATTAGACTTTGTTTCCATATATTTGGGCCTGTTCCTTACACCACTGGTGAAGCAGAGGTGGGCTCTATCCAGATCAGTCCCAACGGCCAGCAAGCAAAGGAGGACTCTACTGGGAACCCGTATGTAAGTGCAGGCATAGTCCGTAATGTCAGTTGGACAGCTTCACTCTAGTAGGAGCAGCTCTGCAGCCTGTAGTGGGATTTTGTCAAGCCCTTAGCCTTTGTACACACGGTCGGACATTCCGATGGAAAATGTCAGATCGGACCGTGTTGTCGGATAATCCGACCATGTGTGGGCTCCATCTGACTTTTTCCGTCGGAATGTCCGACCAACAAAGTTTGAGAGCTGGATATAAAATTTTCCGACAACATGATCCGATCGGACTTTTTCCGATCGTTTGTAGAGAATTCTGATCGGACAAAGTGCCACCCATGCTCAGATTAAAGTACGAGAGCAAAGCTATTGGCTACTAGGCTGAAGGTGGTCCCGTCGGAACAAAGGAACGTCATCACGTTTCGAACGATCGGATTTTCCGACAACTTTGTCCGACCTTGTGTATGCAACACCAGTTTCGGACAAAATCCGTCGGAAAAAATCAGACGGATTTTGTGGTCGGAATTTCAGACCGTGTATACAAGGGCTTAAAGTGTGTGCTCTTTTCCAGAGAATAAGAATCAGAGGATCCTGACATTTGGCAACTCCTGGAAGACTTTCTGAGAGCTTACAGTTTCTCAGTGGATGCCTTGGAAGGCTTCATAAGGCAACTATCAGAAGTGGCCCTATATCTGTCCACATGATAAGTGATAAAGTGTTGTTTGGCAGAACTTCTCTGCAAGCAGTATGCGAACGACTGTCCTTTGATGTGAACGCTTGCTTCGACTACCGTTAGAGAACTCTCATCCAGAAGGTGACTATAGGGAAATGCATGCTTTTACCCTTTAAGGAGAAGATTACAAGTCAGAAACCAGAGGTACCTTCAGAATCCAAGTGTCAGGGATGGCCAAATCTGAATAGCTACACTCGGGACTGGGACTAAAATGAAATCCTTCCAAACACTAGCACACAGCAAACATGAAAGTATAAATGAACCAAAAACTACCGTGACAGAATACCAAACTTATAACTAACAAACAGAAGCCTAACCACCAATTATATACAGTATATACAAAATGGGGAGCACAGAAAAGCAGTGAAAACTGGAGGAGCAAGGAGCAGAAGGAAAGGGGAAACAAAAACTGGGATCAGGAACAAGTGAGAGCAAGGCAACAGGGTAAAGGGCAGGGGTAAGAGCAGGATCACAGCAGTATCTGGCACTAACAAAACACTGGAGCAAAAGGCACTTAGTATGGAAGGACCTAAATGCCTTGCCAGCAGCCAGCATCAGGGAGACATCCGCTGGTGGACACTGGAATTACAGCCTTCTGCCCAGTAAGCTACAGTGCCACCTGCAGTGATCCAGGTACTGACAGTTCCCCCCCCCTTAAGGAGTGGCTCCTGGGCATTCCACTGTGCCCCCCCCCCCCCCCCACTGGGATCTGGAAGCTGACTGGGTATCCTATCAGCAAAGTCCAGCTGGGCAGCAGCTGGGAATCAGCAAAATCCATCTGGGCAGCAGCCCAGGAATTAGCAAAGTCTGGCTGGGCAAGGACCAGGAAATCAGCGCTGGCCGACTTGACAGCTGGAAGTGGATCCTCACAGGCCAACTTGGCAGCAGACAGTGAACTATCAGTGGCAGGCTTGGCAGCAGACACCAGAGGCAAGCTTGGTAAAAGACAGCGGACCACCAGAGACAGGCTTGGCAGCAGACCACCAGAGGTAAGCTTGTCAGCAGACAGCGGACCACTAAAGGCAGACTTGGCAGTGGGTATTGAACCCCATCATCAAGCATTGAGACAGACTGACCCCATCAGCAGGCAATGAGGCAAACTGAACCCCATTGGCAGGCATCTTGGAGGGGGACTGGACCCCAATGGCAGGCAGCATGGAGGCAGACTGGACCCATCGGCAGGCAGCAAGGAGAAGTACTGGACCCCATCAGCAGGCAGCATGGAGGCAGACTAATCCCCACTGGCAGGCAGCATAGATTCAGGGACTGGCTGAATAATGGTTGAGGCAGCAGTGGATAGTGGCAAAGTTGTATGAGTAGAAAATAACTTGTGTTTCTTTTTTGGTTTAAATGCTGGAGTCCTGCAGGGTGCTGACCAGATTGTGCTGCTGATGAGAAAGTAATAATAAAACTGGGGAGCATAGAAAAGTTAGCAGAAGCAGAGAAAAGTATCTGAGAGGTTGCCATGGGTGACCAAACTGTAAGGGAGCCCTCAATAGGTTAAATGCAGGGGAAGTGTGATTAATGTAAGCAGAGTACTGGTATACAGTAGGTAAGGAACACTTAGCAGCTGTAATTGCTAAGGGTAACAAAGAAAAAGATTCTTGATGTTCAAAGGCAGATCTGAATTAGTGTGAATCAACTGAAACTGGGGATAGAATCTCTGACCAGATTGGAACAATGACTGAACAAAGTTACAGTTCCCTTGTCTTATTAGGGATAAGGAAAGCACATCTGTAGCCAGGGCTGGTGCGCAAGGATTTTTAACACCCTAGACGAAACCTAATTTTGCCTCCCCCTTGGCTCCACCCCTGACTCCGCCTCCTTTGCCCCACACATATATACCACAACTTTTTAATGAAGCCTCCATCAAATGCAGCCTCACCAGCACCCATCAATGAAGCCTACCTGCGCCCATCAATGCAGCCTACCTGCACCCATCAATGAATGTTTGCTTGCTTCCATTCATTCATTCGGGAGTCGGGGCACAGACACAGTCCTCTGCGTCTCTGGCACTATGTGCAAATGGAGCGGCGACTGCCTGCTGATGCTGAGACTTAGTTGCTTGCTGCAGAGAGAAAAGAGTAGGAACACCAGTGGCAGGGCACCCTAGGCAGCAGTGCGCCCTAAGCGGCTGCCTAGTTTGCTTAGTGGTAGCACCGGCCCTGTCTGTAGCACAATCCAACAGGAGGCTTTGTGAACAAGCTGAGTAAGCTGTGACATTTTCCAGCAGCATACCAAAGACTCAACCTGAAGGATATTAAAGGGAGGAATTAAAACATCATGGCCATAAGATGTAGCAGGCAAAGCTAATTCAGAACAAACCTGAATCAAGAGTTGTATTTCAATAAATGAAAATGTACCCTAATCAACCAAGATATGTACTACCTTAATGTACTCCAGCAATCTTTCACTAGTGCAATCCTGCCCAATCAAGCGGCAAAGATCTTTATGTTCTAACACCAATTTAACACGGCTAATAACCTTCCCTGGATGCATCTTAACATAATAGACAGTAAATACTAAATGCAATATCTCCCAGTTCCCAAGTGCAGCAAATATGGTCTTTAGTGTAGCTCCAGTGTTTTGTCTGAAATTAGCAGCAGGGATGGCCAAATTTGCGTAGCTATGCTCAGGAAACTGGGACCAGACTGTGTATGCTTTAAGTGAGATTTATTTACAGTGAAACAAAATCCATCCAAACACCAGCACACAGCAAACATAAAAATATAAGTGAACCAAAAAACCCAGTGACAGAATACCTAACAAATAGGAAGTCTAACTACAAATAACTATATACTGTATACAAAATGGGGAACAAAGAAAAGCAGGGAAAACTGAAGGAGTAGGGAGCAGATGTGAAGGAGGAAAGAAATTGGAATCAAGAACAAGCGAGAGCAAGTACAAGGCAGCAGGGGACAAAGGACAGGGCAGGAACATCAGCAGGATCAGAGCTAACAGTATCTGGCAGCAAGGAAAGCGATAGAGCAAGAGGCACTTAGTAGGGGAGGACCCAAATGCCCTCTCAGCAGCCAGCATCAGGTGGAAACTGATTACTGGTGTCTGTTGGCTGCTAGAAGACACCCGCTGGTGGACACTGTAAATACAACTGTCCACCCAGGGAACCACAGTGCCACTAGCAGGGGCCATTAAACCTGTGCCAGCAAAGGGGAGATTTCACGGTTCCTATTCCAACCTGTTCACGGTTCAACAGCAAATGGAAACATCTGGCCCATTATGGTCCTCAAGGGTCCATAGTTCCTAAAAATAGAAAACTGCAGGGTGGAGTCCACCTTTGCTTCATCAACTGCACTTCCCACTATCAATGGATATCAAGTATGCACATTCCAATTTTCCTGCCTCGCCAACAGTTTCTGCTATTCACCGTGAAGGATTGCCACTATTAGTTTGTGGTGCTATCCTTCATTTAGGCCATATTCCTAAGGTGTTTACCAATGTGTTGTCCGCAGTTCTGGGGCTGTTGGGAACCAAGAGTATACCCACTGTGGGGTACCTGGACAGCCTGCTTATAATGGAGCAATCGGCTCAGAAAATGAAGTCCACTGTCAAGCAGACTGTACAAGTACTGGAGAGGTTCAGCTGGGTACTGAACCTTCAGAAGTCGGTCTTGGTTCTGCCTCCTCTGGAGTACCTAGGCTTAGTTCTCAATACTGCTCAAGCAAAGGTACTGCTCTTGCAGAGGAAATACTGCCTCCTTAAAGCCAGGTGTAGGCTCTGAGGTTAATGGAAGGTCCTTCAACATCACCATGCATGAAAATGCTGGTGCCTGCCTTTGAT
The DNA here is from genome assembly GCF_037356315.1 of Lithobates pipiens. Taxonomy (NCBI): domain Eukaryota; kingdom Metazoa; phylum Chordata; class Amphibia; order Anura; family Ranidae; genus Lithobates; species Lithobates pipiens. The sequence continues at coordinate 64,966,309 of NW_027507685.1, read as the reverse complement.
GCAGTTGCCTATGGCCAGTTTCACTCTGCAGCTTTCTAGCCGAAAATTCTGTTGGTATATGCCAAATGCCAGGAGTCCTTGGATCTGCCAATGCATCTGACTCCCAAGACTAAGTCACTCTGGAGTGGTGGATATTTACGCAGATGCTGGATACAGGGAAAACCTAGTTTGAATACCATCAAGGGTCAGACTGGCCAAACTTTTTCAGAGATGTCCCATCTCCATCTCTTGGTAAACTTTTGTGCAGAACGTCGCACAGATTGTTCTGCTACCTTTGTCTCTGTAGGACCTAATTTGGGTTTGTCTGTTTTGCAGTCTTTTCCTTTTAAAACTCTTCAAGGGACTCCTTTCTCGATCCTTATGCACAAGTTTGTCTTTTTGGTGGTCATTACCCAAGCCTGCAGTGTGTTTGAGTTGGCTGTGCATTCCTGCAAGGAATCCTTCCTGATTCTTCAGCGGGATAAGGTGGTGTTGAGGCCACTGTACTCTTTCCTACCTAAGGTGGTTTCTTCATTCCACCTGAATCAGGAGATTGTGCTGCTGTGGAGAAGGTGCTGCACTCTAAAGCCCCATACACACTATCAGATATTCTGCAGATTTTTGTCTTCAGATTTACCAAAACCATGTAGTGCAAGGGACTGCCTGATTGCATACACATTGAAACTCCTAAAGTTTGACCTCATATTATATGGTTTTGGTAAATCTGAAGGAAAAAAATTAGCAGAAAATCTGATAGTGTGTATTTGGCTTTAGAATGCTGTTTGAGTTTATCTTAATGTCTACAGCTTTGTTTCAACAGTCTTATTACCTGTTTGTTCTGCCTAATGCCACGTACACGCGATCAAACAAGCGGGTGGAAAAGTCCGGCAAACTCAAGTCCGCCGGACAATCCCCCCGTGTGTAGCCTCCGGCATACTTTTTTGACCCGAAAGTACGGCGGACTTAGAAAGTAGTTTTGCACTCCAATCTTCCCGCCGGACTCGCATTTCGGCGGACAATCCGGCAGTGTGTGTGCCAGTCCGCTGTACTTTTGAAATGAGCGGACTTTTCCCGCCCGGAGAAAAGTCCGCTCATTTCGAGCACGTCTCCAGGTAGGCGGGCCCAGCGAAGGAGACGTTGCTGGCCCCGCCACCTGGTATGGATTTAAAGGGGAACCCCAACGCCGAAAAAAATCGGCGTGGGGGGCCCCCCAAGTCCACATCAGACCCTTGTCCGAGCATGCTACCCGGCCGGCCAGGAAAGGGGGGGATGAGCGAGCGCCCCCTCCTCTTGAGCCGTACCAGGCCGTGTGCCCTCAACATGGGGGGGTGCCTTGGGGAAGGGGGGGCCGCGTGGCCCCCCCACCCCAAAGCACCTTGTCCCCATGTTGATGAGGACAAGGGCCTCTTCCCGACAACCCTGGCCGTTAGTTGTCGGGGTCTGCGGGCGAGGGGCTTATCGGAATCCGGGAGCCCCCTTTAATAAGGGGGCCCCCGGATACCGGCCCCCCACCCTATATGAATGAGTATGGGGTACAATGTACCCCTACCCATTCACCTGTAAAATAAAGTACAAAAAAACACAACACACAAGATAAAATAGTTTATTGCACAGCTCCGGGGGTCTTCCGTCTTCGGGGGTCTTCTCGCCAGACTCCTCCGCTATCTTGTAGCTCTTTTACTAGCGGAGGAGTCCGGCTTTCTTCCTCGCCGCCGCCCTCTTCTTCCGACTTCGGGGGTCTTGTCCCCCCTCTTCGGTTCTTCTGTCGCCACCGCCTTCTGTTCTGTTCTTCTTCTTCAGATGTTGCCTCGTCGAGTCCTCCGCTCACAATGGCTCTGACCGGGCATGCGGCGACTTATACTTTCCTCCGCGTGTGTGGGCGAGTCCGTTCATTTCAAAAGCAGGGCGGATAGTACGGCGGACTTAGTACGCCGTATTAGTCCGCTGAAAAAGTGCTGTGTGTGGGCAAGTAGCCCGTTCGGAAAGTCCGACGGACAGTCTGGCGGGAAGTCCACCAGACTAAGTCCGTCGGACAGACGGCTATGTGTGTACGCGGCTTTAGTGTCCTTGCATATGTCAGAATTTCTTTCGATCCACTATTTTAGAGTGGATTTGTTAGCTCATTTCCTAGGTCTATGGTCTCAAGGACAAGGTTCCTCCTTTCCTGGTTAAGACCAATTCCACAAGGACTGTTAGTGTTTTCGGGGGTACTCAGCATCAAGCTTCCTTTGTTCATATATGTAAAGCTGTTACCTGGTTTTCTCTTCACCCATTTACAAAGTTCTGCCTGATAGATGTTATGCCTCTGCAGACACCAGTTTTGGTTGAAAGGTCTTGCCGCCAGCTTTATAGTGTATTTCTCTGTTCTGTTAAAGGGAGTGTAGCCATGACACAGGTTTGAATGAAAAAGTCTGGCTTTTCTAAAGAAAGCGTGCAGTAGTAGATTTGACCTTTGTCAATCTCCCCAGGGACACAAAGCAACAGAGCAGGCATGGAGAAGAAGAAAGGGAAAGATGGGAGTCATTCTAATAACTCTATGAGGAGTGTGGGTTGAGTGACCTCATATGATCTGGCACCTCATCCCTTATATTAATAAAGTACAAAGGAGGGGAATTAAATAGGGATTATAGCGGTGCCTTATATATAGAAATTTGCCGTATTTTACTTAAAAAATTAAATTTTTATTATAAAGATGTACAAAAGACAACAAGCAAGGTGCATAAAATATAAGCAGTGAAATATACAGATAGTAATACTGGCCCAAGTATCCATATGTTTGAAATGGTCACTGATGCAAGTCAAGTCCCTACATGTTTCGCCAAACAATGGCTTCTTCAGAGGATTATATGATTATCAGTGTTCAAAAGTGTCTCTTATAATAATAAACACATGAATTAATGAATGCATTATTATAAAAATAGAACTAATGTAACACAAAGTACAGTAATACCAGGAAAATTACATACAAATAAATTGTATATATCAAAAGTGTCATGGCTCATAGACTGTTCCAAACCACAGATCCCGCCCAACTTACCAAGGGGGATCTCCACAAAAGGGCATGCAACCGGGCAGCCCAACAAACACAACAAAGGGAGGCTCCACTTTAAAAAGGGGTAATATATATATATAATGCCTCATACACACGATCAAACAATCCGGTGGAAAAGTCCGGCAAACTCAAGTGCGCCGGACAATCCCCCCGTGTGTAGACTCCGGCGGACTTTTTTTACCCAACACTTTACTCACATTTTGGCGGACAATACAGCCGTGTGTGTGCCAGTCCGGTGTACTTTTGAAATGAACGTACTTTTCCCACCCGGAGAAAAGTCTGCTCATTTTGAGCGCGTCTCCAGGTAGCCGGGAGCAGCGAAGGAGGCGTCGCTGGTTCAGTCACCTGGTATGGACTTAAAGGGGAACCCCTACGCCAAAAAATCAGCGTGGGGGTCCCCCCAGGTCCATATCAGACCATTATCGGAGCACGCTACCCGGCTGGCCAGGAAAGGGGGTGGGGACGAGCGAGCGCCCCCCTCCTGAGCCATGCCAGGCCACGTGCCCTCAACATGGGGTGCCTTGGGAAAGGGGGGGCCGCGCGGGCCCCCCCATCCCAAAGCACCTTGTCCCCATGTTGATGAGGACAAGAGCCTCTTCCCGACAACCCTGGCCGTTGGTTGTCGGGGTCTGCGGGCAGGGGGCTTTTTGGAATCCGTGAGCACCCTTTAATAAGGGGGCCCCGGGATACCGGCCCCCCACCCTATGTGAATGAGTATGGGGTACAATGTACCCCTACCCATTCACCTGTAAAAAAAAAAGTTAAAAAAACACAACACACAAGGGTTAAAATAGTTTATTGCACAGCTCCGGGGGTCTTCTTCCGTCTACGGGGGTCTTCTCGCCGGACTCCTCCGCTATCTTATGCTAGCTCTTTTACTAGCGGAGGAGCCCGGCTTTCTTCTTCGCCACCGCCGCCCTCTTCTTCCGACTTCTGGGGTCTTGTCCCCCTCTTCGGGGGTCTTGTCCCCCTGTTCGGTTCTTCTTGCTGGGCCACCGCGCCTTCTTCTAGCTCTTTTACAAGTGGTGGCCCGGTCTTTTGTCGCTGCTGTCTTCTGGCCTTCTGTTCTTCTCTTCTCTTCTGGAGATGTTGCCTCGTCACTGTCTCCGCTCACAATGACAGTGCAGCGACTTATATAGGGACATCCCGGATGATGTCCCCGCCCATTATGATGTCACAGTCCCAGAGGATTCGTCCGCTGCAAAAGTTCCGTGTGTGGGCAAGTAGCTCGATTGGAAAGTCCGGCGGAAAGTCCGCCAGACTAAGTCCGCAGGATAGTCTGCTACGTGTGTACGTGGCATAACTGGACAAAAAATCTGCAGATTCTGCTAACTCATTCAGCCACGTGTAATTTGATTTTCAGCCCTGAAAATAACAGGAACAGGATTATTTTTAGCAAAACAGTTAAGATGAGCCTGGTGAACATTAGAAAATGTTAAAGAAGCCTAGCACTCTAACTGCTGGCTGGAAATTAAAACATATGGAATCATCATGAGCAAGATTTCATAAAACCGGAAACTCCTGCATTACCCTCCTGAAAACCTGGAAATCCTCCTCCTTCTCCTTTCTGCAGCACCTCGGATGGACCATAACAATTCTTATTGGTCAGTTTCCGCACAGTCAATTCAATGGTCAAGGGATTTGAAACTACCACTCTTCTCCCTATTCTCTCTGCAGTGTTTCAAAGATGGATCACAGCAATGTTTTGTGCTGAGACTGACTAATCAGAATTGCTCTGATCCGTCCTGGATGCTGCAGAAAAAAGAGGGAGAGGAGTGGGGATTTTGAATCCCTGGTCCGCTGCACCAGCTGTGTGGGCACTGACCGCTCCTCATCCATGAAGGTAGGTACAGTGGGGACCGGGAAGGGTGTACAGTGTTCACCATTTTTTCTGAAAAGGTGAACTTACATTTTAAGCTTACTGGGAGTTTAGCTTTACATCATATAGGCATTGTATTATTAATTCACTCAGATATATTCTATCTGTAGGGCTGCATGTTTTTTCATTTTTGGTAATTGTTATTCATTGTCTGAGAACAATGTGTGTAATAGGTCTACTGGGTATTGTTCCCAAAGGTACAGAAATTGTAGGATGTTAATTTACACAATATATATTCCCAACTGCCCTAAAGTAGAGCTATTTATACTTCAACAAATGATGCACATTGCCTGTTAAACTCTCCCTAACTGGTACATGTGCTGTGTTTATCTGACATAACAGAAACAAGAATCTCCTATCCTTATTGTTCCAATTCTTTTCATTTTCGACAGGTCTCCTTTATCACACCTTCCTAGGTTGACAAGTGCTCTGATTTCAGAATTCATATTAGAGTGCCTAAAAACAACCTTAGAGCTTGAGTTACAGTTTTAAAAACATCATTAAATATAAAACACTAAGTTTTCTGAGACCTTAAAGAAACACTTCAGTTACAGTATAAGTTAAAATTAATCCTAGAAATGCATACAGGAAGTATAGCCTACCTGCTGAGTTTTAACATTTTATCCAGACATTGCTACATTGCACAAGTCTACCCCATCCTGACTCGTCTGTAATCTTGTGATGCTGGAACACACCTGCTGGTGATCCTGGAACACACCTGCTGTTGATGCTGGAACTCCCTTCAGAAAGCAAGATGTATAAAACACCAGACTAACATGAATCCCTCTGCTACCAACCAGATTGTAACCTACCTTAGAAGCTTGAATGTGATTGGTGTTGAAGAGAGAATGCAAAATACACAGCACATGCTTCAGGAAGGACACTTTTACTGATCCTATATACAAAGTTGGGTACTTATTCTGCTGGAAATTGCACAAAACCAAAAAAAAAGTGAATTGACTTTCTTACTGTAGCACAGTTGCTGTGTATACTGGTTGTTGTTTTTAAATGGTATGCATGCAAATGTTTGTCATGCATTTTACTACAAGGTTAATTTGAACAAATAAGCAACATTTATACTAATATTTTCCATTCAATCAAAGTTCACTGCCATGATGTAAAAAGGCGGAGTTTGGGACTTTAAATGAGACATATGGGTCACATGTCTCAATCCCTAAATCTATGAAAAAGAAAGCTGGGGTATTTGGGACTTTAAATGAGGTGAGTACACATGGCCAGAAGATGAGAAGATATCAAAAACATGTTTTTATTGGTGAAACAAGGAACATGGCAAAATGACATGATGCGTGCAGCAATGAATAAAATTGTCAATCACATGTAATAGACCATATATAGAAGCAAACATTAGTAGCAACCAGCCAACCACTGTGTGGTATGGAACGAATCCTGGATGTAGTAAAAACACTTATAATTTCATGGTAGATAGAGAACTCAAGATAAGGTATTGAGTAGGGGTGTCTGCATGACAAAAAGCGCATCCAAATTAGTCCGGCACGTTTCATGGATAATAACACTCTTCAGGGATAGGTGCACGCAAATCTATAAAAAAAAAAACATGAGTAGACCAGTATGATCCAATGTTGTACCCCTCATTGGGGAGGATATGTACAAAAGGAAAGAGAGAGAGTTACTCATCCCTATGAGGACTTACATTGTAATAAGTCTGGAAAATGGGGGGCGAGGAGTCAGAGGCTGCCGGGAGCTGTGGAAGCTTTGGGAGAAGAGGGACCGGGTGCATAAATATGATCCCCAAGAAAACGAAGGACAAAGATCCAGATAGTGGTATGAGTGGGCTTCATATCTAAAAATATTTATTGAGTATGCTGTAAATACTCTATAGTGTGGGAAGTTGCTAGAGTCCAATGCCAGGGTGCATGTGAACAAGTGAGTGTAAAGGGAAATAGTGTGTGAGGAGGAAAGAGCAGATCAGAGATAAAAAAGAAAACCAAAGTTCACTGCCCACCAGCTGGGAAAAATAAATACGTATATATTTTTTTCAGTCTTCGTTCACATTTATTTTTTTAATTTCTAATCTTTATTAGGTTTTTAAAACAATAGGAAAATACATCCACTGAAACAACTAACACTGTTGCCTGTTGCGGCATTTTATACTGTCACTGGGCTTAACATTCAGGAACTTTCAGGTCTGACAGGTGATTTTTCCTCTTCCCTTCCACAATGCGGTGTTTATCTTCTGAGTGGTCATTCACCTCTCCCAAACCTTCTTACATGGGGGCCCAGCAGTTTTTAAAGGTAGGACAGATTTTGTGTAGGATCTATTTGGGACGGTAACAGAAATGGGAACAGTGGGCAGCTTGTACAATGGGATGTTATGTAGATGTGCTTTTTGTTAAAAACAGGTAATAGATGTGAATGAAATATTTCGGAAAAATAAGAATGTTGTTTAGTGACACTTTAAGTGTGCTCCATATGTTAAATATCAGTCACTACTAATGTACTTAAAAAACATATGTATCAACCTAAATTCATTAATAGCTTCATATGTTTCAAATTGTCACTTTTCTTCTATAAGGATCATACTTATACTCTGAGCAACTTAAAGCTATACTTTTTTGTAGATGAATTCTAGATGGAAGTTGCCAGTAAACGTAGATCATCAAAAGACCTTTCCTGTTGGTAATGATGACTGATCACACCCATCCCATTCTATTCTTTGTTTTCTATATTGTGTTATTATTCTTCCTTCAGTGGTAAAGATAAATAAGAGTATATTAAGGATGCAGTTTGGCCACCTCTGTAAATTACATTCATCATCCAACACCTAAAATTGTAATGAAGAGGTTTGTATCACATAGATACAGAAGGTTCAGGCTTAAATGGAGAACGAAACCGATATTACAGAATTTATTCTCCTGGGTTTTTCTGTCATAGATGAATCAAGATTTTTTCTTTTCCTTCTTATATTTACTGTATACATAGTTACTATCTCAGCTAACATCTTCATCATCATTCTTATTAAAATTGATATACGTCTCCATAAGCCCATGTACTTCTTCATTGGTGGACTATCATTTTTAGAGATCTGGTATCCATCAGTCACTGTTCCTAGGCTTTTCTGGGCTCTTCTGACAAAAGAAGATTCTATATCTTTTGTTGGTTGCATGATCCAGTTTTATTTCCACTTTTCCTTTGGTGCAATAGAAAATTTCCTCCTTGCTATCATGGCCTACGATCGCTATGTTGCTGTCTGCATCCCTTTGAGATATCTGTTAATCATGAGTCCCAATGTTTGTTTTAAACTTCTATGGGGTTCCTGGGTTTTTGGCTTCATTGTAATCATTGTGCTCAGTCTGCAAATCTTCAATCTCCCATTTTGCTTCCCTAACAAAATTGATCACTATTACTGTGACTTTGCACCCTTGGTCAAACTGTCCTGTTCAGAGACATCAAATGTAGAAAAACTTTTTTTTGCCACTGCTTGCTTTGTAATTTTGGGCTGTTTTCTGGTTATTATCATGTCATACATCTGTATCATAAGAACCACAATGAGGGTTCCATCCTCAGAGGGTAGACACAAGGCTTTTTCTACATGTGCCTCTCATTTTGTTGTTGTTCTTTTGTTTTACAGTACATCTATCTTCATGTTTATCCGACCTAATGCAGACGATCTCATACATTTAAATAAAATATTCTCAATCTTTCCATCAATTGTAACTCCTCTGCTAAACCCTCTCATCTACACCTTACGGAATCAAGAGGTTAAAAATTCCATAAAAAAAGCAATGAAAAGAATAAAAATGTAAAGGGTGCAAGAAAATACAATAAAATCAAGTAAAGACTAATAACTTAAACAGGAGCAGTAGAATTGATAGTTAATGACTCCATAAAACAAAATAAACTGACTCAGGACTTTTAAAGTAAAAAAAAATGTTCCCTCTTTTCCTCCTCCCCCTACCTATTCTACCTACCTTGTATAAAATAAATTCTGTATACTTGCCTATTTTTAGGTATTTTTATCTGCTCTGGTCTGGTCATGTGATCCTGCAGCACTAGCTAAGAGACAGCTTGAGAACAGCTGGGAATTTTGGGTACCATATCATCACCCATAGGCTCCTGTTTCCCAGTCAATGTCAGTGCTTCCTCCTCTCCCCTGCAGCAGCTGCTCACTGACACAGGGGAAACAGAGTTGTGGGATCATGTAAGCAGAATAGACCAGATTAAAAATAGGTTAGTACACAGAACTTTTATTATACAAGATAGGCAGAAGCAGGGGGCATTTTTAAGAAGTTGAGCTTGGTACATACAGACCGAAAGTCGATCAGTGCGTATGGCTGTCTATCCCACAGAAGACGGTCTAACCAGCATCTGATCAGTACTGATCTGCAAATTCTGGCGAGGGAAGGGGGAAATGGTAGTTAGAATTTAACAGAACAGCAGGGAAGATCGCCGTGCTGGTACGTCAAACTGTCATGTTTTTTTGTTCATCCCATGGGGTTGAATCTATAAGTATATATCCAGCTTTAGGCTTTTCTTCTACTTTATATTAACCGCTTGCTGACCACCTCACACCTATATACGTTGGCAGAAGGGCTCGTACAGGCAAACTAACATACCTATACGTTGCCCTTCAAGAGGCGGCCAGTGGGCGCACGCTCACTGCCGGCGGCAAGCTCTGTGAGTCGGGTCTTAGGTCCCACAGATTCAATCGCTGCAGGAATAGCCGCGATCGTCTCACAGAGAGGAAGAATGGGGAGATGCTAATGTAAACATGCATCTCTCCATTCTGCCTAGTGACAGTGTCACTGATTTCTGCTCCCTGTGATTGGGAGTAGAGATCAGTGATGTGTCACACATAGCCACGCCCCCTCACAGTTAGAATCACTCCCCAGGACATACTAACCCCTACACTGCCCCCTAGTGGTAAATCCCTTCACTGCCAGTGTAATTTACACAGGAATCAATGCATTTGTTTACCACTGATTGCTGTATAAATGAGAATGGTCCCAAAAATGTCCGATGTGTCTGCCATAATGTCGCAGTCACGATAAAAATTGCTGATCGCCAACATTACTAGTAAAAAAAAAAATTTTTTAATAAAAATGCCATAAAACTATCTCCTATTTTGTAAACGCTATAACTTTTGCGAAAACCAAAATATGTAGAAGAATACGTATCGGCCTAAACTGAGGAAAAAAAATGTTTTTTTTAAATGTTTTTGGGGGATATTTATTAGAGCAAAATGTAAAAAATAATGAGTTTTTTTCAAAATTGTCGCTCTTTTTTTGTTTATAGCGCAAAAACTGTAAACGGTAAACCATAAGAAAGCTCTGTTTGTGACAAAAAAGGATGTCAATTTTGTTTGGGAGCCGCGTCGCACAACCGAACAATTGTCAGTCAAAGCGACGCAGTGCCAAATTGCAAAAAGTGCTCTGGTCAGGAAAGGGGTAAATTATTTCGGGGCTGAAGTGATTAAAGGAGATCTGAGCCTAATTACTAAAATCTAGTATAAGTATAGTATAAGTATAATACAGTATAGTATAGTACATGTGCCTTTTTTTTTAGGATTTTGAAATCTACAGCTTGCATTAAACAAATGTGTGGTGATACTGCCATGAACGTCCTTGTTCAGCTACTGTCTGTTATGCCCCACAACTAGTGTCATTTGTCAGCCACCAAAAACAATTCTTTTGATGCATACAAGTGTCACTGTGTTCAATAAGTCATGTGAGTCCAGGAGGTTGATTTACTAATGGAAAGTAGGCTAATTGATTTGCAAGTGAATTTCCCTTCAGCTTAGTGAATGTAGTTGTAGTGTAATGAAGTTCTCCTGAAGTTCTGGATAATGAAGTTCTGCAGATCTTCATCATCCACTCGTGCCAAAGTACTGTTTTTATTTTTTTATTATGTGCAATTAAAATCTGTTTTAATTGACAATTGGTAAACAGTGTAAATTTGACAGGCTAGCTGGTAAGTTTGAAGTAAAACCTCTTGTTATGTTTGTTTTGTTATTTTTTCAAGTTTTCCTTGCATGACTGGGTACTTTTATCAAATGTATTTATAAAATAAAGTCAAATTACAAATACACAAGTTAGCTAAAAACAATCAGAGTTCAATAAACTAAATTATAAATGAAATACAATATGCATATTTTCACAATGTGTTCTTATATAAATCAAACAATATAATAAATATTAAAGTGCAGTGTGCAGATATTGTCCATATATTGTCCTTATTAAAATCAATTGATGGTGAAAAAATAATGGCAATTCATTATATGCATAGTGAATAAACAATCTCTCCACAATTATCCACCTTTATATGTGCTTCTCAAACTCCTAGTCCAACCGCCACTGGTTGTGCCCTCACCTTATAGGCTTATTAAATGTGCCTGTAGAAATGATTAATCCTTTGAAATGCTACTCATGGTATTTCTTCTCCTTATAAGCTGCCTGTAAACTCCAGTCACATCGATCAATCAAAGGGATAAAACTCCTTACTGCTGCTTATCAGATTGACCACATGCAAAGCAATCAGATTTGGCAATAGCGCTTTATCATTTTTAAAAATGTAATTCAAAAAGGTCATAACAACTGTGCACTCACATTTTGAAACTTAAAAACAAGCCTGTGTGTATTATACTTGTATCACCAGTGCTAAGACAAATGTCACCTCTCAACCGGCTCTGCAGCCCTGGCCGTCAGTGCTCCTTCCGTCTTTTACAGTTAGAATGGTGCTTCCTGGTTCCATGTTTGTCAGCTTCTCAGGTCCCTCCTACTAGTTTTTTCAATCCTTGTGACTTCCTCTGGGATATGTGTGAAAATTGCATATTGTATTACATTCATAATATCTGCAAAAAAACCAAGCCAAAGGCTAACGACGCGCTGGAAAAAACAGATGGAATAATAGCTGCCAGCACCCTAAAGCCAAATACAGACTCAGCAGATAATATAATGCAAGAGGTGTAGCGCTAATGAAAATTGACACAAGTGAAAAAGAGACTTAGAAATAAAACCAATGAAAAGTCCCAAATTAACAGTCCATGTATGGAAAAATCCCCAGACAATGTTCTTTTGTGAGGAAACGCGTAGGGTGAGGCCTACGACTGTGATCACGCTTTACCTCCCAAGAGGTTGACACATGAGCAAATCAGGAAGTGAAGTGAAGCCCGTAGGGACGACGCAATTCCATCCCATTAAATGCCGTTTTGATGCCTTTGTCTTGTAAGTGCAATCTTTATCAACATTAAATTTGGATTTTTTAAGTACTGCACTATGGGAGCTTTTGTTTCATTTCCGAGTTCATGCAACTAACAGTGGTTCCAGCATGCATTAAGATTCCTGGGAAGACCTGATTCCCTGTTCTTAGTGAGATCATTGGTTTATTGGTCACTGTCAGCTGGTAAGCAGGATTTACTTACTCTCACTGGGTGTGCAACAGGATTCTATCTAGTGTGAAGGACTATTATCTTTTTCTCACTTACAGCTTCTTTCATCCACAGAGAGCACAGATATTGATCTTTATTTTTCCATGTATGGGCAGTTGATTTGAGCTCTTCATTGGGTTTATTTCAAAGTCTCTTTTTCACTGTCAATTTTCATTAGCGCTTTACGACTTTCATTATATCATTTATAATATCGTTTATTGAATGCACTATACAGTGCCTTGCAAAAGTATTCACCCCCTTGGCTTTTTACCTATTTTGTTACATTACAGCCTTTAGTTTAATGTTTTTGTTTGTTTTTAATCTGCATTATATGTGATGGATCAGAACACAAGATGGTGAAGTAAAATTAGAAAAATATATACATAAAAATATTTTTCAGAAAAAAAAAACTGCCAATTGGTATGTGCGTATGTATAAAAAGCTCTGGTGCAACCAATTACCTTAAGAAGTCACATAATTAGTGAAATGATGTCCACCTCTGTGCAATCTAAGTGTCACATGATCTGTGATTACATCTGCACACCTTTTTGAAAGGCCCCAGAGGCTGCAACACCTAAGCAAGAGGCACCACTAACCAAACACTGCCATGAAGACCAAGGAACTCTCCAAACAAGTAATTCCGTGTATACACGATCACACTGTCCGGCGGACTTGATCCGGCGGACCAGATTCCTCTGGACAATCCGCCCGCGTGTGGGCTCCGGCGGACTTTCTTTCCCCAAAAGTCCGGCGGACTTAGAAAGTAGTTTTGACTCAAGAATTGTTCGCCGGACTGTGAGTCCGGCAGACAATCCGGCCGTGTGTGTGCTAGTCCGCCAGACTTTTGAAATGAACGGACTTTCCCGCACATGGAGGAAAGTCCGTTCATTTTGAACGCGGCTCCAGGTGGCCGGGACTAGAGCTGTGCAATAAATTATTTTAAACCCTTGTGTGGTGTTTTTTTTTTACATTTTTTACCAGGTGAATGGGTAGGGGTACATTGTACCCCTTACTCATTCATATAGGGTGGGGGGCCGGTATCTGGGGGCCTTCTTATTAAAGGGGGCTCCCGGATTCCGATAAACCCCCCGCCTGCAGACCCCGACAACCAATGGCCAGGGTTGTCAGGAAGAGGCCCTTGTCCTCATCAACATGGGGACAAGGTGCTTTGGGGTGGGGGGGCCACAGGGCCCCCCCTTCCCCAAAGCACCCCCCCCATGTTGAGGGCACACGGCCTGGTGGCAACATCATGCTGTGGGGATGTTTTTCAGCAGTTGGGGCTGGGAAACTGGTGAGAGTTTAGGGAAAGATGGATGGTAGGATGGAGGTTCACCTTCCAGTAGGACAATGACCCCAAACACACTGCTAAAGCAAGACTTGAGTGGTTTAAGGGTAAACATGTGAACGTGTTGGAATGGAATAGTCAAAGCCCAGACCTCAATCTAATAGAAAATCTGTAGTCAGACTTAAAGATTGCTGTTCACAAGCGCAAACCATCCAACTTGAAGGAGCTGGAGCAGTTTTGCAAGGAGGAATAGGCAAAAATCCCAGTGGTAAGATGTGGCAAGCTCATAGAGACTTATCCAAAGCAGCTTGTGATAGCCGCAAAAATTGGCTCTACAAAGTATTGACTTTAGGGGGGTGAATAGTTATGTACTTTATTCCCGGGACCGACTTTTACTGCATATATGCTCGCTTTGAACTGCTTTTTAGTGGTAGTTGGTATTTTTTATTTGTAATACATTTTATACAGTTTTACACTATGGGAGTTTCTCTAATTCATCCTTCATGTATGATCTGCCGGTGAACCATCCACTATTCCCATGTGATTGTTCCCATTTGACACTTAAACAAGGATGTGAAGGTCTCCTGCTATACTATAAACAAGAAAGGGTTGCTGTCTTCTGCCTTAAATGAGATTCTACCATATTGAATTTATGACTCTTGTAACCTAGAGTCCACTCCTTCTGGTAAGCAGCCATCTCTCATTATATGGGGAGGTGCACCTGGGTGACTTACCTTTCTTCATGATTCTCACTATCAAGATGTGCATGTGATATATGTTGAATATTGAATCTTTCACATTTTTTGGAGTGATTTAAAAGGATTGGACTGTATCACTCTTCACAGGAATTTATCACTTATGGGACTTTGTCTTTTTTAGCTAATATCACATATTTATCAATTTATTAATTTTTTTGCTTATGTTAGCTCAGCAAATTTGTGTTTGTCTACACTAATTGAAAATAGGCTGCTCATTTTGCAAAGGAAGTTGCACTTTGCGAAACAATTTTTCCCAGAGCTTAGTGAATGAGGTGAAGCTCTACTGACTCCCATCTTCTCATTATGTGCAGCCAAATATGATGTTTTTTTATTTTCCTTGCAATTAATTGAGTATTGATGTGATCAAGTTAAGAAGTTGATGTGATCAAGCTGAGTATTAATGTGATTAAGGTTTTTTTTTTTTTTTGTAAAAATGTAATGTTTCCAGAGTTAATTTTCATGATTGTACATACTGCTGTTAGTCAAAAATGTTTGTACCTCTGTAGGGTTTAAATGAAGATATAAACCACAGTGTAAAAATATAGTTAATCTTTATTTTCCATATATCGATGGTCAAATAAGAGAATTTTACAATTATAAGAGGTTAAAAACAAATTTACTGTTATTTGGTCCAGGATTTACTGATCCTGACAGAAAGGATCAAAACAGATGGCCTATGTGTTTCTCGGGAAGCCCCGCTTCGTCAGGGCCTTAAAGTAGCATGAATTTGGTACAAATATTGTAATAACCTATGAATGAAATATTAACAAGGTTATAGTAAATATTAATAAATGCCTAAATCATTATAAGAGCATAGAATTTAGAAAATGTATGAGGCATTCATAATTGTATGAATAATATTACAGTGTAATATAGCATAAAACTTAACGAATTAAAGTCGCATTCTATTTATTTGATGTCCAACAATGTGTCAAGAAACCAAGACTGAAGCAAAGGAATAAATAGATCAATTAATGCCTATAGCTCAAAGTTATATGAATTTATTGTTCTTTCACCTGTATAATGTCAATAATATAGTCAGTCCAATGGGGAATTTGCTGCTGTTAGTCATCAAATAAAGGTTTGAAAACACAGAAATATAGAGAGGGAAGAGCATCCTTCCAAAATGTATAAGGATATTGGAAGCTGCATGTGCTCTCCTTAATGTTAGATTGTATCTCTGGAAGGAAACACACGCTGTGTCTGTGGGAGTAAAGGAGAGCCGTTACCCAGCAAGCTTGTTGGCACATTGTTTACATTGATAATCAGGACACTTATTATCAGTGCAGCCTATCAGTGCCCATCAGTGCCACCTATTATTGCCCATGAGTGCCGCCTAACAGTGCCCCTCAGTGGTGCCAATCAGTGCCACCTATCAGTGCCTGCTCATCAGTGCCCATCAGTGCTGCTATCAGCACCCATCAGCATCAGTGATGATTAGTGCCGCCTATCAGTGCCTACTCATCAGTGCCCATCAGTGCCACCTATCAGTGCCTGCTCATCAGTATCCATCAGTGCTGCCTATCAGTGCTGATCAGTGCCCACCATTGCTGCCTGTAAGTGCCCATCAGTGCTACCTATCAGTGCAGCCTCATCAGTGCGTCCTCATCAGTGCCCACCAGTGCTCATCAGTGCCTATTAGTGCCTATCAGTGCAGCCTCATCAGAGCACATCAGTGAAGATGAAAAATTACTTATTGGCAAAATTTCATAACATAAACTAAGAAAAATAATTTTTTGCTAAATGTTTTTTTTTGTTTGTTTAGCAAAAAATAAAACAGTGATGATTAAATAACACCAAAAGAAAGCTCTATTTGTATGAAAAATATATAAAAGTCTCATTCAAATTGCAAAAGCACTGTAAATTGAAAGTTAGCCTGGGCAGATGTGGGGAAAGTGCCCAGTAATGAAGTGGCTAATATGGCTTTAATATATCGTTATACTGTATATATATAAGTCTGTGCAAAAACAAATAAAATTAAATAAAACAAACAACAACTGTTTTGTTAACACACAGCTTTTTAAATGTGTCAATTATACCTAAATCTGCAAATATTTAACAACAATATGCTAATAATCAAACCATGCTTCACAAAAAGTCTTCACATTTTTGTGGAGCATAATTTGTATATTTGAACATTGTTGTTATATACTTGCACACTACGGTATCATTGACACATTTATAGTGCCGTCTATTGGGGGATACATAAAACAAAATAATTATTGTATTTAAAAAATATTCCCTGCAGGGATTACACTTGTAACAGAGTGAAATATCTGGAGTGCATTTCTAGATAGTGTAGACATGTCACTGGAGAAGTGATCGAGGGGGTGTACATCTCACCTAGGTTGCTACACAGTGTGAGATGGTAAATCCAGGATGGATCAGTTTCTCAGCAGCGATATGCTGCTGAGTTGTTATTTAATTTTGCCGGGCCTGGGTTTATATGGAATGGCAGGTAGGTTTGGTAGAGGGACCTGTCATTCCACATCCCCCGATCCAGTTCTGGGTTTGGGATCAGGTGAGCTTGGATCCTAATTAGCCTGGGAAGCTAAAGGCTCTGTAGGGTCTGCAGGTGATTGCTTCTCAGCCAGGGAATGAACAATCTGTGTGTTGAAGGAAGCTGCAAGCACAGCCACTGCTGGAGCTAAAACTCACCCTGCGATGTCCAGGCGAAAGACGCTGTGTTTGTAAGTGTCAGATAGGTGAGCAGAACCTGTTAGTAAGCGCCCAGCCGGGCTAGGACTTTTTATTTTTGTTGTACTTAGAAAGCACGGTGTTGCTGTATATTTTGTTTGCTGGACTGTTTGTACCACGAATAAACGCCAAGATCTGCTTTATCAAACTCCAAGTCTGCTGTGAACTGTGTCCAAACACACCCTACCCCGGGAAGATCCCTTACAATAGGTAAAAACAGTACAATTACTTATTTAAGTCTAAATGAAGGCAACCATTTCCTATTGGCGCTTCCTACTAATAGAACGCAGTGTACCATGTGTACAATGATGCAATCTTGTGGACTATATTAGGGATGAAAAATGGAAAGTTTGCCCAAACTGGGCTCATAATTATCTACAATAATCATATCTATGGGTTAGGAATTATTCCTTCACACAATTGGATGGCTGCAGTGAGCACCGCTTGTTTTGAATGAACATTTTACTTTTTTACTAAAGCCTCGTACACACGATCAGATTTTCCGATGGCAAATGTGTGATGACAGGCCGTTGGCGGAAAATCCGACCGTGTGTACGCACCATCGGACAATTGTTGTAGAATTTTCCGTGGACAAATGTTGGATAGCAGGTTTTAAAATTTTCTGCGGACAAATGTCTGTTGTCAGATTTTCCAAACATGTGTACACAAGTTTGTCGGACAAAAGCCCAAAGTACAAAACATGCATGCTCTGAACCTAGGATGAGCCAGAATTTGTGACGTGGCAAATTATGAAATCTCAAAATGCAGCACACTTTCGCTTCTTCTTTAATGGGATAATAATCAAGCTGCTTTGCTGGTGATACTGATGGAGTTATTTTTTCAAAGGCTTTTTTTTTGGTGATATCAAGAATAATATTATTATTATTATTATTTTTTGGGCAAGTTACCACAACACCATTATCCCGTAGTTTTTAAGGTCAAAGATACAATTATGTTGGTGTCCCTTGTCAATTTTACATTGTATTTTTTTAAATGTAACTGCCAACTCCCAAACTGTAATTTGAAGTAAAAAACACATAGCCAAGTATTATTATCCACATTTTTTTTTTATTGTGCATTAAAAAAAGAAAACAAATACAATTAGACATGCTATCTGCCAATAAAACTTAACCAAAAAGTGCATTCTATGCATCCAAACATATAGAAAATATACCAAATCAAATAATTATTCAACCAAAAAAATAATGTCAAAGCAATAACTCCAAGGCCAATAATAAATAACACGTTATCTTCTCCGATCCCACAACATGTCTGGTTGACGAACGGCCATTTAGAAACGAACTGAAAAGCACAAAATTAAAAAGTTACAAGCACAAGTTAACTCTCACCAAACTTCTACTAACACTAAATTAGCAGAAGGAGCCCAAAGGGTGGCACTAAAGAGCTGAAAAACCATGTAGTATGTCATTACGTTCGTGATTGTTGGCCAACAATTGTGATCCGTGTGTATGCAAGACAAGTTAGGGCCACGCCCTTTGGACAAAAGTCCATGGTTTTGTTGGCCAACAATCTGATCGTGTATAGGAAGCTTTAATCATCCCTTCATCAATATACCTAAAATATTTGCTAAGTCCTAAAACAACTGCAGGTACTCTATAGTGACCAAGATATGGTCCTAAAATAATAAACAACTCATGATCATTGGTACATTTGAATATTATTTTGAGTTGCTCTTTAATTTTAGTATTAAAACATGCTCAGTATTGTCCATGTAGCTTGACCAGTTGCCACTTTCTTTAAGGGTTTAAACACATTTTAATTAAAATTTCTAAAAAAATTTTTGTTTTTCTAAAACATCTGTTTGGCGCACAATACCCATTCTTTGAGAACCACTGTGGCAACTGAAATTTCTAGATCAACAGATTCCCCTTTATGAAACAGTAGTTGTGTAGACTTTTGGAATTTTTTAGTACATATTTATTTATATATATATATATATATATATATATATATATATATATATATCAAATTATTGAGTTTGTGAGCTTTTCTTAACAAATCACCATGGTGGGAAAGGATCAGTTTAACCAGTCAGTTATAACTGATTTTCTTCTTTTAGGGTTTTCTATTGAGGGACAGAGAAGATTTTAGCTTTTTATTGTTTTATTAATTATCTACATTGCCACCATTACAGCAAACATTTTCATCATTGTCATTATCAAAGCAGACCCACGTCTACATATACCAATGTACTTCTTTATTGGTGGACTGTCGTTCCTTGAGCTCTGGTATCCCTCTGTCACAGTCCCTAGACTCCTGTGGTCTCTTAAAACAGAAGACCAACACATTTCTTCAGCTGGTTGTATGGCTCAGTTTTATTTCCATTTTTCTCTTGGATTAACAGAAATGTCTCTCCTGACTGCAATGGGGTATGATCACTATGTTGCCATTTGCAATCCATTGCGTTATTTCATTATTATGAGTCCCAATGTTTGCATTATGCTCATACTGGGGTCATGGGTAGGGATGAGCCGAACACCCCCCGGTTCGGTTCGCACCAGAACTTGCGAACGACCCCCGCGTTCGGTACGAACGTTAGAACCCCATTGAAGTCTATGGGACTCGAACGTTCGAATTGGAAAGTGCTAATTTTAACGGCTAATATGCAAGATAGTGTCTTAAAAAGGGTTTGGGGACCTGCCTCCTGCCTCAGGGGACATGGGTCACTGCAAAAAAAAGTTTTAAAAACTGCCGTTTTGGCGGGAGCACTGATTTTAATGACGATTAAAGTGAAAAAAAAAAAGTGAAATATTCCTTTAAATATGGTGCCTGGGGGGTGTTTGTAGTATGCCTGTGAAGTGCCACGTGTTTCCCGTGTTTAGAACAGTCCCTGCACAAAATGACATTAAACGGAAATAACACCATTTAAAACTGCTTGCGGTTTTAATGTTATATCTGGTTCCTGCAATATGGTTGAAAATCATTGAGAAACATGGCATGGGTAGCCCTCCCTGCCCATTACCAGCCTATTTGGGTCTTGTACGCATATTAAGGGGAACCCCGTACCCATATTAAAAAAAGGAAATGCGTGTGGCCCCCAGGCCCTATATACTCAGAACAGCAGTATACAGGCGGTGCAAACAAGACAGGGACTGTGTAGGTTTGTTGTGTTAAGTTGAATCTGTTTGTCATTTTCAACCGGTACATTTTTAAAGTGTAGCTCCAGTCAAAAAAACTATCTTTAAGCTTTTTGGAAAACATAGGGAAGGGTTATCACCCCTGTATAATTTGTTTTGTCGTCCATCTTTTTTCATCTCACTTGCTGCTGTCTCCTTGCGTTTGCAAGTAGGAGATGTTTGTAAGTTGGATGTTTGAAAGTAGGGGCCTGCCCTATATTATAGCGGTATGTACTGGGTACAGAGCACGCAGACAGCACGCACTATCTCCTAACACTACTGACTGCAAGCTCTATTATTAACCACTTGTTAGCCCAATGTTTGCATAAAGTGAAAGATGAAGTTATGCTGAGTAAATAGATATCAAACATGTCACTCTTCAAAATTGCACATGCCCGTGGAATGGCGCCAAACGTCGCTACTTAAAAAATCCCCACAGGCGACGCTTTAATTTTTTTTTTACTGGTTACATGTTTTGAGTTGCAGAGGAGGTCTAGGACTAGAATTATTGCTCTCGCTCTAACATTCTCGGCGATACCTCACATGTGTGGCACATGCGAGCACATGGGGACATGGGCGCTTTAATTTTTATTTTATTTTTTTATTGTTCATTTTACTTTATTTATGTTAGTTTGACATTTTTTTCCCCAAAAATATATTTTTGATCACTTTTATTCCTATTACAAGAAATGTAAACATCCCTTGTAATAGGAATATGGGGTGACAGGTCCTCTTTACAGTGAAATCTGGGGGGTCAATATGACCCCACATCTCACCTCTAGGCTGGGAAGCCTGAAATAAAAAATAAAAAAAAGATTCTGGCTTTGATCGTACTGGCGAGTTGGTAGAAGCACCGGAGGGCGGTGAGGGGTGGGGGGCGTCTATGGCTGGGTATTTCAGGGTATCACCGAGTATGGCTGGGTATCTCTGAGTATGGCTGGGTATGGCAATTTATGGCAGGGTATTACAGAGTATTGGCGGGGTATTGGCGGGGTACTACAGAGTAATGGCAGGGTACTGCAGAGTATTGGGGGTTACTGCAGAGTATTGGGGGTTACTGCAGAGTATTGGGGGGTACTGCAGAGTATTGGGGGGTACTGCAGAGTATTGGGGGTTACTGCAGAGTAATGGCAGGGTACTGCACTGCAGAGTAATGGCAGGGTACTGCAGAGTAATGGCAGGGTACTGCAGAGTAATGGCAGGGTACTGCAGAGTAATGGCAGGGTACTGCAGAGTAATGGCAGGGTACTGCAGAGTATTGGCGGGTACTGCAGAGTATTGGCGGGTACTGCAGAGTATTGGCGGGTACTGCAGAGTATTGGCGGGTACTGCAGAGTATTGGCGGGTACTGCAGAGTATTGGCGGGTACTGCAGAGTATTGGCGGGTACTGCAGAGTATTGGCGGGTACTGCAGAGTATTGGGGGGTACTGCAGAGTAATGGCAGGGTACTGCACTGCAGAGTAATGGCAGGGTACTGCAGAGTATTGGGGGTACTGCACTGCAGAGTAATGGCAGGGTACTGCAGAGTATTGGGGGTACTGCAGAGTATTGGGGGTACTGCAGAGTATTGGGGGGTACTGCAGAGTATTGGGGGGTTACTGCAGAGTAATGGGGGGTTACTGCAGAGTAATGGGGGGTTACTGCAGAGTAATGGCGGGTACTGCAGAGTAATGGCGGGTACTGCAGAGTAATGGCGGGTACTGCAGAGTAATGGCGGGTACTGCAGAGTAATGGCGGGTACTGCAGAGTAATGGCGGGTACTGCAGAGTAATGGCGGGTACTGCAGAGTATTGGGGGGTACTGCAGAGTAATGGCAGGGTACTGCACTGCAGAGTAATGGCAGGGTACTGCACTGCAGAGTAATGGCAGGGTACTGCACTGCAGAGTAATGGCGGGGTACTGCAGAGTAATGGCAGGGTACTGCAGAGTATGCACTGGTATTGCAGAGTATTGGCAGGGAATTGAGGGGTTAAATTCGGTGAGCAGCGATGTGGGCACTGCAGATGCAGCCCACATCGCTGCTGACACCGATCTCTTTCCCCTCCGCTGTACCGATCGGTACAGAGAGGGGAGGGAGGAACAGGCGTCATAACATGACGCCGGTTTGTTTCCAAGTGATCACTCCGTCATTTGACGGAGCAATCACGTGGTAAACGGCCGCTATGAGCGGCCGTTTACCGCGATCCGTGATGCGACCCGGCGGTCACGGATGCTCTCGAGTGCGCACACGCGAGAGCAGAATTCTGGGAGGCCGTTAATTAACGGCCTCTCAGAGTTAAACAACCGCCCTGAAGCCGTTAATCGGCAATGGGCAGTTGTTAAGTGGTTAAAGCTAGATCACTAGCTATATAGGTGAGGTGAATATAGTGGTGTATACTGCAGTCAGGGCACAGACAACAACCACTACACAGCAGCAAGATAGGAAATCAGCCAAAAACGATTGGTGTGTACTGTGTTGAAGGTACACAGAACACCCACTGCTTCAGATGCTAAGTAACACACTACACGAAGCCGCCTCAAAGGCGGCCTTATATAGTGTGGGGCGTGCACTACACAGCCTGAGCTATGATTGGCCACAGGCAGGATGCCTGTGGCCAATCATGGCTCTCCTCGCTGCCGGCGCTGCGATTGGCCAAGCATGCGGGGTCACAGTGCATGCTTGGCCAATCATGGGGCAGCAATGCACTGCGCCACCGCAGTGCATTGTGGTCCGCGCGCGCGTCACTCGAATTTTGACGCGAACGGCCCAAACGTTCGGAATTCGCCGAACGGCCGAACAGCCAATGTTCGAGTCGAACGTACGTTCGACTCGAACACGAAGCTCATCCCTAGTCATGGGTATTTGGATTCACTGGCGTGATCATTCCATGCTTGAGACTATCCACGCTTAGGTACTGTAAGGGGAATAAGATAGATCATTACTATTGTGATTTGATCCCAATGATGCGCTTGTCCTGCTCTGATACAACAAAAGCTGAGAATGCTTCTTTCTATTCCTTTTGTTTTGTAACTTTTGGGTGTCTTTTCTTAACTTTGATATCTTATGCATGTATTACCCGAATGGTAATCAAATTGTCTTCTGCGTCAGCAAGACGTAAAGCATTTTCCACTTTTGCCTCCCATTTATTTGTTGTTATCCTTTTCTATGGCACTATATTGTTCATGTTCATCAGACCAGCTAGTGGTGATTCCCTTCACTTTAATAAGAAAGTTTCTGTTGTCCCATCCATAGTGACTCCTCTTCTGAATCCCATTATCTACACCTTATGAAACCAAGAAGTGATAGAGGCTGTGCTGAAAACAGCCCACACAACAATGCTTTGGTCAAATGGTTGTAAGTAAGTAGACCACTTATTACAACCAGGCAACTAATATTTTTAGCAGGAGGGGTCGGAAATGGTAGATTGTGTTTCCTTAATTATAGATTTCTTCCAATCGTTCCTTTTTTTGGCTTGTTCACCATAACAAGTCATAGGGCCCCTTCACACTGATCAATTTTTCTACTGTTTTTGCTTTACCAAAAGTGGAAGAAAAATGCATGACCATTAAATCCTCTGGAACTCTTCACACCAGTCAGTTGCGGGTCAGTTGCGTTTCTAAAAGTCTTGCATGCTACATTTTTGGTGCACGTTTAGTGTGGCACCATAAATTCACCGCCCTATTGAAATAAATAGAAATGTGGCAGAAACGCATCAAAACGCATACACGGTTGCTTTTTTTGTTGTAGTTTTTAAGTCACATGTCCTTTTTCACAGGTTCAAAATGCACTGGAATTGTGGCAAAATGCGTATGTGTTTTTACTGCATTTTTGCAATGGAGCAGTGTGAAAGCAGCCCTAAAAGGTATGTAAACCCTAAAATGAACTTCTCCTATTTGGTTCCATTGGGGAGGATATACTTAAATGGAAAGTGTAAAATCTGACATGTCTGACTATAACTTGATTTTTACTGAATCAGAGCATGTGTCCAGAGACCCAGAGAGGGTGCTCTGAGTCTGGTATGAGACTAGCCTTACACAATTAGTCTGTTGTCTGATGGGCATTTTTGTGCTTTCTTCAAGGGCCCCAACTTTGCCAGCCAAAGTTTATTTTTCATTATTCACTGGCCAGTGGGATAAAACAGAGACTGTTATAGCAAATTAGGGCTGTCTTTATATATACTGTTGCTAAGTAAAATAAATGAAGTTCTGTTTATTACTAATAGGTAGAATACAGCAGGATTTTGACTACATCTCTCAGAGTAACATTATTGTCTTATTGTTTATTTGTGTAAGTTCACTTGCTAATTCACTCCTCTTTTAGGCTATTATTGGCCTAAGTAATTTTTCGAAATACCTTAAGATGTGTTGGTAAGTGCCGGGTGAGCAAGGTGTGCCTTCAGGTGTGCAAAGAAATCACAAAACAATTCAGTGGCTGCTCTGGAGTGAGGGCTACACTTACTTTGTAAATAATCAAACACATTTACTTCCCTGAATTTTGTGACATATATTCAATATGTCCCGTGAGTAGGCACTGCAGTGTCACAAATTTAACCACTTGCCATCAGGGCCCTTTCACCCCCTTCCTGCCCAGACCAATTTTCAGCTTTCAGCAATCTCACACTTTGAATGACAATTACTCAGTCATGCAACACTGTACCCAAATTAAATTTGTGTCCTTTTTCACATAAATAGAGCTTTTTTTTAATCACTAGTGGATTTTTTATTTTTTGTGCTATAAATAAAAAAAAGACAGAAAATTTGGTAAAAAAAATACAATTTTCTCTGTTTCTGTCATAAAATTTTGCTAATTAGTAGTTTTTCTTCATAAATTTTGGTCAAAATTTATACGGCTACATATCTTCGGTAAAAATAACTCTAATTAGTGTATATTATTTGGTCTTTGTGAAAGTTATAGTCTACAAGCTATGGTGACAATCATTGATTAGGGATGAGCTGGGTGTTTGAGTCGAACGCATGTTCGACTCGAACACCGTGTGTTCGCCTGTCTGGCGAAACCAGAAATTTATGGGCCGTTTGTGCCATATTTGAGTGGTGCTCACGGCACACAATGCACTGCAGCATTGCAGTGCATTGCTGGCTGATGATTGGCCAAACATGAACTATGACCCGCATGCTTGGCCAATCACAGTGCCGGCAGCGAGGAGAGCCATAATTGGCCATAGGCAGGATGCCTGTGGCCAATTATAGCTCCGGGGGTTTAGTACATGCCCCATTCTATATAAGGCCGCCTGCATGGCGGCCTTACGTAGTGTGTTGCGGCGGCTCATAGAGACAGATAGGCAGAGACAGTGTCTTCATTTATTTTGAACCTAGTGCAATTACAATTGGTGTATTGTGCCCCCTGCACAGTGTACACCTGAAGCTACCCCCAATTGCGGATGTTGTTCTGGTCCTATACCACAGGCAGCTGCAGCAGTTACAGTCGGTGTATTGTGCCACCTGCACAGTGTACGCCTGAAGCTACCCACAATTGCTGGTGTTGTTCTAGTCCTATACCACAGGCAGCTGCAGCAGTTACAGTCAGTGTATTGTGCCACCTGCACAGTGTACACCTAAAGCTACCACAATTGCTTGTGTTGTTCTAGTCCTATACCACAGGCAGCTGCAGCAGTTACAGTCAGTGTATTGTGCCACCTGCACAGTGCACAACTGAGGTTACCCCAATTGCTTATGTTGTTCTAGTCCTATACCACAGGCAGCTGCAGCAGTTACAGTTGGTGTATTGTGCCACCTGCACAGTGTACACCTGAAGCTACCCCAATTGCTCATGTTGTTCTATTCCTATACCACAGGCAGCTGTAGCAGTTACAGTCGGTGTATTGTGCCACCTGTACAGTGTACACCTGAAGCTACCCCCAATTGCTGGTGTTATTCTAGTCCTATACCACAGGCAGCTGCAGAAGTTACACTCGGTGTATTGTGCCACCTGCACAGTGTACACCTGAAGCTACGCCAGCTGCTCTTGTTGTTCTAGTCCTATACCACAGGCAGCTGCAGAAGTTACAGTTGGTGTATTGTGCCACCTGCATAGTGTACACCTGAAGCTACCCCCAATTTCTGGTGTTGTTCTAGTCCTATACCACAGGCAGCTGCAGCAGTTACAGTCGGTGTATTGTCCCACCTGCACAGTGTACACCTGAAGCTACCCCAACTGCTCTTGTTGTTCTAGTCCTATACCACAGGCAGCTGCAGCAGTGTCAGTCGGTGTATTGTGCCACCTGCACGGTGTACACCTGAAGCTACCCCCAATTTCTGGTGTTGTTCTAGTCCTATACCACAGGCAGCTGCAGCAGTTACAGTCGGTGTATTGTCCCACCTGCACGGTGTACACCTGAAGCTACCCCAATTGCTTGTGTTCTTCAGATCCTATACATCTATATCTCATCTCCCTGCAGGCAATTAGTATATCTGGAAGGCCAACAAGAAGAGGCAGACAGGCACAAGGCAAAAAAAGAGGGCAAGCAGGCTCTGTGTCTAGAGGCAACAGTGCTGGTCATGGACGCAGTGCATCGTCATCAGCACGTGGCCATGGGACATGCTTGTCCTTATTTTCGGCAGCTGGACATGTTGAGCCGCAACACGCCGAAGACTTGGTAGAGTGGATGACCAAGCCTTCCTCATCCTCCTCATCCTCTCTCACCCAGGCTCAGGGTACTGGCAAAGCAGCTGCCAACGTGGCCTTTTCCCTCGTCTCAATGGCATCAGTCACTCCTTCCCTAGACCCACCATGTCCCCCAAACTGTTTGAGCACAGTGTTGGGTACATGCTCCAGGAACACGCCCAGCATTTTGAAGGTTCTGATGATGATACCCAGCTAGAGGAAGGCAGTAGCGTGACCCCAGGGAGAGGGGATGCCCAAGAAGGACAGCAATCTGGCAGTCATGTTCCACCAACTGGAGCATACTGCCATGTTTGCTCCAGTGATGAGGATTGAGGGGATGATGAGGTCACTTACTCCATGTGGGTGCCTGATAGGAGAGAGGAAGATGAGGCACATCTCCAACGAGGCAGGATGCCCTCCAGGGCTCGGCTTAAGGGCAGCAAACCGACTGAATCACACTGCAGAGCTCCGCCTGCACATTATTCCAAAAGTTCTTTGGTGTGGGCCTTTTTTGAGACAAGTGCATCAGATCGCACCACTGCTATTTGCAACGTATGTCTCAAGCATATCTCGTGTGGCCGAAAGATTAGCCACTTGGGCACCACATGCTTGATCAGACATATGTTGACCTGCCATGCAGTTCGTTGGCAAGTGTACCTTAAAGAACAATGCAAACCTCTCCTTGCTCCTCATCAGCTTGGATCTCCAACTCCTCTATACCTTCAGTCCTCTCTGAAACCTGCACTGAGAGGAATGAAGGTGTAGAATTAGGTGTGTCACAGCCAAGTACTTGCGGGCACTCTGCTAGCACTACACCGATGTCCTATTGTACCAGGCAAATTTCCCTGCCCCAGCTGCTGGACCGTCGAAAGAAGTTTACTCCCAGCCATCCATATGCCCAGTGGTTGAATGCTAGCTTGTCTAAATTGCTAGCACTTCAACTGCTGCCTTTTCAGTTGGTAGACTCTGACCCCTTCCGTGAGTTTGTGCAATGTACGGTACCTCAGTAGCAGGTTCCCAAACGCCACTTTTTCTCACGAAAGGCGATTCCGGCTCTCTACCGACATGTGGAAGGCAATGTCCATGCCTCGCTGGACAGGGCAGTCAGCGGTAAGGTGCATATTACAAAAGATGGTCCAGCAGGCATGGGCAGGGTCGTTACCTATCTTTCACAGCACATTAGTTCACTCTTCTGGCAGCTGGGAAGGATGCAGGACAAGGTACAGTAGTGTTGGAGGTTGTTCCACCACCATGTCTCCAAAATGCTACTACTGGTTGTGACACACCTCTCTCTTCCACCCCTCCTCTTCTTCTTCCTCCATGGCCTCTTCCTGTGCTTTGTCCTTGGAACCAGTGGTGGTCTGTAGGCATTCAAGGGGCTACGCAAGTACGCAGGCAAAAAGATGCCATGCCATGCTTGCGCTGGTGTGTTTGGGGAACAGGAGCCACACTGGGGCAGATATTCTGTCAGCTCTACAGAGGCAGGCTGAGAGGCGGTTGATGCCACGCCAGCTTAAGCCAGGATTGGTGGTTTGCGACAATGGCACCAACCTCCTCTCCGCCCTCCGCCCTGTGTGACTCACGTCTTTAACTTGGTGGTGCAGCGGTTCTTGAGCAGGTACCCAGGCTTACAGGATGTCATGAGGCAGGCCAGGAAAGTCTGTGTGCATTTCCGCCGGTCATATAATGCCAGTGCTCGGCTGGCTGAGCTCGAAAAGGAATTGAACCTGCCCAAGAACCACCTAATCTGTGACATGCCCACCAAGTGGAACTCAACATTGGCCATGCTGCAGCGCCTGCACACGCAGCAGAGGGGCATCAATGAGTATCTGTGCGACTATGGCACCAGGGCAGGGAGCTCGTTTTTTTTCCCCATGCCAGTGGGCCATGATCAGGGATGCATGCACTGTCCTGTCACCATTTGAAGAGGCCACGAGGATGGTGAGCAGTGACAGTGCATGCATCAGTGACACTGTACCTCTTGTCCACCTGTTGGAGCACATGCTGTGTGGAATAATGGACAATGCACTTGAGGCAGAACAGAGGCAGGAAGAGGAGGACTTCCTTACCTCTCAAGGCCCCCTTTATCCAGACAGTGTTCCTGCTGTCCCGCCGATCACACAGGAAGAGGACGAGGAGGAGGAGGATTGTGTAAGCATGGAGGTGGAGCCTGGCACTCAGCATCAGCAGCAGTCTTTTAGGGATGATTTACAGTCCCAAGAAACCCATGGACTTGTACGTGGCTGGGAGGAGGTGGCTGCGGCTCATGTCATCCTTAGTGACCCAGAGGACTCTGGACCGAATGCCTCAGCTAACCTATGCTTCATGGCCTCCCTGATCCTGCAAAGCCTGCGGAAGGATCCTCGTATTCTTCGGATCAAGTAGAGGGATCATTACTGGCTGGCAACCCTCCTTGATCCATGGTACAAGGGTAAGGTTGCGGACCTTATCTTGCCATCGCAGAGGGAGCAGAGGATGACACATCTCCGGGAGGCCTTGCAGAAAGGTTTGTACAACGTGTTCCCAGAGACTGGGAGGTCACAAATTCCTGGTCCTGGACAACGTGTTGCTGAGGCTGCGGTCAGTCACAGAAGGAGCTGTGGAGATGGTGGCCATCTGACTGATGCGTTCAGACAATTTTTTAGTCCGCAGCCCCAAGGTATGATCGGTTCCAGCAACCATCGCCAGCGTCTGATTTACATGGTGCAGGAATACCTAGGGGCAAGGTCAGACTTGGACACCTTTCTCACCGAAAATCCTCTGGCTTACTGGGTCTTGAGGGTGGATCACTGGCCAGAGCTTGCACAGTACGCAATTGAGCTACTGGCCTGTCCTGCATCCAGCATTCTTTCGGAACGCACATTCAGTGCTGCTGGAGGCTTTGCAAACGATCACAGGGTGCGCCTGTCCACCGACTCGGTTGATCGACTGACCTTCATAAAGATGAATCAGTCTTGGATCACCACCAGCTACCAAGCACCTGAAGCTGATGTAATTTTTCATGAATGTCACATCCCTTCAAGACTGCCTATGCTGATGGTGAGTGACTATCCTGTTATGCTGACTGACTATCCTCTTCCTCCTCAATGATCCTGCTGATAGCTTGGAAGAACATTTTTGGTTCTGGGCGCTGCCACCAGTGACTAAGGTCCAATTTTTCAGCCCCTGTTTAACAGGGGCATGTAATTAAAATTTTTGATGCAATGCTTTGCAGCAGGGCACCAGCACCAGTGCCTAAGGCCCAGTGTTTCATCCCCTGTTTAACAGGGGTGTGTAATTAAAATTTTTATTGCAATATTTTTTAGGAGGGTTCGTTGCTGCGCTCAACTACAATATTTGTTTGTCGTTGCAGTGTATTGGCACAAGCACCAATGCCTAAGGCCCAATTTTTAAGCCCCTGTTTAACAGGGGCGTGTAATTACAATTTTTGATACAAAACTTTGTAGCAGGGCTCATTCCTGCTCTCCAACTAGAGTTTCTATGAGGTGTTGCAGTGTTGTGGCACCAGTGCCTAAGGCCCAATTTTTCAGCCCCTGTTTAACAGGTGCTTGTAATTACAATTCTTGATATAATATTTCACAGCAGGGCCTGTTCCAGTGCCCACCGAGAGTAACTGTGAGGACGTACAGTGTTGTGGCACCACCACCACCACAACCACCAAAGGCCCAATTTTTCTACCACTGTTCAACAATGGCATGTAATTACAATTCTTGATATAATAGTTCACAGCAGGGCGTTCCAGCGCCCACCAAAAGTAACTTTGAGGGCTTACAGTGTTGTGGCAATACCAACACCTTAGGCCCAAATTTCTGCAGAGCATATAGGGCAGGCCCATACTTTCAAACATGCAACTTACAAACGTCTCCTACTTGCAAACGGAAGAAGACAACTATACAGGGGTCATAACCCCTTCCCTATCTTTTCCAAAAGCTTAAAAACTGTTTTTTTTGACTGGAGCTACACATTAAAAATGTACCAGTTCAAAATTACAAACAGATTCTACTTAACACAACAAACCTACACAGTTCCTGTCTTGTTTGCACCGCCTGTATACTGCTGTTCTGAGTATATAGGGCCTGGGGGCCCCAAGGGGCTGGTAATGGGCAGGGGGGCTACCCATGCCATTTTTCTCAATGATTTTCATCCATATTGCCGGGAACCAGGCAGTTTTAAATTACCTTTTTCCGTTAGAAATGTCATTTTGTGCAGGGACTGTTCTAAACATGATAAACACATGCCACTTAACAGGTATACTATAGACACCCCCCAGGTATGATATTTAAAGTAATATTTCACTTTTTTTTTTCACTTTAAGCGTCATTAAAATTAGTTCTCCCGAAAAAAACTGAAGTTTTAAAAAAATTGTTTTTTGCATTGATACATGTCCCCTGGGGCAGGAGCCAGGTCCCCAATCCATTTTTAGGACAATAACTTTCATATTAGCCTTTAAAATTAGCACTTTTAATTTCGAACATTTGAGTCCCATCGATTTTAATGGGGTTCTAAAGTTCACGCAAATTTTCGGTCCGTTCGCAGGTTCTGGTGCGAACCGAACTGGGGGGTGTTTGGCTCATCCCTACACCAGATGTACTGAAGACCTATCTCATTTCTTGAGACACTAACAATCCAGGAAAGTAAAAATACCCCCAAAATGACCCCATTTTGGAAAGCAGACACCCCAACGTACAATATATGAGGCATAATGAGTCTTTTGAATGGTTCATTTTTTTTCCAGAAGTTTTTGGAATATGTGGAAAAAAATTAAAACACATAGCATGTACATAGCAAAAAATGACACCCCAAAATATATTCTGCTACTGCTCTTGAGTATGGTGATACCACATGTGTGAGACTTTTACACATCCTGACCACATACAGAGGCCCATCATTGAAGTAGCACCTTCAGGCGTTCTACACGCATAAATTACACATCTAATTTCTTGACAACCTATCATTTTTGAAGGCTCTTCATATTTCTAACACATAGCATTTACACACCAAAAATTACACTCCAAAATAAATTCTAGAGCAGAGAATTGGTCCAGGCAGCAGGCAGCATTTCTATTTGTCCATAGAAATTGTCCAAGTAGAGACAGCCAGCACAGCCATAATATTGGTCCTGGTACACTGTTATCTGTCTGCACCCATTATTGTACCACTCTCCAGCCCTTTATAAACATACTGCCTCTTGCTACAGCTAATTATTTCCATAGACCAGGGAGCAGGCAGAGGTGTGGTCAGTTTATGCAGCAGGCAGAGGCATGATCACAGTAAGTCAGCAGAAGGCTGAGGGCTGCAATCAGGTAAGACCTGTGCACAGGGGCACAGGGGTAGAGGCTTCGACCCACCCAAATCTCTATGAAGCCACCAGACTCCAGACACTAATAGGGAAATTACGAAACCCGGAGACAACAAAAAAATAGTTTTCTCCATCCAGAAAAAGATTTGTGGAGCCCCTCACATGTGAGACCCATGTGTACTACAGTAGCAGGGCAACAGATCAGTCCAAACCGTAGGCAAAAGCATAGTCCATAAAACAGGCCTGGGTCAGTTCACATGCAAGCAGCCCAAGCAGTAGGCAGAAGCGTAGTTGATAAAACAGGCCAGAGTCAGTTCACGTCAAAGCAGTCCAAACGGTTGGCAAAGGCATAGTCAAAAAGCAGGCCAGGGTCAGTTTGATGTGGAAGGCAGTGGCATGGCTATTTGAGGAAGCATGGGAAATGGTCAGCACAGATGATGAAAACGGGGAAGTGGTTAAGAATATTGGCTAATAATTTAGGGATGTGTGATATAGTCTGAAGCATTCACCAATGCAAATGTCAGTTTCGGAGGGACACTGGGGACAATGGTAGCTGGTATCTCTTCGAAATCCTTTTTTGCTGCATACTCAACATCTTTTTTGGCGTCTTTGGCCTGCTTCAGGTGGTGGAATGTTGTCCGGGAAGTTGTATTCATGAAGTTGGCTAACAGCATCAGAGCGAAGGTTTTCTGGAGGGGGGGTCTTTGATAGTAGATGAGGGACGTGACAACTTCTTTGATTAATTTTAATTAGTGGGCAGGGCTTTCTGTGGATTTGGTGTGAATTATGTAGGCATTATAAATGGCCAAATGAATTCAATAGATTGCTACTTTCTTGTACCAGAAACAGGACCTACTTATTGATAAATAGGACTGAAGCATTTGGTCATTGAAATACACCCCCCCATGTAGAGATTGTAATCTTCGACACATGTTGGCTTTTCAATGGGACCTCATCTTCTCTGAACTTAAACTGTAGTGTCATTATGGATGGTGGACATCATGTACACATTCCTAGTATCCTCCCACCTCAAGGCCAGCACTTCGTTGCATCTCAAAGTTGCTCTTTCTCCCCTTCACAATTTCTTATTCACTATAGCTTGTGGGAAGCCCTTCCTATTCTTTCTGGAGGTTCCACAGGCCAGGGTTTCTGCGAGGTGTAGGTGTTTGAAAAGGGGGAGGCTGGTTTTGAAGTTATCCAGGTATATGTGGTAACCTTTCTTTAGCAGTGGGTATTCCAGGTCCCATATCATTTTACCAGTTGTGCCCATGTAGGCCGGGCACTCAGGGGGCTGGAGCTGGGAATCTCTTCCTTCGTATGTGCAGAACACATACAGATATCCTTTGACTCTCTAGTAAACCTTATAAAATTTTACTCCATATTTGGCCCTTTTGCTAGGAATGCATTGCTTTATTCCTAGCCGGCCTGAAAAGGGTACCAGGGACTCATCTATACATACAGTGGTGTGAAAAAGTGTTTGCCCCCTTCCTCATTTCCTGTTCCTTTGCATGTTTGTCACACTTAAGTGTTTCGCAACATCAAACCAATTTAAACAATAGTCAAGGACAACACAAGTAAACACAAAATGCAATTTGTAAATGAAGGTGTTTATTATTAAAGGTGAAAAAAAATCCAAACCATCATGGCCCTGTGTGAAAAAGTGATTGCCCCCCTTGTTAAAACATACTATAACTGTGGTTGTCCACACCTGAGTTCAATTTCTCTAGCCACACCCAGGCCTGATTATTGCCACACCTGTTCACAATCAAGGCATCACTTAAATTGGAGCTGCTTGACACAGTAAGGTCCACCAGAAGATCCTTAAAAGCTACACATCATGCCGAGACCCAAAGAAATTCAGGAACAATTGAGAAAGAAAGTAATTGAGATCTATCAGTCTGGAAAGGGTTATAAAGCCATTTCCAAAGCTTTGGGAATCCAGCGAACCACAGTGAGAGCCATTATCCACAAATGGCGAAGACATGGAACAGTGGTGAACCTTCCCAGGAGTGGCCGGCCGCCCAAAATTACCCCAAGAGCGCAGCGACGACTCATCCAAGAGGTCACAAAAGACCCCACAACAACGTCCAAGGAACCGCAGGCCTCACTTGCCTCAGTTAAGGTCAGCGTTCATGCCTCCACCATCAGGAAAAGACTGGGCAAAAATGGCCTGCATGGCAGAGTTCCAAGGAGAAAACCACTGCTGAGCAAAAAGAACATCAAAGCTCGTCTCAATTTCTCCACAACACATCTTGATGATCCCCAAGACTTTTGGGACAACATTCTGTGGACCGATGAGACAAAAGTGGAACTCTTTGGAAGGTGTGTGTCCAAGTATATCTGGCGTAGAAGGAACACTGCATTTCATAAAAAGAACATTATACCAACAGTAAAATATGGTGGTGGTAGTGTGATGGTCTGGGGCTGTTTTGCTGCTTCAGGACCTGGAAGACTTGCCGTGATAAAAGGAACTATGAATTCTGCTGTCTACCAAGAGATCCTGAAGGAGAATGTCCGACCATCTGTTCGTGTACTCAAGCTGAAACGAACTTGGGTTCTGCAGCAGGACAATGATCCTAAACACACCAGCAAGTCCACCACCGAATGGCTGAAGAAAAACAAAATGAAGACTTTGGAGTGGCCTAGCCAAAGTCCTGACCTGAATCCTATTGAGATGTTTTGGTATGACCTTAAAAAGGCCGTTCACGCTCGAAAACCCTCTAATGTAACTGAATTAGGACAATTCTGCAAAGATGAGTGGGCCAAAATTCCTCCAGGACGCTGTAAAAGCCTCATTGCACGTTATCGCAAACGCTTGGTTGCAGTTGTTGCTGCTAAGGGTGGCCCAACCAGTTATTAGGTTTAGGGGGCAATCACTTTTTCACACAGGGCCATGATGGTTTGGATTTTTTTTCACCTTTAATAATAAACACCTTCATTTACAAATTGCATTTTGTGTTTACTTGTGTTGTCCTTGACTATTGTTTAAATTGGTTTGATGTTCCGAAACACTTAAGTGTGACAAACATGCAAAGGAACAGGAAATGAGGAAGGGGGCAAACACTTTTTCACCCCACTGTATATGCTGATTAGGGACATAGAGTTCTGCAAATCGTTGGGAAAAGAAATGAATGAGTGGGCGAATTTTGTATAATTTATTGTAATTTGGATGATTGCGGGGAGGGCACTGGGTGTTTTCACTGAAATGAAGAAAGCGCATTATCATCTCGTATTGGAACCTGGACATTACGGAAGAATAAATGGGCATGTGGTGGATGGGGTTGGTGGACCAATATGCATGTCCTTAATTTTTTTTGTAAGCCCCATGTTTATGGTGAGGCCCATAAACACTTTGAACTCCTCCAGAGTCAAATCCTTCCACTTAAACGGATGGGCTTATGATGATTGGGGGTTGTTGGCAATATGCTGCTGGGCATATAAATTGGTCTGGTCCACAATGAATTCTAGCAAAGACTGGGCAAAAATAAATAAAAACAATACATTTCAGTAAAATTTTGTGTATTGGCCTGCACACCTGGCTGTGTGGGGAAAGGGGGAATTCTTGCTGATCCTGAGTCGGAAGGCAGCCATGTTGGATTGGCAAGACCAGCTGGAATAAGTGTAGTGGCTCTGGCTCTTGGGGGACGTGGCACTCCAGTGCTGGTAGTTGGCGGATTTGAAGTTCATGTGCTGGCCTTTGGGCAAGATGCTGTGGCAGTGCTGGTACTGGGCCTGGGCATTTCTTGTGGTCTTTCGCTGGCGGCAGCGCTGGTAGTGGGCCTTGGTCTATCGCTGGCGGCAGCACTGGTACTGGGCCTGGGAATTTGATCCTGGGGTATATTGCTGGTGGCTGCCTGGTTTCCAGAGCACCGTGCCCTTTTAGGAGGGATCCATTCTTCCTCTGATTCATTTACCGATCCACTACAATTGATCGGTTCAAATGTTGAATTTTACTCACAATCGGAATTGGCATTTGAATTCCTGTGAACACGCCACCACCGACATGACCACGCTGCATGCTCCCAATCGTGCGCATGCATGGTCTTAAGCAGGGAATACCCATTTGTGATGGCCCGTGACGTAATCGTGGCTGATCACATGGTGAACTGTCATACCCAATGGCTGTTCACCCCTGTCAGTGACACGCTGTGTCTCAGGGACACACCGCCACCAACAGTGCAGGGCTGCATGCCCGTGATCTCGCATATGCCCTGTGCTAATGGGCCGCCATCATATGACGTCGGCCCAGAATAAGAACAGCACTGCTCCACCGTCATATGGCAGTGGGTGGGCGACAACAGGTTAACAGAGCCAGCAGGGTAAGTACAGGAATCATTGCTTGCAAGCATCAAGGTACCATGGGATCTGTAGTCCACAGAAATCAAAAGTAGCAGAGGAGCAAGGCATGCAGGGAATCCAGGAAGTTGTGGGAAGAGCTGGTCAGTAGATAGGCAGCACTCATAACATGAAAGGAGATTTCAAGTAAGCTTATATTGCATTGTCACATATAACTAATATTGCATTGTACTGTTATTACAATGCTTATGATATTAAATGAAAATGTATGCTGCGATCATAGATATCTTTAAAGGAACTATGTCAGTTTAGTCATGTACGTTATGTAATAAATATAATAATTATTTCTATTATGATGGTTCTTTTTCTTTACATTTGTAATTTTCTGTATAATAAAATGTATTCTATGTAATAAAGCTTGACTTCAACTAAGTGACCTATAAACCCAGGGCTCAAGTCCTGCGGGAATGCATGGGAACAGAGTTCCTATACTTTTTCCACAACAGGAACTCAGTTCCCGTTAGCAGCCGCATCCTGCATATGCCTGAGTAACTGGTTGCTAGGCTGAGCAGCGCCTCCAAGAGAGAGCAGCCAGCCACAGAACCACACCAGACAGAGCCACACCAACTGCTGGTAAGGATCCAGCCTGTGCCCACTGCCCATTCAGTGCCAGACAGTCCCGGGGGCCGCCGCCGACTACTCCCGCAGCTGCTGTAGCACATTGCCAGAAGTGCAGCCCAACTGAGCTGCCAGACTTCTCCAGTCCAACTTCTCCTCTCCTGAGCTGAGCCTCTGAGTCCTCCCGCCCACGAGGTCCGCCATGAGTTTGCCGCCTGCCAGTGTCATTAAAAAACGTCCAGGTTAGTGTGTTGCACACAGTTTGTTAGTTACAATGAGCATGCTCCCCCTCCATTCTGCTGCTGTGTCCCCCACTCCCCCTCCGTTCTGTTGCTGTGTCCCCCACTCCCCCTCCGTTCTGCTGCTGTCCCCCACTCGCCCTCCGTTCTGCTGCTACCCCCCCTCCAGTTTTCCTCCGTGTCCCCCTTCGTTCTGCTGTCCCCCTCCGTTCTGCTGTCCCCCTCCGTTATGCTACTGTCCCCCTCCATTCTGCTGCTGTGTCCCCCACTCCCCCTCCGTTCTGCTGCTGTCCCCCACTCCCCCTCCGTTCTGCTGCTGCCCCCCTCCAGTTTTCCTCCATGTCCCCTTCCGTTCTGCTGTCCCCCTCCATTCTGCTGCTGTGTCCCCAACTCCCCCTCCGTTCTGCTGCTGCCCCCCTCCAGTTTTCCTCCATGTCCCCCTCCGTTCTGCTGTCCTCCTCCATTCTGCTACTGTCCCCCTCTGTTCTGCTACTGTCCCCCTCCGTTCTGCTACTGTCCTCCTCCGTTCTGCTGCTGTGCCCCCCACTCCTGCTCCATTCTGCTGCTGTGCCCCCCACTCCTGCTCCATTCTGCTGCTGTGCCCCCCACTCCTGCTCCATTCTGCTGCTGTGTCCCCCACTCCCCCTCCATTCTGCTGCTGTGTCCCCCACTCCCCCTCCGTTCTGCTGCTGTCCCCCACTCCCCCTCCATTCTGCTGCTGTGTCCCCCACTCCCCCTCTGTTCTGCTGCTGTCCCCCTCCAGTTTTCCTCCGTGTCCCCCTCCGTTCTGCTGTCCCCCACCGTTCTGCTACTGTCCCCCACCGTTCTGCTACTGTCCCCCTCCGTTCTGCTGCTGTCCCCCTCCGTTCTGCTGCTGTCCCCCTCCAATTTTCCTCGCTGCCCCCCTCTGTTCTGCTGTCCCCCTCCATTCTGCTGTCCCCCTCCGTTCTTGTGGTGATTATCTGTTAGTTTGACAACTTATTTTGTTTTTGTAAACTGGCACTTTACAATAAATGTTGCACTGCATTTTCTGTGAAATATATATGCATATGAGCGTATCATTTTTTTATTTTTTTTTGGTGGGGGAGTGGATCTTGGGTGGGAGTTCCCACACTTTTTTCCCCAGGACTTAACCCCTGTATAAACCCCTATATAAACCCTAAGCCAAATCTTTGCAAGTTTTTGTATCAGCTGTACAGGACGCCGTGGCTGGGTCCTGGAAGGACGCTATATTTCCCCTCTGTTTGGGTTGTGGTCTCTTTAAGGGAATAAAATTGATAACCCACCTGTTAAGGAAGTGTCTTTAAAAAACAAGACAGGAAGTGGTAGATGGGTGTGGAGGAGTGGAAAAGACATGGTGGATGGTGTTTATTTTGGATTGCGGCAACTGAAGTGGACAGCAGTGTCCTGTTTGGAAGGCTCCTGGCAGGGGAAGCTACCTGCCATCAAGATTAAGCTCTGTTTTGATAAAGACAGCTATTCTGGACTTTGCAAGTCGGTCAGACTACAGACCTTTTTCCTTTTGTTTTTGGCTGCTGTAAAGCTATTTAAGTTTAATAAACCCTTTGCTGTGTGAAAAGCCTTTGTCCTGTGATCTACCTGGTCCCCCCGAACATTACAAGTGGTGCTCGAATGCGGGCAGGACAAAGTAACAGGCGTTTTTCTTGCTATTTTTTATTTTTTTTTTGTATTGGATTTGAACTGACATTTAAAGGGACAGTACAGTGAATTTATGTCCTGGGTTAAAGCTGCACAACTGTTGAAAGCTGAAACAATGGAGGAGCTAATTAAACAGCTGTCCTTAGCTAATATACAAGCGCAGACTCGCCATGAGGAAGCTAATCAGCGCTTAGCAACCCAGCTGGAGGTACAAAAAACGCACCACAACGAGTTGGTGGCCCAGTTAGCAGCCCAGCTAGCGACCCAACAAGGGGTTATGCAGGCTCAGATGGCGGCCTTAAAAGAAGCAGTGCAGCAGCTTTCTCAGGGCCGTGAACAAGTGGCCGTTGCCCCATGAAACCAGGTGACCATAAGGGCAAGCCATTTTTTGCAGAAGTTGTCCCTGAGTGATGACGTAGAGGCGTTTCTGGCAACATTTGAGAGGACGGCAGAGAGAGAAGGGTGGCCCCAGGACCAGTGGGCCGGCTTAATTACTCCTTTCCTCACCGGAGATCCTCAAAAAGCCTATTTTGACCTACCACCAGAAGATGCTAAAGATTATCAAAAACTAAAGGCAGAAATACTGGCTCGGTTGGGGGTGACTACGGCTGTTCGGGCCCAACGAGTGCACCATTGGAAGTATCGTTCAAACCGGCCACCGCGATCTCAAATGCATGACCTAGTGCAACTAGTAAAAAAATGGCTGCAGCCCGAAGTGTTGTCTGGCCCCCAAATTGTGGAGCGGGTTGCGCTGGACCGATACTTAAGGTCACTGCCAGGCGACCTTCAACGGTGGGTCAGCCATGGAGACCCCAAAACCGTGAACCGCCTTGTCGAGATGGTGGAACGATATACAGTGGTGGAGGATCTGCTTGGCCCCACCAAGCGTCAAGGGCCCACCCTTACTCGCACCTACCCCCCGGAGTTTCCTCTTCTGGGGGGCAAGGCAATAGTGTGACCTCCCGCGAGTCACGCCAGTGGGTTTGTGACGCTGCCTCCTCTTCCATCTGGC
Organism: Lithobates pipiens; assembly: GCF_037356315.1. NCBI lineage: Eukaryota > Metazoa > Chordata > Amphibia > Anura > Ranidae > Lithobates > Lithobates pipiens. Next base: position 64,926,392 of record NW_027507685.1, on the reverse strand, counting down.
ATCTTGGCAATACATACGGACCAGGTACCACTCAAGATGCCTAAAGGAAATTGAGACATTGCCTTATGGGAGAACCTTTTTTCTGAAGCACTATAATCCACCTTACCTACCTGGAAGTACATTATTGGGTAAACCATTTTTAAATTAATATTGGGTATCCCTAATATGTATAACACCGGATTTATTTATTCAGTGTAATCTTGTTTTTCTTTTAACAGACCACCATCTCTGAAGAAGACCCCCTTTGGGGTCGAAACGCGTTAGCTTTATGCTTTCACTGTTATCTACTCATACAGTGTAACATAGTTGTGTCTGTTATTTTACTTCCATGTGACATTATATGTACTTTATATACATGATTTTGTCTGTTATCCAAGTGTTCAGGTGAAGCTCATGTTTGTTTTTACCAATTATTATTAAAATACCTTTTATACTACTCCTATTGGCTTCTATTACTGTCTCTCGCTGCCTAAAAACCCCGTTTGTGGGGGAACTAGTTCTATTTGTATCTACTTGGGGTGAGCAGCACCCTCCTAGCTTTTTACAGCACTGTGTTCTTATTTGATTGCCAGTCTGCCACGGCCTTTCCGATCAACTGCCGCCCTTCGAAAGGATGTCCCCAGGAGCCCTGGAACCAACACCCCGGAAGGCCAAGAGTCACACCCGTTACCCCCTCAGCGACCTGTTCCTGATCGGAGAGGAGGGGATGTACAATGTTGGCGATGTCATGCCTGGGGCCATACCCGGGCCCACTGCCCATTGCAGGAAGAACCCATGGAATGCGGGGTTCTTCGGAGGGGGTATTTTTATGCCCATAAAGCGTGTACAACACATCTTGACCTTGGAGAGGGGAAGTTTGAGTGTGAAGTCCAAGTGAACCACCACCCTGCACAGGCTTTGCTGGACTCTGGAAGCATGGTAACACTGGTTCACCCTAGAGTAATTGGGAAGATCGGTCCGGTAAGCAAAAATTTGCGGGTTGTGTGCATTCATGGGGACACTAGAGAGTACCCTCTCATCTCGGTGTCCATCTCCACAGCACGTGGCACAGGTACTCAAGAGGTGGGGGTGGTAAAGAACTTGGTACATGACGTTATCATAGGACGTGACTGTCTGTTATTTGCAAAACTTTGGAGACAAGGAGAACTATCTGAAAGCTCCAGAGACTGGGAAGAAACTAGTCCCTCTGTTCCTGTTGTTGAGGGTAATAACCCTGAGATGCCACATATTCGTAATATGGACCCAGTTGATAAAAACGCCAAGACTTTGGTTAATAATGATGAAAATAGTGCTGATACTGTTAAAGATGTCAATATGTGGGGTTCTCAGACCTACCTGAACACTGAAGGGGGGGAACCTTCCCCGCTTCAGATAATGCTGGGGGAAGAGGATGAGGAAATGGCCTCTACCCCTGACTTGCCAGATTTGGGTGTTCCCCAGGGGGCATTTGGTACTGCCCAGATGCAGGACCCCACTTTGGCCAGGGCACGGGAACAGGTTGTAGTAATAAATGGGGAGCCCCAAGAGCCAGGTGCTAATGAGCGGTGGCCACATTTTTCAATATGTAATGAATTGCTTTATCGGGTTACTAAAGTGAGAGAAAATGTGGTAGAACAATTATTGGTACCCCCAACAGTATAGATGCAAGGTCCTGGACCTGGCCCATGATGATGTTTTAGGGGGACACCTGGGAGTTGAAAAGACGGAGGCACGGATCGCCGACCGGTTTTACTGGCCAGGCTTGAAAGCAGAGGTAAGGAGATACTGTACCTCTTGTCCCACCTGTCAGTTGACCACTTCGGCGACCCATTTCCGGAGCCCGTTGGTCCCTCTGCCCATAATTGAGGTCCCATTCGAGAGGATAACCATGGATATAGTGGGTCCCTTGGTAAAGTCGGCTCGAGGTCATTCTTACATACTGGTGATCCTCGACTATGCCACTCAATATCCTGAGGCGCTACCCCTGCGGAATACCTCCTCTAAGGCTATTGCACGGGAGTTATTCCAGTTGTTTACACGGACAGGTTTTCCCAAGGAAATTCTCACAGACCAGGGCACCCCGTTTACGTCGAAGGTTATGGCTGATGTATGCAAACTGTTCCGGATTAAACAGCTGCGCACATCGGTCTACCATCCCCAAACAGATGGATTGGTAGAACGTTTTAATAAGACCCTTAAGTCTATGCTCAAGAGAGTGGTACAAAGGGATGGGAAAGACTGGGACTGCCTGTTACCAGCTCTCCTGTTTTCTATCCGAGAAGTGCCCCAGGCCTCCACTGGGTTTTCGCCCTTTGAATTGGTATATGGGCGGAGACCTCGTGGATTACTGGACTTTGTTAAAGAAGAATGGGAAAGTGAACCAATTCAGCATAAAAGTGTTCTTGAATATGTCTCTCAAATGCAGGAGAGGATCCAAACTGTGATGCCGCTAGTTAAGGAACATTTACAAAAAGCCCAGGAGGCTCAACGACGGGTCTATAATAGGGCAGCCAAAATTAGGAACTTCCAAGTGGGGGATCGAGTAGCAGTGTTGATTCCTACTGTGGAAAGTAAGTTCTTGGCCAGATGGCAAGGCCCTTTCGAGGTTGTAGAAAAAGTGGGAGAGGTAAATTATAGAGTCCACCAGCCAGGCAAGAAGAAACCTTTCCAGATATATCATGTAAACTTGTTAAAGCCCTGGACAGACAGGGAACCAGTGACCTCCCTGGCTAGTACAAAACTTGAGCCTCGGGTTGGGGTGGAGAGTGTCCAAGTAGGAAATACCCTGTCTAAAACCCAAAGTCAGCAGGCAAAGGAGTTCTTGCAGAGAAATAAAGAAACATTTTCAGACTTGCCAGGGCTCACTAGTGTCATAGAGCATGATATTGTCACAGAACCAGGAGTCAAAGTTTTTGTCCGGCCCTACCGCATCCCAGAGGCTCAAAGGAAGGCCGTTTCAGAGGAAGTAAAAAAGATGTTAGACCTAGGGATTATTGAGGAATCGCAGAGTGAGTGGTCGAGCCCGATTGTGTTGGTACCGAAGCCCAACGGGACTCTGCGATTTTGCAATGATTTCCGGAAACTTAATGAAGTTTCCCGGTTTGATGCCTACCCCATGCCCCGGGTAGATGAGCTTATCGAGAGACTAGGTCCAGCCAGGTATATCACTACATTAGACCTTACCAAGGGGTATTGGCAAATACCGTTGACTAAGGCTGCTAGAGAGAAAACGGCTTTTTTTACCCCAAAGGGGAGTTTTCAGTACAAAAGGATGCCTTTTGGATTGCAAACTGCTCCAGCCACGTTCCAGAGAGCAATGGATAGGATTTTACGACCTCACCGGAAGTATGCCTCAGTATACTTGGACGATATAGTAATTTTTAGCAAAGACTGGGAATCACATTTGCCCAAAGTGCAGGCAGTGCTGGACTCTCTTTGGAAGGAGGGGTTTACAATAAACCCTGAAAAATGTGCTTTGGGAATGGAGGAGGTGAAATACCTGGGTTATATCGTGGGTAGAGGGGTAGTGAAACCGCAGGTCAACAAGATAGAGGCTATACAGAATTGGCCCCGCCCCCTGACAAAAAAAAACAGGTAGTGCATTCCTGGGCATGGTGGGATACTACAGGAGGTTTGTACCCAACTTTGCCACGTTGGCGGCTCCGTTGACCGATCTGACTAAGGGTCGGAAATCGGTCATGGTGGAGTGGAATGCAGACGCTGAGAAGGCTTTTTTTGGAGCTCAAGTCGGCGCTGTGCCAACACCCTGTCCTGGTAGCACCTAATTTTTCAAAAGAGTTTGTTGTCCAGACTGATACTTCCGATGTAGGATTGGGAGCGGTGTTGTCACAGGTTATTCATGGCGAGGAACACCCTATAGTCTTCCTCAGCAGGAAGTTAACACCAGTGGAGAAAAATTATGCCATAATTGAACGAGAGTGTCTGGCCATTAAGTGGGCTCTGGAATCCCTCAGATATTACCTTTTGGGGAGGAAGTTTAGGTTGATTTCTGACCATGCCCCTTTAACATGGCTGAGACAGGGAAAAGGGACTAATGCCAGGGTTACCCGGTGGTTCCTGGCACTCCAGGAATTTAAATTTGTAGTGGAGCATAGGCCCGGGAGACTGCATCAAAATGCAGATGCCCTCTCCCGAGTCCATTGTTTGAGCTCCACTGTTGCCTCCACCTCCTTGGCGTTGGGGCACAGGGGGGGGGGGATATGTACAGGACGCCGTGGCTGGGTCCTGGAAGGACGCTATATTTCCCCTCTGTTTGGGTTGTGGTCTCTTTAACCACTTTCAGACCGGACCAATTTGCTGGTCAAAGACCAGACCACTTTTTGCGATTCGGCACTGCGTCGCTTTAACTGACAATTGCGCGGTCGTGCGACGTGGCTCCCAAACAAAATTGACGTCCTTTTTTTCTCACAAATAGAGCTTTCTTTTGGTGGTATTTGATCACCCCTGCGGTTTTTATTTTTTGAGCTATAAACAAAAATAGAGCGACAATTTTGAAAAAAACGCATTATTTTTTACTTTTTGTTATAATAAATATCCCCCAAAAATGTATAAAAAAACTTTTTTTTCCCTCAATTTAGGCCGATACGTATTCTTCTACATATTTTTGGTAAAAAAAATCGCAATAAGCGATTATTGATTGGTTTGCGCAAAAGTTATAGCGTTTACAAAATAGGGATAGTTTTATAGCATTTTTATTAATAATTTTTTATTATTTTTTTTTTACTAGTAATAGCGGCGATCTGCGATTTTTATTGTGACTGCGACATTGTCGGGGACCCATCGGACATTTTTGACACATTTTTGGGACCATTGTCATTTATACAGTAATCACTGCTATATAAATGCAGTGATTCCTGTGTAAATGACACTGGCAGTGAAAGGGTTAACCAGTGGGTGGCAGTGTAGGGGTTAAGTGTTCCTAGGGGTGTGTTACTAACTGTGGGGGGGTTGGGCTTTCATTTAGTGTACACTGATCTCTGCTCCAATCACATGGAGCAGAGATCAGCGTCACTAGTTGCTAGGCAGAATGGAAAAATGTTGTTTACACAGCATTTCCTCCATTCGGCCGCTCCGTGAGACGATCGCGGTGATGCCTGCGGCGATCGAGTCCGCGGGTCCCGTGACCAGACTCACGGGGGTCCCGACCAGCGCGGGAGCGCGCCGGCGGCGGCGCGCTCCCGATGGCAGGGCGGCATCGAATATTGGACGTACCTATACGCCAATATGCCTGCCCGTGCCATTCTGTCGACGTACATCGTCGACAGAAGTCGAAGTGGTCGGGAAGTGGTTAAGGGAATAAAATTGATAACCCACCTGTTAAGGAAGTGTCTTTAAAAAACAAGACAGGAAGTGGTAGATGGGTGTGGAGGAATGGAGAAGACATGGTGGATGGTGTTTATTTTGGATTGCGGCAACTGAAGTGGACAGCAGTGTCCTGTTTGGAAGGCTCCTGGCAGAGGAAGCTACCTGCCATCAAGATTAAGCTCTGTTTTGATAAAGACAGCTATTCTGGACTTTGCAAGTCGGTGAAACTACAGACCTTTTTCCTTTAGTTTTTGGCTGCTGTAAAGCTATTTAAGTTTAATAAACCCTTTGCTATGTGAAAAGCCTGTGTCCTGCGATCTACCTGGTCCCCCCGAACATTACACAGCGTATATTGTACTCCTTGACTTCCCCGTGACTTGCACTTCTAAAGACACACAAGGAAAATGGGAAATGTTTAAACTCTCATATTGTCTACTTATTCATACGTCACTATTAATCAGGTCAGGAAAGGTTCTGAGAGGAGAAGAACCTTTCAATGTTGCACAGTAGGCCATTTAGCATGTGGATGGATTATAGATGTTGATTTTGAGCATGAACACTTCTGAATATATTTTATTGGACTGTTCACAGTACATTGGTACAAAAATAAGGAATTAGCATTGTTATATTTATCTAATTTTGGTTTGCCTTTTTGTTTTATTGGGTGTATTATATCCTTTATATATTTGGTATTTATTTCCCCTTTTTAGACATGTGCAGAGTAAAATATTTCGTTTCGGAATTTAGTTTTCGTCCGAAAAATTAATTAATTTAGTTACTCCCGAAATTCTTTTTATTTATTTCGTTTTTCGTTCAAAAATTGCATTCGTCCGAAAATCCACATGAATTATGGTCGATTCTGTCTTTGAAGGCTTATGGTGTCTGTCGAATGTTTAAAGAAGATTCGACAGAGCTAGTATATAGCATACTTTGTGTGAACTTTAGAACCCTATTAAAGTCAATGGGACTCCAACGTTCAAAATCTAAAGTGCTAATTTTAAAGGCTAATATGCAAGTTACTGTCCTAAAAAGTGTTTGGGGACCCGGGTCCTGCCCCAGGGGACATGTCTCAAAGCAAAAAAAAGTTTTAAAAACGGCCGTTTTTTCGGGAGCAGTGATAGAGTATCTATAGTATGCCTGTGAAGGGGCGCATGTTTCTGGTGCTTAGAACTGTCCCTGCACAAAGTGTCATTTATGCAGGAAAAAAAATCCTTTAAAATCACTCGCAGCTATTATGAATTGTCGGCTCCGTAATACAGAGAACACTCATTGAAAGTCATTGATAAAATAAATAAAAAAGCGTGGGGGTCACCCAAATGCAATCACCAGGCCCTTCAGGTCTGGTATGGATATTAAGGGGAACCCTGCGTCAAATTAAAAAAAAATTGACGTGGGGTCCCCCTAAAAATCCATACCAGACCCTTTATCCGAGCACGCAACCTGGCAGGCTGCAGGAAAAGAGGGGGGGACGAGAGAGCGGCCTCCCTCCCTCCTGAACCGGAACCAGGCCACATGCCCTCAAAATTGGGAGGATGCTTTGGGGGTCTGTGACCCCTCAAAGCACCTTGTCCCCATGTTGACATGGAGAAGGGCCCCCACAACCCTGGCCGGTGGTTGTGGGGGTCTGCGGGCGGGGGGCTTATCAGAATCTGGAAGCCCCCTTTAACAATGGGACCCCCAGATCCCGGCCCACCCCCTGTTTGAAATGGTAAGGGGGTACAAAAGTACCCCTACCATTTCACAAAGAAAGTGTAAAAAATAGTTAAATAAGACAAACACACTTTTGAAAAATTCCTTTATTAAAAAAAATAAAAATAAAAAAAAGATTCCAGCGGTGGTAATCCACTCTTGCTATCCAGCGACGGACGATCATCTCTTCGGGGTCCAGCGATGGCTGATCTGAATCAGCGCAGCGAATCCATCCATCTTCTGTCTCCGCGGAGGAGACACTGCGGGGATTCCGGCGGCCTGACGGTTGTTATATGCTGAGGGCGGGGCCACCCGTCACCTGACCCCACCCCCCTCTGACGCAAGGGGAAACATGGGCTTCCCCAGTGACGTATGGGTGACCCCGCCCCCCTCTGATGTAACGGAAACCTGCCTGTGTTACATCAGAGAATCTTTTCTCTCTGTCAAATCTTTTTTCTCTGTCGAATATTTTCTCTATAAAATCTTGGACTAATAGAGGTAAGGTTAGGCACATTCGACCACAGGTTCTATAGACAGATTGCTATTGTCAGAGTCACGTCGAATCTCCTATTCTATATCGAACTGTTGTAACAACGAAAACGAAAATAAAGCATTTATTTATGTCGGATCTTTCGTTTTTCGGATTCTGTGCTTTCGTTATCGTTTGTCAAAATGAAAACGAAAATAGCTGAAATTCGGACGAAAATGCATTCGGGCGAAAACGAATGCACATGTCTACCCCTTTTCCTTTGGTGCAATAGAAGATTTCCTCCTTGCTATCATGGCCTACAATCTCTATATTGCTTTCGGCATTCATTTGAGATATACGCTACTCATCAATCCTGGTGCTCGTTTTAAACTTCTATGGGGTACATGCATTTTTGGCTTCATTGTAACTATTGTGCGCAGTATGCAAATCTTCATTCTCTCATTTTGCTTCCATAACAAAATCGATCACTATTACTGCGACTTTGCACCCTTGGTCAAACTGTCCTGTTCAGAGACCTTTTTTTTTGCTTTTGCTTGCTTAGTAATTTTGGGCTACTTTCTGGTTATCATTGTGTTCTACATCTGTATCATAAAAACCACAATGAGGGTTCCAGCAGAGGATAGACACAGGACATTTCTACATGTGCCTCTCATTTTGCTGTTCTTTTGTTTTACAGACCATCTGTCTGTACCATGTATCATGTTTATCTGATCAAATGCAGATGATCTCTTATATTTAAATAAAATATTCTCAATCTTTCCATCAATTGTAACTCCTCTGCTAAACCCAATCATCTACAACTTACGTAATCAAGATGTTAAAAATGCCATAAAAATAGCACAGAGAAAAGAAGAAAAATGTAAAGGGTGCAATAAGCTACAATAAAATCCGTTAAAGAATAATAATATAAACAGGAACAGCAGAAGTTAGTTGATAGTTAATGGGTCCAAAAAAATCTGTATACTTACCTATTTTTAATCTGCTCTGGTCTGGTCATGTGATTCTGCAGCTCCAGTTCAGGGAGAGCTTGACAACCACTGGGAATTCCACGTGCCATGACATCTCCCCTAGGCTCCTATTTCCCAGTCATTATCAGTGTTCCCTCCTCTCCCCTGAAGCATGATCCAACAACACTGACATGGGAAGACAGAGCTGTTGTGTAACCAGACCAGAGCAGATAAAAATAGGTTAGAACACAGATCTTTTTTATTTTTTTATATACAAGATGGGTAGGAGGAGGGGAGAGGGAACATTTTTAAGAATAGACAGTGTTAAGCTGGGTACACATGGGTTGAAAATCGGTCAGTGCGCATGGCTGTCTATCCCTCAGAAGCCTGCTTTTGTCAAAGGGACATGATAGAAAACCAGCATCTGATCAGCGCAAGTAGCCAATGACTGCGAGCGCTGATCTGTGAATTCTGGTGAGGGGAGGGGGGAACAGGAGAGCTTCTCCGCTGTCAGAATTGAATAGAACAGCAGGGGAGATCTCTGCACCAACGTTGCTTGTTTAATGGATGGAGGCGGCGACATTGACTTCCTTCGCTGGTCCCATTGTACCTGAAGTCTCGTTTAAAATGAACGGACTTTAGTCCGTGTGTGGGCTATTCTGTTCATTTGGAAAGTCCGTTCGCGTGTGGGCAAGTCCACTTGTTCGGAAAGTCCGGCCGATTGTCCGCCAGATAGTCCGATCGTGTGTACGCGGCTTAACTTAAAAGTGATTTGAGCCTGATTAGTAAAAGCTAGTATAATCTTTAACATGTGAAGTTGTTTTCAGACTTTTAAAATCTTCAGCTTTCATTAAACAAATGTGTGGTGATGCTTCCATGAAAATTCTTGTTCGGGTATTGTCTGTTGTGTCCTACAACTAGTGTCTTATGCCAGTCACAAAAACAACTACTTTTTTGATGCATACAAGAGTCACTGGGCTCCATTCACTCAAGCATATCACATGCATTATTTAGGTGCCTGGACACATTTTCCCTAAATATGAAAATGCCACCCTGAAACTGTTCACTTTCCAATTTTGCAGTATTTACTGTAAAATGCTGAAAACACTTGGTAAGTACCGCATGATAAGACGTTAAACTCAATTCACAGATTTAAATAAATAATTAAATACATTAAGTAATTAATTAGTGGTCCAGGCATGCAGTATTGGAGGCAGTGGCAGCCCATCCATTGGGGGCGCCCCCGGGCTCTGCCCCCTCTCTCCACCCCATCCCCTATATCCACATTAATCTATCAATGGCCACTGTAACCACCCCCTATTCATGTTTCAGGACACCAGGCGCATGAATTACAGTGAACGTTTTTTTTTAAGCACCTGATTAGAGCCAGAGGCTCTAATAGGCTTCAAAATTGGGTGGGCTCGGGTCGCAGGGAATGCGTTTCAATCCCACCCAGGTGTGTTACAACAGGGAATGAATATTCACTGTTGAAACAAGTGTCGGCTAGTGCTGAAAACTTTTTGGGGGGCGCAAAAATCTTTTGAAAAAAAACATCAATCAACGTGCAGCCATTGTGCCATCAAACGCAGCCACTGTGCCATCAATTGCAGCCACTGTGCCCGTCAAACACAGCCACTATGCCAAGCGCTGCCACTGTGCCCATCAAGCGCTGCCACTGTGCCCATCAAGCGCTGCCACTGTGCCCATCAAACGCTACCACTGTGCCCATCAAACGCTGCCACTGTGCCCTCAAATGCTGCCACTGTGCCCATCAAATGCAGCCACTGTGCCAAACACTGCCACTGTGCCCATCAAACGCTGCCACTGTGCCCATCAAATGCTGCAGTGTGACATTGATTGCCTCCACTGTGACCCCTGCCCCCTCGCCGTCTGCCCGGCACTTACCCTGTCTTGGTGGGGCAGCGGGTGACAGCGTCAAAAGGGGTCCTTCATGCATCTTCTGCCATTCCTCTCCTCCTGATAGGCATCCAATAGTGGCACCTGTCATTTCAGTCAATCAGGTAACAGGTAACAGACCCGAGCACCTGATTAGCGGAGAGGCAGTTCAGTGTTAGGAAAGCAAATATTCATTCACTTTCCTGACACAGCTCAGTGAACTGCGAGCACAAAGCATCTCGATCTGGTGTGGGCTGGTGCAGCGATGTCACTTCCTGCCCCAGCCTGCACCAGATCCAGGCTTTGAACCACATGCCGATCTCGGAAAACACAGAAACGGTGCTGGCTAGCCCTAAAACTAACTGCTGGAAAGACTCAGTGCTGGTCTAAAGGCACTTTACTTGTGAGTGTACATTTATAGACCTATTTTACTCTCTTAAACACATTTTAATCATGTTGCGCAATGATGGTTGTCTGCTTTCCATAAGATATCTTGATTAATGAGGAGGCATAAGGAGTAACTGTTTTTTCTGGTGAGTGCCCATTTCAGAAGGTGGTGGTGTCTCATGAATTGGTGAAAATTTTATTACAGTCACGGATGTGAATTTGTGCATGTGGGAGTTGGATGTTCCATTTATACAGAGGATCAGGGGGACTGTTTATCTATTGAATACACAATTATTATTATCATCATCACTTTCTACTTTTTTGCTATCACTACGCAGGATTGAGGAAATGTAGTTTTATGCAACATTTTTTTTGTATCACATATAATATTGGTTTATGTGTCTTGTGGTAAGATATGTATTTAATATTTTTGAGATCAGAGCAGCTATACTTTTCACTGTAAATAAATGGTAATATACGCAGTGGTGTTTTCTTTTCATTATTCTTTTGCAGAATCTCAAAAATTAGTTTCTATCCATATTCCATACCTCCTGATACGCCTTCTCTGTACTTTTAGAATCATATTGTTTCTATCTAAATTTCTTCAATGACTTCACCTGTTGTCATATAGCTCCTAGTTCAAATACAAAGACCTTTCCTGTTCGGAAGCGATGACTGATCACACCCATCCCATTCTATTCTTTGTTTTCTATATTGTGTTATTATTCTTCCTTCAATGGTAAAGATAAATAAGAGTATATTAAGGATGCAATTTGGCAGCCTCTGTAAATTACATTCATCATCCAACACCTAAAATTGTAATGAAGAGGTTTGTATCACATAGATACAGGAGGTCCAGGCTGAAATGGAGAACGAAACCGCTATTACAGAATTTATTCTCCTGGGTTTTTCTGTCATAGATGAATCAAGATTTTTTCTTTTCCTTCTTATATTAACTGTATACATAGTTACTATCTCAGCTAACATCTTCATCATCATTCTTATTAAAATTGATATATGTCTCCATAAGCCCATGTACTTCTTCATTGGTGGACTATCATTTTTAGAGATCTAGTATCCATCTGTCACTGTTGCTAGGCTTTTCTGACAAAAGAAGATTCTATATCTTTTGTTGGTTGCATGACCCAGTTTTATTTCCACTTTTACTTTGGTTCAATAGAAAATTTTCCCCTTGATATCATGGCCTTCAGTCGCTATGTTTCTGTCTGCATCCCTTTGAGATATCTGTTAATCATGAGTCCCAATGTTTGTTTTAAACTTCTATGGGGTTCCTGGGTTTTTGGCTTTATTGTAATCATTGTGCTTAGTCTGCAAATCTTCAATCTCTCATTCTGCTTCCCTAACAAAATTGATCACTAGTACTGCGACTTTGCACCCTTAGTCAAACTGTCCTGTTCAGAGACATCAAATGTAGAAAAAAACTTTTTTGCCACTGCTTGCTTTGTAATTTTGGGCTGTTTTCTGGTTATTATTATGTCATACATCTGTATCATAAGAACCACAATGAGATTTCCATCTTCAGAGGGTAGACACAAGACTTTTTCTACATGTGCCTTTAATTTTGCTGTTGTTCTTTTGTTTTACAGTACATCTATCTTCATGTTTATCCGACCTAATGCAGATGATCTCATACATTTAAATAAAATATTCTTAATCTTTTCATTAATTGTAACTCCTCTGCTAAACCCTCTCATCTACACCTTATGAAATCAAGAGGTTAAAAACGGCATCAAAAAAGCAATGAAAAGAATAAAAATGTAAAGGGAGCAAGAAACTACAATAAAATCAGTTAAAGACTGATAACTTAAACAGGAGCATTCGAATTGATAGTTAATGACTCCTACCCCTTCCCTGATTTTTCTGTCAAAATCGATGGCACAACTATAAGCCCATCCCCACATGCCAAGGTTCTAGGTGTAGTCCTTTAAGCACCACATCCAATCACTGTGAAAATCTTGCCTCCTCAACCTCCACAACATCTCCAAAATTCTGTCCCTTTCTAACCAATGGCACAATCTCTCGCCTCGACTACTGCAACTCCCTTCTAATTGGCCTACCTCTACACCTAGTCTATCACCTCTTCAATCCATCATGAATGATGCTGCCAGACTCATCCACCTTTCCAATTACTCTGTGTCTGCTACCCCTCTCTGTCAATCCCTCCACTGGCTTCTGCTCACCCAACAAATTAAATTCAAAATACTAACAACTACTTACAAAGCCATCCACAATTTAGCCCACCAGCTACCCTAGTCTCTAAATACCAACCTACTCGTTCTCTTTGTTCCTCCCAAGACCTCCTGCCCTCTAGCTCCCTCGTCACCTCCTCCCATGCTTACCTCCAGGACTTTTCCAAAGCCTCTCCAATCCTATGGAATGCCTTACCCCAATATTTCTGCTTATCTCCTACTCTATTAGCTTTTATTCGATCCCTGAAAACCCTTCTCTTCAGAGAAGCCTACCCTACCTCCACCTAACAACTGTTTTATTTTACACAGAACCCATTATACGCCACAAAAATTGTATGCATGGGGAAAATACACCTCACCTTTGTGTTCGCGATGGTCAGTATCCAATGGCTCCCTTATCCACATGCTATGTTGTGGTCCCAAGCTCCGTAGATATTGGGAGAAAGTGTTTTTGACCTTAAATACAATATCATGGACAGAACTAATAAACACCCCCAAACTATCACTACTGGGAATAATTCCAGACGGAATTCTACCAGCAGAGATGCATGTAATGTGGACCAGATCTCTTTATATAGCCCGCAAACTCATTTTACAAAAGTGGGGTACTAATGGTCCTCCAACCCATAAATAATGATGTAATTTCAATAAATTATATTTTAAGAAAAGAGAGATTAGCATACAAACATCAAGGAACACCTCAAAAATGTGTTAAAATCTGGTGTTATTGGTTTGGCATGAATAATTCACTGTATGATGGATCTTGTGGTGGTGGGGGGATGGGGATGAGGAGATTGAATTATAGTAGATTAAGGTGATGAGTGGGGTATAATACAGACATACTGGAAAATTGTAAAGTGTTGTTTTGTCTTGTCAGTTTATTGTTCGATTTTGTTTCTTGGCAATATTACTGTCCTTGCTATTGATTTTCTATATCTATTTGTATAATAAGAAGTGATGACGGTAACTCGTAATTTTTTATATATATAAAATTCTTGTTTAAAAATGACTTTCTATATTTTTCTGATTTTTGTATGGAATAAGCATGATAAAAAAAAGATTGCAGAAGTTCTGGAGATCTTCATCATCCACTCGTGCCAAAGTACTGTTTTTATTATTTTATTATGTGCAATTCAAATCTGTTTTAATGCAAATTGTTAAACTACGTGATAATTTCTCTGCAAAGTTAAAATTCACTTTGCAAATTGAACATGCTCTACTTTGTAGTGCCAATAGGAAATAATGGCATGTAAGTGTGCCACACATTTAAGCTCATTTTTTTGCTACACCCAAGTGTGAACGGGCCCTTAAATGTACAATTTAAATTTGTTTATGGGAACACTCTTTTCCTTCCAAGTTATTTGTAACTCTGTACCATCAATGTACTCCAATGAAACAGAATACAGTAGCTGGACCCTCAACCTCCACTGTAGCTGTTGAACAATTTAGTCAAGAGCACACTGCCAGCCTGCGGAGTGGCAGCATAGCGATGAGTCATCAGCTCTGCTCCTTTTAGCATGTTTCTTGTCAACATATGGACTTTAATGATCCAAGATCTTCCTTCACTTTTGCATTCCATTCATTTGTTTTTCTTTTTTTTTGTTTTCTTTTTTTGTATGGTTGGAGTTCAACTTTACAAATTACCAATTAAATATGTTTTTTAATTATTTGGTTACATTGCACTATAGAATCCTTTATAAGTCTCCTTTCATGATTACAAACTCACATTAATTGCCCATTACTTCTGCATTCCATTCATTTGTTTTTCTTTTTTTCTTCTTTTTTGTATGGTTGGAGTTCAACTTTACAAATTACCAATTAAATATGTTTTTTAATTATTTGGTTACATTGCACTATAGAATCCTTTATAAGTCTCCTTTCATGATTACAAACTCACATTAATTGCCCATTATTTCTCTCTTTGTCACACTGTTTAAATCATCATCATCATCAGTCCTATTAGCCTCCAGGATGACTTCAAAAGATGCCAATAGCTTGAGTTAGCTAAAAAAAAGTTCAATAAACAAAATTACAAATAAAATACAATATGCATATTATCACAATGTGTTTTTATATAAAATAAACAATATAATAAATATTAAAGTGCAATGTGCAGAATTTGCCCATACATTGTCCTTACGAAAATCAATTTGTGGTGAAAACATCATTCCAACTCATTATATGCATAGTGAATAAACAATCTCTCCATAATTATCCACCCTTATATATGTGCTTCTCAAACTACTAGGTCTCCGTTCACCGGTTGTGCCCTCACCTTATAGGCTTTTTAAATGTGCCTTTAGAAATGATTAATCCTTTGAAGTGCTTCTCATAGTATTCCTTCTCCTTATAAGCTACCCGTAAACTCCAGTCACATTGATCAACCAAAGGGATAAACGCCTTACTGTTGCTTGTGAACTCCAATAACATTGGCCACATGCAAAGCAATCAGATCTGTAGTATAGTGCTTTATCATTTTTAAAAATTGTATTCAAAAAGGTCATAACAACTGTGCACTTACATTTTGAAACTTAAAAACAAGCCTGTGTGTATTATACTTGTATCACCAAGACAAATATGTCACCTCTCAACCAGCTCTGCAGCCCCGGCCGTCAGTGCTACTTGTGTCCATTACACTTAGAATGATGCTTCCTGTGCAAGTGGTGCAGCGCTAAAGAAAATTGACACAAGTGAAAAAAAGACTTAGGCCACGTACACGCGATCGGAATTCCGGCTAGAAAAAGACCAATGAGAGCTTTTCATCAGAATGTGTGACCGTGTATATGCTCCATCAGAATTTAGCTGTCCGAATTTCCGCCAGCCAAAAATTGATAGCATGTTCTCAATTTTCCCAACGGAAAAATTTTCTATCGGAAATTCCGATCGTGTGTATGCAGTTCTGACACGCCAAAAATCACGCATGCTCAGATTCAACTACGAGATGAAAGCTATTGGCTACTGGCTTTTGAACTTCCTTTTTCTAGTCCCGTCATACGTGTTGTACTTCACCACGTTCTAAACAATCAGAATTTGGTGTGACCGTGTGTAGGCAAGAAAGCTTGAGCAGAATTCCATAGGAATTCCGTCGGGAAAACCATCATATTTTTTTTCCGACGAGAATTCCGATCGTGTGTAGGCAGCATTAGAAATAAAACCAATGAAAAGTCCCAAATTAACAGTCCATATATGGAAAAATCCCCAGATGACGTCCTTTTGTGAGGAAACGCGTAGGATGAGGCGTACGATGGTGATGTCATCATGCTTTACCTCCCAAGAGCTTGACACACGAGCAAACCAGGAAGTGAAGTGAAGCCCACAGGGAAGCCACGATTCCATCCCATTATATGCAGTTTTGATGCCTTTGCCTTGTAAGTGCAATCTTTATCACCATTAAATTGAAACAATGTGTGCGGGAGGCAATAATTCTAAAAAATTTTGTGCCACATCCAAAGTTAGATCAGAATATTGGAATACCCCTAAAGGTGGACTTTTAAGGCACTTGGAGTCAATATCAAATTTTTGAAAATACAAAAAAGAGTTTTTTATTGAAAAGGTTAAAAGAATACATAAAACAAGGAATACACGTTATTCAAAATACCTTACGCGTTTCGGAGAAACTAGATCTCCTTCTTCAGGGGGTATGCACATTGATAATGGATAATCTATTGAAACAAGAAGTAAAATATATATTAGAGAAAAAAATTCCCATATTCAAAAGTACATATATGTGATGTATTTACTAATACTTTACTTACATATTCATAACAGTGTGTTGAGTACACATTCCATCAGAGTTATGGTTAAAAAGACAACAGGAGGCCAGGGAAACTATTATTACCGATGGTGTCGGTGGGTGGAGTGGGCCTGGCCCCGTTCCGATGTGTGTGCGAATGCACTCGCTCCGTGGATGGGGCGGCGCGTGCATCACTCAGGGGGCAGCCGTGTCTCCAGCCCTCCTCCCCAACCCATCAGCTGCTGCAATTTACTGCGCCAGCTGATAGGGCAGGGATTACTATAAAAGTATTAGAACCTCCGCCCGTTCGGCATCTCTCACACTTTGTTGCTGGATGCTGTGACGGACGGACGAGTACTATATCAAGGTCAGTGTTGGACACTGGTTGTTTGTTATTTGTTTGTTTTTTTGTTTTTATAACAATATAAGAAATATTTGTTTTGATTATGATAAATATTTGGCCAATCCTAATTTATTGAAATTTAACAAGAAACAAAAAATATTTTTATTCTACTGGGGGCATTTACATTTTATTTGTTTAAATCTCATCTATACAATTAAATTCAAAACTAAACCTAATGATATTTACAAAAAGAATGTAAGATATTTATAATCATTGGGGATATTGAAATTCCACTGATGCAATTCCCATTTGTTTTGTTTTGTTTTATTTTATTTATTTAAATTATTTTATTTACCCATTCACTGTCATTTGTTTATGGAGTAATATACCCAGTTATTCCTTCCTGCATGATGGAAAAAATCGTACTCTGTTTTATTATTTTTTCTTACTCAGGACTGGTTACTTTGCTCCAGTGTCTCTCTCGGGTTGGGAGCTTCTCAGCTCCAATCTGCCCACATACACAAGGGGTCTGGTCCCATTATGACATTCTGCTGGCTTTTCTGCCTCTACTGTCGGAGTGATTATATCTAAAGGCTTCAGGGGGGCAAAAAAACCATCTGTAATAATAGTTTCCCTGGCCTCCTGTCGTGTTTTAACCATAACTCTGATGGAATGTGTACTCAACACACTGTTATGAATATGTAAGTAAAGTATTAGTAAATACATCACATATATGTACTTTTGAATTTGAGAATTTTTTTTCTCAAATATATATTTTACTTCCTGTTTCAATAGATTATCCATTATCAATGTACATACTCCCTGAAGAAGGATATCTAGTTTCTCCAAAATGGTTAGGGTATTTTGAATAACGTGTATATGTACGAATCATCAGTGTATTTATGTATTCCATGTTTTATGTATTCTTTTAACCTTTTTAATAAGTGAGATCATTGGTTTAGTGGTCACAGTCAGCTGATATGCAGGATTTACTTACTCTCACTGGATGTGGAATAGGACTCTATCTAGTGTGAAGGACTATCATCTTTTCCTCACTTACAGCTTCTTTCATCCACAGAGAGCATGGATATTGATCTTTATTTTTCCATATATGGACTGTTGATTTGAGACTCTTCATTGGTTTTATTTCAAAGTCTCTTTTTCACTTGTGTCAATTTTCATTAGCGCTGCACCACTTGCATTATATAATTGATACTATCGTTTATTGAATGCACTATATATCCCTTAGGGGAGACTTTGTATTTAGCGTTGCACTTATTCTGATTCTAGTTTGTTAATTCACATGTTTAGGATGTGTGTTTAGTGCTGGCAGCTTTAATTAGATTAACATAGCAGCTCACAATGTTTAACATATCTACGGAAAAACAGTGAGAGTTGTTCTGCTCTTTCTGTGCAAGCAAAACATGGAATGCAAGTACAGGTATTGACAATGTTACTTGCGTGCCACCTGACGCATGGGAGCTGATTATTAAAGGCAAATAAAGTTCTGAGTTGTGCAGATGAATCCAGACTGTAAACCACTGGCAAATACAATACGGATAAGATTGGAAACAGCATAAACAAACAAAAATTTGCCATGCTAACATAAGCAATATTATGCTCCCAATATCGTGACCTTTCACGAAACATGTTGGGTTGAGTCCATACTTGTGATGTTACCATGCCCACCAATCCTACAAGGTTGTTGGCTTTATTCCCAGGATCGACTTTTAGTGCATATATGCTCACTTTCAACCGATTTTCAGTGAGTAGTCGGTATCTTTTATTTGTAATAAAGTTTATACAGTTTTACACTATGGGAGTTTTTCATCCTGCATGTATGATCTGCCGTAAATCATCCACTATTCCAATGTAAGTGTTCCCATTTGACACTTAAGGAAGGATTTTGAGGTCTCCTGCTATACTATACATGAGACAGGGTTGTTGACTTCTGCCTTAAATGAGATTCCACCATATTGCATTTATGTCTCTTGTAACCTAGAGTCCACTCCTTTTGGTAAGCGGACATCTCTCATTATATGGGGAGGCGCACCTGGGTGACTCACATTTCTTCATGATTCTCACTATCAAGATGTGCATGTGATATATGTTGAATGTTGAATCTTTCACATTTTTTTTTTGTGATTTACAAGGATTGGACTGTATCACTCTTCACAGGAATGTATCGCTTATGGGACGTTGTCTTTTTTAGCTAATATCACATATTTATCAATTTATTTATTTTTTCCTTATGTTAGTTCACCAAATTTTTGCTAAAGGCAAATAGGCTGCTTAAATACTGCTGTTAGTCAAAAATAAATAAATAACAAAGGTAGGGTGGAGTGGGACTTTGTATGTACCTCTGTACAGTTTAAATGAAGATATATTCTGGTAAAAATATAGTTAATCTTTCTGGCCAAATAATAGTCAATAATATTTTACAATTATAACAGGTTAAAATCATAGTTATGATGTTAGAGTGTATCTCTGGAAGGAAACTTTTTTTTTTGATTTTGGATGGAGAAGGGAGGGATTGAAACCATTGTCAGTTTTTTTTTTCTTTTTTTTTCTTGCTGCTTGTTATAAATGCAGAATCTTGATAGAGCATATAGTTATCCCTTTGCTATTAGACCTCAGAAATGACATCATTCATACAGTAATGAACAATGATAAATCTAGACTAGGGCTTCTCAAGCAGGGTTTGGATGGAGAGGGGAGGGATTAAAACCTTTGTCAGATTTTTATTTTTTTTTGCTGTTTTTATCCTAGATGGCGTAATTTCTCTTCACATCGATTAGACATTTGTCCAAAGCATGTCATATTACTCCATTTCTGAACTCTAATTTGTATATTGCTTAAGCTTTACAATATGAAGGGGTCGAAGAGTACAAAAAGCAGTAATAATGACATTAATGATGGGTTAGATTTATATGTATCATAGATAGAATAGATTATCAATCTTCTTTATGAAGTCCTGATAGGTAATATAGTTATCAATGCTGTTAGACACTCAGAACTGACATCATTCATAATCAACTATGAACCCTAGGGATCCTCCAGAAGTTGCTAGGGGTTCCTTGAGCAATGAGCAAATTTTGCCTCTCAAATAAGTTTTGCACTGACACAGCTGATCACAGATTAGGCAAAGCTGATCACAGATCAGGTTAAAGGGCCAATCACAGTGGCCCTTTACCATGTGATCAACTGTGTCCAATCACAGCTTATCACATGTAAACAGACTTGCTGGTTATTGGCAGTCCTTTCCTCCCACGTTGTGTCTGTGGGAGGAAAGGAGAGCCGTTACCCAGCAAGCCTGTCAGCCCATTGTTTACACTGATAATCAGGACACTGATTATTGGTGCAGCCTATCAGTGTCCATCCGTGCCACCTATTATTGCCCATGAGTGCCGCCTAACAATGCCCCTAACTGGTGCCCATCAGTGTCACCTATCAGTGCCTGCTCATCAGTGCCGCCTATCAGTGCCCATCAGTGCTGCCTATCAGTGCTGATCAGTGCCGCCTATCATCGCCTGCTCATCAGTGCCACCTATCAGTGCCTGCTCATAAGTGCCCATCAGTGCCAACTATCAGTGCCTGCTCATCAGTGCCCATCGGTGCTGCCTATCAGTGCCCATCAGTGCTTCCTAACAGTGCTAATCAGTGCCCATCAGTGCTGCCTGTAAGTGCCCATCAGTGCTACTTATCAATGTAGCCTCATCAGTGCCTCCTCATCAGTGCCCACCAGTGGTCATCAGTGCCTATTAGTGCCCATCAGTGCAGCCTCATCAGAGCACATCAATGAAGATGAAAAATTACTTATTTGCAAAATTTCATAACATAAGCTAAGAAAAACAATTTTTTTTTTTGCAAAATGTTTGGTCTTTTTTTGTTTGTTTAGCAAAAAATAAAAAAAACAGTGATGATTAAATGCCACCAAAAGAAAGCTCTATTTGTATGAAAAAAATATAAAAACCTCATTCAAATTGCAAAAGCACTGTAAATTTAAAGTTAGCCTGGGCAGGTAGGGGTGGGGAAAGGGCCCAGTATTGAAGTGGATAATATGGCTTTAATATATCTTTATATATACAAGTCTGCGCAAAAAGAAACAAATACAAACTAAATAAAACAAACAACAACGGTTTTGTTATCACACAGTAATATAAAACATGTGTATCCCCCACCAGACAGCTTTTTAAATGTGTCAATTATACCTAAATCTGCAAATATTTAACAACAATATTCTAAACGACAATCCGTTCTAAATACCTGAGCAGGGCTGAGGCACAACAAATTTTCCTATTGGCTTTTGCCGTTGGATTGGCACTATAAAAAACGTTGACCCCAGTGACCAGGTACGCTCCTGAAGATGTGTAAATGAAACGTACGTCGAGGCGGTACCTGGTCAAGTTTTTGGACGCAATTTCCGGTTGCCTGGTTTCGGTTGCACAGAGTGGAACGCATGCCGCTAGTAGCAGTGAACCATGAGAATCTTTTGGCCTGGATGACAAACCTGATAAACGAGCAGCCCCAGTGCCGGGTCGGACACTGTACAATGTAAGTAGCCTTTTGGCTTTTATCTTTTCAATTATTTTAATTAAACAGTATTACGCTATGGCCATTGTTTGCTCTTTCTATATGCCCCGTCTGAGCCTATGAGGAGAAAGTGGTACCTGTAGATTCCATGTCATCTCACATGTGAGCAGGCACAAACCTGCACAAGCACAGTTGACTATCTTTTTAATTAAAGCAGTCACCTAAATCTGGTAAGCAGATCATTTTACCATCATTATTGGGTGCCTGCGTGTTGAAATCTATGGTGAAGGGATTTCTAACATCTTCAGAAGACTTTACTGCATTATGGAAATTATATCAGTTGGAGCTTATCACAATTTCTATTCTGTGGTGTTCAGTCACCTTAATGGACTTTCTATGCGTCTTTTATAAACATCTAAATGAACTGTATAGTTTTTTATATTGTTATTGTATACACATGCAGGTATAGATGCTCTGAATATTAACGTATCATCTGTATCTGATTTTTTGATCACTGTAGAAGATTTCACTATATTAATTTTATTTTTAATGTCTAGGTAACTAGGGCATTCTTTTCATTTCTTTATTTAAATCACAGGAGCGCCCCTATTGTTACAATTTCACAGTATTAAAAATCTTTTTGATCCTTTCAAGGGAGCAGCTCTAAATTAGTATTTAAAATCTTTTTCAATATATATTTTTTTCACAAGATATATAATAATTTTTGGCGCGGAGTTTGTTCCAGCTGTTTTATTCAGCTGTTTATTCACAAATATGCTAATAATCAAACCGTGCTTCACAAAAAGTCTTCACATTTTTGTGGAGCATAATTTGTATATTTGCACATTGTTGTTATATATTTGCACATTAAGGTATCATTGACACATTTATAGTGCTGTCTATTGGGGGATACATAAATGTAATAATTATTGTATTTAAAAAATATTCCCTGCAGGGATTACACTTGGAACAGAGTGAAATATCTGGAGTGTATTTCTAGATAAAAACAGTACAATTAAACTTATTTAAGTCTAAATGAAGGCAACCATTTCCTATTGGCACTTCCTACTAATAGAACGCAGTGTACAATGTGTACAATGATGCAATCTTGTGGAATATATTAGGGATGAACAATGGAAAGTTCGTCAAACTGGGCTCATAATTATGTACAATAATCATATCTATGGGATAGGAATTATTCCTTCACACAATTGAATGGTTGCAGTGAGCACAGCTTGTTTTGAATGAACATTTTACTGTTTTACTAAAGCCTCGTACACACGATCAGATTTTCCATATGATGTATGCTCCATCGGACAATTGTTGTCGGATTTTTCATGGACAAATGTTGGATAGCAGGTTTTAAAATTTTCTGCGGACAAATGTCTGTTGTCAGATTTTCCAAACGTGTGTATACAAGTCCGTCAGACAAAAGTTCAAAGTACAAAACATGCATACTCGGAACCAAGGACGAGCCAGAAGCGGTCGGTCCTATAAACTAGCATTGGTAATGGAGAATTACCTTTCTTGACGTGGCAAATTATGAAATCTCCAAATGCATTGCACACTCTCTTCTTCTTTAATGTGATAATAATGAAACTGCTTTGCTGGTGATACTGACGGAGTTTCAAAGGTTTTTTTTTTCTAGAGTTATCACGAATAATATTGTTATGCTTTTTTTTATTGTTTGGGCAAGTTACCGCAACACCATTATCCCGTAGTTTTTAAGATCAAAGATACAACTATGTTGGTGTCCCTTGTCAATTTTACATTGTATTTTTTTTAAATGTAACTGCCTACCCCCAAACTGTCATTTGAAGTAAAAAACACATAGCCAAGTATTATTATCCACAATTTTTTTATTGTACAGTAAAGTAAGAAAACATAAAAATTAGACATGCTATCTGCCAATAGAACTTAACCAAAAAGTGAATTCTGTGCATCCAAACATATAGAAAATATAACAAATCAAAGCATTATTCAAACAAAAAAAATTATGTCAAAGCAATAACTCCAAGGCCAATAATAAATAACACGTTATCTCCTCCGATCCTGCAACATATCTGGTTGACGAACGGCCATTCAGAAACAAACTGAAAAGCACAAAATCAAAAGCGTGAAATGAAAAGCACAAAATAAAAAGCGCAAAATGAAAAGCGCAAGTTAACACTCACCAAACTTCTACTAACACGAAATTAACAGAAGGAGCCCAAAGAGTGGCACTAAAGAGCTGAAAAAACATGTAGTATGTGACTACGTTCATGATTGTTGGCCAACAATTGTGTGCCGTGTGTATGCAGGACAAGTTTGGGCCCTTCTCCACGGTTTTGTTGGGCAAAAATGTGATCGTCTGTAGGAGGCTTTAATTATCTTCATTGCATGTGTATATCCTTTTTCAATATACCAAAAGGTAAAATATTTGCTCAGTCCTAAAACAAATGTAAGTACTCTATAGTGACCAAGATATGGTCCTAAAATAATAAGCAACTCATAATCATTGGTACATTTGAATATTATTTTGAGTTGCTCTTTAATTTTAGTATTAAAAACATGCTCAGTATTGTCCCTGTAGCTTGACCAGTTGCAGCTTTCATGAAGGGTTTAAACACATTTTAATTACAATTTCTAAAAAATTTTTTGTTTTTCTAAAACATCTGTTTGGCGCACACTACCTATTCTTTGAGAACCACTGTGACAACTGCAATTTCTAGATCAACAGATTTCCCTTTATGAAACAGTAGTTGTGTAGACCTTTGGAAGTAATTTTATCTATATATATATATATATATATAATTATTGAGTTTGTGGACTTTTCTTAACAGATCACCATGGTGGCAAAGGATCAGTTTAACCAGTCAGTTATAACTGACTTTCTTCTTTTAGGGTTTTTCATTGAGGGGCAGACAAGATTTTGGCTTTTTATTGTTTTATTAATTATCTACATTGCCACCATTACAGCAAACATTTTCATAATTGTCATTATCAGAGCAGACCCACATCTACATAAACCAATGTACTTCTTTATCGGTGGACTGTCGTTCCTTGAGCTCTGGTATCCCTCTGTCACAGTCCCTAGACTCCTGTGGTCTCTTAAAACAGAAGACCAACACATTTCTTTAGCTGGTTGCATGGCTCAGTTTTATTTCCATTTTTCTCTTGGAGCAACAGAAATGTCTCTCCTGACTGCAATGGAGTATGATCGCTATGCTGCCATTTGCAATCCATTGCGTTATTTTATTATTATGAGTCCCAATGTTTGCATTGTGCTCATACTGGGGTCATGGGTATTTGGATTTGCTGGAGTGATCATTCCATGTTTGAGACTATCCATGCTTTGGTACTGTAAGGGGAATAAGATAGATCATTACTATTGTGATTTGATCGCAATGATACGCTTGTCCTGCTCTGATACAACAAAAGCTGAGAATGTGTCTTTCTATTCTATCTGTTTTGTAACTTTTGGGTGTCTTTTCTTAACTTTGATATCTTATGCATGAATTACCCGAATGGTAATCAAATTGTCTTCTTCGTCAGCAAGACGTAAAGCGTTTTCTACTTTTGCCTCCCATTTATTTGTTGTTATCCTTTTCTATGGTACTATATTGTTCATGTTCATCAGACCAGCTAGTGGTGATTCCCTTCACTTTAATTAGAAAGTTTCTGTTGTCCCATCCATAGTGACTCCTCTTCTGAATCCCATTATCTACACCTTACGAAACCAAGAAGTGATAGAGGCTGTGCTGAAAACAGCCCACACAACAATGCTTTGGTCAAATGGTTGTAAGTAAGTAGACCACTTATTACAACCAGGCAACTAATATTTTCAACGGAGGGGTCAGAAATGGTAGATTGTGTTTCCTTAATTATAGATTTCCTCCAATCGTTCCTCTTTTTTTGGTTTGCTCACCATAACAAGTAATTTCTTCCATTTTTGCTTTACCAAAAGCGGAAGAAAAATGCATGACCAATAAATCCTCTAGAACACATTAAAAATGCACACACAGTTGCTTTTTTGGTGTCGTTTTTAAGTTACATGTCCTTTTTGGAAATGCAGCAAAATGCATATGTGTTTTTACCCCATTTTTGCAATGGAGCAGTGTGAAAGCAGCCCTAAAAGTTATGTAAACCCTAAAAATGAACTTCTCCTATTTGGTTCCATTGGGGAGAATTTACAAAAAATGGAGAGTGCAAAATCTGACATGTCTGACTATAACTTGATGTGTACTGAATCAGAGCATGTGTCCAGAGACCCAGAGAGGGAGTCTGGTATGAGACTAGCGTTACACAATTAGTCTATTGCCTGAGGGGAATTTTTGTGCTTTCTTCAAGGGCCCCAACTTTGCCAGCCAAAGTTTATTTTTCATTATTCACTGGCTAGTGGGATAAAACAGGATCTGTCAGGCCGCGTACACACGCGGGGACTGTCTGCCGAAACTAAGTTCGTCAAACAGTCCGCTCAAACTTTTGAATGAACGAACACGCCCACACACGGCACTTTTTGAGCGGACAAATACGGCAAACTTTGTTCGTCGTACTAAGTCCGCGCAACTTTTGAAATGAACGGACTCGCCCACACACGAGGCAACAGTCCGCTCATTTCGAGCGCGTGTGCAGGTAGGCGGGGCCCGCGACGGAGACGTCGCGGGCTCCGCTGCCTGGAATGTACTTAAAGGGGAACCCCAACGCCGAAAAAAATCGGCGTGGGGGTCCCCCCAAAGTCCACAACAGACCCTTGTCCGAGCACGCTACCCGGCCGGCCAGGAAAGGGGGGCGAGCGAGCGCGCCCCCCCTCCCGAGCCGTACCAGGCCGCGTGCCCTCAACATGGGGGGTGCCTTGGGGAAGGGGAGGCCGCGCGGCCCCCCCACCCCAAAGCACCTTGTCCCCATGTTGATGAGGACAAGGGCCTCTTCCCGACAACCCTGGCCGTTGGTTGTCGGGGTCTGCGGGCGGGGGGCTTATCGGAATCCGGGAGCCCCCTTTAATAAGGGGGCCCCCGGATACCGGCCCCCCACCCTATGTGAATGAGTATGGGGTACAATGTACCCCTACCCATTCACCTGTAAAATAAAAGTACCCAAAAAAAAAACACAACACACGAGATAAAATATTTTATTGCACAGCTCCGGGGGTCTTCCGTCTTCGGGGGTCTTCTCGCCGGACTCCTCCGCTATCTTCTTGTAGCTCTTTTGCTAGCGGAGGAGTCCGGCTTTCTTTCTCCCCGCCGCCGGCCTCTTCTCCCGACTTCGGGGGTCTTGTCCCCCTCTTCGGTTCTTCTGCCGGGCCACCGCGCCTTCTTATAGCTCTTTTACAGGCGGTGGCCCGGTCTTCTGTCGCCGCCGCCTTCCGTTCTTCTGCCGGGCCACCGCGCCTTCTTATAGCTCTTTTAGAGGCGGTGGCCCGGTCTTCTGTCGCCGCTGTCGCCTTCCGGTCGCCTTCCGTTCTTCTTCTTGTTCTTCTTCTCCAGGAGATGTTGACACGTCGCTTTCTCCGGCCGGAATGCCAGAGCCGCGCTGTGCGGCCACTTATATAGTGACAATGGGGCGGTGTCACATGGTATATGTCACATGGGTTGGTCACATGGTGACCCCGCCCCCTTACGATGTCATAGTCCCCATGTGACATCAACCCATGTGACCAACCCATGTGACATATACCATGTGACACCGCCCCATTGTCACTATATAAGTTTTTTTTTGGGGTACTTTTATTTTACAGGTGAATGGGTAGGGGTACATTGTACCCCATACTCATTCACATAGGGTGGGGGGCCGGTATCCGGGGGCCCCCTTATTAAAGGGGGCTCCCGGATTCCGATAAGCCCCCCGCCCGCAGACCCCGACAACCAACGGCCAGGGTTGTCGGGAAGAGGCCCTTGTCCTCATCAACATGGGGACAAGGTGCTTTGGGGTGGGGGGGCCGCGCGGCCCCCCCTTCCCCAAGGCACCCCCCATGTTGAGGGCACGCGGCCTGGTACGGCTCGGGAGGGGGGGCGCGCTCGCTTGCCCCCCTTTCCTGGCCGGCCGGGTAGCGTGCTCAGACAAGGGTCTGTTGTGGACTTTGGGGGGACCCCCACGCCGATTTTTTTCGGCGTTGGGGTTCCCCTTTAAGTCCATACCAGGCGGCGGGGCCCGCGACGTCTCCTTCGCGGGCCCCGCCTACCTGGAGACGCGCTCGAAATGAGCAGACTTTCCTCCGAGCGGGAAGAGTTTGCTCATTTCGAAAGTGGCCTACACACGGGCAGACTGTCCGCTCAAACCAAGTTTCAGTGGACAGTTTTTCGGAATTTCCGAAAAACTTTGTTCGTCAAACTGTCCGCTGAAACTGTCCGCTGAAGCCCCACACACGAGCGGACTGTCCGCTGAAACACTGTTCAGCGGACAAAGTTGAGCGAACAGTCCGCCCGTGTGTACGCGGCCTTATAGCAAATTAGGACTGTCAGAGTCATCATTTTTTTGCTACTGCTTCCTTAGTAATTTTGGGCTGTTTTCTGGTTATTATCGTGTCATACATCTGTATCATAAGAACCACAATGGGGGTTCCATCAGCAGAGGATAGACACAGGATATTTTCTACACGTGCCTTTCATTTTGCTGTTCTTTTGTTTTACAGAACATCTGTCTGACCAAATGCAGATGATCTCTTTTATATTTAAATAAAATATTCTCACTATTTTCAACAATTATAAGTTCTCTGCTAAACTCTGTCATCTACACCTTACAGAATCAAGAGGTTAAAAATGCCATAAAAAAACACAGAGAAAAAAATAAAAATGTAAAGGTTGCAAGAAGCTACAATAAAATCCATTAAAGAATAATAATATAAACAGGAACAGCAGAATTATTATTATTATCATCACTTTCTACTTTTTTGCTATCGCTACGCAGAATTGAGGAAATATAGTTTAATGCAGAATTTTTTTGATCACATATAATATTGGTTTATGTGTTTTGTGGTAAGATATATATTTAATATTTTAAGGATCAGCGCAGCTACACCTTTCACTGTAAATAAATGGTAATATACGCAGTGGTATTTTCTTTTCATTATTCTTTTGACAGAATTTCAAAAATTAGTTTCTATCCATAATCCATACCTCCTGATTAGGGATGAGCTTCGTGTTCGATTCGAATGTACGTTAGACTCGAACATTGGCTGTTCGTCCGTTTGGCGAAATCTGAACATTTTGGTTTGTTCGCATCAAATTCGTGTGGCGCTCACGGCCCACAATGCACTGCGATGGCGCAGTGCATTGCTGGCTCATGATTGGCCAAGCATGCACTGTGACCACGCATGCTTGGCCAATCGCAGCGCCAGCAGCGAGGAGAGCCATGATTGGCCACAGGCAGGATGCCTGTGGCCAATCATAGCTCAGGCTGTGTAGTGCATGCCCCACACTATATAAGGCCGCCATCGTGGCAGCCTTGTGTAGTGTGTTGGCGTCTGAAGCAGTGGGTGTTCTGTGTACCTTCAACACAGTACACACCGATCGTTTTCGGCCGATTTTCTATCTTGCTGTTGTGTAGTGGTTATTGTCTGTGTGCCCTGACTGCAGTATACACCGCTATATTCACCTCACCTATATAGCTAGTGATCTATCTTTTATAATAGAGCTTGCAGTCAGTAGTGTTAGGAGATAGTGCGTGCTGTCTGCGTGCTCTGTACCCAGTACATACCGCTATATCCACCTACATAGCTGTTCTCTATTTGAGCCCACTTGCCATCTGCAGGAGTTATTGGAAGTTGTGTGTGCCTCCAGCACAGCACAGTATACATCTGTATACACCCCTTTATCTCTGGTGTTCTATAATAAAGGCATCTGCAGGAGTTAGTGGGTGTTGTGTGCCTCCAGCACAATATACACTACCCAACTGCTGTTTTACCCAACTCCCTTCAGGCCATTACCATGTCTGGAAGGCCAGCAAGGAGAGGCAGACAGGCGCGAGCCGATAAAAGAGGGCAAGCAGGCTCTGTGTCTAGAGACAACAGTGCTGGTCGTGGACACGGTGCATCGTCATCAGCACGTGGCCACGGGCCATGCTTGTCCTTCTTTTCGGCAGCTGGACATGTTGAACCGCAACATGCCAACGACTTGGTAGAGTGGATGACCAAGCCCTCTTCATCCTCCTCATCCTCTCTCACCCAGTCTCAGGGTAGTAGCAAAGCAGCTGCCAATGCATCGTCTTCCCTCCTCTCAATGTCATCATCAGTGACTCCTTCCCTAGACCCACCACGTCCTCCTGAGGAGTCTCCTGAACTCTTTGAGCACAGTGTTGGGTACATGCTCCAGGAGGATGCCTAGTGTTTTGTGGGCTCTGATGATGACACTAAGCTAGAGGAAGGCAGTAGCGTGAGCGCAGAGAGAGGGGATGCTCAAGGACAGCAATCTGGCAGTCATGTTCCACAAGCTGCAGCATACTGCCAGGTTTGCTACAGCGATGAAGAGGGAGGGGATGATGAGGGCACTGACTCCACGTGGGTGCCTGGAAGGAGGGAGGAGGAGGAGGAGGAGGAGGCACATGTCCAACAAGGCAGGATGCCCTCCGGGGGCCAGCTTAGGGGCAGCACACCGACTGAATCACACCGCAGAGCTCCGCCTGTGCAGAGCGCTGCCTCTGCGCGTTATTCTAAAAGTTCTTTGGTGTGGGCCTTTTTTGAGACGAGTGCATCAGACCGCACCGCTGCTATTTGCAACATATGTCTCAAGCGTATCTCACGTGGCCAAAACATCAGCCGCTTGGGCACCACATGCTTGACCAGACATATGTTGACCTGCCATGCAGCTCGTTGGCAAGCGTACCTCAAAGACCCACACCAAAGAACAAAGCGGACCTCTCCTTGCTCCTCATCAGCTGGCATCTCCAACCCCACTAGACCTTCAGTCCTCTCTGAAACCTGCTCTGAGAGGAATGAAGGTGTAGAATTAGGTGTGTCACAGCCAAGTGCTTCCGGGAACTCTGCTAGCGGTACACCCACGTCCGATTATAGCAGGCAAATGTCCCTGCCCCAGCTGCTGGACCGGCGGAAGAAGTTCACTCCCAGCCATCCACATGAATGCTAGCTTGGCTAAATTTCTAGCACTTCAACTGCTGCCTTTTCAGTTGGTAGACTCGGCCCCCTTCCGTGAGTTTGTACAATGTGCGGTTCCTCAGTGGCAGGTCCCCAAACGCCACTTTTTCTCACGGAAGGCGATTCCGGCTCTCTACCGGCATGTGGAAGGCAATGTCCTTGCCTCGCTGGACAGGGCGGTCAGCGGTAAGGTGCATATTACCGCTGACTCATGGTCCAGCAGGCATGGACAGGGACGTTACCTGTCTTTCACGGCCCATTGGGTCACTCTTCTGGCAGCTGGGAAGGATGCAGGACAAGGTGCAGTAGTGTTGGAGGTTGTTCCGCCACCACGCCTCCAAAATGCTACTATTGGTTGTGACACACCTCTCTCCTCCACCCCCTCCTCTTCTTCTTCCTCCATGGCCTCTTCCAGTGCTTTGTCCTCAGAACCAGCGGTGCTCCGTAGGCGTTCCAGGGGCTACACAAGTACGCAGGCAAAACGATGCCATGCCGTGCTTGCGCTGGTTTGTTTGGGGGACAGGAGCCACACTGGGGCGGATGTTTTGTCAGCTCTGCAGGGGCAGGCCGAGAGGTGGTTGACGCCACGCCAGCTTAAGCCAGGAATGGTGGTTTGCAACAATAGCACCAACCTCCTCTCCGCCCTCCGACAGGGACAACTGACCCATGTGCCCTGTGTAGCTCACGTCCTTAACCTGGTGGTGCAGCGGTTCTTGGGCAGGTACCCCGGCTTACAGGATGTCCTGAAGCAGGCCAGGAAAGTCTGTGTGCATTTCGCCGATCATTTAATGCCTGTGCTCGGCTGGCTGAGCTCCAAAAGGAGTTGAACCTGCCCAAGAACCACCTTATATGTGACATGCCCACCAGATGGAACTCAACATTGGCCATGCTGCAGCGGCTGCACACGCAGCAGAGGGCCATCAATGAGTACCTGTGCGACTACGGCACCAGGACAGGGTCAGGGGAGCTCGGTTTTTTCTCACCACGCCAGTGGGGCATAATCAGGGATGCATGCACTGTCCTGTCACCGTTTGAGGAGGCCACAAGGATGGTGAGCAGTGACAGTGCATGCATCAGTGACACTGTACCTCTTGTCCACCTCTTGGAGCATACGCTGCGTGGAATAATGGACAGGGCACTTGAGGCAGAACAGAGGCAGGAAGAGGAGGACTTCCTTGCCTCTCAAGGCCCCCTTTATCCAGACAGTGTTCCTGCTGTGCCACCCATCACACAGGAAGAGGATGATGAGGAGGAGGAAGAGGAGGAGGAGGATGATTGTATCAGCATGGAGGTGGAGGCTGGCACTCAGCATCAGCAGCAGCAGCAGCAGCAGCAGTCTTGTAGGGATGATTTACAGTCCCAAGAAACACGTGGACTTGTACGTGGCTGGGAGGAGGTAGCTGCGGATCATGTTGTCCTTAGTGACCCAGAGGACTCCGGAGCGAATGCCTCAGCTAACCTACGCTGTATGGCCTCCCTGATCCTGCAAAGCCTGCGGAAGGATCCTCGTATTCTTCGGATCAAGGAGAGGGACCATTACTGGCTGGCCACTTTCCTTGATCCACGGTACAAGGGTAAGGTTGCCGACCTTATCTTGCCATCGCAGAGGGAGCAGAGGATGAGACATCTCTGGGAGGCCTTGCAGAAAGGTCTGTGCAACGCGTTCCCAGAGACTGGGAGGTTACAAACTCCTGGTCCTGGACAACGTGTTGCTGAGGCATCGGTCAAAAGGAGCGGTGGAGAAGGTGGCCTTCTGACTGATGCTTTCAGACAATTTTTTAGTCCGCAGCCCCAAGGTATGATCGGTTCCAGCACCCATCGCCAGCGTCTGATTTACATGGTGCAGGAATACCTAGGGGCAAGGTCAGACTTGGACACCTTTCCCACCGAAAATCCTCTGGCTTACTGGGTCTTGAGGATGGATCACTGGCCAGAGCTTGCACAGTATGCAATTGAGCTACTGGCCTGTCCTGCATCCAGCGTTCTTTCGGAACGCACCTTCAGTGCTGCTGGTGGCTTTGTTACCGATCACAGGGTGCGCCTGTCCACCGAATCAGTTGATCGACTGACCTTCATCAAGATGAATCAGTCTTGGATCACCCACAGCTACCAAGCACCTAAAGCTGATGTAACCGAATAATTTTTTTTGAAATGCCACATCCCTTCAAGACTGCCTATACTGATGCTGAGTGACTGTCCTGTTATGTTGATTGTCTATCCTCTTCCTCCTCCGCTGATATGTTGGAAGAACATTTCTGGTTCTGGTTGATGCCATCAGCCCAATTTTTCTGCCCCTGTTTAACAGGGGCGTTTAAGTACAATTTTTGATGCAATGCTTTGCAGCAGGGCTAATTCCTGCATTAAAACTAGAGTATATGGCAGAGGTTGCAGTGTGGTGGCACCAGCACCAGTGCCTAAGGCCCAATTTTTCTGCCCCTGTTTAACAGGGGCGTTTAAGTACAATTTTTGATGCAATGCTTTGCAGCAGGGCTAATTCCTGCAATAAAACTAGAGTATATGGCAGAGGTTGCAGTGTGGTGGCACCAGCACCAGTGCCTAAGGCCCAATTTTTCTGCCCCTGTTTAACAGGGGCGTTTAAGTACAATTTTTGATGCAATGCTTTGCAGCAGGGCTAATTCCTGCATTAAAACTAGAGTATATGGCAGAAATTGCAGTGTGGTGGCACCAGCACCAGTGCCTAAGGCCCAATTTTTCTGCCCCTGTTTAACAGGGACATGTAATTACAATTCTTGATATAATATTTCACAGGAGGGCCCCTTCCTGTGCCCACCCAGAGTAACGGCGAGGACTTATAGTGTTGTGGTACCAGCACCACAACCACCAAAGGTCAATTTTTCTACCACTGTTCAACAATAGCATGTAATTACAATTCTTGATATAATCGTTCACAGCAGGGCGCTCCAGCGCCCACCAAGAGTCACTTTGAGGGCTTACAATGTTGTGGCAAAACCAACACCTTGTTCCGCCATTTCTGCAGAGCATATAGGGCAGGCCCCTACTTTCAAACATCCAACTTACAAACATCTCCTACTTGCAAACGGAAGGAGACAACAGCAAGTGAGATGAAAAAAGATGGACGACAAAACAAATTATACAGGGGTGATAACCCTTCCCTATGTTTTCCAAAAAGCTTAAAAATATTACTTTAATACAGGGGTGATAACCCTTCCCTATGTTTTCCAAAAAGCTTAAAAATATTACTTTAATACTTTAAAAATGTACCAGTTGAAAATTACAAACAGATTCAACTTAACACAACAAACCTACACAGTCCCTGTCTTGTTTGCACCGCCTGTATACTGCTGTTCTGAGTATATAGGGCCCGGGGGCCACACGCATTTCCTTTTTTTAATATGGGTACAGGGTTCCCCTTATTATGCGTACAAGACCCAAATAGGCTGGTAATGGGCAGGGAGGGCTACCCATGCCATTTTTCTCAATGATTTTCAACCATATTGCAGGAACCAGATATAACATTAAAACCGCAAGCAGTTTTAAATGGTGTTATTTCCGTTTAATGTCATTTTGTGCAGGGACTGTTCTAAACACGGGAAAAACGTGGCACTTCACAGGCATACTACAGACACCCCCCCAGGCACCATATTTAAAGGAATATTTCACTTTTTTTTCACTTTAATCGTCATTAAAATCAGTGCTCCCGCCAAAACGGCCATTTTAAAAAACATTTTAGGCATTGACCCATGTCCCCTGGGGCAGGAGCCAGGTCCCCAAACCCTTTTTAGGACAGTATCTTGCATATTAGCCGTTAAAATTAGCACTTTTCATTTCGAACGTTCGAGTCCCATAGACTTCAATGGGGTTCTAACGTTCGTTCGAATTTGGGGTCCGTTCGAAAGTTCTGGTGCGAACCGAACCGGGGGGTGTTCGGCTCATCCCTACTCCTGATACGCCTTCTCTGTACTTAGAGAATCATATTGTCTCTATCTAAATTTCTTCAATGACTTCACCTGTTGACATATAGCTCCCGGCTCAAATACTTCTATAGTATTTAACAAACTGACATTTTGGTTTAACAATGGTCCATGCTGCCAATTTTGGGCATGGACAAATTTGTAGCAATCAGAAGGATTATGGAATGTTTTCATTATAATTCTCCCCTCCTACTTTGATTGCTAAATTTAAAAGGATAATTTGTTTATGAATATAGTCTGCTTGTGTTCAGCAAACTGTTTGAGGGCTTTCTTGTGCATCATCTTTAGAAGGTGCTTGCTTCTGGGACGACAGCTCTGCAATCCAATTTAATGCAGTGTGCAGCGTATGGTCTGAGCACTGAAATGCTGACCCCCCACCCCTTCAACTTTTTTGGTCGACCATGGCGAGGCCTGTTCTGAGTGGAACTTGTCCTGGTAAACCACTGTACGGTCTTGGCCACCGTGCTGCAGCTCAGTTTCAGGGTCTTGACAATCTTCTTATAGCCTAGGTCACTTTTATATAGAGCAACATTTCTTTTTTTTCAGATCCTCAGAGAGTTATTTGCCATGAGGTGCCATGTTGAACTTCCAGTGACCAGTATGAGAGAGAGAGCGATAACACCAAATTTAACACACCTGCTCCCCATTCACACCTGAGACCTTGTAAAACTAACGAGTCACATGACATTGGGGAGGGAAAATGGATAATTGGACCCAATTTGGACGTTTTCACTTAGGGGTGTACTCACTTTTGTTGCCAGTGGTTTAGACATTAATGGCTCTGTGTTGAATTATTTTGAAGGGACAGCAAATTTACACTGTTACACAAGCTGTACACTCACTGCTTTACATTGTAGCAAAGTGTAATTTCTTCGTTGCTGTCACATGAAAACATATAATAAAATATTTACAAAAATGTGAAGGGTGTACTTACTTTTGTGAGATATTGTATATAATACATTATTACACTTGAAGTTAATCTGTATGGCAAATATCTATAGGAGGGTTTTCCACAACCCCTGCTAAGTTTAATTTGTTAGATGGAATTTCCCAGTAAATGTAGATCATCAGAAGACCTTTCCTGTTGGTAAGCGATGACTGATCACACCCATCCCATTCTATTCTTTGTTTTCTATATTGTGTTATTATTCTCCCTTCAATGGTAAAGATAAATAAGAGTATGTTAAGGATGCAGTTTGGCCACCTCGGTAAATTACATTCATCATCCAACACCTAAAATTGTAATGAAGAGGTTTGTATCACATAGATACAGATGGTCCAGGCTGAAATGGAGAACGAAATCGCTATTACAGAATTTATTCTCCTGGGTTTTTCTGTCATAGATGGATCAAAATGTTTTATTTTCCTTCTTATATTTACTGTATAAATAGTTACTATCTCAGCTAACATCTTCATCATCATTCTTATTAAAACTGATATACATTGCCATAATCCCATGTACTTTTTCATTGGTGGACTATCATTTTTAGAGATCTGGTATCCATCTTTCACTGTGTCTAAGCTTTTCTTCTGTCTTCTGAAAAGGCTTATATCTTTTGTTGGTTGCATGACCCAGTTTTATTTAGACTTTTCCTTTGGTGCAATAGAAAATGTCCTCCTTGCTATCATGGCCTATGATCGCTATGTTTCTGTCTGCATCCCTTTGAGATATCTGTTAATCATGAGTCCCAATGTTTGTTTTAAACTTCTATGGGGTTTGTGGGTTTTTGGCTTTATTGTAATCATTGTGCTCAGTCTGCAAATCTTCAATATTTCATTCTGCTTTCCTAACAAAACTGATCACTATTACTGCGACTTTATTACTGCACCTTGGTCAAACTGTCCTGTTCAGAGACATCAAATGTAGAAAAACTTTTTTTTGCCACTGCTTGCTTTGTAATTTTGGGCTATTTTCTGGTTATTATCATGTCATACATCTGTATCATAAGAAGCACAATGAGGGTTCCATCCTCAAAGGGTAGACACAAGACTTTTTCCACATGTGCCTCTCATTTTGCTGTTGTTCTTTTGTTTTACAGTACATCTATCTGCGTGTTTATCTGACCTAATGCAAATGATCTCATACATTTAAATAAAATATTCTTAATCTTTCCATTAATTTTAACTCCTCTGCTAAACCCTCTCATCTACACCTTACAAAATCAAGAGGTTAAAAATGCCATCAAAAAAGCAATGAAAAGAAAAGAATAAAAATGTAAAGGGTACAAGAAACTACAATAAAATCAGGTAAAGACTAATAGCTTAAACAGGAGCAGCAGAATTGATAGTTAATGACTCCTACCCCTTCCCTGATCCCTCTGTCAAAATCAGTGGCACAACTATAAGCCCATCCCCACATGCCAAGGTTATTGGTGTAGTCCTGGACTCTGAACTCTCCTTTAAGCACCACATCCAATCACTGTCCAAATCTTGCCGCCTCAACCTCCACAACATCTCCAAAATACTGCCCCTTTCTAACCAATGGCACAACAAAACTCTTAATTCACTCGCTGGTCATCTCTCGCCTTGACTGTTGCAACTCCCTTCTAATTGGTTTACCTCTACATAGTCCAGTGATGGCGAACCTTGGCACCCCAGATGTTTTGGAACTACATTTCCCATGATGCTCCAGTACACTGCAGAGTGCCAGAGCATCATGGGAAATGTAGTTCCAAAACATCTGGGGTGCCAAGGTTCGCCATCACTGACATAGTCTATCACCTCTTCAATCCATCATGAAAAATTATAAATGAAATACAATATGCATATTATCACAATGTGTTCTTATATAAATTGAACCATATAATAAATATTAAAGTGCAATGTGTATATCATGCCCATATATTGTCCTTATGAAAATCAATCAATGGTGAAAAATCATGCCAATTCATTATATGTATAGTGAATAAACAATCTCTTCATAATTATCCACCCTTATATGTGGTTCTCAAACTCCTAGTGCTCTCTTCACCGGTCATGCCCTCACCTTATAGGCTTTTTAAGTGTGCCTTTAGAAATGATTAATCCTTTGAAATGCTTCCCATGGTATTCATTCTCCTTATAAGCTACCTGTAAACTCCAGTCACATTGATCAATCAAAGGTATAAAACTCCTTACTGCTGCTTGTGAACTCCAAAAACATTGACCACATGAAAAGCAATCAGATCTGGCAATGGTGCTTGATCATTTTGAAAAATTGTATTCAAAAAGGTCATAACAAATGTGCACTCACATTTTGAAACTTAAAAACAAGCCTGTGTGTATTATACTTGTATCACAAAGACAAATATGTCACCTCTCAACCGGCTCTGCAGCCCCGGCCGTCAGTGCTCTTTGCATCCTTTACATGGTGCTTCCTGGTTTCATGTTTGTCAGCTTCTCAGGTCTTTCCTACTAGTTTTGTCACTCCTTGTGACCTCCTGGGGGAGATGTGTGAAAATTGCATATTGTATTTTACGTTTATACTATCCGCAAAAACCAAGCCATAGGCTAAAGCTGCACTTGAAAAAGCAGATGGAATAATAGCTGCCAGCACCCTAAAGCCAAATACGGGCTCAACAGATAATGTAATCCAAGTGGTGCAGCACTAATGGAAATTGACACAAGTGAAAAAGAGACTTAGAAATAAAACCAATGAAAAGTCCCAAATTAACAGTCCATATATGGAAAAATCCCCAGATGACGTTCTTTTGTGAGGAAAGGCGTAGGGTGAGGCATGCGACGGTGACGTCATCATGCTTTAACTCCCAAGAGGTATTGTGGGCTCCTTGAGGGTAGGGACCGATGTGAGTGTGCAATGCACAGGGATGGGGAAAATTGTAGACACTCACTCAAGTTGAACTGGATGGAATGGTGTCTTTATTCAACCTTAGTAACTATGTAACTAAGAGGTTGACACAGGAAGTGAAATTAAGCCTGTAGGGATGCCACGATTCCATCCCATTACATGCCGTTTTGATGCCTCTGCCTTGTAAATGCAATCTTTATCACCATTACATTTGTATTATTTAAGTACTGCACTATGTGAGCTTTTTGTTTTCATTTCCGGTGGTTCCAGCAATCATTAAGGTTCCTGGGGATACCCAATTCCCTGCGCTTAATGAGACCATTGGTTTCATGGTCACGGTCAGCTGGTAAGCAGGGCTTACCGTATTTATCGGCGTATAACACGTGCCGGCGTATAACACTCACCCCAAGTTTAGGAGGGAATTTTAAGGAAAAAAACTTTTAGGAGGGAAGTTTAAGGAAAAAACTTACATTTAAATGCCCATCAATGCAGCCTTATCAGTGTCCATCTGCAGCCTTGTCAGTGTCTATCTGCAGCCTTGTCAGTGTCATTTACAGCCTTGTCATTTGCAGCCTTGCCCCAGTGTCATTTGCTGCCTTGTCAGTGTAACCTTGTCATTTGAAGACTTGTCATTTGCAGCCTTGTCATTGCAGTCTTGCCCCAGTGTCATTTGCAGCCTTGTCATTGTAGTCTTGCCCCAGTGTCATTTGCAGCCTTGTCAGTGTAGCCTTGTCATTTGCAGCCTTGCAGTTTAAAAATGGCGCCACCAAGATACAGAGTCCTGTGTATCTCGGCAGCTCTCGGGTCCTCTCGATGGCTCTCGGGTCCTCTCGTAGTCCCGATCAGAACCAAGAGTAGCTGAGGGTACTCAGCTCAGCTCAAAGTCACGCCCAGTCCCTGTCTTATGTCCATAATAGGGTGGGACTGGGCATGACTGTGAGCAGAGCCGAGCCAATTACACTCGGCTATCTATTTCGGTGGCTCACAATCAGCGGGGGATCGGCGTATAACACACACCCACGATTTCCCCCTGATTTTAAGGGGAAGAAAAGTGTGTGTTATATGCCGATAAATATGGTACTTACTCTCACTCTCTCAGGTGCGGAACAGTACTCTATCTAGTGTGAAGGACTATCATCTTTTCCTCACTTACAGCTTCTTTCATACACAGAGAGCATGGATATTGATCTTTATTTTGTCATATATTGACTGTTGATTTGAGACTCTTCATTGGTTTTATTTCAAAGTCTTTTTTTCACTTGTGTCAATTTTCATTAGCGCTGCACCACTTGCATTATATCTTTTCTAATATTGTTTATTGAATACACTATATATCTCTCAGGGGATACTTTGTATTTAGTGCTGCACTTATTCTGATTCTAGTTTGTTAATTCAATGTTTAGGATGTGTGTTTAGTGCTGGCAGCTTTAAAGTGTAAGTAAACCCTCCTATCTTTTTCAGCCAAGGAAGCTGCCATCTTGGCCTCTGTTTAATCTACAACTGCCATGATGCTGCACATGTGATCAATTATGACACCAGCCATTGGATGGTTTGACAGTTTGGTTGAGAGCACAACCAATGGAAGTGTTCCATTTGCAGGACGTGTCAGAAATGAAACAGTTTTATAGATGGGTTTACTTCCGCTTTAATTAGATTAACATAGCAGCTCACAACGTTTAACATATCTATGTAAAAACAGTGAGAGTTGTTCTGCTCTTTCTGTGCAAGCAAAGCATGGAATGAAAGTACAGTTATTGACAGTGTTACTTGTGTGCCACCTGACGCATGGGAGCTGATTTATTAACGGCAAATAAAGTTCTAAGTTGTGATGATAAACCCAGACTGTAAACCACTGGCAAATACAATATGGATAAAATTGGAAACAGCATAAACAAACAAAAATTTGGCATGCTAACATAAGCAATATAATGCCCCCAATATCGTGACCTTTAATGAAACATGTTGGGTTGAGTCCATGCTTGTGAAGTTACCACGCCCAACGATCCTACAAGGTTGTTGGCTTTATTCCCAGGAACGACTTTTAGTGCACATATGCTTGCTTTTTACCGCTTTTCAGTGAGTAGTTGGTATTTTTTATTTGTAATAAATTTTATACAGTTTTACACTAAGGGAGCTTCTCTGATTCATCCTGCATGTATGATCTGAACCATCCACTATTCCAATTTGAGTGTTCCCATTTGACACTTAAGAAAGGATTTTGAGGTTTCCTGTTATACTATACATGAGACAGGGTTGCTGACTTCTGCCTTAAATGAGATTCTACCATATTTCATTTATGTCTCTTCTAACCTAGAGTCATTATATGGATATAAATGCAAGGATTGGACGGTATCATTCTTCACAGGAATGTATCACTTATGGAACTTTGTCTTTTTATGTTTCAATGGTATTTATTAAAGTTTTCTTTACAGAATGATATGCTCATTATACATTTTGTACTGTATGTATAGTCACAAGAGAATCATAGTTTAGTCTCTTAACATAACAACAAACAACAGAGGATAAGAAAAAGAGATCTATTCATCTGCCTGGACAGTGTACTTATGAGTCTGTGGGAGGTGAACCCTCTAGTTATTATAACAAGGTAGTCCGTATATGTGACTCCTGAAATAAGGGCCCTTTAACCTCATTCTATTTTCAGTTGGCCCGGCACCTCCCCCATGGGGAAAAGCACACCCCCATCACTATAACGGTGGGGGGGGGGGGGTCAAGCATTTCCCACATGTGGACGGGACCCCAAGGCCCAAATTAACCTCAGTTCTCCTTATATGGGCCCTCATAATCTATAACTCTGCATAGAATTGGTACTTTACTTGAGCATATGATTTTTAAAAGAGAAAGGTAGAAAAGAGTTAGGAGGGTGAAATAGAGTTAAGAGGGGGGATGGGGGGGGATATTCAAAAGACGTGATCCTAGTCCCCAATATCCATTATATATATCAGTTCCTAAGTGGCAAGTGGTCTGGGATTGCTAGCCAAATGATCCAGCCATGGATTCCAGACTCTGTGGACAACCTCATTTTATCCTGAACCAGCGCGGACAACCTTTCATTCAACATTAGCCACGACATTTTACTTTTTAGCTGACAGAATGGCAGAGTGGCGGACCTCCAATTCCTGGCAATCGTAATTTTTGCTGCAATAAATATGAAGGTAAGTAATCGCCTTTGGGAATTAGAAGCTTCCATTACCCTATCACCCAGAGGTGCTTGTTTGGCAGATTTGGTTAAATTAATCTGGGTAAGGGTATACACAAAATTGTAGAGCCTGATCCAGAATCTTCTAACCTTGGGGTATGTCCACCATATATGATAGGTAGTTCCATCCTGAC
The DNA here is from genome assembly GCF_037356315.1 of Lithobates pipiens. Taxonomy (NCBI): domain Eukaryota; kingdom Metazoa; phylum Chordata; class Amphibia; order Anura; family Ranidae; genus Lithobates; species Lithobates pipiens. The sequence continues at coordinate 64,884,702 of NW_027507685.1, read as the reverse complement.
CCCAACCTCTAAAACACTTGGGGGTAGCTCCATGTAGAAAGGTGGCCAGTCTGACTGGCACCATATACCATCGTAATAACACCTTGTAATTAGCTTCTATTATCGAGGTATTTATAAGTGATCTAGACGCTGATTCTGACATAGCATGCCATTTTTCTAGGTCGAGGGTTCTCGGAGATCCTTCTCCCACTGGAGCATATAACTCAGTTTTGTCAATGCATTCATCAATAATGTATATATGGCTGATATATGGCCTCTAAGTTTATCATAGGTATTACATATGCTCCATAGGGGTCAGGGCCACCAGGTCACCCCCACGAGCCAGAGATTGAAGATAGTGGTGAAGTTGAGTGTATCTGTAGCATTCTACTGATGGCATTTGATATTTCTCAATCATAGCATGTTCTGTCAGCATACCTCTGTTGTCGCAAAGATCTGCTATTCTTAACTGGCCCTTATTGGTCCACCATTCAAAGGCTAATGGAGTGAGGTCCGGGGTGAACGCACAATTTTTAAGTATGGGTGCCAATGGAGTATGAGGTGATTTAAATGTATGAGTTCTAGTAAGCCTGTCCCATATCTCTAGTGAGAAGGATAGGGAGAGACATAATATTGTTTGTCTTTCTTTAGGTGGAAGCCACATAATGTGGGATACCGGATCTGGATGGCATGAATAAGATTCCATGGTCATCCATATTGCGTGTGGTGTGTTTGAGTGAAATCTCGATAGCTGAGCTACCTGAGCTGCATAGAAATATTTCTGTAGATCTGGCAAACCAAGTACTCCTCTCCGTTTAGGAGTATACATAGTGCTTTTGTTCACCCTAGGCCTCTTATCTCCCCATATAAACTGGAGGATTTTCCTTTGCAACTGTTGTAGATTGCTACAGGACAGCGCTACAGGTATCGTCCAAAAGTAGTATAATATCCTTGGTAATACATTCATTTTAATTAAGTGTAATCTACCGAACCACGATGGGGGGTGTATCTGCCATTTTGCCATATCCTCTATTAGCCGTTTAATAAGAGCTGGGTAGTTCCTTTTGTATATTGTTCGCATAGAAGAGGTCAAGTGAATACCTAAATATGGGAGAGCTTCACGTTCCCACTTGAATTGGTGTGATTGCTCAAGTGTCATTTGAATAGAGTTTGGTAATGAGAGGTTTAATGCTCCGGACTTGTTATGGTTTATGTATAACCCTGATATCTCTAAAAATGGATTTAAGATCCTGTGCAGGTTGGGAAGTCAAAGTCAGTAATAAATTGTCCGCAAAAAGCAGGCATTTATGCTCCACCCCACCACAGACAATCCCCTTAATATCCTGACATGTACAAATATTTATTGCTAGTGGCTCAATCGCCAAAGCAAATAGCAGCAGTGATAGTAGGCACCCCTGCCTAGTTCCCCTTCTAATAGCCAGGGGTTGAGAGGAGTAACCCCGAAGCATCAAAGAGGCCGTTGGTGCATCATACAGTATTCGGAGGTGACCCAGAAAGCACTCGACCAAAACCAAAATGTCCTAATACCTCAAACAAATATTCCCAGGAAAGGGAGTCGAACGCCTTCTGGATGTCCAATAACAACAGCATACCTTTTCTAGGACCTCCACCATCCCAATTAGACTGTACCACTGAAATTAAGTTTATTAGTCTGCGGGTTTGGTCTGAAGCCTGTCTATTTGGGACAAATCCAGTCTGGTCAGGGTGGATATAGTGTGGGAGGAAAGTGTTTAGTCTTTGGGCCAGGATCTTGGTTAATATTTTTAAGTCAGAACTAATCAGTGAGATCGGTTGGTAATTTGAGTTGGGTTGGTAATAAGCTGAATTTTCGTAATTAGGGAGTTTAGTGCCTTGTCTTAGGTCATTAAAGTATGCACAAAGGTGAGGTGCAAGTATGTGTTGGAATTTTTTATAATATTTTCCAGGGTAACCATCTGGTCCGGGTGCCTTAGAGGGGTGGGTGGCCTTTATGGCAACCTTGATCTCTGCTTCTGTGATCGCTTCATTCATTAGATCTGCATGGTCCTGGGTCAATTTTGGCAGTTGTATATCTTGAAAAAAGGTGTTTAATTTACACAGCTCATGTTGATTTTGTGGGCTATATAGTCGAGTATAAAATTTATAAAATTCTTCAATGATTACTTCTGGATTTTGGGTAAGGTGACCATTGATACTCTCAATTTGGGTAATGTTGCCGTGTATGTGCGAGGTATCAACTTCCTTGCTAACATTGTTGTGGGTTTTTCTCCCATAGAATAGTATTTATGTTTTGACCAGCTGATTCGTTTCTGGGCCTGTGTGGTTAAGCTAAGGTTTAGTGCAAATCTAGCCTCATCTATTTTACGGCTTAGATCAGCCTGGGGGTTCCTGTGCTCTTCTGTCAATAATTTCTCCAGATCCACTTATAATTTTTTTAATTGTATGTTCTCGAGTTCGTTTTATTCTAGCGGCAATCTGAATCAGTTTGCTGCTTATTGTTGCCTTGTGGGCCGCCCAGTTAATTGTTGGGGAGGTGCCCTCAGATTTATTTGTCTTAAAATATGACTGTATTTCTTTTTCAATTTATGTATAGATTATAGGGTCAGTAAGTAGACTTGTATTAAGCCGCCAAGGGGAAAGGATGGCTTTAGTCCAAAGTTCTTTGGTTGCGAGTTTTATCGGGGAATGGTCAGACCAGGGAGTAGTAAGTATTTTGAATGGTTTAATGAACGGGAGTAAAGGAGTATGCACTAGAAGATGATCTATCCTAGAATATGTGTGATGCACCTGTGAATAATATGTGAAGTCCCTAGCTGTGAGATTGTGTTCCCGCCAAGTATAAATTAAATCATAATAGTGAAATAAACAGGCAATTACTGCTATCAGTAGGGGGTTGCCTCAAGATCGGCCTCGTACTGTCCGACTTATCCATGGTCCAGTCTAAAGGAATATTACTGTCTCTTCCCATTATTATCTGTCCTTGAGCCTTAGGCATTAGCATCTCTAGCATCTTTTTGAAGAATTCCAGTTGTCCTGTGTTTGGGGCATAGTATGATATAAATGAGACCTGCTAATCATGAAGACGGCCTACTGCCATAAGGTATCTACCTGCTTTGTATTTTACTATTGAGGTGGGGGGGAAAGGAGTCCACTTAGAGAAGCAGATCGCCACCCCTCCCTTTTTTTGAGGGCTGCAAGCTAAAAAGAATTGTGGGTATTTAACGTTAAGGTAATGGGGAGCCGACGCCTTTGAAAAACGGGTTTCCTGTAATAATAGGATATCAGCTCTTTGCCTGTGGTAGAATTGGAAGGCTTTTGTCCTTTTAGTTGGGGAATTAAAGCCATGTACATTATGTGTAATCACTGAATAATCAGTAGAGTAAGTCTTAGCCATCGTGGAAGGGCAGAGTACTCTTACCTTGTATTACCAGATGATCAGGAAAGGTAGTCTTAGTTGAGGTTGACCACTTTTGTTCCTGTTTGGACTTTGCTGTTTAGATGGAATATCGGACCAGGTCTTGTTGGGACGGAGAGGGAAGAATAGAAAAACAGAAAGTAAGAAACAAATAATGAAAAAACAAATAACTTGATGGCCTTAGGTGTGGTATTCAAACGTATCAAGTCTCAGTATAGCAGCAACTGTATGGGGGGAATCCCCCGCCGGACCTAAAGTCCGGAATAACATGTGCAAAGGTATCATCCTACTTAGAGGACAAATATTCCTGCAAGTGAGCGGCATGTATCAACGATCCAGCCCAACAATCAAACAGATTTTAGGTACTTTCTTAACCATTATACTTTCCTACTTATTTAATGTGGACTGGATAGATCAAATCGGCCCCTACAAGGACTGTGGCCCTGGGGCAGGCAGGGTCCCCATTGGTTACTCCTGCCCTGGGGTCACCACCCCCAGGGAACCAACAAATTCCCCATAACAGGGCCTCTCTAGCCTTTTAGCAGAAAGTTCCCAGTCCATCTACTGGATATCAGTTATTTTAACCTTGTAACCTTCTAGAACGTGATCAAAAATAGCGTTAATATGAAAAACAAAAAATAAAAATAAAAGCAGGAACAAAAAAGTGTTAAAAAATCTAAAATTCAAAAGTAAAAAATCGGGAGCATGAAGTTGCTTCTCCGGGGTGTGACCAACATGGTCGCCAGGGGACCTTTCAGCTCGATCAATATAGGTTCATCCTCTTCAGCGGGACTTTGGCAAGTCCTACAAGGGGTCAGAAGTCCTATAAAAGTATTGCGTTGTGATTCAAAAAGAGGGGAAAAACACTGCGCTCCCTATATAAGTGGCAAAAATTGTGATATAACACAAAATAGCAGCTAACATACAAACAAAGTCAAAATAACAAATGATAACAAACAATGTAGCGCTATAATGTCAAAAAATGTAAAGAACCTAGATATAAATCACCAAATAATCTGGTAGTGAAATCAAACTTAAAAGGCCAGCACACATATCACATGTTGTGCGGTCTAGTAAAAAATAAAAAAATAAATGTGCTAAAGTGAACTAACAGCATGAACATAAAAAAGTCCAGCTAAGACAAAATAATGTGAAACGTGAGTCCAGATGTTTCGTTGGTATGAACTATGTATAGCCTTCCGTTCACAGCCAGAAATGATTATAGAAAACGGTGGATACCCTTACCGGAAGTGATGGACACAAACTACTATATAGTAAATGTGTCATGCAGGCTTATGTGCGTCACACTCGATTCGTATACATCAGGTCATGGATCACCATCCGAATAGTCGCTGCCCACTTCAGGATCGATACACCTCAGATCTCCAGGGGTTCTCAACTCTCTCTCGAAGGTTCCGGTCAGCTAGGAGCTCGGAGCGCGTTCACCATAAACAAAAAGTAAGGACACAATGCCTCTCATAGTGAAAATCCACCATTGAAGGTAATGCCCCAGTAGAAGGCTTATTAGTCGAAACGCGTCGGGGTAGCGTTTCCTGTTCCCCATATTGCTTTTTTTATCGTTCATTTTTATTGGATCACGTAATTTTTTTGCGGATTTTTTTATGTTTATTTTTTATATGTAATTTGGAAAAAAAATTCAAATAAAACCTTCAATGGTGGATTTTCACTATGAGAGGCATTGTGTCCTTACTTTTTGTTCATGGTGAACCCGCTCCGAGCTCCTAGATGACGGAACCTTTGAGAGAGAGTTGAGTACCCCTGGGGATCTGAAGTGGGCAGCGACTATTTGCATGGTGATCCATGACCTGATGTATACGAATCGTGTGTGACGCACATAAGCCTGCATGACACATTTACTATATAGTATTTTGTGTCCATCACTTCCGGTAAGGGTATCCACCGTTTTCTATAATCATTTCTGGCTGTTAACGGAAGGCTATACATAGTTCATACCAACGAAACATCTGGACTCACGTTTCACATTATTTTGTCATAGCTGGACTTTTTTATGTTCATTGCGTTGTGATTTCCTGTTCTGTGGTTGATTACGTTCCTTCTATAATGGAGAAAGAGGCCGGTGTTCTGCACGTTGAGGCGACTGACACGGAGAGTCATGCGTAATAATACCTAGGTCAGTCAAAAGTTCTTCGCCTGTGTGGAATGTTGAAAATGAGTGAGACCGTCCCTTAAAGGTAAAAGATAACTTAAAGGGAAATGCCCATTTGTATTTTATCTGCTTATTTGCCAACTGTTGCAAAAGGGGTCTCAAGGTCCTGTGTTTCTGTACGGTAGAAGGAGCCAAGTCAGCAAAAAGCTGTATAGCCATTCCATGTATTGTGAGGTCCTGTCTATTGCATACTGCAAACATCATCCTCTCTTTTATAAGATAATAATGCAGCTTGGCTATGACATTGTCAGGGCTGGCTTAGCCCTTCCTTCTCTGGGCTGGCTGCTCAGCTGTCGGCTAATTGCTAGCTCTCTTCTCTCTCCACAGTTACCAGCTGTTCCTGATGATGCTTGTCTGACCTGCCTACTTAAAGCCTTCCAGCTCTCTTCACCTCTGACTTCGCCTTGGTCACATCACAAGAAACCATCTCTTGCGGTTTGTTTAAAGACTGGCTTGCTGACATCCCTTCTGGCTCCTTATCCTGCTTGTTGTTGCTCTACTTGGATCCCTGACTTCTGGCCTGGCTGACTACCCGATCTGGTTATTGAACTCTGGTCTAGCTGACTACTCTATCCGGTTACTGGACTCTGGCTATGCTTTGACTACAATTTTTCTATTTACCTTTTTATTTTTATTAATAAACAAGTGTGATTTAATTGTACTTCTGTCTCAGTCTGATTCATGGTTTCTGACAGACATCTCGTGGCAATCCATCTGACCTTGGAGCTGTTAGGGCTCTGTGTGTATACGGTCAATCTCCATATGATGGGGTGAGATTTCAGGGATCAGTTCTTTCATTAGCACCTTCATGACCTCTTCTAGGTCCATGAGTGTTTCTGGGAGGCCGCGTATCTGTATATTATATCTGCGAGAGCGATTTTCCAGATCTTCTATTTTAGTATATGCCTCTTCTAATTTTGGAGGTCAGTGATCATGTAGGCATTTTGATTGACCTTTTTAATAGTATTATCCATCTTGGTTTCTAAGTGTTCAAAGCTTTCTCCAAAGCTATGGATGTCTCTCTTTAGGTCTGTGGTTATTAGGGTGCATGCCTTAGAGAGCTCCTGCTGAAGCATTGTGGAAAAGCGAGCTAGCAGCACTGCATCGGGAGAATAATGGGTTTGCAGTGCTTGTGGAGGTACTGCTATGTTCTGGCTGGACTGACTAAACAGGGCCTCTGCTATCTCAGCCATATTCCCATCCATGGAGGATCCAGGGGAGTCCACTGGTTCTTGTGATATTGTAGAGCTGCCTGGGGATAAGGGCTGTAAAGTTGACTCACCCCTCCACTCAGTGTCCAGGTCTGCTGACGATTGAGATGAGAAAGGATCCCTCATCTGTGCAGGATGGCCCGATTTGTTTGTCTTCTGGGGGGTATTTTCATTTTTAGAGGCTGTGCTGCCTTCTGTGTCTGGCCACCCTAGAGTCATCTTGCAATGCGGCCTGGTGCTTGTGGAGGGTCCCGCTCCTCCTTTAGAATCAAGCTATTTTTCATTGACCCCTTTTAGGCTGGCCTTGTGCTCTTCTATTCATTACCGTCCCGGGAGTCAGATCGCTGTGTGTGGCTGTTTTTTTCGCTCTGCTGTCTGTGCTCTATATAGCTGTAAGGGCCGGAGTGAGCGGAGCTTGACTAGATTTTCTTTTCAAACACAAACTACTCACATAAAGATGATAAAAACACCACATGTAAAGCTGATAATCATGTTAGTTCCGTAGGGCAGCAGTGGGTGACGTCATGCGTAGCTCATCCCCGTATGCGTTAGGTTCAATCAGAACTTCAGCATCACCAGACTCTTCCCCCCTTCCCTTCTTTAGCAGACAGAGGCACTTGGGGAAGGGGGGAGGAGTCCAGTGACGTTGATGTCTGTGACGTCACCAGATCTCTGACTGAACTCTCTGAAGACCCGGAAGCCGACAGAGAGGTGAGTATCGATCAAAAGAATTTTGAACGATCAAAAAAATTAATCGATTAATCAAGGAATTAATCTTAAATTTCCACAGCCCTATAAAAATGTATTGTTTCCAGAGTTATTTTTCATAATTGTTCATCTTAAATACTGCTGTTAGTCAAAAAACAATAACAAGGGTAGGATGGAGTGGGACTTTGTATGTACCTCTGTAGGGTTTAAATTAAGATATATACCACAGAGTAAAATATAGTTAATCTTTATTTTCCATATATCAATGGTCAAATAAGAGCATTTTACAATTATAACAGGTTAAGATCAAAGTTGCTGTTATTTGGTCCAGGACGTGCTGATCCTGACAGAAAGGATCAAAACAGATGGCATATGCATTTCGAAGGGAAGCCCCTCTTCGTCAGGGCCTTAAAGTAGTATGAATTTGATACAAATATTGTAATAATCTATGAATGAAATATTAACAAGGTTATAGGTAAATATTAATAAATGCTTAAATCATTATAAGAGCATAGAATTTAGAAAATGTTTGAGGCATTCACAATTGCCTGAATAACATTACAGTGTTATATAGCGTAAAACTTAACAAATTAAAGTTGCATTCTATTTATTTGATGTCCAACAATATGTCAAGAAACCAAGAACAAAGCAAAGGAACAAATAGATCAATTAATGCCTATAGCTCAAAGTTATATCAATGTATTGTTCTTTCACCTGTATAATGTGAATAATATAGTCAGTCCAATGGGGAATTTACTGCTGTTAGTCATCAAATAAAGGTTTGAAAACACAGGAACATGGAGAGGGAAGAGCATCCTCCCAAAATGTAAAAGGATATTGGAAGCTGCATGTGCTCTCCTTAATGTTATAGATTGTATCTCTGGAAGGAATTTTTTTTTTGGGGATTTTGGATGGAGAAGGGAGGGATTGAAACCTTTGTCAGTTTTCTTTTCGTTTTTTTTCTTGCTGTTTGCTATAAATGCAGAATCTTGATAGAGCATATCATTATTCCTTTGCTATTAGACCTCAGAAATGACATCATTCATACAGTAATGAACAATGATAAATCTAGACTAGGGTTTCTCAACTAGGGTTTGGATGGAGAGGGGAGGGATTAAAACCTTTGTCAGATTTTTTTTTTTCTGTTTTAATCCTAGCTGGAGTAATTTCTCTTCACATTGACTAGACATTTGTCCAAAGCATGTCATATTACTCCATTTCTGAACTCTAATTTGTATATTGCTTAAGCTTTACAATATGAAGGGGTCAAAGAGTTCAACAAAGCAGTAATAAGGACATTAATGATGGGTTAGATTTATATGTATCATAGATAGAGTAGATTCCCAATCTTCTTTATGAAGTCTTGATAGGTAATATAGTTATCCCTTTGCTATTAGACACTCAGAACTGACATCATTCATAATAAACTATGATAAATCTAGACCAGGGGTTCTCAACCAGGGTTCCATGGAACCCTAAGGATCCTCCAGAGGTTGCTAGGGATTCCTTCAGCAATGAGCAATTTTTGTCTCTCAAATACATTTTGCACTGACACAGCTGATCACAGATTAGGCAAATCACAAATCACAGATCAGGGTAAAGGGCCAATCACAGCAGCCCTTTACCATGTGATCAACTGTGTCCAATCACAGCTGATCACATGTAAACAGACTTGTAGGTTATCGGCAGTCCTTTCATCCCATGCTGTGTCTGTGGGAGGAAAGGAGAGCCATTAACCAGCAAGCCTCTCAGCAGATTGTTTACACTGATAATCAGGACACTGATTATCAGTGCAGCCTATCAGTGCCACCTATTATTGCCCATGAGTGCAATCTTTCAGTGCCTGCTCAACAGTGCCCATCAGTGCTGCCTATCAGTGCCCATCAATGCTGCCTATCAGTACTGATCAGTGCTGCCTATCAGTGCCCATTAGTGCTTCCTATAAGTGCCTATCAGTGCTACCTATCAGTGCCTCCTCATCAGTGGCCCCCAGTGCTCATCAGTGCATAGTAGTGCCCATCAGTGCAGCCTCAGCAGAGCACATCAGTGAAGATGAAAAATTACTTATTTGCAAATTTCATAACTGAAACTAAGAAAAACTTTTTTGCAAAATTCCTGGTCTTTTTTTTGTTTGTTTAGCAAAAAATAAAAAAAAAACAGTGATGATTAAATACCACCAAAAGAAATCTCTATTTGTATGAAAAAAATATAAAATTCAAATTCAAATTACGAAAGCACTGAAAGTTGAAAGTTAGCCTGGACAGGTAGGGGTGGGGAAAGGGCCCAGTATTGAAATGACTATTATGGCTTTAATATATTGTTATATATATAAGTCTGTGCAAAAATTAAAAATAAAAATAAAATAAAATAAACAACAACTGTTTTGTTCTCCCACAGTGATATAAAACATGTGTATCCCCCAATAGACATATTTGTAAATGTGTCAATTATACCTAAATCTGCAAATATTTAACAATATGCTAATAATCAAACCGTGCTTCACAAAAAGTCTTCACATTTTTGTGGAGAATAGTTTGTATATTTGCACATTGTTGTTATATATTTGCATATTAAGGTATCATTGACACATTTATAGTGCTGTCTTCTGGGGGATACATAAAACGTAATAATTATGGTATTTAAAAAATATTCCCTGCAGGGATTACACTTGGAACAGAGTGAAATATCTGTAGTGTATTTCTAGATAGGTAGAAACAGTATGGTTACTTATTTAAGTCTAAATAAAGGCAACCATTTCCTATTGGCGCTTCCTATTCATGGAAGGCAGTGAACAATGTGTACAATGATGCAATCTTGTGGAATATATTAGGGATGAACAATGGATAGTTCGCCCAAACTGGTCTCATAATTACAGTATCTAATCATATCTACGAGATAGGAATTATTCCTCCACACAATTGGATGGTTGAAGTGAGCACAGCTTGTTTTGAATGAACATTCTACTTTTTTTACTAATCATCTGCATGGCATATGCATATCCTTCATCAAAATATCTAAAGGTAAAAACAACTGCAGGTACTCTATAGTGACCAAGATATGGTCCTAAAATAATAAGCAACTTATAATCATTGATACATTTGAATATTCTTTTGACTTGCTCTTTTTAGTATTAAAAACAGTATTGTCCTTGTAGCTTGACCAGTTGCCACTTTCATGAAGGGTTTAAACACATTTTAATTCAAATCTTTGTGCTTTTTGTTTTCCTAAAACACCTGCCATTCTTTGAGAACCAATGTGACAACTGAAATTTCTAGGTCAACAGATTTCCCTTTATGAAACAGTAGTTGTGTAGACTTTTGGAAATTCTTAGAAATAATTTATATATATATATATATATATATATATATATATATATATATATATATATATATATATATATATATATATATATATATATATATATATATATATATATATATATATATATATATATATATATATATATATATATATATCTCAATTTATTGAGTTTGTGGACTGTTCTTAACAGATCACCATGGTGGCCAAGGATCAGTTTAACCAGTCAGTTATAACTGATTTTCTTCTTTTAGGGTTTTCTATTGAGGGGCAGAGAAGATTTGGGCTTTTTATTGTTTTATTAATTATCTACATTGCCACCATTACAGCAAACATTTTCATCATTGTCATCATCAAAGCAGACCCACGTCTACATAAACCAATGTACTTCTTTATCGGTGGGCTGTCGTTCCTTGAGCTCTGGTATCCCTCTGTCACAGTCCCTAGACTCCTGTGGTCTCTTAAAACAGAAGACCAACACATTTCTTCAGCTGGTTGCATGGCTCAGTTTTATTTCCATTTTTCTCTTGGAGCAACAGAAATGTATCTCCTGACTGCAATGGGGTATGATCGCTATGTTGCCATTTGCAATCCATTGCGTTATTTGATTATTATGAGTCCCAATGTTTGCATTATGCTCATATTGGGGTCATGGGTATGTGGATTCGCTGGAGTGATCATTCCATGCTTGAGACTATCCACACTTTGGTACTGTAAGGGCAATAAGATAGATCATTACTATTGTGATTTGATCCCAATGATGCACTTGTCCTGCTCTGATACAACGAAAGCTGAGAATGCGTCTTTCTATTCTATCTGTTTTGTAACTTTTGGGTGCCTTTTCTTAACTTTGATATCTTATGCATGTATTACCCGAATGGTAATCAAATTGTCTTCTGCGTCAGCAAGACGTAAAGCATTTTCCACTTTTGCCTCCCATTTATTTGTTGTTATCCTTTTCTATGGTACTATATTGTTCATGTTCATCAGACCAGCTAGTGGCGATTCTCTTCACTTTAATAAGAAAGTTTCTGTTGTCCCATCCATAGTGACTCCTCTTCTGAATCCCATTATCTACACCTTACGAAACCAAGAAGTGATAGAGGCTGTGCTGAAAACAGCCCACACAACAATGCTTTGGTCAAATGGTTGTAAGTAAGTAGACCACTTATTACAACCAGGCAACTAATATTTTTAGCAGGAGGGGTCAGAAATGGTAGATTGTGTTTCCTTAATTACAGATTTCCTCCAATCTTTCCTTTTTTTTTGGTTTGTTCACCATAACAAGTCATAGGGCCCCTTCACACTGATCAATTTTTCTTCCATTTTTGCTTTACCAAAAGTGGAAGAAAAATGCATGACCATTAAATCCTCTGGAACTGTTCACACCAGTCAGTGGCAAGTCGGCTGCGTTTTTAAATGTCCTGCATACTACATTTTTAGTGCATGTTTAGTGCGGTAAAAAAAAGGCACCATAAATCCACCTCCCTATTGAAATAAATAGAAATGTGGCAAAAACAAATCAAAAACACACACGGTTGCTTTTTTTGGTGTGGTTTTTAAGTCACATGTCCTTTTTCACAGGTGCAAAATGCACTGGAAATGTGGCAAAATGCGTATGTGTTTTTACCGCATTTTTGCAATGGAGCAGTGTGAAAGCAGCCCTAAAAGGTATGTAAACCCTAAAAATGAACTTCTCCTATTTGATTCCATTGGGAAGGATTTATAAAAAAGGAAGAGTGCAAAATCTGATATGTTTGACTATAATTTGATTTTTACTGAATCAGAACATGTGTCCAGAGACCCAGAGTCGGGTATGAGATTAGCGTTACACAATTAGTCTGTTGTCTGATGGGCATTTTTGTACTTTCTTCAAGGGCCCCAACTTTGCCAGCCAAATTTTCTTTTTCATTATTCACCAGCCAGTGTAATAAAACAGAGACTGTTATAGCAAATTAGGACTGTCTTTATATATACTGTTGCTAGGTAATAGCAATGAAGTTCTGTTTATTACTAATAGGTAGAATACAGCAGGATTTTGATTACATCTCTCAGAGTAACATTATTGTCTTATTGATTATTTGTATAAGTTCACTTGCTAATTCACTCTTCTTTTAGGCTATTATTGGCCTAAGTAATTTTTTGAAATACTTTAAGATGTGTCGGTAAGTGCTGGGTGAGCAAGGTGTTCCATCTTCAGGTGTGCAAAGAAATCACAAAACAATTCAGTGGCTGCTCTGGAGGTAGCGCTACACTTACTTTGTAAATAATCAAACACATTTACTTCCCTAAAGATTATGGGTGGCCTCACAACCTAATATGTTTGAATTACAAATAAAACATTACATCATGCACCTTCATCCCAAATTAATATGAAATAATTTGTTGAAAAATCTGGTCCCCAACCAGAAATGTCAACCAAGAAAGAAGAGCAGGGGGACTATTACGGTGCGCTTCACAAGGTATAGAAACATTGAGAAAAACAGACATAAAAAATATTATATCAATTTATTTAAGTATAAAAACTTTTGGCAATACAAATGATCAACGGCTGTGACCCCTGGGGTTCTCCGGATCAACTCGGCGTGCCAGGGCAGTGGTGAGACACTGCTATAAATGCCTCTCAACCCCGCTAATTGACCCCAGCGACGCGTCATCGGTGCGCATCGTCACGGGTCAGGGGTTCTACAGCACGTGCGCAGCGACAACCGAAGCGCACGCGCCCCTCGCACTCCAGGCACCCAGCACCTGCCGCGAACGACACTGTCTCACGCAGGCCTGTGCAGCACCAGGTCCGAGCTGCGCATGAGCAGGGAAGTCGCGCGCACATCTGTGCTTGCATCCCCATAGCCAATCCATGTCAGCCAGGACCCATGCAAGGGGAGAGAGGCAGTGATGCACCGGAATACACGATGCTCCACCCACCTAACTAACCCACAAGAATCCCACCAGTCGCCGGGAGAAAAACCCGGGACCCAAGCCCACAGGGAGGCCAGGCGGGGGGGCAAGAACCTATAACAATACAATAATTAGAAATACAAAAGCATAAATAAACAAAGGCATGAAACAATTACAAACTATATAAAAATATCAGGACACTGTAGTGTCACAGGTATTGCAATTAGAGAAAATAAACACAAGGAGGGGGGAGAGAGGCCCTTCCCTATTTTTGCCAAAATTAGGAAGCCAGGACATGCTCAGGGCTTGATAATGTGTGGGAATCAAGGCATGAAGAGGATGGGCTGAAGCCTTTGCACTGTTCGTGGATAGATACCCACACTAAGCACCAGGTGTGTTATCCACCTATTGATTCTATAAAGATTATGGGTGGCCTCACAACATAATATGTTTGAATTACAAATAAAACATTACATCATGCACCTTCATCCCAAATTAATATGAAATAATTTGTTGAAAAATCTGGTCCCCAACCAGAGATGTCAACCAAGAAAGAAGAGCAGGGGGACTATTACGGTGCGCTTCACAAGGTATAGAAACATTGAGAAAAACAGACATAAAAAATATTATATCAATTTATTTAAGTATAAAAACATTTGGCAATACAAATGATCAACGGCTGGTATAGGAGGTGACGTATTAAGACTAGTTTCGCTTTTCAGCTGCTTCAGGAAATACATACGTCTAAGAATATATATAGAGATCACAGTCACAGTTAAATTTATTTCTCTGAATTCTGACATATATTCAATATGTCCCGTGAGTAGGCTGTGTCACAAATTTAACAGAGCCTGCTTCCTAAACTACAGATCTGCTGAGAGGGGGAGTTTTAGGAGGCAGGGTAAGTACAGGAATCACTGCTTGTCGGCAGCAAGGTACCATGGGATCTGTAGTCCTCAGAAATCAAAAGTAGCAGAGGAGCAAAGCATGCAGGGAATCCAGGAAGTTGTGGGAAGAGATGGTCAGTAGACAGGCAGAACTCATAACATGAAAGGAGATTTTTCAAGTAAGCTTATATTGCATTGTCAGATATAACTATTATTGTATTGTACTGTTATTACATTGCTTATGATATAAAATGAAAATGTATGCTGTGATCATAGATATCCTTAAAGGAACTATGTCAGTTTAGTCATGTACGTTATGTAATACATATAATAATTATTTCTATTATGATGGTTCTTTTTCTTTACATTTGTTATTTTCTGTATAATAAAACTTATTCTATGTAATAAAGCTTAACTTCAACTAAGTGAACCATAAACCCTATATACCGAATCTTTGCAAGTTTTGTATCAGTGTATATTGTACTCCTTGAATTCCCCATGACTTGCCCTTCTAAAGACACACAAGGAAAATGGGAAATGTTTAAACTCTCACATTGTCTACTTATTCATACGTCACTATTAATCAGGTCAGGAAAGGTCCTGAGGGGAGAAGAACCTTTCAATGTTGCACAGTAGACCATTTAGCATGTGAATGGATTATAGCTGTCGATTTTGACACTTCTGAATATATTTTATTGGACTGTTCACAAGTACATTGGCACACGAATAATTTTCATTGTTATATTTAACACAGTTTGGTTTGGCTTTTTGTTTTACTGGGTGTATTATATCCTTTATATATTTGGTACAATAGAAGATTTCCTCCTTGCTATCATGGCCTACGATCGTTATGTTGCTGTCTGCATACATTTGAGATATCCTGAAGCTTGTTTAAAACTTCTATGAGGTTCATGGGTTTTTCACTTTTTTTGTAATTATTGTGCTCAGTCTGCTAATCTTCAATCTCCCATTTTGCTTCCATAACAAAATCGATCACTCTTAGGCCGCGTACACACGGGCTGATTGTCTGGCCAACTAAGTACGTCAGACAATCCGACAGACAGTCCGTCCAAATTTTGAATGAACGGACTTGACCACACACGACCACACAATGAGCAGACAGTCCGCTGAAAGCGTGCGCGATGACGTGTACAGCACGTACGACGGGACTAGAAAAACGACGTCCTATACACTGCAATGCAACCTTCGGCCGTATAAATCCTTTCTGAGCATGCGCCATACTTAGTCCGTCCAACTTGCCTACACACGAGCGGACTGTCCGCTGAAACCAAGTTTGGGCGGACAAAACCAAGTTTGAACGGACAAAATTACATAAATTACGTAAGACTTTGTTCCTCAGACAGTCCGCTGAAAAAGTCCGCTGAAGCCCACACACGAGCGGATTGTCCGCTGAAACACGGTTCAGCGGACTAAGTTGGACAGACAATCCGCCCGTGTGTACGCGGCCTTACTGTGACTTTTGCACCTTTGGTCAAACTGTCATGTTCAAAGACATAAAATGTATAAAAACTTTTTTTTGCTGCTGCTTGCTTAGTAATTTTGGGCTGTTTTCTGGTTATTAAGGTGTCATACATCTGTATCATAAGAAACACAATGAGAGTTCCATCAGCAGAGGATAGACACAGGACATTCTCTACATGTGCCTCTCATTTTGCTGTTCTTTTGTTTTACAGAAATACATCTATCTGAACCATGTATCATGTTTATCTGACCAAATGCAGATGATCTCTTATATTTAAATAAAATATTCTCACTATTTCCATCAATTATAACTCCTCTGCTAAACCCTGTCATCTACACCTTAAATACATAAGAGGCTAAAAATGCCATAAAAAAGCACAGAGAAAAGAATAAAAATGTAAAGGGTGCAAGAAGCTACAATAAAATCCGTTAAAGAATAATAATATAAACAGGAACAGCAGAATTGATTGTTAATGGGTCCAGAAAACAAAATAAACTGATTGAGGAGCTGTTAAAGTGGAAGAAGAAAATCCTTAGTTTAACTATTGTGCCCCCCCCCCCCCCCCCATCGTACCTATCCTGCCTACTCTGTATAAAATAAAATCTGTATACTTACCTTTTTCTAATCTAATCTGATCTATTCTGCTCTGGTCTGGTCATGTGATCCTGCAGCTCCAGCTCAGGGAGAGCTGCTCACTGACATGGGAAGACAGAGTTGTATGATCATGTAACCAGACCGGAGCAGATAAAAATAGGTTAGTACACAGATCTTTTTTTTTTATACATGATAGGTAGGTGGAGGGGCGAGGGAACATTTTTAAGAATAGACAGTGTTAAGCTGGGTACACATGGCTTGAAAATCGGTCAGTGTGTATGGCTGCCTACCCCACAGAAGCCAGTCTAACTTCTGACTTTTGCCAAAGGGACATGCTAGAAAACCAGTATCTGATCAGCGCAAGCAGCCAATGACTGCGAGCTCTGATCTGTGAATTCTGGTGATGGGAGGGGGGAACGGGAGACCTTCTCCGCTGTCAGAATTAAATAGAGCAGCAGGGGAGATCTCTGCACCAATATCCCTTGTTTAATCTATCAGTGCATATCCAGCTTTAGGCTTTTCTTCTACTCTAACTTAAAAGAGATCTGAGCCTAATTAGTAAAAGCTAGTATAATCTTTTACATGTGATGTTTTCAGTCTTTTAAAATCTGAAGCTTTCATTAAACAAATGTGTGGTGATCCTTCCATGAAAGTTCTTGTTCAGGTATTGTCTGTTGTGTCCTACAGCTAGTGTCTTATGTCAGCCACAAAAACAACTACTTTTTTGATGCATAAAAGAGTTACTGGGCTCCATTCACTAAACATAATGCATATCACATGCATTATTTAGGTGCCCGGACACATTTTCCCTAAATATCAAGCACTAAAAACAAAAATCCAGGTGTATAGACCAGAGGCCAACTGAAAAGTCAAAAAGAATGTCAAAAATGAATTGTAGCTGTGGCCGCTGCTGTCCAAAACTCATAGACAAATGAGGACTGAAGATATAATCAAAGGGGTGAACAGCGCTGATCAGCAGACATAAATAGGACCCTCAGAGGCAAAGTAAAAACTTTTTATTATTATTAAAAAAATAATAAAATGTTCACCAAGGCATACAGCAGTCAGTTAATGGTCATGCAGAGACTTGGATTAAAAAACCGACAGTACCTGGAGTCTGGAGCTGCATGGATGACACAGGGGCTTAGGAAAACCACCCAGGACCGTGAGGCCAGGGGTGCGATGAAGGGGAAACCAAACTGCAGGCACAGAAACTGTTGGCGCCAGTTTACAGTGGCCGCTTGCACTGTGTACGAAGCCTGGAAGTGATCTCACAGCCTGGCGGAAGTCAGCCAAGGGAATCCAAAGAGTATGGGCAAACCCTGCTGCTGGGGCCAATTAGAAACTGCCTATGCCAAGGGAGCAAAGTCATACATCGCCGACTGGATGTACAATGTAGTGTCTCCAGTCTTCAATGTGTGACACTAAGCCCCTGTGTCATCCATGAGGCTCCAACCTCCAGGTACTGTCAGTTTTTTAATCCAAGTCTCTTCATGACCATCAATTGACTGCTGTATGCCTTGGTGAACATTTTATTATTTTTTTAATAATAATAAAACGTTTTTAATTTGCCTCTGAGGGTCCTATTTATGTCTGCTGATCAGCACTGTTCACCTCTTTGATTATATCCCTAAATATCAAATGCCATGCTAAAACTGTCAATTCACTTTGCCGTTTTGCCCATCAATTAGGGACTCCTGGGGCTCCGCCCCTTCTCTCCAACTTACCCCCCTATATGCACATGGCCACTGCAGCCACCCCCTATTCATGCGTCCGGCCTCTTTCAGGACAACGGGCGCATGAATTACAGCGGGCGGGTTTTCTTTTAAGCACCTAATTAGAGCCAGAGGCTTCAAAATTTGGTGGGTTTGGGTTGCAGGAAATGCGTTTCGATCCCACCCAGGTGTGTTACAACAGCGAATGAATATTCATTTTTGAAACACTGATCCTCAAGCTCTGGAGCAACTTCACTTGCAAATTTCTCAGTATGTGTGCCTTTAGTAAATCCACCCCATTACATTTAGTAAATCCACCCTATTACATTTAATAAAATATACTTATTTTCTCCTGTCATTTCACCAGATTTTTTGAGTTTTTTTGTGAATATACAAGCATATACATTATTTGCTGCAAAAAGCCTCACTCCAAACATAATACAAAGTACATAATACATATACAGTATATCACAATTATTATTATTATTATTATACAGGATTTATATAGCGCCAACAGTTTGAGCCAATAGTCTAATCCCTTGTTAGAACATATGTCATATGTAGTGGGGATACTTTACTCTTGCTCAAAAAAGTTTTTCCTTTAGTTATTCTTTAAGTAAATAAAACATTTCTTTATAAATGTCAAATATTGAAAGAAAATAGTATAAAAAACATTACACACATACATACCCTTCTCTCAACAAAAAAGACAACATTGTGGAAGAAGGGTATTTATATATGTGTGATTTTTGACACTGGGCTCCGGCTACAAAAGCGACTCGCATGTGGTATGTAGGTGTCTGGACAAATTTTACCTAAATATCTCATGTGATACTGAAACTGTCAAGTCACTATAGTGTTCTGAGGTATTACTGCAAAATGCTAAAAACACTATAGATACTGCATGAAAAGGTGTTAAACTCAATTCACAGCATGAAATAAATAATTAAATACATGCAGTAATTAAGTAATGGTCCAGACAAGTGGTATTTAAGAAATAAAAAAAGAAAATAGGCAATTTTGAGTAGTTTCTGCCTTCGGGATCAGTTCTCTTAACAGTAATGCATAGAATACGAAATTTGGAAATATGAAAAGTATTAGGGTTGATTTACTTTTACCACTTCAGCCCCAAAAGATTTTCCCCCTTAATAACCAGGCCATTTTTTGCAATACGGCACTGCGTCGCTTAAACTGACAATTGCACGGTCGTGAGTCACAGTACCCAAACAAAATTGACATCCTTTTTTCCCACAAATAGAGCTTTCTTTTGGTGGTATTTGATCACCTCTGCAGTTTATATGTTTTTTTGCTTTTTGGGACCAGTAATATTTATACAGCGATCAGTGCTATAAAAATGCACTGATTACTGTATAAATGACACTTGCAGGGAATGCAGTTAACACTAGGGGATGATCAAGGGGTTAAGTGTGTTCCGTGGGAGGTGTTTCTAACTGTGGGGGGCATGGGACTGACTGGGAGTACAGAGCGATGGCTGTTTCTAATCACTAGGAACAGATGATCCCTCTGTACTTCCCTGACAGAACAGGGATCTGTTTGTTTACATTGACAGTATAATTGACATTGACAGTGTAATGACAGCAGTTGATCTGCAAACGGTTAAAGAATAACTAATTTTTTTTTACTTTGGGATGGAGTGGAGATTGATTAGGATTTTATTGCTGTGTGTGTCCCCATTATGGAGATGTCCCCAATCTCTATATTTGTCATGTTTACTATTATCATTGAATGTGAAATGAAAAGAAAATCCCAAATATGGGGTTGTCCCCAGAAAAGTAAAAGAGGGGAAATCTTCCAATGGGAACACAGATGGCAAAAAAAAGAAAAAAAGAAACAAAAAAAAAACCTGACATGGATTATAACCCTCCCTTAAGCCTCGTACACATGATCAGAAAATTTGACCATCTGTACGCTCCATCGGATTTTTCGTGGACAAATATTGGATAGCAAGTTCTAAAATTTTCCAAATGTCTGTCAGATTTTTTGAGCATGTGTACACAAGTCCGTTGGACAAAAGTCCAAAGTACAAACACACATGCTCGGAAGCAAGGACTAGCCAGAAGCGGTCGGTCTTGAAAACTAGTGTTCGTAACGGAGAATTAACATTCGTGACGTGGCAAATTATGAAATCTCTAAATGCAACTCACATTCTCTTCTTCTTTAATGGGATAATAATAAAGCTGCTTTTCTGGTTATACTGATGGAGTTATGGTAAAGGTATTTTTAAAGGCTTTTTGTTCTAGTGATAGCAAGAATAATATTAATATGCTTTTTTTTTTTTGGGCAACATACCACAACACCATTATCCTCTAGTTTATAAGATCAAAGATACAACTATGTTCGCGTCCCATTGCATTTTTTTTATGTAACTGCCATCTCCCAAACTGTCATTTAAAGTAAAACACATAGCCAAGTATTATTCTCCACAATTATTTTATTGTGCATTAAAAAAAGAAAACAAATAAAATTAGACATGCTATCTGCCAATATAACTTAACCAAAAAGTGCATACTATGCATCCAAAAATATAGAAAATATAACAAATGAAATCATTATTTAACCAAAAAATAAAATAAAAGCCTCTTACATGTGTCCTGCTTCTTAATATAGGTGGTCAACAATAGTAAGCCCCTGTACACACGGTCGGAGATTTCGACAACCAAATCCGTCGGATTTTGTCCGTCGGACTTTGTCCGAAACTGTTGCATACACACGGTCGGACTAAGTTGTCGAAAAATCCGACCATTCAGAACGTGATGACGTAATTTCGTTACGATGGGACTACATTCAGGCTAGTAGCCAATAGCTTTGATGTAGGAATTTAATCTGAGCATGCGTGGCACTTGGTCCGATCAAAATTCTCTGCACATGATCGGAGTATGTCCGATCGAACCAGTTGGTCGGGAAATATTTCCAACATGTTGGAAAATTGGGTCCGACTGATATTCCGACGGAATCAGTCCGATGCATACCACACACAGTCGGATTATCCGACGACGCGGTCCGATAGGACACATTCCGACTGATTCTCCGACAGTGGGTACAAGGGCTAAGAGTTGGTGAAGCAGGGTACGTCATCCAGAGATAATTCTGAAAATCATCTGGATTATTCTCTTGGAGCTCCCGCAGCAAAGGCATATGACATAATTGGTCACTATTAATAAAGCAACCAATTTTTGGTCCAAGAACTCCTCCTCCTCCTGTTCCTGTTCCTGGACTTGGGTCAAAGCAATAACTCCAAGGCCAATCTTAAATAATATGTTATCTTCTCTGATTCCGCAACATGTCTGGTTGACGAACAGGCATTCAGAAACTAACTGAAAAGCACGAAATTAAAAGCGCGAACGTAAAAGCGATAAATGAAAAGCGTGAAATCAACACTCACCAAAACTCTACTAACACGAAATTAGCAGAAGGAACCCAAAAGAGTGGCGCTAAAGAGCTGAAAAACCACATAGTACGTCACTACGTTAGTGTTTGTTGGCCCACAATTCCTTGCCGTTTGTATGCAATCTAAGTCTGAGGAAAATCCGATCGTGTGTACGAGGCTTTACTCTGTCTAAAAAAAAAATATTGCCTATGGTTCTACTTTGAGGCAAATAGACTGTGCAATTTGCAAGTATCTCCAGAGCTTAGTAAATGAGGTAAAGCTTTACTTTACATAAAATACCCAATCACATACTAGGAGAAATAACAGCATTTTTGCTTGCACATGATTGGATGATGGAAGTCAGCAGAGCTCCCCCTAATTTACTAAGCACTGGAGCAACTTCACATGCAATTTTTATTTTAACCCTTGTGTGTTGTGTTTTTTTGTACTTTATTTTACAGGTGAATGGGTAGGGGTACATTGTACCCCATACTCATTCACATAGGGTGGGGGGCCGGTATCCGGGAGCCCCCTTATTAAAGGGGGCTCCCCGATTCCGATAAGCCCCCCGCCCGCAGACCCCGACAACCGCGGCCCCCCCTTCCCCAAGGCGCCCCCCATGTTGAGGGCACGCGGCCTGGTACGGCTCAGGAGGGGGGGCAGCTTGCTCGTCCCCCCCTTTCCTGGCTGGCCGGGTAGCGTGCTCGGACAAGGGTCTGATGTGGACCTGGGGGGGACCCCCACGCCGATTTTTTTGGCATTGGGTTCCCCTTTAAGTCCATACCAGGTGGCGAGGCCAGCGACGCATCCTTCGTGGGCCCCGCCTACCTGGAGACGTGCTCAAAATGAGCGGACTTTTCTCCGGGTGGGAAAAGTCCGCTCATTTCAAAAGTACAGCAGACTGGCATACGCACGGCCGGATTGTCCGCCGAAATGCAAGTTCGACGGGAAGATTGGAGTGCAAAACTACTTTCTAAGTCCGCCGTACTTTCGGGTACAAAAAAGTCCGCCGGAGGCTACACACGGGGGGGATTGTCCGGTGGACTTGAGTTTGCCGGACTTTTCCACCTGATTGTTTGATCATGTGTACGCGGCATAACTCACCATCATTGTTGTAGATATTGTCATTTTTAGAAGGGGTTTCCTGAGACTGGGATAATATTTTAATGGTTCCTTTGTGTTGAACAGGTTGAGAAAGGCTGCATGAAAGTGTAACTGTAAGCAACACTTTTTTCATTTTGGATAGAGTAGGGAAGCGTTAGAACCCCTGTCAGTTTTTGTTTTTTTGCCATCTGTGTCCCCATTGGAAGATGTCCCCTCTATTACTTTTCTGGAAACAATCCCCAATTTGGAGTTTTCTTTTCAATGATAATGGTAAACAGGACAAATAGAGAGGTCTGCATAATGGGGGCACAGGCAGCAATAAAAATCTAATAGTGTTGTTATACCTCTACACCCTATTCAAAACATTTTTCCTTTAGTTATGCTTTAAGTAAACACAAAATATCTTTATAAATATCAGTTATTGAAAGAAAATAGTATCAAAAATCATACACACATACCCTTCTACTTACAATACATATGACAACATTGCGGAAGAAGGGTATGTATATATATGTGTGTGATTTTTGATACTATTTTCTTTCAATATTTGATATTTAGAAAGATATTTTGTATTTACCTAATTGAACTTAGTTGCTTGCGATACAGCACGTGTGTCCTGTGAAAGCAGCTTCCCTTTGTCTGGTATTCTAGTCACTTTTTTTTTTCTTTTGTATGAATACATATGCTGCAGGGACTGCACTGACTAGTGAGTTGGCATATTTTCATGGTTTAAACCATTTGACTTCTTTATTAGCAATAAAAACTGTCAGGGGTTCTAATGCTTCTCCACTGTATGCATCCCACTGCAAATCACATGAGATAAAATACCCAATGGTTTCATGTGATAAATACCGTATTTAGAAAAATACCGCTTGTGGTATTTTAGAAACTTTTTTTAGTGAATGTCAATTTATTTATTTTTTTAAATGCTATGCAGTATTTTACCACATTTCTTAAAGCGGTAGATACTGCTTCGTGAATGGAGTTCACTGTGTTCAATGAGTCATGTGAGTCAGGGAGGTTGATTTACTAAAATAGGCTAATCGCTCTGCAAGTCAATTTCTCTTTGGTTAAGTGAATATACAGGCATACCCCACTGTTAAGTACACAATGGGGATTATTTACTAAAGCTGGATAGTGCAAAATCAGGCTCACTTATGCATAGAAACAAATAAGCTGCCAGGTTTTATTACCAAAGCTTAATTGAACAATCTGGGGTTAGAAGCTCATTAGTTTCTATGCAGAAGTGAGCCTGATTTTGCACTTTCCATCTTTAGTAAATAAACCCCATTGTATACTTAAAAGTGGGGTATACCCTTCTGAATGATGAAGTTCTGCTAATCTTCATCATCCACTTATATGCCAAAATACATTTTTTTTTTTTTATTATGTGCAACTAAAATCTGTTTTAAATTCAAATTGTCAAACAGTGTCCTTTACTAATGCATAACTGGGAACAGAACAGCTGATAGATAATCATCAGGATTTTATCAAATGTATTTATAGAAAAAAGTCAAATCACAAATATACAAGCTAGCTAAACACAGTGAGAGTTTTTCTGCTCTTTGTGTGCAAGCAAAACATAGAAAAGAGGTACAGATATTTACAATGTTACTTCTGTGCCGCCTGACACATGGGAGCTGATTTACTAAAGGCAAATAGACTGTTCATTTTGCAAAGGAGATTGCACTTTGCAAGATAATTTTTCCCAGAGCTTAGTGAACGAGGGGAAACTTTGCTGACTTCCATCATCTGAATGTGTGCAGCCAAAAATGCTGTTATTTTTTTCCCTTGCACTTGATTGGGTATTGATGTGATTAAGTCAAGAATCTTTTTTTGTAAAAAATGTGATGTTTCCGGAGTTATCTTTCATGATTGTACATCTTACAAATTGTTGTTAGTCATCAAATAAAGGTTTGGAAACACAGAAACATAGAGAGAGAAGAGCATCCTTCCAAAATGTATAAGGATATTGCAAGCTGTATGTGCGCTCCATAGATTGTATTTCTGGAAGGAGTCTTTTTTTTGGGATGGAGAGGGGCAGGATTAAAACCTTTGTCAGATTTCTTTCTTTCTTTTTTGGCTGTTTTTATCCCAGCTGTGTTGATTTGCCTTCATTTTGACAAGAAATTTGTCCAAAGTAAGTCATATTATTCAATTTCTGAACTCTAATTTGAATATTCCTTACACTATAATGGAATCAAAGAGTCCAACAAAGCAGTAATAAGGAAATTAATTATGGGTGCGATTTATATGTATCATATAGAGTAGATTGTCATACTTCTTTATAAAGTTCTAAAAAAACAGAATCTTGATAGACATCATTCAAAACACACTATGAATCATCTAGACCAGGGTTTCCTCACCAGGGTTCCATGTAACCCTAGAATTCCTCCAGAGGTTGCTAGGGGTTCCTTGAGCAATGAACAATTTCTGCCTCTAAACTAAGTTTCACATTGACATCAATTATCTTTTTAGCTATCTGTACAGAGATAATTGGGCGGCACAGTGGTGTAGTGGTTAGCACTCTCACCTAGCAGTAAGAAGAGTCGCTGGTTCAAATCCCAACCACGACACTACCTGCCTGGAGTTTGCATGTTCTCCCTGTGCCTGTGTGGGTTTCCTCCGGGTACTCCGGTTTCCTCCCACAATCCAAAGACATGCAGGTAGGTTAATTGGCTTCTGTCCAAAATTGGCCCTAGTATATGAATGGGGACCTTGGATTGTGGGCACCTTGAGGGTAGGGACCAATGTGAGTGTGCAATGTACAGGGATGGGGTCTATTGTAGACACTCACTCAGGTTGAACTGGATGGACTGGTGTCTTTATTCAACCTTACTAACTATGAAACTATGAAACTATGAAATTCTTCCCAATGATGACAAATGTATATAGCATTCTTCCCACTGACCATCACATGAATATATCAAGAGTTCTAGAGGGTTCCCTGAGACTAGAAAGTTATTTCAAATGGTTTCTCTGTGTTAAAAAGGTTGAGAAAAAGCTGACCTAGACCATAAGAAGATTTTTGGACTCTCTAGTCGGGTCAAACATTTACACAGGTAAGCTAGTGATGTATACAGATTTCATGCTTGTTTTACTGCCCAAGGGAGCATAGTTCTATTTTGAGAGGTTCCCCACTAGGCAGTCTGCAAGTTGTGGCCCCAGTATAAATAGAAAATGTGGCAAATACCTGACAGTGCTCAGTTGAGTACTATACTCTCACCTGACATTCTCATTCTGAGTGTAGAACCAATGTCAACTGCTGAAATCTGCATTCATGCCTGAAATGAGAAAGGTTCACTTTTGCAGAGTGCAAAATCCAAAGCTTTAAATTCCATGGCTTCCCAATACTCTCATCATTTCGCACAGTTTAGAACTTTTAATTAAACCAATATTTCTTTATAATTGGTACAACTCCATCATTACAATCAATAAATGGTAAAATACACAGTCATGTTTTCTTTTCATTATTCTTTTGACGGAAGCTCAACAATTTATTTCTATCCATATTCCATACCTCCTGATACGCCTTCTCTGTACTTTGAGAATCATATTGTTTCTATTTAAATTTCTTCAATGACTTCACCTGTTGTCATATAGCTCCCGACTCAAATACTTCTGTAGTATTTAACAAACTGACATTTCGGTTTAACAATAGTCCATGCTGACAATTTTGAGCAGGGACAAATTTGTAGCAATCAGAAGGATTATGGAATGTTTTCATTATAATTCTCCCCTCTTCTACTTTGATTGCTAAATTTAAAAGGATAATTTGTTTATTACTATAAAAAATAAAATTGTCAAATTCCACTCTTTATCATTCAAGGTGATGTGACACTCTCTGTCACTATGAGAAAAGGGTGGTAAAGCATGGTTTTGTATATATATATATATATATATATATATATATATATATATATATATATATATATATATATATATATATATATACACGCACATTATATTATCAAAAGTATTGGGACTTCTGCATCCCAGTCTTAGTCCGTAGGGTTCAATATTGAGTTGGCCCACCCTTTGTAGCTATAACAGCTTCAACTCTTGTGGAAAGGCTGTCCACAAGGTTTAGGAATGTGTCTATGGGAATGTTTGACCATTCTTTCAGAACACATTTGTGAGGTCAGGCACTGACATTGGACGAGAAGGCCTGGCTCGCAGTCTCTGGTCTAATTTATTCCAAAGGTGTTCTATCAGGTTGAGGTCAGGACTGAGGCAGGCCAGTCAAGTTCCTCCACCCCAAACTTGCTCATCCATGTCTTTATAGACCTTGCTTTGTCCACTGGTCCAAATATTTTGGTGGAGGGGGGATTATGGTTTTGGGTTGTTTTTCAGGGATTTGGGCTTGGCTCCTTAGTTCCAGTGAAGGTAACTCTTAACTCATTTTGGACAATTTCATGATCCCAACTTTGTGGGAACAGTTTGGGAATTGCCCCTTCTTATTCCAACATGACTGTGCACCAGTGCACAAAGCAAGGTCCATACAGACATGGACTTAGCAGGGGTGGTGGAAAATGAACTTCAAGTGCAATAATTCACATTATAATACTAACTAAAACATATAAAGTTAAGTGTAAGAATCTAAAAAATAAAAATTCCAAAGTGCTATAATGGTGTGAGCCTCCCAACTAAAACGTTGTTGCACTTGAAGTTAATTTGTATTGCAAATATCTGTAGAGGAGTTTCCACTACCCCTGCTAAGTGTTAAAAAAAAGTATGTCTTACTCTAATTTTGATATGTTTTATATGTGAAATCACATGTAATACATACACAATGTGATTACAGCCCTCACATTTATGTAAATATTTTATTATATCTTTTCATGTGACAACACTGAAGAAATTACACTTTGCTACAGTATAAAGTAGTGAGTGTACAGCCTGAATAACAGTGTCCCCTCAAAATAACTCAACACACAGCCATTAATGTCTAAACTGCTGGCAACAAAAGTGAGTACACCCCTAAATGAAAATGTCCAAATTGGGCCCAAAGTGTCAATATTTTGTGTGGCCGCCATTATTTTCCAGGACTGCCTTAACCCTCTTTGGCATGGAGTTCACCAGAGCTTCACAGGTTGCTACTGTCCTCTTCCACTCCTCCATGTCGACATCACGGAGCTGGTGGATGTTGCGCTCCTCCACCTTTTGTTTGAGGATGCCCCACAGATGCTCAATAGGGTTTAAGTCTGGAGACATGATTGGCCAGATTTCCTTTTTTCCTTATATAGTATAAACATGTACATATATTACAAATTATTGTGATTCTATTAACTTTTTCTACAGATCACCATGGTAGTAAAGGATCAGTTTAACCAGTCAGTTATAACTGACTTTCTTCTTTTAGGGTTTTCTAAGACCAACACATTTCTTCAGCTGGTTGCATGGCTCAGTTCTAAGTCTTCACTGAGCAGAAAGGGGTGACTGTCAGCTATCGCTCTCTGCTCTGCCCCTCCAGTGCTTGCTGCAATGACGGACTGCGGAGGGGGCAGAAGTGGTCAGGCATCTGGGTGGATCCCAACATTATTGTTTGGATCCCTGCAAAGCCTGACTGGTTATGTGACATCGGCAAAATCTGGCTCACAGGAGTGCAGAAATGAATGCACTGCCGTGACCCAAAAGGGAAGCATGTCCAAAAAATCTTTGGTCATACGTCTCTTTTAATCTGCAAATATATAGCAATATACAAATATACTGTACAAACTGTGCTCCACAAAAATACTTTGTGTATATATATATAATGTGCACAATATGTGCACACTAAGCATTTTTCTGGAGCATGGTTTGCATATTTGCACATTGTTGTCATAAATTTGCACATTGTTGTTATATATTTGCACATTTAAGTATAAATGACACATGTCTATTGGGGGTTACATTTAATCATTCTTGCAATTAAAAATATTCCCTGCAGGGATTACACAGGGATTACACTGGAGTAAAATATCTGGAGTGTATTTCTAGACAGAAAAAAACAATGCTGTTACTTATTTAAATCTAAATGAAACCAACCATTTCTTATTGACACTCCTACTAGTAGGATGCAGTCTGTGTATTTATTTCCAATAAACAGACAATTTCATGTAGAAATGTGCACAATGTTGTACTCTTGTAGCATCTATTAGGGGAGCAGAATAGAAAGTCTGCCAACTAAAATTGTTCTCATAATTATCCAATCACATCTAGGGGATAAAATATTTTCCTCCACACAATTGGATGGTTGAAGTGAACACAGAACATGAACATTCAACTTTTTTCTGAAATCAGCCCCATTGTACGTGCATATTTTTCATCTATGCATCCAAAGGTTAAATAGTAACCCTACAACCACAGGTACTCTATGGTGACTAAGATATGGTCCTAAAATAATAAACAACTAATCATTTACTCTTTTACACAAGTAACCTTTTTATTTAATTGTCATTTTTAGTATTAAAAACATGCTCAGTATAGTCCATGTAGCTTGACCACTTGCGCCTTTCATGAAGGGTTTAAAGACATTTGTAACTGAAATTTCGGAACATTTTTTGTCTTTCTAAAACACCTGTTTTTTGCACACTTTACATTTGTTGAGGACCAATGTTATTATTGTTGTTTAGCAGCTGTGAAGACAGGGGTCATTAACTTAAATTGTACTTTGAAAACGTAGCGCTATCCCCGAATTAGCCCTATGGTAGTTTGGGTCTTCTCTTTTTTGCCTTGAATCTATGAATGATCTCAGACCCTCTGACACACCAAGTAAAGTGGATAGCAGCTGCTGTACCGCAAAAAGCATAAGGATATCTACTCAACACACAGTATCTCAGTATCTGAAGATAAACACCATTCTAGTTATGAGTAAAGAGGTATGTTATATTGTAATAAATTGAAGGAATTGGCAATAACCTTAGGTTGAATGTATGTCTAATGCAACTCTCCAGGCAGAAAAGTTACCTTATGATGAACTTATGATCACAGCAGTTGGTTGGGTCTATATCTAGTAAATTGCAAATCAGGGTTAAGCCAATGCACATACCACAACAAAAGTAATCAGTATTGGCATAAGTTTCCTGCTACCAGTATGCTATATTACTAGAGTGCTAAAGAGATACTAGATTATAACCCAGATTTACTGCAGTGGTGCCCCTACTTCCACAGGCAATGACTGTAATCCTTGTACAGCAGCTCATCTAAAGAGACAGTCCTATGCCCCAGATTCAGCTGGCTAACATTGGGGCCCATCTTGACGGTGGTGCACATGAATTTAGTCCCAGTGGAAATCTGCTTGAAGTGGTATAAGCTGTTAGTTAAGTGTTTAATCCCTAGAAGCTGCAGCTCAGTGTCCTCTTTATCTAGCCAAGCATCTGGCTACACATAGATTTGGGGGGCCAAATACAAAGAAAAGCATATTCTTCTTTGAGGTGGATTTCCTGTCCCATCAGTGAAGTCAAGATTGAAAACACTGCTGGCCAAAATTGCTGAACCAGTGGACAAGTCCACCATATATGGAAAAAGGTTCCCAAGTGTCTACGGCCGCAGAAATATGTGGGGGAACAACCAGAAACTGGTCCAAACTTTATAGTTGGTTTATACTGCAAGCATGTTTGTAAATATTTTATTATATCTTTTCATGTGACAACACTGAAGAAATTACACTTTGTTACAATGTAAAGTAGTGAGTGTACAGCTTGTATAACAGTGTACATTTGCTGTCCCCTCAAAATAACTTAACATACAGCCATTAATGTCTAAACCGCTAGCAACAAAAGTGAGTACACCCCTAAGTGAAAATGTCCAAATTGGGGCCAATTAGCCATTTTCCATCCCGGTGTCATGTGACTCATTAGTGATACAAGGTCTCAGGTGTGAATAGGGAGCAGCTGTGTTAAATTTGGTGTTATCGCTCTCACTCTCTTTTACTGGTCACTGGAAGTTCAACATGGCACCTCATGGCAAAGATCTGAAAAAAATAATTGTTGCTATACACAAAGATGGCCTAGGCCAGTGATGGCGAACCTTGGCACCCCAGGTGTTTTGGAACTACATTTCCCATGATGCTCGGCTACACTGCAGAGTGCATGAGCATCATGGAAAATGTAGTTCCAAAACATCTGGAGTGCCAAGGTTCGCCATCACCAGCCTAGGCTATAAGAAGATTGCCAAGACCCTGAAACTGAGCTGTAGCATGATGGCCAAGACCATACAGTGGTTGTGCAGGTTGGCCATGGCGAGAACAAGACTCGCCATGGCTGACCAAAGAAGTTGAGTGCACATGCAAAGCGTCATATCCACAGGTTGTCTTTGGGTAATAGACATATGAGTGCTGCCAGCATTGCTGCAGAGGTTGAAGGGTTGGGGGTTCAGCCTGTCAGTGCTCAGACCACATGCCACATACTGCATCAAATTGGTCTGCATGGCTGTCATGCTAGAAGGAAGCCTCTTCTAAAGATGATGCACAAAAAAGCCTACAAACAGTTTGCTGAAGACAAGACTAAGGACATGGATTACTGGAACCATGTCCTGTTGTCTGATAAGACCAAAATAAACTTATGTTGTTCAGATGGTGTCAAGCATGTGTGGTGGCAATCAGGTGAGGAGTACAAAGATAAGTGTGGCTTGCCTAAAGTCAAGCATTGTGGTGGGAGTGTCATGGTCTGGGGCTGCATGAGTGCTTCCGATACAGTTCATTGAGGAAACCATGAATGCCAACATGTACTGTGATATACTGAAGCCGAGCATGATCCCCTCCCTTCGAAGACTGGCCCACAGGGCGGTATGATAAAGACCCCAAACCCACCTCCAAGATGACCTCTGCCTTGCTAAAGAAACTGACAAGTGTGTCTTGACTACAGTCAAGCATGGTGATGTGAGTGTCATTGTCTGGGGCTGCATGAGTGCTGCCGACACTGGGGAGCTACAGTTCACTGAGGGAACCATGAATGCCAACCTGTACTATGACATACTGAAGCAGAGCATGATCCCCCCCTTCAGAGACTGGGCTGCAGGGCAGTATTCCAACATGATAACGATCCCAAACACACCTCCAAGGCAACAACTGCATTGCTAAAGAAGCTGCAGGTAAAGGTGATGGACTGGCCAAGCATGTCTCCAGACCTAAACCTTATTGAGCATCTGTGGGGCATCCTCAAATGGAAGGTGGAGGAGCGCAAGGTCTTTAACATCAATCAGCTCCGTGATGTCATCATGGAGGAGTGGAAGAGGACTCCAGTGGCAACCTGTGAAGCTCTGGTGAACTCAATGCCCAGAGGGTTAAAACTGTGCTGGAAAATAATGGTGGCCACACAAAATGTTGACACTTTGGACCCAATTTGGACATTTTCACTTAGGGGTGTATTCACTTTTATTGCCAGTGGTTTAGACATTAATGGTTGTGTGTTAAGTTATTTTGAGGGGACAGCAAATTTACACTGTTACTCAAGCTGTACACTCATTACTTTACATTGTAGCAAAGTGTAATTTCTTTAGTTTTGTCACATTAAAGTTATAATAAAATATTTACAAAAATGTGAGGGGTCTACTCACTTTTGTGAGATACTGTACATGAACAATTATCTGCTTCCAGATCTATCCCAAAGTCCATTGCCAACTAATGGGTGTAATTTAGGAGATGGGATGTTTGTGGGGCGAGTAAGATGCTGTAAATAAGTGATATCATTCCAGGGGAATGTGGGGCATTACAATACCTTTGTTTGAATGGAGGCAATAGCAAATGACCATTAGGGAACTTGATATTATGCTCCAGAAAATGTTAAATTTGAAGATATCAATATTCTCCTGTTGGAGGTAATTAAAGTTTGTTGCAGTGAAGAAATTGGGATTACATCCTGAAAAATTCTGTCGTTATCACCAAACATCCTTTCAATTGATGGAATAAGAAAAGTGTCCAAAATCTCAATATAAACTTGTGCATTTATTGAAGATTTAATGACTGTCATCTCCCCAGTATCTTTACCTGACACGCAATCCCATATCATCAATGATTGTGGAAAGTTGCATATTTTCTTCAGGCAGTCATCTTCATACATTTCATCGAAACAGTACTAAACAAGAGTTCCAAGCAAAAGTTTGATTGATCTGCAAAAACAGTTGCAATTGACTACAGTTTTCTTTCTTTTTATAAATGTTTACATGTTTCTTAATGCCAGAAGGTTGGAATTATAATGAAAATAGTTTGGAGGCATGTCTGTGATTCTTTTTTTTCTACACAATTAAATAATTGAATGAAAATTTTCCAAGGGTGGCGAGTCCATACTCATTTTGCAAATGTTTGTGACTCTATGTATTTTTCTTTACAGATCACCATGGTAACAAGGCATCAATTTAACCAGTCAGTTGTAACTGACTTTATTCTTTTAGGGTTTTCTATTGAGGGGCAGAGAAGATTTTGGCTTTTTATTGTTTTATTAATTATCTACATTGCCACCATTACAGCAAACATTTTCATCATTGTCATCATCAAAGCAGACCCACGCCTACATAAACCAATGTACTTCTTTATCAGTGGACTGTCATTCCTTGAGCTCTGGTATCCCTCTGTTACAGTCCCTAGACTCCTGTGGTCTCTTAAAACAAAGGACCAACACATTTCTGTAGCTGGTTGTCTGGCTCAGTTTTATTTCCATTTTTCTCTTGGAGCAACAGAAATGTATCTTCTGACTGCAATGGGGTATGATCGCTATGTCGCCATTTGCAATCCACTGCGCTATTCGGTGATCATAAGTCCCAGTGTATGTACTATGCTCATACTAGGATCATGGGCATGTGGGTTCATTGGAGTGATTGTTCCATGCTTAAGACTATCCAAACTTTGGTACTGTAAAGGGAATGGGATAGATCATTATTACTGTGATTTTGCTCCAATGATTCGCTTGTCCTGCTCTGATACAGCGAAAGCTCAGAATGCTGCTTTTTTTTCCATATGTTTTGTATCTTTAGGGTGTTTTCTCTTGACTTTGATATCTTATGCATGTATTACCCGAATGATAATCAGATTGTCTTCTGCGTTAGCAAGACGTAAAGCGTTTTCCACTTTTGCCTCCCATTTATTTGTTGTTATCCTTTTCTATGGTACTATAATGTTCATGTTCATCAGACCAGCTAGTGGTGATTTCCTTCAGTTTAATATGAAAGTTTCTGTTGTCCCATCCATAGTGACACCTCTTCTGAATCCCATTATCTACACCTTACGGAATCAAGAAGTGATAGAGGCTGTGTTTAAAACAGCCCACACAACAATGGCTTGGTCAAAGGGTTGTAAGTGAACAGACCTCAATTACAACCAGGCAGGACCTCAATTACAACCAGGCAAGACCTCAATTACAACCAAGCAACTCAAATTTTCAGAAGAAGGGGTCAGAAATGGATAATTGCATTTCTTTTATTACAGATTTCCTTTAATCTTTTTTGGTTTTGTTCACCATATAACTTATTTAGCAATCCCTCGGTCTCCAGCTGGGGAGGGTACAGTATTACTGCTCCTCAAAATTAGGTAAGAGTCCTCTGCAATTTGTGCACCAAGAGCTTTGGAGTATCTCACACTCTACTGACCTCCTAAGTTCTTGGTTCCTGAGCAATAAACTTTAAAAAAGACAGCCCTGGGCTGTTTACTGACCCTGTGTGGATGAGAAGCTGCTCTGTGCCTGGCTACCTGCACTGACTGAGGAAAGAACCCATGGACAGCTACAGTTGCCCTTAGTCTACACCATACTTAATTAAAAAAATAAAGTTACAAGAAACTTATTTGGATCCTTGGATTGCTAGAACATTTGCACGCTACCAATATATCTTACTTCACAGTGATTTTAATCCAGAGGGGCATTTTTCTCAACTAAACAGATTTTTGACCATACAATCTTTACTATCCACTTCAGCCCCGGAAGGATTTGCCACCTTTCTGACCAAGCCATTTTTTTGCGAAACGGCACTGCAAAGCTTTAACTGACAATTGCGCAGTTGTTGGTACCCAAACAAAATTGACATCCTTTTTTCCCTACAAATAGAGCTTTCTTTTGGTGGTATTTGATCACCTCTGCGGTTTTTATTTTTTGCGCTATAAACAAAAAAAGAGCGACAATTTTGAAATCAAAACAATATTTTTTCGTTTTTGCTATAATAAATATCCCGATTTTTTTTTTTAAAACAAATTTCTTCATCAGTTTAGGCAGTTTAGATATATTTTCTTCTACATAATTTTGGTAAAAAAAACTGCAATAAGCGTATATTGATTGGTTTGCGCAAAAGTTATAGCGTCTACAAAAGAGGGGATAGATTTATGGCATTTTTATAATTTTTTTTGCTAGTAATGGCGGCAATCATCGATTTTTATCGGGCCTGCAATGTAAAGCGTAGGGCTACCAACATGCCAACGAATATGTATGTGAGCCAGCCGGGAAGTGGCTATAGTGAACTTCTACGTCCCTCCCCATGCCAATCTAAACCTCCTGGAAGCCACATTTTAGAAAACGATTTTTCTAGATTCTGTTTGTAATATATTTATAGGGGACTTAAATGCAGACTGTGATGTTGTGATGGATAGGTTGGGTGGAACATCTTATCAAACCTCTAAATTTGCTGTTTGGATTGTGAAATATGATTTAACTGATGTATGGAGGTGGATGCGCCGGGATAACAAAATGTTTTTATGTCACTTAAACACTCATAGCACCCTCTCCTGTATTTATCTAGTTCTCTACGCCCCTTTATTGCTGACCATAGCTGAGACTATCTCCCTAGAGGTATTTCAGACCATGCCCCCTTATTTTATCTTAATACTTCTCTCCTCCTATAGGGTCACATATCTGAAGATTGCAACCTATTTGGCTATTGGATTAAATTGTAAAGAACCACTGCCAGATAGCCATGCAAGATTATTGGAGGACAATCAACACACCCATTCATTTCCAACATGGGAAGCATCTCCCGCTACTCCTAGAGGCTCTTTTATGGCCATTATAGGCATTATTTTTGTGATTTGGGGGGCTCTTTTCAAAACAACACAACCCACCTTCAGTAAAACTATTTGGAACGCTGGAGCCTGAAGTGTTTTTGATTGCTCAATGTATGATGTTTGAGGAGGATTGACGTCAATTTGAATATACCACATCCCAGTGATCATCCCTCTAACTGAGAGGAAATAGAAGTTGTTTTGCCAGAAAAATTTTTTCTCTATGTTATGATTTGGTAAGCAGATTTGATACACATTGGTGCTGTGTGATCTTTCCTTCACTTCTTAGAAAAGGTGGAGGTCTCCTCATTATCCATTCCTTACATTGGCTTCTTCAATGATGGAACGTGTATAAGCGCTGCACCTTGGACTATATATTTTTAAGTTTTATGATCAATGAACTGTGTTAGCTACTAGTCCTTTTTTTCTTTTTCTTTTGTGTTATCTTAGCGCTGTTACCTTACCTGCTTTTTAATCCACCTTCACTGCCAGAGCACAATAATCCCTCATCAGCAAAATTATATAGAATGGCAAGCCCAACAAACTATTTTCCTTCTCTCTCAAACTTCAAAAATCTGTTTGCATTCAAACAACTTATTTTTGAATGAATGAATGAATGAATGAATGAATGAAATACTTGTATAGCGCACAATGCGAACTGAATCGCCTCTAAACAGGAATAGTGGCTGACCAGGGATTTGCCATACACATGCTCTCAAGGTTCTGGGTACTTTTTCCCTATTATTGTCAACTGTATACCTCAATTGCCTGTTATTTTAATTAATTATTAATTAATTAATTATTAATTAATTATTTTTAATTTTAATTAGTGTTAGAATCCAAAATAGTGTAGAATGACCCTATCTGTTTGTTATCCTATGACATTTGGGGTTTGGCTCAAAGATTCTTAACCACTTAAGCCCCAGACCATTTTGCTGGTCAAAGACCAGAGCACTTTTTGCGATTCGGCACTGCGTCGCTTTAACTGACAATTGCGCAAGTCGTGCGACGTGGCTCCCGAACAAAATTGTCGTCCTTTTTTCCCACAAATTGAGCTTTCTTTTGGTGGTATTCGATCATTTTACATTTTGCTATAATAAATATCCCCGATAGCCGATACATATTCTTCTACATATTTGTGGTAAAAAAATTGCAATGAGCATTTATTGATTGGTTTGCGCAACAGTTATAGCTTTTTACAAAATAGGGGATAGTTTTATGGCATTTTTATTAATTATTTTTTTTTTACTAGTAATGGCGGCGATCAGCATTTGTTATCATGACTGTGACATTATGGTAGACACATCGGACATTTTTGGGACCATTGTCATTTTTACAGCAATCAGTGCTATACAAATGCACTGATTCCTGTGTAAATGACACTGGCAGTGAAGGGGTTAACCACTAGGAGTTATGGGTTAAGTGTGTCCTGGGGAGTGTTTCTAACTGTAGGGAGGGGCGTGGCTACGTGTGACACGTCACTAATCTCTGCTCCCGATTACAGGGAGCAGAGATCAGTGACACTGTCACTAGGCAAAGTGGGGAGATGCTTGTTTACATTAGCATCTCCCCATTCTTCCTCTCCCTGAGGTGATTACGGGTATCCCCGTGGCGATCGAGTCCATGGGACCTGCGACCCGACTCACAGAGGTCCCGGCCGGCGCACGCACTTGATGACACGGCAGCAAATTTAAAGGGACGTACAGGTATGCCCATTTTCCCAGCTGTGCTAATCTGCGGACGTATATCAGCATGCGCCGGTCGGGAACTGGTTAAATTGATTCAATTGTTATATAAGGATCCAATAGCCAAGATTAGACTCAATCAAAATGTATCAAATATTTTCTTCATTTATAGAGCTGCCAGACAGGGAAGCCCCTTTATACCCATTTTATTCAAATTAGCCATAGAATCTCTAGCAATTCTGATATAAACTGCCTCCACTATTAAAGGACTCTATTCATTGAACTAATTAATTGTACTAATTGAAGGAAAGTATATCTATGTATTTTGGTGATACCCTAATCTGCCTTGGTGATCACTCACTCTCTTTTTCAAATTATTGAGCGTTCAGGAAGGTTGTAGGTTTTAGGGAAAACTAAGGATAAACTGATTTGTTTTCCTGTGGACCCTAACTTTGTGAATAACATTCATCAGTCCTCTCGACTTATTGATACATTTTGTTATTTAGGAATTACCATACAGCTTCCCTTAATTACCGATCGGGATAATAACATCTTCCCTATATTAAAATCTCTTTCCTATAGTAACTGGCAAAAAACAAAAAATGGATGTCCTCCCTGAAAATTCCACGGGTAAACCCAATTTATTAAAAATGAATTTCTGAATGTCCTGATCTCTTCAACCACTTGCCGACCGGCTCAGGTCAATATATTTTGGTGAGTGGAATATAAAAGTAAAGCGTTTTCTGTCAGGGGAGAGGAGACATATCGTTGTTCCTACTAAGTAGGAACAATGATAGGCCTTTCCCCCAGTCAGTTCTATCCCCACACAGTTAGAAACACTAACTAGGGAACACAGTTAACCCCTTGATCGATCCCTAATGGTAACCCCTTCCCTGCTAGTGACGTTTACACAGTAATCAGTGCATTTTTATATGATTGCTGTATAAATGTCAGTGGTCTCAAAAATGTGTCAAAAGTGTCCGATCTGTCCGCTGCAATGTCGCAGTACCGCTAAAAATCACAGATAATTTTAAAAAGCCATAAAAATGCCATAAATATTTTCCATAGTTTGTAGGCAGTATAAATTTTGCGCAAACCAATCAATATATGTTTTTTGCGATTTCTTTTTTACCAAAAATATGTACAAAAATATATATTGGCCTATACTGATGAAGAAATTTGTTTTTTAAAACATTTTTGGGGATATTTATTATAGCAAAAAATAAAAAATATATATTTTTTTCAAAATTGTCGCTCTTTTTTATAGCGCAAATATAAAAAACGGAGAGGTCATCAAATGCCACCAAAAGAAAGCTTTATTGTGTGAAAAAAGAATGCAAATTTTGTTTGGGTACAGCATTGCATGACCGCACAATTGTCAGTTAAAACGGCGCAGTGCCAAATTGTAAAAAGTGCTCTGGTCAAGAAGGGGGTAAAATCTTCCAGGGCTGAAGCAGTTAAGCTCAGCCAATCCTTCTGTATCTTCTTTTATTGAATCAGAAACAATCTCAAATTGCTTTAGCCACCCTGCAACTTCCTCTACATCATGGCAGATTGGCCATTTCTAATTTTCAATATTACTACTTGTAACGTACCTCCTATGAATCCTTGTGTAATGTGTTATACAGGAAACCACCTACATTGCTAACTTCTCTCAAGATCTTCGTTCAAATTTTTAACTTTTCCCTCAGAATGACTGGTCTATCTCCCCAAATAATCCAGTTTGGGGTAACCTCTCTCTATGGCACTATCTCTCTGTTCCCTATCTGGAATACTGGTATGCACAAGATATTAAATACCTGCTTCAGTTATTTCAAGATGGTAACCCTAAAGGCTAAGTTCACCCTTCCAGACAGAATCTCACTTTTCATTATAAATATAAGTCTTTTTCTAGTATCTTTCTTGCCCAAGCCACCCTAATATGCTTAGCATTCACTTACTTTGTCCATGGCAGCTTTAAATCTGTACCTTTCTGTTCAAAATAAAAAAAAATGCATCTGAGTCAATCACTTTCTGTATCTTCATGCGATCATCCAGGAAACTTCATATTCCATCATGCATTGCCTTACTGCATCACGGAATATAGCATGTTTACCTCTCTGACTAGGGATGAGCTTGGTGTTCGAGTCGAGCGCACGTTCGACTCGAACACCGGCTGTTCATCCGTTCGGCAAAGCCAGGACTCTGTGGGCCGTTCGCACCAAATTCGTGTGGCGCTCACGGCCCACAATGCACTGCTCTGGCGGCCTTATATAGTGTGGGGCGTGTACTACACAGCCTGAGCTATAATTGGCCACAGGCAGGATGCCGGCGCTGTGATTGGCCAAACATGCGGGGTCACAGTGCATGCTTGGCCAATCACAGCGCCGGCATCCTGCCTGTGGCCAATTATAGCTCAGGCTGTGTAGTACACGCCCCACACTATATAAGGCCGCCAGCGCGGCGGCCTTGTGTAGTGTTCAGGTGTCTGCAGGTGTTAGTGGGTGTTGTCTGTGTGCCTTCACCACAGAATACACCTCTATCTACCCTTTATTGCTGTTCTCTAATTGAGCCATCTGCCATCTGCAGGAGTTATTTGGGGTTGTGTGTCTCCAGCGCAGTATACACCTGTAGCTACCTATATTGCTGTTCTCTAATAGAGCCATTTGCCATCTGCAGGAGTTAGTTGGTGTTGTGTGCCACCCGTGCAGTATACACCTGTAGCTACCTATATTGCTCTTCTCTAATTGAGACTAGTGATGGACGAACGTTTCGCCCGGCGGTCGTTTCGCGGCGAATTTCCGACATTCGCGGTCCGCACGTTCGAACGCCTTTTTCCGTCGTTCGCCGCGGCGGACTTACGTGTTTAATGTATACAAGAACTTTAACCTTTGGTGACACGTTTATCATGTGATACAGGACAGCCAATTGAGACATGACAGCACATGGACACTTGGACATTCCCCCTAACCTATAAATACACCCGATCCGGTGGCCATTTTACATTCTTTCTTCTGTTACGATAGGGACAGGTTCCTGTGTGGAGTAGGGAGAGATAAACCACTAGCTATTTGGTACACAAAAGTTCTTTTCA
This sequence comes from Lithobates pipiens, assembly GCF_037356315.1. NCBI lineage: Eukaryota > Metazoa > Chordata > Amphibia > Anura > Ranidae > Lithobates > Lithobates pipiens. The sequence continues at coordinate 64,844,098 of NW_027507685.1, read as the reverse complement.
GGACTGGTATAGGTGTTAGGTGTTGATAGGTTTGCTGTGCTGCTGATTCTTGCAGCAGCCTGAGTGTCTTTTGTTAGTTTAGAGAAAGGGAAAGGACGGTGTATGCTACAGGGACAGCCAGATTAGTCTTTCATCATCATCATCATCATCATCATCATTAGCTGTTACTATCAAGGTCCACAAAAGAGCTGTTCCAGTAACCACTAATCGTTCTCTTTTTTTGCCAATTTGTATAGGGACAGGAAGGAAGCAGTGTTGTCAGGCAGTGAGGGTAATTTTAAAGACTTGCTGTTATTATTAGTTCCACAAAGGTTCTTTTCAGGACTGGTATCAGTGGTACAGTAATAGGCTTGTACATGTATAATATTCTTTCTTCCAAATATAGAAAGGATATTATACTTGACTGCTGCCCTTCTGCTGCAGTCTGCTAAACATTCACAACTCACTTGTTCCACAAAAGTTCTTATAAGGACTGGTAACTTGGTATAGGGTGCTACGGTACATAGGCTTGAGTGCGGTACAGTCTGCTGTTCTGTAAGGACCGCTATCGGTCCACAATAGATAGGGTTGACGTGCACCACTGCTGACCGCTGCCCTATACTGCAGCAGTCCTTCAGCGGTATAGGGACTGACGTACAGTCTGCTAATCACTAACACACAACCTGCTTGTTCCACAAAAGTTCTTATAAGGACTGGTAACTTGGTATAGGGTGCTACGGTACATAGGCTTGAGTGCGGTACAGTCTGCTGTTCTGTAAGGACCGCTATCGGTCCACAATAGATAGGGTTGACGTGCACCACTGCTGACCGCTGCCCTATACTGCAGCAGTCCTTCAGCGGTATAGGGACTGACGTACAGTCTGCTAAACACTAATACACAACCTGCTTGGTCCACAAAAGTTCTTATAAGGACTGGTAACTTGGTATAGGGTGCTACGGTACATAGGCTTGAGTGCGGTACAGTCTGCTGTTCTGTAAGGACCGCTATAGGTCCACAATAGATAGGGTTGACGTGCACCACTGCTGACCGCTCACCTATACTGCAGCAGTCCTTCAGCGGTATAGGGACTGACGTACAGTCTGCTAATCACTAACACACAACCTGCTTGTTCCACAAAAGTTCTTATAAGGACTGGTAACTTGGTATAGGGTGCTACGGTACATAGGCTTGAGTGCGGTACAGTCTGCTGTTCTGTAAGGACCGCTATCGGTCCACAATAGATAGGGTTGACGTGCACCACTGCTGACCGCTGCCCTATACTGCAGCAGTCCTTCAGCGGTATAGGGACTGACGTACAGTCTGCTAAACACTAATACACAACCTGCTTGGTCCACAAAAGTTCTTATAAGGACTGGTAACTTGGTATAGGGTGCTACGGTACATAGGCTTGAGTGCGGTACAGTCTGCTGTTCTGTAAGGACCGCTATCGGTCCACAATAGATAGGGTTGACGTGCACCACTGCTGACCGCTCACCTATACTGCAGCAGTCCTTCAGCGGTATAGGGACTGACGTACAGTCTGCTAATCACTAACACACAACCTGCTTGTTCCACAAAAGTTCTTATAAGGACTGGTAACTTGGTATAGGGTGCTACGGTACATAGGCTTGAGTGCGGTACAGTCTGCTGTTCTGTAAGGACCGCTATCGGTCCACAATAGATAGGGTTGACGTGCACCACTGCTGACCGCTGCCCTATACTGCAGCAGTCCTTCAGCGGTATAGGGACTGACGTACAGTCTGCTAAACACTAATACACAACCTGCTTGGTCCACAAAAGTTCTTATAAGGACTGGTAACTTGGTATAGGGTGCTACGGTACATAGGCTTGAGTGCGGTACAGTCTGCTGTTCTGTAAGGACCGCTATCGGTCCACAATAGATAGGGTTGACGTGCACCACTGCTGACCGCTGCCCTATACTGCAGCAGTCCTTCAGCGGTATAGGGACTGACGTACAGTCTGCTAAACACTAATACACAACCTGCTTGGTCCACAAAAGTTCTTATAAGGACTGGTAACTTGGTATAGGGTGCTACGGTACATAGGCTTGAGTGCGGTACAGTCTGCTGTTCTGTAAGGACCGCTATAGGTCCACAATAGATAGGGTTGACGTGCACCACTGCTGACCGCTCACCTATACTGCAGCAGTCCTTCAGCGGTATAGGGACTGACGTACAGTCTGCTAATCACTAACACACAACCTGCTTGTTCCACAAAAGTTCTTATAAGGACTGGTAACTTGGTATAGGGTGCTACGGTACATAGGCTTGAGTGCGGTACAGTCTGCTGTTCTGTAAGGACCGCTATCGGTCCACAATAGATAGGGTTGACGTGCACCACTGCTGACCGCTGCCCTATACTGCAGCAGTCCTTCAGCGGTATAGGGACTGACGTACAGTCTGCTAAACACTAATACACAACCTGCTTGGTCCACAAAAGTTCTTATAAGGACTGGTAACTTGGTATAGGGTGCTACGGTACATAGGCTTGAGTGCGGTACAGTCTGCTGTTCTGTAAGGACCGCTATCGGTCCACAATAGATAGGGTTGACGTGCACCACTGCTGACCGCTGCCCTATACTGCAGCAGTCCTTCAGCGGTATAGGGACTGACGTACAGTCTGCTAAACACTAATACACAACCTGCTTGGTCCACAAAAGTTCTTATAAGGACTGGTAACTTGGTATAGGGTGCTACGGTACATAGGCTTGAGTGCGGTACAGTCTGCTGTTCTGTAAGGACCGCTATCGGTCCACAATAGATAGGGTTGACGTGCACCACTGCTGACCGCTGCCCTATACTGCAGCAGTCCTTCAGCGGTATAGGGACTGACGTACAGTCTGCTAATCACTAACACACAACCTGCTTGTTCCACAAAAGTTCTTATAAGGACTGGTAACTTGGTATAGGGTGCTACGGTACATAGGCTTGAGTGCGGTACAGTCTGCTGTTCTGTAAGGACCGCTATCGGTCCACAATAGATAGGGTTGACGTGCACCACTGCTGACCGCTGCCCTATACTGCAGCAGTCCTTCAGCGGTATAGGGACTGACGTACAGTCTGCTAAACACTAATACACAACCTGCTTGGTCCACAAAAGTTCTTATAAGGACTGGTAACTTGGTATAGGGTGCTACGGTACATAGGCTTGAGTGCGGTACAGTCTGCTGTTCTGTAAGGACCGCTATCGGTCCACAATAGATAGGGTTGACGTGCACCACTGCTGACCGCTGCCCTATACTGCAGCAGTCCTTCAGCGGTATAGGGACTGACGTACAGTCTGCTAAACACTAATACACAACCTGCTTGGTCCACAAAAGTTCTTATAAGGACTGGTAACTTGGTATAGGGTGCTACGGTACATAGGCTTGAGTGCGGTACAGTCTGCTGTTCTGTAAGGACCGCTATCGGTCCACAATAGATAGGGTTGACGTGCACCACTGCTGACCGCTGCCCTATACTGCAGCAGTCCTTCAGCGGTATAGGGACTGACGTACAGTCTGCTAAACACTAATACACAACCTGCTTGGTCCACAAAAGTTCTTATAAGGACTGGTAACTTGGTATAGGGTGCTACGGTACATAGGCTTGAGTGCGGTACAGTCTGCTGTTCTGTAAGGACCGCTATCGGTCCACAATAGATAGGGTTGACGTGCACCACTGCTGACCGCTGCCCTATACTGCAGCAGTCCTTCAGCGGTATAGGGACTGACGTACAGTCTGCTAAACACTAATACACAACCTGCTTGGTCCACAAAAGTTCTTATAAGGACTGGTAACTTGGTATAGGGTGCTACGGTACATAGGCTTGAGTGCGGTACAGTCTGCTGTTCTGTAAGGACCGCTATAGGTCCACAATAGATAGGGTTGACGTGCACCACTGCTGACCGCTCACCTATACTGCAGCAGTCCTTCAGCGGTATAGGGACTGACGTACAGTCTGCTAATCACTAACACACAACCTGCTTGTTCCACAAAAGTTCTTATAAGGACTGGTAACTTGGTATAGGGTGCTACGGTACATAGGCTTGAGTGCGGTACAGTCTGCTGTTCTGTAAGGACCGCTATCGGTCCACAATAGATAGGGTTGACGTGCACCACTGCTGACCGCTGCCCTATACTGCAGCAGTCCTTCAGCGGTATAGGGACTGACGTACAGTCTGCTAAACACTAATACACAACCTGCTTGGTCCACAAAAGTTCTTATAAGGACTGGTAACTTGGTATAGGGTGCTACGGTACATAGGCTTGAGTGCGGTACAGTCTGCTGTTCTGTAAGGACCGCTATCGGTCCACAATAGATAGGGTTGACGTGCACCACTGCTGACCGCTGCCCTATACTGCAGCAGTCCTTCATCGGTATAGGGACTAAGAGTTTTGTCACAGGGTCATTTAAAAAATGACAGGCAGAGGAAGAGGCAGGCCCTTCCGCAGGGGTGGTAGGGGTAGGGCAGGAGCAACAGGCTTGAGCCAAAGTGGGAAGTTGCAGAAGGTGCGTTCAATTACTTTAAAGGATGCACCAGACTTGGTTGAGTGGCTCGCTCAGCCTTACTCTTCTGCACCCTCCTCATCCTCTCGATCTGCACCCTCTTCTTCACTCTCTGCTATGTGCACCCCCAAAGACACTACCACCAACAACACGACCACCACCACCACCACCACATACCTTCCGCTTGAGTCACTGGAATTATTTTCCGATCCATATCAAGAGGACATTTCTGATGCGCAGCCACTCTTGGTATTGGATCAGGAAGAGGAGGTAGCAACAAGCGCTACTCAGCAGTCTGACGCCAGTACCCAGATCAGCCCAAGGAGGAGGTTGGTCCCCGGTGTTGCTGCCTACTCCGAGATCTCTACTTATAGCGGTGGGGAAGGTGACGTTGATGATGACGTGTCTAGTGATGTCACGTGGGTGCCCACAAGAGAGGAAGAGGAGGGGAGTTCAGAGGGAGATATGGACCAGCAGATAGGGAGGAGAAGCAGCAATGACTTACATTGCACAGCAGGGACAAAGCAGACTGCAAATGTATCAGGAGCGAGTCATCGACCATGTACGGTCACATCTGGCGCTCCCAGGACACCGGCACATGGCTCCGCAGTGTGGGCTTTTTTTAACGTGTCCGCTGCTGACAATAGCGTTGCCATCTGCAATCTTTGCAGTCAACGCGTTAGTCGCGGTAAGCCCAATACTCACCTAGGGACGACCGCCTTAAGAAGGCACATGAGCAGCCATCACCGAGCCCAGTGGGAGCAACGGAACACACAAAGCCACACTGCAGGCTCTCACCGTCCAGCCTCGTCTTCTACTTCTCCTTCTCCTCTCTCCTCACAATTGTCCTCCACTCCACCTTCCATCACGCCAAGCTCACATTTTTCTGCAAAAAGGCAGGCTTCCGTGGGCCTAATGTTTGAGCGTAAAAAAATGATGACGCCGGATAACCCTCTTGCCCAACGGTTGGCGGCTGGCTTGTCAGAACTCATAGCCCGCCAACTACTGCCATATAAACTGGTGGACTCGGAGGCCTTTCGCAAATTTGTGGCCATTGGAACACCACAATGGAAGGTCCCAGGAAGGAAGTATTTCTCAGAGAAGGGCATCCCAGAGCTATATGGCCATGTTCAGCGGCAAGTGAATGTATCTCTGGCACACAGTGTCGGTGCCAAGATACATCTGACCACAGACACGTGGTCTAGCAAACACGGGCAGGGAAGGTATATCAGTTTTACTGCCCACTGGGTGAACCTTCTGACGGCCGTCAAGCATGTAACCCGTGGCACCCGTGTAGATTTGGTTTTACCGCCACGGATTGCATGCAGGCCTGACTCTTCTTCTCCTCCTCCTACTCCATCCTCCTCCCTCTCCTCCTCAGCTGCCTCCTCCTTTTCCGCTGCTAGCGTCTCTTCCACTGCACCGCCCAAGCTCCCCAGAACCTATTCCACATGCCAGGTGAGACGTTGCCATGCCGTGCTGCGTCTGTTGTGCCTGGAAGCAAAGAGCCACACTGGCCCGGCACTCCTTTCAGCTTTGCGTTCACAGGCAGATGAGTGGCTAACACCGCTCAATTTGACAGTTGGTAAAGTGGTGTGTGACAACGGTGCCAATCTGCTTAGCGCATTGAAACAGGGCAAAATCACGCACGTGCCGTGCATGGCACACGTCTTAAACTTGGTCGTGCAGCGATTCCTTGTCAAATACCCTGGGGTCCAGGACATCTTGCGGCAGGCAAGGAAAATCTCGGCCCATTTCAGAAGATCTTACACGGCCATGGCTCGCCTTGCTGACATTCAGCGGCGACACCATCTGCCGGTCAGACGTCTTATTTGCGATTGCCCGACGCGATGGAACTCAACCTTCTATATGCTTGATAGGCTGCTCCAGCAGAAACGTGCAGTTAACGTCTACCTGTATGAACTCTGCGAAAGAAACGGTTCTGGGGAGCTGGGTTTTTTTTCACCGCGCCAGTGGCTGCTCATGCGCGACACATGCAGACTTCTGCGGCCATTTGAGGAGATCACCAAACTGGTCAGTCGCAGCCATGGCGCCATCAGTGACATGGTACCTTATGCCTTCTTTCTGGAGCGTGCATTGCGTCGTGTCATTGATCAGGCTGTGGAGGAGCAGGAGCGGGAAGATGAGGAAGTCGCAATGCTGGATGAATTCCCAGGGGGGCTACTCTATCTGAGACAAGTCAACAACAGGAGTCTGATGAGGAGTCAGAGGAGGATGGTGCCGGGGCGGATGAGCAGGAGCAAGAAGAGCATGCTTTAAACCTTTCTGGGATCCCTGTTGTGCGAGGATGGGGAGAGGAGAATGAAGAGGACGACATTATCCTGGATGATGAGCAGGAGCCAGGCCACCACACCGCTTCCACTTTAGTGCAAATGGGGGCCTTCATGCTCCAGTGTTTTAATAGGGACCCCCGTATAAAAAGCATGAGGGTCAAGGACCAGTACTGGGTGGCAACGTACTTAGACCCCCGGTACAAACACAAAATGGCGGAAATGTTACCGCCGTCGCAGAGGGCTGTCAGAATGCAGCACTTCCAGGCCTTGCTTCGAGAAATGCTGCATTCTGCTTTTGCGTGCGCTGGCAGAGGAGCAATTCCCACTCCCAGAGAAGGATTTGCGGGTACCAATCCAACAGCGCCTGCAAGAAGAGGCCGGTTTGAAGATGTGTTGGTGACTTCGGATATGAGGTCATTCTTTCAGCCGACCCATCGACAGGTGTCATCCGGATCCAGCATCAGGGAACGCCTAGACCGTCAGGTGTCCGACTACATTGGGTTAACGGCCGATGTGGACGCTCTGAGGAGTGATGAACCCCTAGACTACTGGGTGGGCAGGCTTGACCTCTGGCCAGAGCTTGCCCAATTTGCAATCGAACTGTTGGCTTGCCCCTCATCCAGTGTCCTGTCCGAAAGGACGTTCAGCGCAGCAGGGGGGATTGTGACCGATAAGCGTACTCGCCTAGCTCACCACAGTGTTAACTACCTCACATTTCTAAAAATGAATGAGGCATGGATCTCGGAGGAATTCAACACATGTGACCAGTAGACCATGTATATGTCTATAAACTATTTTTTTAATCAAGCACACAGACCTTCTTAATTCATTTGGCTCACTTCCTTGACCCAAAAAAGCACACCGTACTATATGCCCCTACCCTCCTCTTTGAAGAGGTTGAGCGGTGTCATATTTCTACTGGGGCTGCTTATGATATCCCTGTGCTGTGCTGACTTCCTCCTGGGGGTTCTTATTATGAAGGGATCACACTATCCCTGTGCTGTGCTGACTTCCTCCTGGGGGTTCTTATTATGAGGGGATCACACCATCCCTGTGCTGTGCTGACTTCCTCCTGGGGCTGCTTACGGTGCTGCTGTCAGTGCTGTATGTCACGGTGCTGCTGTCAGCGCTGTATGTCACGGTGCTGCTGTCAGCGCTGTATGTCACGGTGCTGCTGTCAGCGCTGTATGTCACGGTGCTGCTGTCAGCGCTGTATGTCACGGTGCTGCTGTCAGCGCTGTATGTCACGGTGCTGCTGTCAGCGCTGTATGTCACGGTGCTGCTGTCAGCGCTGTATGTCACGGTGCTGCTGTCAGCGCTGTATGTCACGGTGCTGCTGTCAGCGCTGTATGTCACGGTGCTGCTGTCAGCGCTGTATGTCACGGTGCTGCTGTCAGTGCTCTGTATTACGGTGCTGCTGTCAGATGCCTCTATCACGGTGCATGTGTCATTCCGGTATGTCACGCTGCTGGTGATCATCTCCTGCACCCTCTTCTTTGCCTACCCTGGTCCCTGACCTTCCCTCTCCTCCATTGCCTTCATTAGCTCCATAGTCCTGAATTGTTAGAACAATTTCCCAAATAAAATAAAAATGCTTGTAGTTATCGATCCCAAATTCACCTCATACATGTATTATGTCATTGTCCAGATGGTGGGACTACGTTTTACCCCCTAATAATTACCACGTGGCCGCAAATTCGACATGAAGGTTTGCAAAGTTCGCCTCCCATTGAAGTCAATGGGGCCCGCGGCGAACGTTCGGTTTCGCGAACGTTTGGGTCCGTTCGCATTTCGCTTTCGCGAAACGTCCCGTCGGAAGTTCGTCCATCACTAATTGAGACATCTGCAGGAGTTAGTTGGTGTTGTGTGCCTCCAGCACAGTATACACTGGTATCTACCCTTTATTGCTGGTGTTCTCTAATACAGCCATCTTCAGGAATTAGTGGGTGTTGTGTGCCTCCAGCACAGTATACACCTGTATCTACCCTTTATTGCTGGTGTTCTATAATAAAGGCATTTGGAGTTAGTGGGTGTTGTGTGCCTCCAGCACAGCACAGTATATACCTATATCTACCCTTTATTGCTGGTGTTCTATAATAAAGGCATCTGCAGGAGTTAGTGGGTGTTGTGTGCCTCCAGCACAGCACAATATACACCAGTACCTACCCTTTACTGCTGTTGTTCTCTAATACAGCCATCTGCAGGAGTTAGTGGGTGTTGTGTGCCTCCAGCACAGTATACACCTGTATCTACCCTTTATTGCTGGTGTTCTATAATAAAGGCATCTGCAGGAGTTAGTGGGTGTTTTGTGCCTCCAGTTCAATATACACTACCCAATTGCTGGTTTTACAATCTCCCTGCAGGCCATTACCATGTCTGGAAAGCCAACAAGGAGAGGCAGACAGGCACGAGCCAATAAAAGAGGGCAAGCAGGCTCTGTGTCTAGAGACAACAGTGCTGGTCGTGGACGCGGTGCATCATCATCAGCACGTGGCCATGGGACACGCTTGTCCTTATTTTCGGCAGCTGGACGTGTTGAGCCGCATCATGCTGAAGACTTGGTAGAGTGGATGACCAAGCCCTCTTCATCCTCTTCATCCTCTCTCACCCAGGCTCAGGGTACTAGCAAAGCAGCTGCCAACGCATCCTTTTCCATCATCTCAATGTCATAATCAGTGACTCCTTCCCTAGACCCACAACGTCCTCCTGAGGAGTCCCCCGAACTGTTTGGGCACAGTGTTGGGTACATGCTCCAGGAGGATGCCCAGTGTTTTGTAGGCTCTGATGATGATACTCAGCTAGAGGAAGGCAGTAGTGTGAGCGCAGAGAGAGGGGATGCTCAATAAGGACAGCAATCTAGCAGTCATGTTCCACAAGCTGCAGAATACTGCCAGGTTTGCTCCAGTGATGAAGAGGTAGGGGATGATGAGGTCGCTGACTCCACGTGGGTGCCTGGTAGGAGAGAGGAGGAGGAGGAGGAGGCACATCTCCAACAAGGCAGAATGCTCTCCGGAGGCCAGCTTAGGGGCAGCACACCGACTGAATCACACTGCAGAGCTTCCGCCTGTGCAGGGCGCTGCCTCTGCGCGTTATTCTAAAAGTTCTTTGGTGTGGGCCTTTTTTGAGACGAGTGCATCAGATCGCACCGTTGCTATTTGCAACATATGTCTCAAGTGTATCTCGCATGGCCAAAACATCAGCCACTTGGGCACCACATGCTTGACCAGACATATGTTGACCTGCCATGCAGCTCGTTGGCAAGCTTACCTCAAAGACCCACACCAAAGAACAAAGCAGACCTGTCCTTGCTACTCATCAGCTGGGATCTCCAACCCCACTAAACCTTCAGTCCTCTCTGAAATCTGCACTGAGAGGAATGAAGGTGTAGAATTAGGTGTGTCACAGCCAAGTGCTTGCGGGCACTCTGCTAGCAGTACACCCACGTCCGATTGTAACAGGCAAATTTCCCTGCTCCAGCTGCTGGACCGTAGAAAGAAGTTCACTCCCAGCCATCCACATGCCCAGCGGTTGAATGCTAGCTTGGCTAAATTGCTAGCACTTCAACTGCTGCCTGTTCAGTTGGTAGACTCGGCCCCCTTCCGTGAGTTTGTGCAATGTGCGGTTCCTCAGTGGCAGGTCCCCAAACGCCACTTTTTCTCACGGAAGGCGATTCCGGCTCTCTACCGGCATGTGGAAGGCAATGTCCTTGCCTCGCTGGACAGGGCAGTCAGTGGTAAGGTGCATATTACCGCTGACTCATGGTCCAGCAGGCATGGACAGGGACGTTACCTGTCTTTCACGGCCCATTTGGGTCACTCTTCTGGCAGCTGGGAAGGATGCAGGACAAGGTGCAGTAGTGTTGGAGGTTGTTCCACCACCACGCCTCCAAAATGCTACTACTGGTTATGACACACCTCTCTCCCCCACCCCTCCTCTTCTTCTTCCTCCATGGCTTCTTCCAGTGCTCTGTCCTCGGAATCAGCGGTGCTCCGTAGGCGTTCAAGGGGCTACGCAAGTACGCAGGCAAAACGATGCCATGCCATGCATGTGCTGGTTTGTTTGGGGGACAGGAGCCACACCGGGGCAGATATTTTGTCAGCTCTGCAGGGGCAGGTCGAGAGATGGTTGACGCCAAGCCAGCTTAAGCCAGGATTGGTGGTTTGAGACAATGGCACCAACCTCCTCTCCGCCCTCCGACAGGGACAACTGACCCATGTGCCTTGTGTGGCTCATGTTATTAACCTGGTGGTGCAGCGGTTCTTGGGCAGGTACCTGGGCTTAGAGGATGTAATGAAGCAGGCCAGGAAAGTCCGTGTGCATTTCCGCCGATCATTTAATGCCAGTGCTCGGCTGGCTGAGCTCCAAAATGAGTTGAACCTGCCCAAGAACCGCCTTATATGTGACATGCCCACCAGGTGGAACTCAACGTTGGCCATGCTGCAGCGGCTGCACATGCAGCAGAGGGCCATTAATGAGTACCTGTGCGACTACGGCACCAGGACAGGGTCAGGGGAGCTTGTTTTTTTCTCACCACGCCAGTGGGGCATGATCAGGGATGTATGCACTGTCTTGTCATCGTTTGAGGAGGGAACAAGGATGGTGAGCAGTGACAGTGCATGCATCTTGTCCACCTGTTGGAGCACACGCTGCGTGGAATAATGGACAGGGCAATTGAGGCAGAAAAGAGGCAGGAAGGGGAGTACTTCCTTGCCTCTCAAGGCCTCCTTTATCCAGACAGTGTTCCTGCTGTCCCCCCATCACACAGGAAGAGAACGAGGAGGAGGAGGATTGTGTCAGCATGGAGGAGGAGCCTGGGACTCAGCATCAACAGCAGCAGTCTTGTAGGGATGATTTACAGTCCCAAGAAACCCGTGGAATTGTACGTGGCTGGGAGGAGGTGGCTGTGGCTCATGTTGTCCTTAGTGACCCAGAGGACTCCGGACCGAATGCCTCAGCTAACCTACACTGCATGGCCTCCCTGATCCTGCAAAGCCTGTGGAAGGATCCTCGTACTCTTCGGATCAAGGAGAGGAACGATTACTGGCTGGCCACTCTCCTTGATCCACGGTACAAGGGTATCTTGCCGTCGCAGAGGGAGCAGAGGATGAGAAATCTCTGGGAGGCCTTGCAGAAAGGTCTGTGCAACGCGTTCCCAGAGACTGGGAGGTTACAAACTCCTGGTCCTGGGCAACATGTTGCTGAGGCATCGGTCAGAAGGAGCGGTGGAGAAGGTGGCCATCTGACCGATGTGTTCAGACACATTTTTAGTCCGCAGCCCCAAGGTATGATCGGTTCCAGCAACCATCGCCAGCGTCTGATTTACATGGTGCAGGAATGCCTAGGGGCAAGGTCAGACTTGGACACCTTTACCCCCGAAAATCCTCTGGCTTACTGGGTCTTAAGGATGGATCACTGCCCAGAGCTTGCACAGTATGCAATTGAGCTACTGGCCTGTCCTGCATCCAGCGTTCTTTTGGAACGCACCTTCAGTGCTGCTGGTGGCTTTGTAACCGATCACAGGGTGCGCCTGTCCCCCGACTCGGTTGATTGACTGACCTTCATAAAGATGAATCAGTCTTGGATCACCACCAGCTATCAAGCATCTGAAGCTGATGTAACCGAATACCACCAGCCCAATTTTTCAGCCCCTGTTTAACAGGGGCGTTTAATTACAATTTTTGATGCAATGCTTTGCAGCAGGGCTCATTCCTGCACTACAAGTAGAGTATATGGGAGAGGTTGCAGTGTCGTGGCACCAGCACCAGTGCCACCAGCCCAATTTTTCATGCATCCAGCGTTCTTTCGGAACACACCTTCAGTGGTGCTGGAGGCTTTGTAACCGATCACAGGGTGCGCCTGTCCACCGACTCGGTTGATCGACTGACCTTCATAAAGATGAATCAGTCTTGGATCACCACCAGCTACCAAGCATCTGAAGCTGATGTAACCGAATAATTTTTTTTTTAAATATCACATCCCTTCAAGACTGCCTATGTTGATGCTGAGTGACTGTCCTGTTATGTTGACTGTCTATCCTCTTCCTCCTCTGCTGATATCTTGGAAGAACATTTTTGGTTCTGGATGATGCCACCAGCCCAATTTTTCAGCCCCTGTTTAACAGGGGCCTGTAATTACAATTTTTGATGCAATGCTTTGCAGCAGGGCTCATTCCTGCACTACAAATAGAGTATATGGGAGAGGTTGCAGTTTCATGGCACCAGCACTAGTGCCTAAGGCCCATTTTTTCAGCCCCTGTTTAACAGGGGCATGTAATTACAATTTTTGATGCAATGCTTTGCAGCAGGGCTCATTCCTGCAATCCAACTAGAGTATATGATAGAGGTTGCAGTGTATAGGCCCAATTTTTCAGCCCCTGTTTAACAGGGGCATGTAATACAATTTTTGATGCAATGCTTTGCAGCAGGGCTCATTCCTGCACTCAAACTAAAGTATTTGGGAGAGGTTGCAGTGTTGTGGCACCAGCAAGCAGTGCCTAAGGTCCAATTTTTCAGCCTCTGTATAACAGGGGCATGCAATTACAATTCTTGATATAATATTTCCCAGCAGGGCCCGTTCCTGTGCTCACCGAGAGTAACTGTGAGGACTTATAGTGTTGTGGCACCAGCACCACCATCACAACCACCAAAGGCCCAATTTTTCTACCACTGTTCAACAATGGCATGTAATTACAATTCTTGATATGATCGTTCACAGCAGGACGCTCCAGCAAGAGTCACTTTGAGGGCTTACAGTGTTGTGGCAACACCAACACCTTAGCTCCCCATTTCTGCAGAGCATATAGGGCAGGCCCTTACTTTCAAACATCCAACTTACAAACGTCTCCTACTTGCAAATGGAAGGAGACAACAGGAAGTGAGAGGAAAAAAGACGGACGGCAAAACAAATTATACAGGGGTGATAACCCTTCCCTATGTTTTCCAAAAAGCGTAAAAATAGATTTTTTGACTGGAGCTACACTTTAAAAATGTACCAGTTCAAAATTACAAACAGATTCTACTTAACACAACAAACCTACACAGTCCCTGTCTTGTTTGCACCACCTGTATACCCCTGTTCTGAGTATATAGGGCCTGGGGGCGCCACACCTTTCCTTTTTTTTAAATGGGCTCCCCTTAATATCCGTACAAGACACAAAGGGGCTGGTAATGGGCAGGGGGGCTACCTATGGCATTTTTCTCAATGATTTTCATCCATATTGCCGGAACCAGATATTACATTAGCAGTTTTAAATGACTTTTATTACGTTAAATGTCATTTTGTGCAGGGACTGCTGTAAACACGGGAAACACATGCCACTTCACAGGCATACTATAGACACCCCCCAGGCATGATATTTAAAGGAATATTTCACTTTTTTTCACTTTAATCGTCATTAAAATCAGTGCTCCCAAAAAAACAGCCATTTTTAAAAACATTTTAGGCATTGACCCATGTCCCCTGGGGCAGGAGCCAGGTCCCCAAACCCTTTTTAGGACAATATCTTGCATATTAGCCATTAAAATTAGCACTGTTTATTTCGAACGTTCGAGTCCCATAGACTTCAATGGGGTTCTATAGTTCGCACGAATTTTCGGTCCGTTCGAAAGTTCTGGTGCGAACCGAACCGGGGGGTGTTCGGCTCATCCCTTCTCTGGACCATACCTCCCTTATCACTATACCACCTCATTTTTATTTCCACCCACTCCTACTTCTGTGGCCATACACTGTACAATCTGCAAGGGCCTGCCAGCTTTAATACATATTGAATAGGTTGTTCAGGTGGGTCCTCCTATTACATAGTTTTGGTAATTCTGAAGAAAATTGTACAGAGATCATGCAACCAGATTGCATAGTGCATGGCCAGCTTTATACAAGTACATGGGAGGGAGACATTCAGCTGTCAATGTCCCTGTAATCAAGCTCCAGTTCAGGGAGGGGAGGGAGTAAACACACCAATTTCACGTTCACACCTAGCATAGAGTTTTTTGGCACATTATTCCTACACCATTTAACCACATGCCGACCCGCGCATGTACGTCGGCAGAATGGCACGGACAGGCAAATAGGCGTTCAGGTACGTCCCTTTAAATTTGCTGTGGTGCCATCACGCGTGGGCCGCCGGTCCGTACCTCTGTGAGTCCAATCACGAGTCTCGTGGACTCGATCGCTGTGGGGCTACCCGCAATCGTCTCACAGGGAGGAAGAACGGGGAGATGCAAATGTAGACAAGCATCTCCCCGTTCTGCCTAGTGACACTGTCACTGATCTCTTCTCCTTGTGATTGGAGCAGAGATCAGTGATGTGTTATACACAGCCAGGCCCCCCCACAGTTATAATCACTCCCCAGGGCTCACTTAACCCCTACACTGCCAGTGAAATGGTTAACCCCTTCACTGCCAGTGTCATTTACACAGGAATCGGTGCATTTGTATAGCACTGATTGCTGTATAAATGACAATGGTCCCAAAAATGTGTCAAAAATTTCCGATGTGTCTGCCATAATGACGCAATCATGATGAAAATCGCTGATCGCCGCCATTACTAATAAAAAAAAATTATTAATAAAAATGCCATAAAACTATCCCCTATTTTTTAAACGCTATAACTTTTGCGCAAACCAATCAATAATCATTTATTGAGATTTTTTTTTACTAAAAATATGTAGAAGAATACGTATCGGCCTAAACTGAGGAAATTTTTTTTATACATATATTTTTGGGGGATATTTATTATAGCAAAATATAAAAAAAAATGCGTTTTGTTCAAAATTGTCACTCTTTGTTTATAGAGCAAAAAATAAAAACCGCAGGGGTGATCAAATGCCACCAAAAGAAAGCTCTATTTGTGTCAATTTTGTCTGAGAGCCACGTCAAACGACCACGCAATTGTCATTTAAAGCGACACAGTGCTGAATCGCAAAAAGTGCTCTGGCCTTTGGCCTGCAAAATGGTCCGGGGCTTAAGTGGTAAAAGAGTAGCCCATTGATTTCAATGGGCTGCCCTGTGCAGGACAAATGCAGCAAAGTAGCTCATTGGGCCAGTGTTGCCAACCGTCAGTATTTTTACTGGCAGCCAGTAAAAAAACAGTCAATTTTCTCCTGCCAGTAAATGCCCATAAAAGTAAAAGGTTGCCAGTAAAACATATGGCTGTGACTCTCAGCTTGGTCCGGAGCCAGGGGAGACCATCCGAGTGCCTTCTACAGTGTGATCGGGCAGTTCTGGTGGAGGCGGTGCCTGAGCATGTTGTGTAATTTCAGGGTGAAATGGAGCCAAGCAGAGCGGCTAGAGCCTCGTATGTGGGTCTGCAGTATGGAAGAAAGGGAAGCTGGGACAGGGACCATCAGTGCTGTTTACACTGGAGTGGACTGGAGGGAGTGCTTGGCTTGGAGAGAGACTGTCACTGTGACTCAGGAGGGAACGTATTGTGTCAGTGAGGTCTCATCCTCATCTGTGCTACTGCACACTGCTGTCAGTGTCACTGTGAGAGACAATTTTATGTGTGTGCCGCCAATGCTAATTTCCTGAGGCCTGTCCCTTAGATACTTACTTACTATATTGAAAATAAAATAAGAAATATGTTTTTTGCCTTTTACCTTAAATCATATTGCTAATTGCATGTTTTATTTATTTGTAGCCTAAATACTGTAATTTTGTAACTTTTGGAAATGCCAGTAAAATCTTGGCTGTGTCAGTAAATGTTGGGTGTTGTGTCAGTAAATTTCAATATGGTAGGTAGGCAACACTGCAACGCACATTTTGGCGCATTGCGGATTGTGTCGTTAACAATTAATGTTAGTAGTTAATTTTAGGTGTATAAAGGTGACCATGCACTATACAATCTGATTGTACAATCTCTGTACAATCTCCTTTAGATTTACAAAAACTATTTATTAAGAGGACACACCTATCTATACAATCATTCTGTATCCAATCAAGCTGCCCATTGCGCTACATAGTTGATGGTAGCTCTAAAGAACTTGTACAATCAGATTGTATAGTGTGTGGTGAGCTTTACAGACTTTCAGGGACACACTTCTGTTTTCAATACTGCAGCTTTACCCACATAGGCTGTTATGTGATCATAGAGAAGGAGAGATGCAAATGATTGATCCACAGAGGAAGACACTAGCTATGTATTCAAGGAGAATTTAAAAAAGTATGTAAGTACAGAGGTGGGTGGGAGCAATCTCCTAGAGGGGGAGGGCAGATATAGAGTGTGTTGTAACAACTTAAGCTCTGGAAGATTTTATTCCTTTGTGACCAGGCCATTTTTTCCTATTCAGCACTGCACTACTTTAACTGGTAATCGAGTGGTCATATGACACACTTACACATATTGTATTTTTTTTATGGTTTTTACGAAAAAAAAGACTGACATCTTAGAAAAAAAAAATATTTTTTACTTTCTTAACATATCCAATAAAATAATTTAAAAATCTAATTTCTTCATAAATTTTGACCAAAATGTATTCTGCTAGGTTAATAAAAAAAAATCCCAACAAGTGTATATTGATTGGTTAGCATTAAAGTTATAGTGCCTACAAACTATGGTATATATATATATATACTGTAATTTTTTTATAATACTAATGGCAGCGATTAGTGACTTATAGTGGGACTGTGATAGTATTGCGGACAATCTGACACTAACTGATGCTTGGGTTAAATGACTAACTGCCACTGACATCACCAGTGACATTAATGCAGAGATCAGTTATAATACTATACATTGTCACTGTACTAATGACACTGGCTGGGAATGGGTTAACATCTAGGACAATCAAGGGGTTAGCAGTCTGCCTAACTATGTGTAATATGTGTATTATGTGCTGCTTTTTACTAAAGATCTCTCAGTTTCTCATTTCTGCTTTGCAAGACTTGAGAAATGGACAGATTGCTCCCTCAAGACAGAGCTCTGTATTGTTTACCAACCCAAAGCTTTGGGCTGTAATTGCACACAACTGATCAGCTGACAGGCTCCTGCTGTGTACAAACACAGTGGGAGCCGTGAGGAGGGCTCGCATGCGTGTCCTAAACCCAGAAGTAGGCAGTAACATAACGGTGTGCTGCTTTGCCTACAGCCGCCAATCACCCGCAGCATATTGCGGGCGGCGGTCAGCAAGTGGTTAATGAGGTCAGCTGCTGAAGTACTTCCTCATTCTGCTAATAGTTTAATGTCCTGTACAATGTATACCAGGCAGTTAGTGAAGCCGTTTTCTATAGAAGAAACTAGAGGCTAAGGTAATTTGCCCTGGAATTTAGGAAAGCGTTTTCTTTTCTGCAACAGAGGTACATTAATGGTATATTGGTACATAGGGAAGCTGAAATTTAGAAGAAAAAAAAGAGTTTACTAAAGGCAAATATGTTGTTGACTATTCACTTTGAAGTGCAGTTGCACTCTGCAAGAGAAAAAAATCTATATTTTTTTATTTTTCTTACAAGTGATTGGGTATTCTTTGAAAAGTGAAGTTTCAATACATTCACTAAGTTCTAAGGAAAATTCCCTTGCAGTGTGCAACTTCACTTGCAAAGTGAACAAGGTATTTGCCTTTAGTAAACGAATCTCAATAACTCAAATGTTTGGTGAACATATACCAAACATCCCAGCTAAGAACTAGGTCATACAACATATACTGTTTCATCAGATTAATTATACTCTAGTAAAACTGTGTTCCCTAGGCCAGCTTTTTTCAACCATTCTGGGGTGTCTTCTGGGTTCTTCAGGGGCGCTTTGACAAAATGTCTAAAAATTGCCCAAAAATTGTGTACAACCCAGCAGGTGGATCAAGCCTGCCTTTTTGTTACGCAAAGCCAAAGGTTTTCATTGTGCAACATTACAACCTGGGTTCTGTGTAGGCCAGCCGCCAGCACCCAAACAACTGCTGATGCCATCAGTTGATAAGGAGGATGTCTGTCACCTGGACATCATCCTTGTTTGACCCCCTCACCCTTCTCTGTCAGCACTGGGGTCACATTAACAGCATCAGTACCAGTGTGCAAAAGCATACCCTTTTGAGACGGGAATGAGGGACACCTATTAGCAAAAGTATGTAGGCATAGGACACATCTCCTGCCAAACACCCTTAAAAGAGAATTATACAAAAAAAAGATTTACCTACAAGTGCTTTTTTTACCACTACTATTCCTTTATATTGGCTTTTGAAATTCACAAATGCAATACTTTAGAATTTGGATGGAAGGTTTAGCACTGGAAAATACTTTTTACAAGATAAATAGTGCGTTTTATTTACAACTATATAGATCAGACCAAAATGAGG
The DNA here is from genome assembly GCF_037356315.1 of Lithobates pipiens. NCBI lineage: Eukaryota > Metazoa > Chordata > Amphibia > Anura > Ranidae > Lithobates > Lithobates pipiens. The sequence goes on along the minus strand of NW_027507685.1, from coordinate 64,825,038 downwards.
GACAAATTAGGAGGAAGGAGGGACTTTGTTTCAAATCAGGGACAGTCCCTTGAAATCAGGAACAGTTGAGCTACGCAAAAGTGTATTTGATTTGCAAGAAATAAACATTTCTAATGTTGGTTGTCCTATGTGTGTGCCTCAAAATTGTGCTTCATTTTAAAGAGTCCCTGACTTGAAAAATGTTGAGAAACATTGCTTCAGGCTTACATGGCTATCAGTCCTGCTTCAAAGTCTCCCAGGAGGAGGCCTTCACACAGCTCTGTGCTGCTTCAAAAACAAACAAACAGTGGACTCTTCACTCTGTATGGGTTTGAGATTCCATGTGAATAAAGCCTAACTTTGTTCTCCTAATGCATGAACTGACATTTGTAAATAGGAGCCACCCAGCTCTTATTGACAACATTTGGGGATTGTGGATCTCCTCTTCTTACAATATTGCTGACTGTCCTTCTTAAACCTGATTTATTGAAGTATGATTTCTCTATTTTGACGATAATTTTTAGACATGTGCAGTAAAATATTTCGTTTCGGAATTTCGTTTATTTAGTTACTCCCGAAATTTGTTTTTATTTATTTCGTTTTTCGTTCAAAAATTGCATTCGTCCGAAAATCCACATGAATTACGATCGAATCTGTCTTTGAAGGCTTATGGTGTCTGTCGAATGTATAAAGAAGATTCAACGGAGCTAGTATAGAGCATACTTTAGAACCCTATTAAAGTCTATGGGACTCCAACGTTCAAAATCTAAAGTGCTAATTGTAAAGACTAATTTGCAAGTTACTGTCCTAAAAAGTGTTTGGGGACCCGGGTCCTGCCCCAGGGGACATGTATCAATGCAAAAAAAAGTTTTAAAAAGGCAGTTTTTTTCGGGAGCAGTGATTTTAATAATGATTAAAGTGAAACAATAAAAGTGTAATATTCCTTTAAATTTCGTAGGGGGGGGGGGGGTGTCTATAGTATGCCTGTGAAGGGGCTCATGTTTCTGGTGCTTAGAACTGTCCCTGCACAAAGTGTCATTTATGCAGGAAAAAAAGTCCTTTAAAATCACTCGCAGCTATTATGAATTGTCGGCTCCGTAATACAGAGAACACTCGTTGAAAGTCATTGATAAAAAAAAAAAATGTATTAAAAAAAAGCGTGGGGGTCCCCCAAATTCAATTACCAGGCCCTTCGGGTCTGGTATGGATATTAAGGGGAACCCTGCCTCAAATTTAAGAAAAAATTTGATATGGGGTTCCCCCTAAATATCCATAACCAGACCCTTCAGGTCTGGTATGGATATTAAGAGGAACTCCGCGTCAAATTTAAAAAAAAATTGACGTGGGGGTCCCCCTAAAAATCCATACCAGACCCTTTATCCAAGCACGCAACCTGGCAGGCCGCAGGAAAAGAGGGGGGGGGATGAGAGAGCGGCCCCCCCTCCCTCCTGAACCGTACCAGGCCACATGCCCTCAACATTGGGAGGATGCTTTGGGGGTCTGTGACCCCTCAAAGCACCTTGTCCCCATGTTGATGAGGACAAGGGCCTCATCCCCACAACCCTGGCCGGTGGTTGTTGGGGTCTGCGGGCGGGGGGCTTATCAGAATCTGGAAGCCCCCTTTAACAAGGGGACCCCCAGATCCCACCCCCCCTGTTTGAAATGGTAAGGGGGTACAAAAGTACCCCTACCATTTCACAAAGAAAGTGTAAAAAATAGTTAAATAAGACAAACACACTTTTGAAAAATTCCTTTATTAAAAACAAAAAATTTTTTTAAAAAGATTCCAGCGGTGCTAATCCACTCTTGCTATCCAGCGACGGACGATCATCTCTCCGGGGCCCGGCGATGGCTCATCTGAATCAGCGCAGCATCCTTCTTTTGTCTCCATGGAGGAGACACTGCAGGGATTCCGGCGGCCTGACGTTTCTTATATATGGAGGGTGGGGCCACCCATCACCTGACCCCGCCCCTCTCTGACGCAAGGGGAAACCCGGGGTTCCCCGTGATGTATGGGTGACCCCACCCCCCTCTGATGTAACGGAAAGCTGCCTGTGTTACATCAGAGGGGTGCGGGGTCACCCATACGTCACAGGGAACCCCATGTTTCCCCTTGTGTCAGAGGGGGGCGGGGTCAGGTGACGGGTGGCCCCGCCCTCCGTATATAAGAAACATCAGGCCGCCGGAATCCCTGCAGTGTCTCCTCCGTGGAGACAGAAGAAGGATGGATTCGCTGCGCTGATTTAGATCAGCCATCGCTGGAGGGATGACCGTCCGTCGCTGGATAGCAAGAGTGGATTACCACCGCTGGAATCTATTTTAATTTTTTTTTATTTTTAATAAAGGAATTTTTCAAAAGTGTGTTTGTCTTATTTAACTATTTTTTACACTTTCTTTGTGAAATGGTAGGGGTACTTTTGTACCCCCTTACAATTTCAAACAGGGGGGCGGGATCTGGGGGTCCCCTTGTTAAAGGGGGCTTCCAGATTCTGATAAGCCCCCCGCCCACAGACCCTCACAACCACCGGCCAGGGTTGTGAGGATGAGGCCCTTGTCCTCATCAACATGGGGACAAGGTGCTTTGAGGGGTCACAGACCCCCAAAGCATCCTCCCAATGTTGAGGGCATGTGGCCTGGTACGGTTCAGGAGGGAGGGGGGGCCGCTCTCTCGTCCCCCCTCTTTTCCTGCGGCCTGCCAGGTTGCGTGCTCGGATAAAGGGTCTGGTATGGATTTTTAGGGGGACCCCCACGTCAATTTTTTTTTCAATTAATTAATTGAATTTGGGGGACCCCCACGCTTTTTGTTTTATTTTTTTTTTATTTTTTTATCAATGACTTTCAACGAGTGTTCTCTGTATTATGGAGCCGACAATTCATAATAGCTGCGAGTGATTTTAAAGGACTTTTTGTTTCCTGCATAAATGACACTTTGTGCAGGGACAGTTCTAAGCACCAGAAACATGAGCCCCTTCACAGGTATACTATAGACACCCCCCCCTACGAAATTTAAAGAAATATTACACTTTTATTGTTTCACTTTAATCATTATTAAAATCACTGCTCCCGAAAAAACTGCCGTTTTTAAAACTTTTTTTTTGCATTGAGACATGTCTCCTGGGGCAGGACCCGGGTCCCCAAACACTTTTTAGGACAGTAACTTGCAGAATCTTTTCTCTCTGTCAAATCTTTTTTCTCTGTCGAATATTTTCTCTATATAATCTTGGACTAATAGAGGTAAGGTTAGGCACATTCGACCACAGGTTCTATAGACAGATTGTTATTGTCAGAGTCCCGTAGAATCTCCTATTCTATATCGAACTGTTGTAACAATGAAAATGAAAATAAAGCATTTATTTATGTCGGATCTTTTGTTTTTTGGATTCTGTGCTTTCGTTATCGTTTGTCAAAAACGAAAACGAAAATAGCTGAAATTCGGACGAAAATGCATTCGGACGAAAACGAATGCACATGTCTAATAATTTTATCCCAGTAGGGTTCACTCTGTGTCAAAAATTCTCTACTCTTTATAATATTGACCTTATGCTACTTTTGTGTCTGCTACATGTCTTACTGTTTTTTGGTGCCTGTATCTGGCTCAGGCTCGGTTCACACTAATGTGACATAGGATCCGACTTGTGACACCCCAAGACGGATGGCACGTGAAATTCAGTATTTTCCTATGAGAGCTGTCTTAACTGTTACTACACAAGTCTGTCCAACTTTAGAAAAGGTTTGTGCACTACTTTGGTCCAAATGCCACAGAGTGTAAAAAGTCACACCAAAGTCATATCAAAGTCGATTAAGGGAAGAGCGGAATTAAAAAAAAAAACATGCAGTTTGTAAAGAATATCCAATCATGTGCAAGGAAAATAGAAAATACAGGATTTTTGCTAGCACATGATTTAATAACAGAAGTCAGTAGAGCTTCACCTCATTCACTGGGAACAATTCCCTTGCAAAGTGAAACTTTCTTTGCAAAGTGAACAATCTATTGCCCTTTAGTAAATCAACCAAAAAGTGTAAAGCCAAAATAGTTTTTTCTTCAAGTTTTTGATAGGGTAGGGATGGTCAATGTTACTACCAAGACGGATTTCTGTGCTCATGCTAGTTGCTTTCAGAAGGATATATAAATCAGTGAATGAATGCACAACTGCAGTAATTTACCGTATATACTCGAGTATAGGCCGACCCGAATATAAGCCGAGGCCCCCAATTTACCCCAAAAAAACTGGAAAACTTATTGACTCGTGTATAAGCCGAGGGTGAGACATCCCTGTGTCCCGTCCATCCCTGTGTGTGTGTCCATCCATCCATCCCTGTGTGTGTGTCCATCTATCCCTGTGTGTGTGTCCGTGCAGCCTTGTGTGTCCAGCCTACCTGTGTCCCGTGCCTCCGCCGTCCCGTGCCTCCTCCGTCCCGTGCCTCCGCCGTCCCGTGCCTCCTCCGTCCCGTGCCTCCGTCGTCCCGTGCCTCCGTCGTCCCGTGCCTCCGTGGTCCCGTGCCTCCGTGGTCCCGTGCCTCCTCCGTCCCGTGCCTCCTCCGTCCCGTGCCGAGCCGAGCCTCCGTCCTTCCAGCCATTCTACCTTTCAAAAGCCGCGCCTCCACCTCCGCCTGTGATAGGCGGAACACTCAATTTCCCAGCAGTCTGTGTTCCGCCTATCACGGACATCCTCTCATCCTCGTCCGTAGTACGAGGATGAGCGGATGTCCGTGATAGGCGGAACACTGACTGCTGGGAAATTGAGTGTTCCGCCTATCACAGGCGGAGGCGGAGGCGCGGCTTTTGAAAGTTAGAATGGCCGCCGTCTGTCTGCTCGACACGCTGATCGAGCAGGCAGACGGCGATGACTCGAGTATAAGCCGAGGGGGGCACTTTCAGCCTCAAAAAAGAGGCTGAAAATCTCGGCTTATACTCGAGTATATACGGTATGTATTTATGTATTTTACACGTCCGGTTTTAACAATGATCATCTTTATAATCATTTAACAATTACAAGTATTTTGCAATTATCATTTGTATCATTGTTATCATTATTGTTTTAGGTCAATTGATTTTCATTTTTAAGTTTATACATTTTCACATTCTCTTTTCTTTCTGTTTATTCATTTTTTTATTTTTTTTGCGCTTCACTCAACCCCCCTCAATTTTCTCCTAGGTGAGAATGATGTGTCATTGCTCCTGGTATCTCCTGGGATATGCATATCTAATATTCCTAAAGGCCTCAAAGCTTCTACATAGCACTGAAGGAGGGTGGACTTGGCTTGCATCATCAGGGGGCCAGCTACCCAAGCCCAGAGGAGACAGCTGGCTCCCAATTATATCATTACACAAGACAGTTTGGGACCTGGTGTAGGAAAGTTGATGTCGCTCTATTCTTACTCTATTGTAGGTAGGGGGCTGTTACACCTTCTACTCTATTTAGTAATGTGTAAATGACTCTCAAAACGTATATATTTGTATGATTGTAGTGTGGGTATTTTATAGAAAAAACTATAAAATAAGGTGCCAAAAAAAGGACTAGATTATTGAAATTGCAATTGTAAATATACTTACAAAGGTGCTACCACCCAGTAATGTTGGGTGTATATAAAACTAAAAAATAATAATTAATATGAATAATATAAAATAAATAAACGCACTACAGAGGCAACTATTATATGCATATAACTTTTCACCTGGTGAACTATATGTCTTTAAATGACATCAATATTACGTAAAAAAATGCCAGACGCTCAAAAGATAAGTGCAACTACTTCAATATACTAAACAGAACTAAAAGCTATCTGAATGCATCATGTATTGCCTAGTGTTGGCTGAATGCAATCAGATAGCGTAAGAGTAAGATAGAGTAATAGAGTAAGCAATAGAGTAAGAATAGTGCAACATCAACTTTCCTACATATTTTCCCTAGTGGACACGGCTTGGGCCATATCGGTGTATGCAGCTATTCATATAAATAACCCTTATTAGGAGCAGCGCAGGAATAACTATTTACGATTTGGGACCTGGTGTGCCGCAAAACATTTGTAGATTTGAAGGACTTGTATGTGAACTCGAGGATAACCCACCAAACCTGGTAAGCAAGGATAAAAATAAAATATCATGAGGTGAGTGAAGTCCCACTTTACTACAGGGTATACCCATGATGTTGGTTTCATAGTAAATATAATAGATATTCTGAAGAGGGAACACAGCAATAGCCTTTTCTTTTGACGCTGACTTTCTCAAATTAGTTCTATATGCAGTTGTACAGATCAGGCAGGAGGAATCTCCTCAAAGCTTTATCTATTCAGACCTGTAAAAAAAAAAAAAAAAGTTAAGTTACGTTAATACCTAATTTATCTTTCCTTTTACTTTTAACCACTTAAGGACCAGAAGAATTTGCCCCTTTAATGACCAGGCCATTTTTTGTGATACAGCACTGCGTCGCTTTATCTGACAATTGCGCGGTCGTGCGATGCTGTACCCAAAAAAAATGGATGAATTTTTTCCCTAGTTTTTTTTTTACTAGTAATGGTGTCAATCACCAATTTTTAGCAGGACTAAAGGGGGGAGTGGACTGTGCAGGTGAGATGAGAGATTGCTGTTCATACTCTGTATGAACAGACAATCTGTCTGTTCTCCCTTCAGAGAACCAGAACCAGTTTACACACACAGATCCCGGTGTTCTGCCTAATAGAGTCCGGCCATCCATATGTGTCCGCTCCGTACTGCGCATGCGCAGTACGGAGCAGACGAAGCTTCGGAAAATCTCCGAAGCTGAACGGCGCCTGCGCCGTGAGTGGAGGAGGTAGCCCCACTATCCAAGCGGACATAGGGTTTAGAATTTTAGAGGGCCCCTCGCGGGCGAGCTTCGCTCGCCACGCTTCGGGCTCGGCCTCGCTGCGCTCGGCTCTTTTTTATTCTAACTCTATGTCCACTTGGATAGTGGGGGATAGAACCTGGACTCACGGCGCAGGCGCCGTTCGTCCTCGGCAATTTTCGGAATCTGTGCTCCTGTGTACTGCGCATGCGCAGTACGCAGAGGACAGCATCTGATGGAGGACCCTATTTGACAAGACACCGGTTCTCTGTGTTTCAGCTCCAACTTCCCACAGGCAGGGTCCTGAGCTGTAGACAGAGGGCTAGTTGTGATGCTATGGGGGTCATTTAAATCATCATATACTCCTGTATTTCCTTTTACATAAGCAAGACCATCTGACCTGTGTGTAAGCATTTTCAGGAGCATTTGTATGAGATTGAGACTTACCATTTCGATTCAATAGTTTTTATTGAAAGTTTATCCAGATAAATAACAAAAAAAGAAAATATAATAACAGATAAGAAGCTATTGTTACAACGTATATATAACATATATAAAGATAAACATCAGTATCAAATAAGAGATAATACTCTCATGAAATACCTGTTTAAAAGATAATAAAACAGCAGCTATATAAGAAGTATCCTTTCATTGATACAAAAAATGGTAATTCAAGTGAATTGGAGGTAAAAAAGAAAATTATTATCTCGGACACCCCTATGGGAGCTATACTGTGTCCGAGAGGAATGTATGCTCTCTGATACTTCAAAGAAAAAGAAAATATATATTCAACAGAAGTTAGGAACAGAAGACCTGAACAATATCTTGGAAGTTAGTCCATTTTAACCAAGGTTGCCATAATTTATAGATAGGTTCTTTACTAGTTTGTCGGAGGGCTAATGTTAATTGATAGATAAGATGTGTTTGGGTCGATTCTACTACTTCCAATACCGTAGAGGGATCAGATTTTTTCCATTTCCTTGTAATACTAATTCTAGCTGATAATAGGACACGTGTTAAGACATTTCTAACTGGAGTAGGATAACAATCAATATCAAGGGACAGTAGAGAAGGATTTAAAGGTATGTTTCTATTTGGGAATACAGAGAGTAACTGAAAAATATGTTCCCAGTATAATTTAAGTTTGGGGCAAGTCCAGAATATGAAATCTGGACTTGCATATGAAATATGAAACATATGAAACATATCACCCTTCTGTCCACATAGTCTCCAACATTTATTTTCAGAATTTCCGCTAAATGTAGAAATGTTTTCAGAAGTAAGGTACCAGTGTTGAGATATTTTAATGGATAGTTCCCATAGTGTGGAACAGCAGGTGGCTTTATACATGGAATTTCAAGCTTTTTCCCATTGATCCACCGTATAGGTGCGTCCTAAATCTTCTTCCCATCTAAGTATTGGAGCGGATTTAACAAATATATTTTTTTGTTGAAGAAGAGTATAAAAGAGAGCAATTTCTTTTCGAGGGTGAGTGGGGATTTTGAGGAAGGACCAAGTCTCTGTTGGAACATTGTAATACCATGAAGGAAGTTTGTTAATACAGTTCTTAGTTCTAATGTAAAGGAATATGTCTGAATTTGGCAAGTGAAATTATTTTTGAAGTGAAGGAAATGTTTTAATTTCCCCATTATCAATTAAGTCACTTAGATATTTTATACCTTTTTGTACCCAAGATGTAAGGGAAGTTGATTTCATAAAATTATGTAATGTTTCCAAGGGAATTTGGGCTGCGGTTAGAAGAGGATAAGAAGAGGTAAGTTTTAGAAATTGAGTCCAGGATTTAAGAGTTGCCGATATTGTTGGAGACATACGAGATGGAATATTGGAACAAAGTGCTGTGGAAAGTATCCATAAAGATAAATTACCCCCTGGAATTTTAGCAGATTCCATCTTCCCCCATATTGTGGATTGAGAAGACATAAACCATTCCTTGGATTGCGTGAGTACCGAGGCCAAATAATAATCTTCAAAATCCACATAGCCTGTACCACCTGCTTCTCGACGTTTTATTATGTTTCCATGACCACATCTAGATTTTTTACCCTGACAATTAAATTTAGAGAGGATAGATGAAAGGGATTTGAAGTATGTAGATGGTATTGGAATAGGGAGAGTTCTAAAGAAATATAACATTTGAGGTAGGTAGAGCCTTTTAAAGGCTGCCAATTTACCCATCCAGGAGAATTCATATGTTGCTAGTTTGGCGAGGTCTCCCTGTAATTTCGTGCAGAGTGTTATATAATTATGTTAAAATAATGATTTAGAAGATGTAGACAGTTGAATCCCTAAATATTTTATTGTATTTTCGGCCCAAGAATAAAGAAATTGTGTTTTTAAAATTTGCTGGTCTGTTTGTCTATAGCCAAATTGAGAATGTATGACTTGTTATCATTTATTTTATAATAAGAAACATTACTAAACCAAAGGAGATTAAGGGATTTATAACCATGAGGATAACATCATCCGCAAAAAGGCTGATTTTATGTTCTTGGTCAACAATGGAAATTCCTAAGATTTTCTGATTGGTCCTATTGCTTTCAGCCAGGGGTTCCATAATAAGGCAGCACAGTGGTGTAGTGGTTAGCACTCTCACCTAGCAGTCGCTGGTTTGAATCCCAACCACGGCACTACCTGCCTGGAGTTTGCATTTTCTCCCTGTGCCTGCGTGGGTTTCCTCCGGGTACTCCGGTTTCCTCCCACAATCCAAAGACATGCAGGTAGGTTAATTGGCCTCTGTCCAAAATTGGCCCTAGTATATGAATGGGGACCTTGGATTGTGGGCTCCTTGAGGGTAGGGACCAATGTGAGTGTGCAATGTACAGGGATAGGGACAATTGTAGACACTCACTCAGGTTGAAATGGATGGACTGGTGTCTTTATTCAACCTAACTAACTATGAAACTATAAGATTGAAAATTAAAGGGGATAAGGGGCATCCCTGTCTTGTACCATTAGTTATTTGGAATTGTAGCGATAGGGAATCTGTTGTGTATACTCAAGCTGAAGGTACAGAGTATAAGGCCATAATTGCTTTATGTATTTGAACCTGAAATCCAAATTTTTTGAGAGTTGATGATAGATAACCCCAATGTACTGTATCAAATTCTTTTTTGGCGTCAAGTGATAGAAATAAGTATGGTGTCTTTGTCATTTCTGCATTGGTGGATCGCATTTATTACTCTTCTAGTAGCATCTGATGCTTGGCGACCTTTCGTTAAACCTGATTGATCTCTATGTATAAGAGAAGGAAGAATATTTTCTAATCGTTTGGCTATAGTTTTCACATATATTTTTAAGTCTAAGTTAAGCAGGGCTATAGGACGGATTTTTTTTTGGCGATGAGGGCTCTTTATCTGGTTTGGGAAGGGTCACAACTAAAGCGTTAAGCATTTCAATGGGGAATGATGAAGTATCGGTGGCTAAATTAAAGACCTTACACAAATAATGAGCTAAGGTACATTGACATTTTTTATAGTATTCTACAGTGAAGCCATCTGGACCAGGGGATTTAGAATTAGGAAGGTTACGGATGACTTGTAGTATTTCTTGGACAGTGAATGGAGAATTAAGATGTTCTAATTTTTGTTGTGAGATGGAAGGAAGGTTAACACTATCCAAGAAATTATTAATTACTTCTTGGGAAGGTTGGTTTGTAGTAGCATGGTCTTTAATGTTATACAATTCTGCATAATATGTACTGAATACATTAGCAATAGAATCAGGTTTGAACAGTTTCTCATTATTATGTGGATGATAAAGGAATGGGATTCTAGTTTTTGATCTATAACCTTTAATTCACAATGACATTGCTTTCCCAGCTTTGTTTCCTGTTGAGTATGTATTAGCTTTGAATTTTTTAAATGACTTTTCATACTTTTCTAAAAGTAAGGATCTCAATTCATGGTGTAATGATTTTTTTTTTGATTTAAGGTGAGGAGAAGGAGTGTTTTTGTTGAGATCTTCAGTATGAATAATTTCTTTAGTAAGTCCATCTAATCTCTGGGTTCTCTTTTTCTTTGCTCTATCGCCTAGTTGTATAAACACGCCTCTCATAACACCTATGAGCATTCCACACCACCATCGGATCGGACCTATCTGTTGAGTTGATTGAAAAAATTAATCTAGGTGTTGTTGAAGGATCGTGGAGTAGTAATCATTTTGGAGGAGATAATTATTAGCTCTCCAAATGTACGAATTAGATTGAGAGAATTTAGTGGCTAAAGTAATGCTAATAGGGGCTATTAGCAATGAAATGTTCTGAAGTAACCATTTCTCTGTTAAGAATAAATCTATTCTCTAATAAGTATTATGACGTGGTGATAAATAGGTATAATCTCGTTTGCTAGCATGACAGCATCTCCACACATCAAATAAATCATTAGAGGTGATAAACTCAGTTAGTGGAGAAGCATATCTTTTGGAAGCAGCAGTGGAATCCATATCATTATTAGGAATTAAATTGAAATCCCCACAAATTAGGAGATGTCCTTTTTGGACTTTTTTCGCTGCACATACAGTTTTTTTAATAAAGTGCATTTGTCGTACATTTGGAGCATAAATGGACACCAAGGTGTAAGGTATGTTATTGATAGTGCAGATTAAAAAGATATATCTACCTTCCGGATCTGTGATACAATTGTCTACTTGAAAAGAAAGGGTATTCCTGACAGCTATCAACACACTTCTCTGTTTTTTTTTTCTGAGTAATTTGATTGAAAGATACGTGGAAACGGTTTGTGTTTACATTGGGGAGATGCATCTTGAACAAAATGTGTCTGTTGGACACACAAAATATCACAGTTGAGTGATAAAGCAGCTCTCCACATAGAGGAGAGTTTTGCGAGATGATTCAGTCCATGTGCATTTAGGGACAATACATTAATGGACCTACTGAAAATATCTAGTTAGATACAATTATAGAAAATATATTCCTAAAAGTAATTCTCGGTTATATTGCTAGATATGAGTAAAGAGTAGAGAAATGAGATACAATACCTTAATATATAGTTAATTCACTATATATACTAAATAGTTAATATACGTTACTAGTGGGCACATATTATTCAAGAAAGAAAGAAAAAAAAGAAAGAAAATGATCAATATCAAAACTTTTATATATATATATATATATATATATATATATATATATATATATATATATATATATATATAATAGTTCCAAAAGGACAGACACAAAGTCAGCAGTAAATATCTCTAGGAGGTGCTGACCTAGAAGGGGGGAAAGTTCAGATAATAAGATTCCAGGCCAAAAAGCCTGACTGGACATGTAACTATTAATTAATAATTATCCGTCAGAAAGGTTTCATTTAAATTAGGCTTTACTCTGTTCCTTGTTGTGTCCGAAATGAAAAACTTTTGGTTTTCCTTTGCAGTTCAGGAACATTTTGTGGGGGGTCTAGTATGATAGCCCATGAATAGAGTAGCTGCATACCGCCATCAATAGTAGATATGGCATGCTGTTTGTCATTGTAGGGGGTTAGTATAGTGGCCGGGTGGCGCCATTTGTATATAATTTTATGGTTTGATACTGCTTTTGTTATCGTCTTTAGTTGACGTCTCATTTGCAATGTAGATTGCGAGAGATCTGCAAAGAGTTTTATATCTGAATACGGAGCTGGGAGAATTTTTAATTCTCTGGCTTTCGATAAGATTTGTTCCTTGGCTTGATAGAAGTGAATTCGTAGAATGACGTCTCTGGGAATCTATTCTTCTAGGTGTTGCGGTTTCGGGAAGTCTATGAATATAGTCAATAGTAAGTTCAATTGGAGATAAATCTGGTAGTAATGATGAAAACATTGTGCTGGCATAGTTACATAATTCCTTGGGTGGAATGGACTCCAATACTCCTCTTATTTAACCACTTCAGCTCCGGACCAATAAATACCTTAAGGACCAGAGGTCTTTTTGCAATTTCGCACTGCGCTGCTTTAACTGGTAATTGCGCGGTCATGCAATATTGCACCCAAACGAAATTTGCGTCCTTTTCTTCCCACAAATAGAGCTTTCTTTTGATGGTATTTGATTGCCTCTGCGATTTTTTTTTTTTTGCGATATAAATGGAAAAAGAGCGAAAATTTTGAAAAAAAAAGATATTTTCTTCTTTTTGTTATAAGAAAAATCGAATAAACTAAATTTTAGTCATACATTGAGGGCAAAATTTATTCAGCCACATGTCTTTAGTAAAAAAAATGTCAATAAGCGTATATTTTTTGGTTTGCGCAAAAGTTATAGCGTCTACAAACTAGAGTACATTTTCTGGAATTTACACAGCTTTTAATTTATGACTGCCGATCTCATTTCTTGAGGTGCTAAAATGGCAGGGCAGTACAAATCCCCCCCAAATGACCCCATTTTGGAAAGTAGACACCCCAAGGAAATTGCTGATGGGTATGTTGAGCCCATTGAATATTTATTTTTTTTGTCCTAAGGGATTGAATAATGACAAAAAAAAAATAAAAATTTTTTTTACAAAAAGTTGTCACTAAATGATATATTGCTCACACATGCCATGGTTATATGTGGAATCGCACCCCAAAATATATTCCGCTACTTCTCCCGAGTATGGGGATACCACATGTGTGGGACTTTTTGGGAGTCTAGTCGCGCACGGCACCCCGAAAACCAATCACCACCTTCAGGATTTCTAAGGGTGCAAATTTTTGATTTAACTCCTCACTACCTATCACAGTTTCGAAGGCCATAAAATGCCAAAATAGCACAAAACCCCCCAAAATGACCCCATTTTGGAAAGTAGACACCCCAAGCTATTTACTGAGAGGCATGTTGAGTCCATGGAATATTTTATATTTTGCCACAAGTTGCGGGAATATTACAAACTTTTTTTTTTTTTGCACCAAGTTGTCACTAAATGATATATTGCTCACACATGCTATGGGCATATGTGAAATGACACCCCAAAATACATTCTGCTGCTTCTCCTGAGTACGGGGTTACCACATGTGTGGGACTTTTTGGGAGTCTAGTCGCGCACGGCACCCCGAAAACCAATCACCACCTTCAGGATTTCTAAGGGTGCAAATTTTTGATTTAACTCCTCACTACCTATCACAGTTTCGAAGTCCATAAAATGCCAAAATAGCACAAAACCCCCCCAAATGACCCCATTTTATAAAGTAGACACCCCAAGCTATTTACTGAGAGGCATGTTGAGTCCATGGAATATTTTAGATTTTGCCAAAAGTTGCGGGAATATTACAAACTTTTTTTTTTTTGCACAAAGTTGTCACTAAATGATATATTGCTCACACATGCTATGGGCAGAAGTCAAATTACACCCCAAAATAAATTCTGCTGCTTCTTCCGAGTACGGGGATACCACATGTGGGGGACTTTTTGGGAGCCTAGCCACGTACGGGACCCCGAAAACCAAGCACTGCCTTCCGGATTTGAATATAAAATGCTACCAAAAAACCTGTTAGCGATGGCAGGGATCAGGCCTGACTCTGCGATCGCTGCAGTTATGTGTTTAGTGTTTTGTAAGTGACAGTGATCGATTGATACTGCACTTGGGTGGGCTGGGCAGAGGGGCAAAACGCAGGTGCCAGCAGGTATTTGGGCTGATCCCGCTAACAATGCGTTTTTTTGGAACCCTTAACTGCTGGGGACGCTAGTATAGATCTGATCAGATCAGATATTGATCTGTTCAGATTCTATACCACTACGGGAGGTGTATGCTTTGTGTGTGGGTGTTAGCGGTACTGGCACTAACCTAGCGCTGCCTGGGGCGACGCAGACCCTGACCCTAAAACCTAATTGATATCACCCGCCGGGTGATCAGGGGGTTAAACCTTTATTGGGTAATAAATGGTGGGTGCCCTGATGCTATAAAAAACAAACTAACCAGAGTCACCCGTAACACTTATACGGTGATCAGTGGTGAAAGGGTTAACTAGGAGCAATCAGGGGGTTCAAATTTTTATTAGGTAGTATATGGGGGTCCCTGGCGCTATATAAAAACCTGACGGGGAACCTAAATAACTAACTGGCTAACCAGCGTCACCAGTGACACTTATACTGTGATCGCTGGTGAAAGGGGGTGAAAGGGTTAACTAGCAGCAATCAGGGGGTTAAAACCATTATTGGGTAGTATATCGGGGTACCTAGCGCTATAAAAACCTGGCGGTGAACCTAAAAAAATAACTAGCTACCTAGCGACACTAGCGACACTGATGCAGCGTTCAGAAAAATTATCGCTTAGTGACACTGGCAAAAGGGGGTGAAAGGGTTAACTAGCGGAAATCAGGGGGTTAAAACCATTATTGGGTAGTATATCGGGGTACCTAGCGCTATAAAAACCTGGCGGTGAACCTAAAAAAATAACTAGCTACCTAGCGACTGTAGCGACACTAATGCAGCGATCAGAAAAACGATCGCGTAGTGACACTGGCAAAAGGGGGTGAAAGGGTTAACTAGCGGCAATCAGGGGGTTAAAACCATTATTGGGTAGTATATCGGGGTACCTAGCGATATAAAAACCTGGCGGTGAACCTAAAAAAATAACTAGCTACCTAGCGACACATGCAGCGATCAGAAAAATGATCGCTTAGTGACACTGGCAAAAGGGGGTGAAAGGGTTAACTCTAGGGGCAATCAGGGGGTTAAATCTTTATTGGGGGGTGATAGGGGGCTACCCTGGACCTAACACTAACTGTCCTGACAGTTTTTACTGTCACAACTGACACTGAATGCATTGATCAGTAAAGAAATGATCAATGCAATCAGTGACACTGTGACTGGGGGGGGAGGGGGGGCGGGGGGGGATCGGGGGGCGATCGGGGGGGGGGATCGGGGGGGGGGGGTTGTGTGCCTGTGTGTACCTACATGTCAGTGTAGTGTTGGTGCACACTTACTTTTACTCTTCTCCTCGTAGTCCGGTCAAAAAGACCGCCCCGAGGAGAATGACATCACTTCCTCCTTCCTGTGTAAACAATACACAGGGGAGGAAGCTTCTCATTGGCCAGGAGCGATCCAGAGGGGGTGGCCGAAAACCAACGGCCATCCCCTCATCACGGAGCGCTCCTGGACCGAATCGGACCGCCGTAACCAGCGGGAGGGGGTCCGATCGGACCCCCCACCCGCTGGAAGGCAATCACGTAGATGTACGTGATTGTGCCTGCCTGTGCCATTGTGCTGACGTACATTGGCAATACGGCGGTCCTGAAGTGGTTAAATATTATTATGTAGAGAACGGTCCTCGAGATCTGCCAGTTTTGCCTTGACCCACAAGGAATCATCCTTTTGTTCCGTATATGCATCGACTAGTTCGTTAACTGTTACAGTACATTCCTCCATTTTATCTTCCATATAATGTAATCTCCCATCCATATGTTTAATTTCTAGGGAGAAGTTGTGGATTAAGGAGGATAAATTTGATACAATTGAGGACTGCAATGACATTAGCATATCTTTCATTGTAGTATCCAAAACTGTCTGTCCTGAGGTAGGGAAAGCAGCAATGGATGATTGTAATGAAGATATGGTACTTTCACTTTGTATTACTGTATTCACTGCATTAGTGTTCTGGTGAAATGAGTCCATTTTCATCCGCGATTTTGCAGGACTCTGAGAGGTTGGTGATGTTTGAGGAGAGTCAGTAATATAAGAGGATGATAATCCTGTACAGTTTTCATTTGTTTGGCCATGTTTTTGATCAATAAATAGCGCTGTATTATTCTCCTCAGCTCCGGTGGTGCCATTTTGTTTTTTCCTCAGCGCACCGCTCTGTTTAAATGAGAAGTTTGTGAGCTTTTTCGTGCCCCCTTCTTGACCCCGTTTACGAGACATAATGGTCTCTGATAGCTGGAAAGTATTTTGGTACGGTCGGTATAACGATCTGATTATTCACCTGCCCATTAATCACGGTAATCCGGTTGGCTGTGGGGAGCTCTGGGCTTAAGCGCCCATCTTCCTGTGCACGCAAGCCAGGCCCCCGAGACTTACCATTTGAAGGCTCCTATTGCTAGGCACGTATGCCTAAAGCATGACAGAGACCCCGGATGCCTCAAGGTTTGGGTCCTTGATGTTGTCCCCCAGGATAATAGGGGGAGGGGGAATTTTGATCAATTGGTACTCCAACATGAAACCTGATGGATTTGGGAACTGAAGGCTACTAAAGCCCCTAACCTGAATAATAGCATCAGTTGTATGCCCTTTTTAAAATATTAAAACAATTAAGTAACCTTTTCCTCTTTTTTTAATTTTTTTTTAAATATATATTATCATTTCGTTTTTTTTTTCTCAGCTCACTGTGCTTCATATATGTTTGGTTTAGGTATATTGTTTTCAGCAATAAACAAATAGTATATTTTGGTATTTAGCCATTCATACCCGTCCCTGACACCTGCCCGACTTTGCTTGAATTGCATGTGGACACTCCAGGGGTATATTACAGATGCTCCCTCTTGTGGAGATCATTGAGAGTGCAACATATATTTGTGCCAGGACTGGCCACTATACTCAGTGTCTACTTCCTGGTGTGCAGCATGATACATCCCTGTCAGTTGTTGATACACTTCTGGGTTCACTCGGAAGTGATGACATGATGATACACAGCTAAGTGATGATGTGATTTATGTTGATGCTGCACACCTGGAGAAACTTTTGCTATTTAAAAGCTCAGTGTACTTTTTTGCATAGATGGGACCACGCTGCCTCTGGCACAGCCAGTAGTGACCGGCAAAACCGGCTAGGCGCTCTTGTTTCCTTGTCCACCTTGCCCTTGTGACTGGAGTATATGAACACTTAATTAAGCCTGATGGGCCTCATTGGAAATCGGCAATGGTGCTGGCACTGAATAATTGTTTTTTCATCAGCACCTAAAAAGTATCCATTTACTCTCTTTCTACTTTGGACTATATGCTTTGATCCTGCATGCACACTCTGGATATCATATATTTTTTTTCAACAGTGAGAGGGAGGTTACAGGATATTGGTTTGCACTCAAATCTCTGGCATTTCATGCCACATACATACTGTGACTGTATCTTTCAATTCCATATACCTCCTCTAGACCACTGCTGACCCAGGGTGTCGTCCCTTCCCCTTTTCATATCTCAGCAATTTCCCCCCCTCTTCTGGATACAGGTATTAACAACATTTACCACAATATGCCAGCATGCCTCTTTCCCAGGATCCAGGTCTGGTCTACCTAGGATCCATTTCCCATTGGGAGCCAACTTAGCTCCACATCCTATTCACATGCATGCAATTTCTATGTTTTAAGTTATTATTGCTACTCAGGATTGATGATATTGTACTTTCACATTCCTCACTATGTATATATATATATATATATATATATATATATATATATATATATATATATATATATATACACATATATATATATATATATATATATACATATATATATATATATATATATATATATATATATATATATATATATATATATATTACTGTCACTGTATAGGGGCAAGAATGGTGGACATTGAGATGTTATCACAGTATGATTGACACGTTGCGAACGATTCCGTTTTTATCATTGGCTATATTTCATTATGTGTTTTTGATATAATACATTTTGACTTTTTGCACTTGCGCAGTGGGCTGTGTATTTCCTTTTTCCTATCCCTTTTATGTCATTGGAGTCGGTTGAGCCCAAACAGGGTTTTTATTATGAGTTTTCTATTAGAAATTTAACCCATGGGAAAATACCGCCATGGAGTTCTGTAACATGACGTCCCAGAGGTAGATCTGGGTTACAAGATTGCATACTAAGTATATGGCAGTATGCTCTCTGACAGAATTCCATTTTGGTCTTTCCCACATAGAAACAGGAACAGTCACATTGTAAAAGGTATACACCTAGTTTTAAAATTGCCGTAATGTCTAGGTGTAAATTTAACTCTGTTGGGGAGAGTTGGATGTGTGGAAGTATCCACATAATGGCAGTACCCACATCTCCCGCATTTAAAGCGGTTCTTCACCCTAAAGGGAAAGTTCCGCTAATCTGATCCCTCCCCCCCTCCGGTGCCACAATCGGCACCTTTCAGGGGGGAGGGGGGTGCAGTTACCTGGATAATCCAGGTATCTGCACCCACTTCCGGGACAGACCGCCGCAGACCCCCGCAGACGCCCTGCCCCCCCCCATTGTGTTCTGGGAAACACACAGTTCCCAGGACACAGCGGGGACCGGAAGAGACGCGCAGCGAGACTCGCGCATGCGCAGTAGGGAACCGGGCAGTGAAGCCGCAACGCTTCACTTCCCGATTCCCTGACAGAGGATGGCGGCGGGGGCAGCAGCGAGACCAGCGATCGCTCGTCATCTGCCGCCAACATCGCTGGACTCTGGGACAGGTAAGTGTGATTTTATTAAAAGTCAGCAGCTGCAATATTAGTAGCTGCTGGCTTTTAATATTTTTTTTTTAGGTGCAGAACCACTTTAAATGTACTGGACCTTTTGCAGGGATCCTTACTGCCCGCTCTGAATTCGCTGGAGACAAGTTTGTCTCTCCTAAATGTAAATGCCGGATGTTTGGGCACAAAGGATCCAGCTATAGGATCCAGAGTTAAAATGTGCCAGTATTTATTGATAATCTGTTTGAATCATTCCTGCTGATTTGAGAAACTAATGATTAACCTTACGATTAACCAAGCAGTGTGATTTGGTCCATACACAAGTCATCTCAGAGTGTGATCACAGTGGTGGGAAATCAAAGAAAGTATAAGCAGCTGCAAAGGTCAGTGTAGCCCTACCCCAGCAAGGGCCGCTAATTTGTGTCCCAGGATTTTTTTCCCTCTGTGGAGAAACAGCCAGGCAATTTGACTCCACTGGCTCAGAAATAGTCTAGAGGTTGCCTTTTTAAAAATGTATTGCAGATTAACTTGGATGGGGTTGAGGGAGCTGTGGGATACTCCAGAACACTAGAACAGGAATGTAAGGACACTCTCCACTTGGCAGCAGCTTCTCAGAACAGAACCTTCAGCAGTAAGACAGGAAATGGACAGTGCCGAGACACCATTGGCAATGTCCCATGCCAGACAAGCCTTAAAATAGGTGCTGCGGGGGTTACCAACTGCAGGAGTCACTGAGATCCTTTTCCCTTGGGTCTGTGCTTCCCAAGGCTTGGTTGTCTCCCACAGACTTAGGCAGGTAGACTCCTCTTTAAAGCCCCCAGATCAGATCCCGAATGACACCGCACTTTTGGCTCCCAAAGGACTTGTAGAGGGAAAGGCCCTCCAGCTAAGCACAACTGAGACCTCAATGAGACAGGCAAAAAACTTAACAGGACAGCCAAGAAGGTTTGGCAGCCCTTCTGGCTGAGATTTTCTCCTCCTGGTAAACTAACCCTGCTCTTTGATGCTCCTAACTATTTATAAAAAAAAACAAAAACTGCTATGTGAACAACAATAAATAAGTGTGATCAGTACATTAAAGTGTTCGAATGAATAATGTTTAGAAAACAATCCTTTGTAAATAGTGTCTCAAATAGATGAAAATCTGATGATCCAAAGAGTACCTTCCACCCTGATAAGAAAAGGCTGTATCCTTACCAGATGGCCAGACTCCACATTATAGGAGCCTAGCAAAGCATGGGTTCAATGCAGAATGAGGGATCTATCCACCGAATACGTGACAATGACATCAACTGCACCGGTTATTCCATCTCTCTCTCATTCGTGATTAAAATGTAAAAGAGGAAAGTTCACCATATAGTATAAAAACCGAGTGGTTTATTTGAAATCATATAATGTAACAAGTCCTACAATAGAGTAAAAAATCCTGGATAAAAGGCAATCTGCCGATCACAAGGTAGATTAGCGTGGTGTGAATAGGCATAGACTCCACTAGGCATGGGTGGAGTCCCTAAATACTGCTGCATCTGTATTTAGGCAAACCCATTTAGTTCAAGTCAGTACATACATCAACAGTAAACATAAATAGTATAGGAATAAGTATACTAGTTCCTTTGCTGAATGTGTACTGCAGCAGTACTTATAGATCTTTTACCAAGATGCAATGAATGGCAGAGGATTCAGCACTGAATCAAAGCATGTTGTGGTTAATAGCACTGATGGGTTTCTGAGAAACCATCACAGAGCACAAGAGCCACTACATGGGAAGATGGCAAGTGAGTCACATGCTCCTTATACCCAGAAGTACTTGGCATTTCTTTACACAGAAAAGAGTTGTGGGGTAGCAAAGGGAAGCATTAAAACAAACCTGGTATTTTCCATAGTCAAGGGATCGATTTAATGCATGGAAGAAGGCTAGAAGACTTCCAATAACATGTGGCAGGCTTAGAGTGCTTTGAAAAAGTATTCATACCCCTTGGAATGTTCCATATTTTGTCATGTTACAACCAAAAAACTTAAATGTATTTTATTGGGATTTTATATGATAGACCAGGGATATGCAATTAGTGGACCTCCAGCTGTTGCAGAACTACAATTCCCATGAGGCATAGCAAGACTCTTGACAGCCACAAGCATGACACCCAGAGACAGGGGCATGATGGGACTTGTAGTTTTGCAACAGCTGGAGGTCCACTAATCGCATATCCCTGTGATAGACCAACACAAAGTAGCACATAATTGTGAAGTGGAAAGAAAATGATAAATGGTTGTCAACATTTATTAGAAATATCTGAAATCTGTGGTGTGCATTTTCAGCCCCCTTTACTCCGATACCCCTAACTAAAATCAAGTGAAACCAATTACCTTCAGAAGACACCTAATTAGTAGATAGAGTCCACCTGTGTGTAATTAGTCTCAGTATATATATAAAGTTGTTCTGTGAAGCCCTCAGAGGCTTGTTAGAGAACCTTACTGAAAAAACAGCATCATGAAGGCCGAGGAACACACTAGACAGGTCAGGGATAAAGTTGTGAATAAGTTTAAAGCAGGGTTAGGTTATAAAAAAACATCCCAAGCTTTGAACATCTCACAGAGCACTGTTCAATCCATCATCCGAAAATGGAAAGAGTGTGGCACAAATGCAAACAGTGTCGGCCTGTGCATTAAGGGCACACAGGCACGGCCCCCTCTATCCACCCACCCCCCTCTATGCATAGCACAAATCTATCCATGGCTGCCACTGTCACCCCCTATTCAGGCGTCCAGCCCTTTTTTGGTCATAGGCTCTAGTAGGCTTCAAAAAAGATGGACTTAGAGCGCAGAGCATTGTGCTCGCAGTCCATCCAGATGTGTTAGAAAAGCAAATTAATATTTGCTTTTCTAACACTGAATCGCCTCTCTTCCAGTCAGGAAGCACGCGTATGTTACGTGGTTCCTGATTGGTATCCTGCTGCAGCCTGTCCCCCCGCCCGATGATCCTCACCGATCGGGTAAGTGCCAGTGGACCGGCAAACAGCGGGGGTGAGATGGTGGGGGGTGTGAGGTGGTGCGGGGGGGGGGGGTTGTTTGCCGCCCCCCCAAACAAAAAAACACCAGCCGCCACTGAGTGCAACCTACCAAGACATGGCCATCCACCGAAACCGACAGGTCAGACAAGGAGAGCATCCTTGGAAGAGTGGCAAGAAGAAAGCCATTGTTGAATGAAAGCCATAAGAAATCCCATTTGCAGTTTGTGGGAAGCCATGAGGGGGGGGGGGGGGCACAGCAAACATGTGGAATAAGGTTCTCTGATCAGATGAGACCAAAATGTAACTTTTTGGCCTAAAAGCAAAACGCTATATGTGTTGGAAAACTAACACTGCACATCACCCTGAACACAGCATCCATGGGGATACTTTTTTTCAGCTGGAACAGGAATACTGGTCAGAGTTGATGGGAAGATGGATGGAGCCAAATACAGTGCAATCTTAGAAGAAAACATGTTAGAGTCTGCAAAAGTCTTGAGACTGGGGCAGAGGTTCACCTTCCAGCAGGAAAATGACCCTGAACATACAGCCAGAGCTACACAGGTTTAGATCAAAGCATATTCATGCGTTAGAATGGCCCAGGCAAAGTCCAGACCTAAATCTAATTGAGAATCTGTGGCAAGACTTGAAAATTGCTGTTCACAGATGCTCTCCATGCTCTCCATCTGACAGAGCTTGAGCTAATTTGCAAAGAAGAATGGGCAAAAATGTCACTACCGTAGATGCAAAGCTGGTAGAGACATCCCCAAAAAGACTTTCAGCTGTAACTGCAGCGAAAGGTGGTTCTACAAGGTATTGACTCGGGGGGCTGAATACAAATGCACACTACACTTTTGACATATTTATTTGTAAAAAAATTTGAAAAGCATTTATCATTTTCCTTCCACTTCACAATTATGTGCCACTTTGTTTTGGTCTATGACATAAAATCCCAATAAAATACATTTACGTTTTTGATTGTAACATGACAAAATGTGGAAAATTTGATTACCTTGATTATGAATACCTTTTAAAGGCATTGTATCACCTGATAAACTTGTGCACTAGAATAAAATTCATTTAGAAGAGAAGTTTGTGCAAAAGAAGGTCTATTGAGACAAACAATTAACACATAGTAAAAGTTTTCTTCAGAACATTTTTCTTTTCTTATAACTGTATTCCCATCTGCATGTACATGTGACTTTTTTTCAGAGTTGCATATCCATGAGTAAAAGCCATTGTTACCTTGTTATATAAAGAGTGTTTATTTATGTAGAATGTCATTTGAAAAATTTGAAGCTGGAGTATCTTACAAAAGATCCCCAAATCTGTATAGGTAAAAAATAATTTATATATATATATATATATATATATATATATATATATATATATATATATATATATATAAATAACTGTAATGTTTTCTTAAAAAGATTCTTCAATATTCTATATATGTGATGTTAATTATTTACAGCCATACCATTCCATATGTATATTGGTAACTTTAAAAAGCATGACAACTGTGGTACATTTTGTTTTTTCTTTGCAAAAACTAAAAAAAAAGCACACTTATTGTGAAAAAAGTTATTATGTGTATATTTGCAAATATAACAGATTATATTAAATACTATCTGCTTTATTTAGTAAATGTCAAAAGATCTGTTAGACTAAAAAGTGTGTTTTATGTTACATCCTGCAATGAGAGATTATAGAGGCTGGCCTTATTTTCTGGAAATGATAGTTGCCTGGCTTTTATAGTGTTCCAGTGGCTTCAGTAGTTCTGACACACTGGGGTCAGAGTAGAGGTTGTTCTCTTAGCAAAGTGAACGTTCACTGAGCTTTGTAAATAGGGCAAAGCTCTGTTCACGTCAATCACCTAATCATTTGGTAGCAGTATCCTGTCTTTTTCCTTATTTTTTCTATATGGTTGGATATTCAAAAATAACACTTTTTTGCTAATATTCACTATGCTAACTGCACTCTCAATTCTTTTTGTAAATTATCCAACTGATTTATATGTAAATCCAAAACTAAATAATAGTAGCTTGCTACTGTATAGTATAAAACGTATAAGTAAAGCACTTTGATTTTTGATTAGGCAAACAACATTTATTTCTGTTTGATAAATTTCTGCATACAAATCAAAAACACCTTGTAAATACTTTCTTATTTTATTAAACAATTGGAACATTTTGCTAATGTGTAATTTTATTTTCCTAAATAGTGCATTTCTTACCAACAAAAGAAGAACATGGGTTTCTTATGTCTAGAAGTGTTCTCACAGTTCTACTCTAGGTATCATGGTAGAGGTTATGCAATTGTTACGTTCACAAGAGATCCATCAGAAAAAAAGAGCCCCATCGGTGGGTTTTTATTACTGCCCGCATCTCGGTTAAAGATATTTAAAGCAATCTCTTTAACAGAGCCCAAGATAGCAGTAAACACCTGACAGGCTTTGTAATCCTTCCCCACTCTCTCCAGTAAAAAAATACCGGATGGCACCACGTAAATCACAGTAAAATGATGAGATGCCAACTGCAAAAAATTGCAGACATATACAGTGCAATCTTATTAGTGCAATCTAATAGTAGTCAAAAAAGCCAACATTTCGGGACCTTTGTTCAATGCAACATGGTGACGGTTAACCCCTGTGCTACAATCCAACTCGCTGTACTCCGGTTTGCAGGTGGCTGGATGACAGGGTTTTTCACACAGATTTCTAAGTGGCTAACAACAACTTCTGATTACCGGGAGTGGAAAAGTACTTGTGCCTCAAATTTCAAAATTAAGATATGGGATTGGAGGAATATACAGCATATGTATATAAAGCACATGATTAGTCTCAATAAATTTTAATCCAGGTGCTTGGACCTACCTAGACCTCTTCTTTAATACAATACCAATTCTTACTGTATTAAACAATTGTAAATGTATTAACATCTGTATTTGATATTGTTTGGCTCATGAACAAATGGGCATGGGCTAAAACAACTTAGCCTGTGAATATGTTCTTTGTGGCCCATTTGTCGCCATTAAATATTTTCTGTTCAGTCTTTCACCACCTGTCCATTCGCTTACACTGATTGCAGAGAGAGTGGGCAGAGAAGCTTTGCTGGGGCTGGACCATATGGAAAAGGTAAAATAGAGGATACCCATGTGATCTACTACTGCAGTACATTGACAAGTAAGCAGGAGGCATCAAACTAAGGTTGATTTTCAGAAACATTTCAATGCAGGTCCTGAATGGTGGGCATACAGACTGGTTTGTATGGTGTGGGGTACAGGTCAACAAAAACAGAGCCCAGAGAGCTACGCAAACCATTATATTCCAAAAAATCAAGATGGCAATGTTTTTTAACAGAACAAGATGTAAAGCCTAACCCCAGATAATTACCAAGATATTTTCATTTTTTGGATGTGGTAGGGAAGATTCAAAATTAATGTTTTTGTGCCTGTTGTTGACCCCACTGGGGAGATTTTCCTTCACTTCTTCCCAGTGTCACCTGTACAAATAAGAGGTGCAGTCATCATTAGAATAGGAAGGCATACACAGTTTTTAAGAAGTTTTTATTCCTCCTCCTTCTTTGCTTAAAAATAGAAATTGATTTCCTATTACTTATTGTCTTGACAGGAAGGGAGGAGAAATCTCTTCAATAGGGTCACAGAGGGCAATAAAAACCTGGTGGAGGCTCTAACTGTTCCCCTCTCTAGCCAGTTTTTCTAGATTTGGGCTTCAAATGTATCAGTGTCCAGACTATGAACATAAAATTATTAATGATAGCCACTGGTTAGAAAGAAGACCCTTCTGTCTTTGTAGCTGCAGGCACTATGGAAAAAATAATTTTCTGAAGTTCACAATTGAGACTCCAAAATCACAGCTCCTTCTCCCTTAGGCTGATGTCACACTTGCAATCACTATGAAAGAAATAGCAAGGAGGTGAAATACCTGTTTGTGGGTGTCACCCCCCCCCCCCCCTGTCAGATGCATGGAGCAGGTGTCGCTTTTTTTGCCAGAAATTTAGGTTTGTAGCATTTTCAGCAGCAAAGCAGTGACACTTCACTGCTAAAGGTAACAAAAGAATGACACACAGGTGAGTGTTCTCTTTGCATATTCTAGCGATCCTGTTGCTGGTGAGTTCTTTCCACATGACGTTGGCCTCATTTTTTCCAGCAGCTTGGGCTTGACCCCGACAGGTTTATAATCTAAACAGCATGTACTGTAAGTTGCAATGGCGGCTGGTGCTCAAAAATTCTGGGGGGGGGGGCGCAAACTGAAAAATTCTGAAAAATATTGAAACTTAAACATCAACTGCAGCCACTGGGCCAATCATATGCAGCCAACTGTGCCCATAATATGCAGCCACTGTGCCCAGCAAATGCAGCCAACTGTGCCCATCATATGCAGCCAACTGTGCCCATATTATGCAGCCACTGTGCCCCTTGCCTGCTCGCCCACTGTCTGGCTGGCACTTACCCCATCATGGTGGTGGGTCAGGCAACAGGACAGGCGGCGAGCTGTGGCTCCTGTGTGCTCCGTGTGCATCTTCTTCCTATTCTGCACGGCGGCCAATGGGATTGCCTCTGCCTTCAGCCAATCAGGTTTTTGAAGCCTATTAGCACTTATGTCCGAAACGGGGTCGGACGCCTGAATAGGGGGTGGCTACAGTGCCCATGAATAGATTCATGCAATTCTCTATCCTTCTACTCAGAGGGGGTAGCTGGAGAGAGGAGGCATTCCTCGTGCGCCCCTAATGGAAGCACCGCCACTGGTAAGTTGTTAGAAACTGACTGAAATCCAACTTATGCCCCATACACACGATAGGATTTTCCGAGGTGGATTTTTTCCAAAGAATGTTGGCTCAAACTTGTCTTGCATGCATACAGTCACACAAATGTTGTCAGAAATTCCGAACGTCAAGAACGCGGTGATGTACAACACGTAAGATGAGCCGAGAAAAATTAAGTTCAATAGCCAGTGTTGCTCTTCTGCTTGATTCCGAGCATGCGTGGACTTTTGTGCGTCGAAATTGTGTACACACACTCGGAATTTCCGACAACAAATTTGAGAACCTGCTCTCAAACATTTGTTAGTGGAAATTCCGACAACAAATGTTCTATGAAGCATACAAACGTACTTTCCGACAACAAGCTCACATCTAACATTTGTTGTCGGAAAATCCTATTGTGTGTACAGGGCTTTAGAGTGTCTTTTACAATCTTTAAAAGAGAAATATGCCCAAAGATTTTTTTCAGCTGATATGACCGAGCCACTCTAGGCTCTGGAAGGATCAGATCAGGAGTCAGAGTCAGTGCCTACCCCCTCCTCAGCTTGATGTTCCAGTGAACGCAAGAGGAGCAGAGAGGAAAGTGGTGACTGACACTTACCACTCTGCTCTGAGCAGACCGAAAATGAAACATTCATGTGACCGCTTAGGGCTTGGTACCAGCATGGAACACCTGCCACAGTCACTGAAGCTGCAACATAGAGTTGAGTATGTATGTTTTTTTTTTTTTAGAAACCCCAAACTTCTGCTTTAAGGATTAGTTACTCCACAATTTTTGCAGCTACAGAGGCCATTGTTTTAAAGATTTTGTGTTTCTTGTTAAGCACATGTACATATTTTATTGTTTAGTATTATCATCAACTCTCTCATCATCTCTGTGAGCCCAAGTTTTAAACTGTATTGCGCACTTGAGGAAGGTGAAGAAACCAATCCCTACTTGAGAAATTGCAGTTTTCTCAACATTGTAATCAGTGCACTAAGATGAGCCTGAAGAATCCCTATGACACATATCTGTAATGACATCATCATATGCTTACCTTGATGAAGGCATGATGGTGCCAAAACACCAACAAACCCTGTTAGGCTCCATGCACACTGAAGCTCATAAACTGATGTTTTTGGGAGTTTTGCCGTTTTTTTAACAGCCCATAAACTCCGCTCTATCCTATGTGTCCATGCACACATGAACGTGTTTGGATGTTTATCAGTAGTGTATTTTATGGCCTGTTTTCTGAACGCCATAAAATCGCGTTCAGGAGTCGTTTTTCTGATCACAAAAAATGGCAAACGCTCATAAACGCTGATAAACATGCTTAAAAATGTGGCTCACCAGTGTTTTTTAACGTTTTTGATCCATAAAAATACATTTCCAAAAAAAGCTAAAAAATGTTAATGCGGAAAAAAGGTTGAAAAAAGCTAATAAATGCTATTGCAAAAGCATTAAAAAATTTGAAAGACTCACTGTGAAGTTACTGGCATTTTTAGAACATTATTTTAATGTCCATTGTGCATGGAGCCTTATATTAATTTTGTCTTCTTTGTCTTATTTGTAGTTCATCATGTTGTCAATAAAACATAACAACGAAACAGTCATAAAAGAATTTCTTCTCATCGGATTCTCCATTCTGAAAGAGACAAGATTTTATCTCTTCATAATAATTTCAGTTATGTATGTTGTTACCTTAATAGCCAATGTCATTATTATTATCATTGTCAAAAGTGAAAAACGTCTTCACAAACCTATGTACTTCTTCATTGGTGGACTTTCCTTCCTTGAGATCTGGTATCCTTCAGTCACTGTCCCCAGGCTCTTGTGGTCTCTTAAAACTAAAGAAGAAGCAATATCCCCAGCTGGGTGCATGGCACAATTTTATTTCCATTTTTCTCTTGGAGCAACTGAAATCTTCCTCCTTACCGTGATGGCTTATGATCGTTATGTGGCCATCTGCAACCCTCTTTACTATTTAATTATTATAAGTCCTAAGGTTTGCACCATACTCATACTTGGGTCCTGGGCCTGTGGTTTTCTTGCAGTGATTACTCCATGTGTACAGATTGCAAACCTTTCATTTTGTAGGGAGAACCAAATTGATCATTACTACTGTGACTTGGCCCCTTTGCTTAAACTGTCTTGCTCAGAGACTTCGAGCATTGAAAAACTGTTTTTCTGTCTTAGCTTGTTCATAATATTGGGATGTTTTTTCCTAATTATTATCTCCTATATTTGTATTATACAAACAACTCTGATGTTTCCAACAGCCTTTGGAAGACGCAAAACATTTTCTACTTTTGCCTCACACCTTATTGTTGTTTTGCTATTTTATGGCACCATCATCTTTATGTTTGTCAGACCCAGTACTGGTGGCCTTATGCACCTTAATAAAATCGTTTCCATCATCCCATCAATAGTGACTCCTCTTTTAAACCCAATTATCTACACTTTGCGCAACCAGGAGGTACACAATGCCATGAAGAAAACTGTTCAAAGATTTGTTTTCCAATTTGAAAAAATACACTAATTGGCATATATTTACGCGCACATGAACTTTAATGGCATCCCAGTCGTAAGCCCCATACACACACTATCAGATTTTCTGCTGATTTTTTCCTTCAGATTTACCAAAACCATGTAGTGCAAAGGCCTGCCTGATTGCAAACGAATTTAAACTCCTAAGGTTTGACCTCATATTATATGGTTTTGGTAATTTTGAAACAAAAAATCAGCAGAAAATCTGATAGTTACATAGTTACATAGTTACATAGTTAGTCAGTTTGAAAAAAGACACAAGTCCATCCAGTTCAACCACAAAAAAACAATCCCATATACCCAATTTTATACTCACAGTTGTTCCAGAGGAAGGCAAAAAACCCCAGCGGAGCATGATCCAATTTGCTAAAGCAGGGGAAAAAATTCCTTCCTGATCCCCCGAGAGGCAATCGGATTTCCCCTGGATCAACTTTACCTATAAATGTTAGTACTCAGTTATATTATGTACACTTAGGAAATAATCCAGGCCTTTCTTAAAGCAATCTACTGAGATGGCCAGAACCACCTCTGCAGGGAGTCTATTCCACATTTTCACAGCTCATACTGTGAAGAAACCTTTCCATATTTGGAGATGAAATCTCTTTTCCTCTAGACGTTAAGAGTGCCCCCTTGTCCTCTTTGTTGACTGTAAAGTGAATAACTCAACGCCAAGTTCACTATATGGACCCTGTATATATTTGTACATGTTGATCATATCCCCCTTAATCTCCTCTTATCAAGACTGAATAAGGAATGATAGTGTATATGGGGCTTTAGTCAGTAGGGTTCAATATGGAGTTAGCCCACCCTTTGCAGCTATAACAGCTTCAACTCTTCTGGGAAGGCTGTCCACAAGTTTTAGGTGTGTGTGTCTATGGGTATGTGTGACCATTCTTCCAGAAGCACATTTGTGAGGTCAGGCACTGATGTGAACGAGAAGGCCTGGCTCACAGTCTCTGCTCTAATTCATCTCAAACATATTCTATCAGGTTGAGATTAAGACTGGAAAAATCACTAATCCATGTCTTTATGGACCTTGCTTTGTGCACTGGTCCAAATCATTTGTTGAAGAGTGGATTATGATGTGGGTTGTTTCTCAGGGGCTGGGCCCTTAGTCCGAAAGGAAGAAGGCTCCCCCAGGGACATTGTCATAAAACTACATTACTTCCATACCAAAGAACAATTAATGGAAGCTGCTTGCAGCAAAGATTCCCTGATGTTCCAGGGACACCGCTACCAAATCTTCCAAGAACTCTCCCAGCAGACCCTTATCAAACAAATTAGCGTGGAGACCGCGAGACATGCCTTCTAGTCCAATATCAGTGCCTGACCTCACAAATGCGCTTCTAGAAGAATGGTCAAACATTTCCGTAAACACACTCCTAAACCTTGTGGACAGCCTTCCCAGAAGAGTTGAAGCTGTTATAGCTGCAAAGGGTGGGCCAACTCAATATTGAACACCCTACAGACTAAGACTGGGATGCCATTAAAGTTCATGTGCGTGTAAAATGTCCTAATTATTTTTGGTAATATAGTGTAGTTGCAGGAAGAAATACGTTTGATACCAGAGATAAGAGGTCTTGCTTCAAGCACTACCTCCCCATAATGCAATTGAGAAATGTGAAAAAACAAAAATGGGTGTTTAAAGGTACACAAAACAGATTAGAAACAATATCAATTTCATCATTTTATTAAACAGACATTATTAAAAATATGTTACATTTAAAACCAGAACATCATGCGGCGCAGTACAAAAGATTGTTGCTTCTACATGTTTCGCCATAATCATGGCTTCCTCTGGAGCTTTTTTAAGACCTTATATACAATATCACTAAACATAAAAATAAACAGAAATAGACATACAAGAAAATGAAAAAAACATCAATATATATATAGAGACCATATGTGTCTAAAGATCTACAATTCCTATATTTACATCAATACAATAGTATATACATTGCAAACGTATTCACCCCCTTGGCATTTTTCATGTTTTGTTGCCTCACAACCTGGAATTAAAATGGATTGTTTGAGGATATCCAATTTGCTAAAGCAGGGGAAAAAATTCCTTCCTGATCCCCCGAGAGGCAATCGGATTTCCCCTGGATCAACTTTACCTATAAATGTTAGTACTCAGTTATATTATGTACACTTAGGAAATAATCCAGGCCTTTCTTAAAGCAATCTACTGAGATGGCCAGAACCACCTCTGCAGGGAGTCTATTCCACATTTTCACAGCTCATACTGTGAAGAAACCTTTCCATATTTGGAGATGAAATCTCTTTTCCTCTAGACGTTAAGAGTGCCCCCTTGTCCTCTTTGTTGACTGTAAAGTGAATAACTCAACGCCAAGTTCACTATATGGACCCTGTATATATTTGTACATGTTGATCATATCCCCCTTAATCTCCTCTTATCAAGACTGAATAAGGAATGATAGTGTATATGGGGCTTTAGTCAGTAGGGT
Organism: Lithobates pipiens; assembly: GCF_037356315.1. Taxonomy (NCBI): domain Eukaryota; kingdom Metazoa; phylum Chordata; class Amphibia; order Anura; family Ranidae; genus Lithobates; species Lithobates pipiens. The sequence continues at coordinate 64,793,091 of NW_027507685.1, read as the reverse complement.
TCAATATGGAGTTAGCCCACCCTTTGCAGCTATAACAGCTTCAACTCTTCTGGGAAGGCTGTCCACAAGTTTTAGGTGTGTGTGTCTATGGGTATGTGTGACCATTCTTCCAGAAGCACATTTGTGAGGTCAGGCACTGATGTGAACGAGAAGGCCTGGCTCACAGTCTCTGCTCTAATTCATCTCAAACATATTCTATCAGGTTGAGATTAAGACTGGAAAAATCACTAATCCATGTCTTTATGGACCTTGCTTTGTGCACTGGTCCAAATCATTTGTTGAAGAGTGGATTATGATGTGGGTTGTTTCTCAGGGGCTGGGCCCTTAGTCCGAAAGGAAGAAGGCTCCCCCAGGGACATTGTCATAAAACTACATTACTTCCATACCAAAGAACAATTAATGGAAGCTGCTTGCAGCAAAGATTCCCTGATGTTCCAGGGACACCGCTACCAAATCTTCCAAGAACTCTCCCAGCAGACCCTTATCAAACAAATTAGCGTGGAGACCGCGAGACATGCCTTCTAGTCCAATATCAGTGCCTGACCTCACAAATGCGCTTCTAGAAGAATGGTCAAACATTTCCGTAAACACACTCCTAAACCTTGTGGACAGCCTTCCCAGAAGAGTTGAAGCTGTTATAGCTGCAAAGGGTGGGCCAACTCAATATTGAACACCCTACAGACTAAGACTGGGATGCCATTAAAGTTCATGTGCGTGTAAAATGTCCTAATTATTTTTGGTAATATAGTGTAGTTGCAGGAAGAAATACGTTTGATACCAGAGATAAGAGGTCTTGCTTCAAGCACTACCTCCCCATAATGCAATTGAGAAATGTGAAAAAACAAAAATGGGTGTTTAAAGGTACACAAAACAGATTAGAAACAATATCAATTTCATCATTTTATTAAACAGACATTATTAAAAATATGTTACATTTAAAACCAGAACATCATGCGGCGCAGTACAAAAGATTGTTGCTTCTACATGTTTCGCCATAATCATGGCTTCCTCTGGAGCTTTTTTAAGACCTTATATACAATATCACTAAACATAAAAATAAACAGAAATAGACATACAAGAAAATGAAAAAAACATCAATATATATATAGAGACCATATGTGTCTAAAGATCTACAATTCCTATATTTACATCAATACAATAGTATATACATTGCAAACGTATTCACCCCCTTGGCATTTTTCATGTTTTGTTGCCTCACAACCTGGAATTAAAATGGATTGTTTGAGGATTTGCATCATTTAATTTACAGAACATGCCCACAACTTTGAAGATTTTTTTTTATTGTGAAGCAAACAACAAATAGGACAAAATAACAGAAAAAGTCAATGTGCATAGCTATTCACCCCCCTAAAGTCAATACTCTGTAGAACCAGCTTTTGCATCTATCACGGCTCCAAGTTGCTTTGGATAAGTCTCTATGAGCTTGTCACATTTTACCACTGGGATTTTTGCCCATTCCTTCTCGCAAAACTGCTCCAGCTCCTTCTAGTTGGATGGTTTGCGCTTGTGAACAGCAATCTTTATGTCTGACCACAGATTTTATATTGGATTGAGGTCTGGGCAAAGACTAGGCCATTCCAACACATTTACATGTTTCCCCTTAAACCACCCAAGTGTTGCTTTAGCAGTGTGTTTGGGGTCATTGTCCTGCTGGAATGTGAACCTTTGTCCTAGCCTCAAATCACACACAGAGTGGTACAGATTTTGCTCAAGAATATCCCTGTATTTAGCACCATCCATCTTTCCCTCAACTCTGACCAGTTTCCCAGTCCTGAGTGCTGAAAAACATTCCCTCGGCATGATGCTGCCACCACCATGTTTCACTGTTGGGATGGTGTTCTTTGGGTGATGTGTATTGGGTTTGCACCAGACATGGCGCTCTCGTGGATGGTCAAAAAGTTCAATTTTAGTCTCATCAGACCAGAGCACCTTCCTCCATACATTTTGGGAGTCTCCCACATGCCTTTTCGCAAACTCAAATTTGCCATTTTGTTTTTTTCTGAAAGTAATGGCTTTCTTCTGGCCACTCTGCCATAAAGCCCATCTCTTTGGAGCGTACAACTTATTGTCACCCTATGTACAGATACTCCAATCTCTGCTCTGGAACTCTGCAGCTCCTCCAGGGTTACCGTAGGTCTCTATGCTGCCTCTCTAATTAATGCTCTCCTTGCCCGGTCCGTGAGTTTTGGTGTGTGGCCGTCTCTTGGCAGGTTTACTGTTGTGCCATGTTCTTTCCATTTGGTTATGATAGATTTTATGGTGCTCCTAGGGATCATCAAAGATTTGGATATTTTTTTAAAACCTAACCCTGACTTGTACTTCTCAACAACATTGTCCCTTACTTGTTTGGAGAGTTCCTTGGTCTTCATGGCAGTGTTTGGTTAGTGGTGCCTCTTGCTTAGGTGTTGCAGCCTCTGGGGTCTTTCAAAAAGGTGTGTATATGTAATGACAGATCACGTGACATTTAGATTGCACACAGGTTGACATCATTTCACTAATTATGTGACTTATGAAGGTAATTGGTTGCACCAGAACTTTTTATGGTCTTTATAAGGTGTGAATACATATGCACATGCCAATTATTCATTTTTATATGACTTAGACTATAGACTTATCCATCACATATAATTCAGATTTAAAAAAAACATTGAACTAAAGGCTGTAATGTAACAAAATAGGTAAAAAGCCAAGGGGGATGAATACTTTTGCAATGCACTGTAGATCATCTGATGGATGCACTCTCACCCCAAACATAAGTATGGCTCCAGAGGACCATCAAGACCCCCTAGGTGGTCCGGCAGAGTATCTGTGTGCCATAGAGGAGATACAACCCTATAATCAAACCTGCAGAAACACATACAATATTTAGTACCTATATAGTCTAGTTTGACCTACCCTTTTTGATAAGAGGTCACAAAATAAAAAAATAAAAAAAGCTGATATTCCTATCACTACTGATATGCATTTCAAATAAAGGTATCAAGTTTGAGAACGACCATGCCATCTAAAAAGACACATAAACCATCACAAAAATCTGTCCTGACTAGTTTAACCTATCTGAAGCAAATAATCTGGTATACTCCTCTTACCTAAACAATTCCTTCATCAAAGGTAACCAGATTCCTTACCTCTACATCAGGGTGATACCTTTAGGGCAGGGAAGATCCAATTAGTGAATCATTCCCAAGGGAGTAACCCCTATAAGTTATAGTATAATCAAATTAGTATCAAACAGACTAGGCATATAGAATCAGCTTAAACTCAAACCAAACTGCCATGAATCAACTTACTTTAAACCATCAATTTCATCCCTGCAGATATCAGATAGGGCGAACGGCCACAGCAAAACCACCGCTAGGATGCAGACTTCCATTGGCTGACCAAAACTCATCCCATCTGTCTCCAATTTGCAATGGGAGAAGATTTGTAAACAGAAAACATGCAAGTCCGTGTATGCGCAAAACCGCCGTGGCCATTTTGGAAACTCCTTATTTCCTTACAGCGGATCCCACACATGCGTGAACAAGCCGCAATTGTGTCAAACACACCTATCCAGAACTAACACCAAATAAGGGGCCAGAAAGCAAAGGGAAGGACATGAGCAACAAGAATCTCCCTCAACCACTTAGGAGAGAACCCACAACAATGCATTTACATCTAAATACATCAAACTATAAATGAAAGATGTTAGTGCCAGTTGTGTATATACCTGGTCAGTGCAGGAGCACTTAGTCTATTCAACAATAACTCAATATCAACTACACTATATTTGACCATGAGGTAAACAGAAATAGAATCAATGATCATAACCACAGTCCAGAAAAAAATAGGAACAGGGAAAACTTGAAAAAAGAAAGAAGGGAAGCATAGAAGCTATCCAAAAATGTAAAAAATATGTGAAACAAAAATATGAATAATAGGCAAAGTTGCAGCAAAAAGCGGAGACCATAGGGGAAAGAAGAGGAAACAGCGAGGAAATTCCCCCAAGTGTGAAGAACCTACGCACCCAGAATGATGTCCTGGATGTTCGTATGACCACCCACTCCATTGAACCCACCACGGGCCAGAGAGGCCCACAGGAGTCCACAACCACATCAGGAACAAGATAGCAAACATCAGATAAACTTCACAAAAACATTAACTAATTTTATACACTTAAAATGCAAATCAACTATTACATAATCCCCTTCGTCTTCAAAGATAGAAAAAAGGGAGGGAAAAAAGAGGGAAAGAAGACACATCGGGGTGATTGTCATAGTCATCCAGAGGTCATAAATGGCCTTGTAAGAATGGCTTAAAGCTGAGCGCATCATTTAACACTGAGTACTTAGCAGACAAATTAAAGATCCATTTTGTTGCTCATTGTAGAAGCAATTTATCTACATCACCCCCTCTCATTTAGGAGAATATATTCTAAAGCAAAAAATGTCATCTTTGTAGCATCAAATTGATGGTACAGCCCCATGTGACAGATTATAGGGCTCTCAAAATTCGTTGCATTAACCAATCCCACGTGATCCCTAAGGCTGCTTTCACACTGGGGCGAGAGCAGCGTCGGCGGTAAAGCGCCGCTATTTTTAGCGGCGCTTTACCGTCGTTTTAGCGGCGGTGCGCGGGCGCTAGCGGGGTGGTTTTAACCCCCGCTAGCGGCCGAAAAGGGGTTAAACCCGCCCGCAAAGCGCCGCTGCAGCGGCGCTTTGCCGGCGGTATTGCCGCGGTGTCCCATTGATTTCAATGGGTAGCAGCGGTATAGGAGCGGTGAATACACCGCTCCTTCACCGCTGCAAAGATGCGGCTGGCAGGACTTTTTTCACCGTCCTGCCAGCGCATCGCTCCAGTGTGAAAGCCCTCCGGCTTTCACACTGGAGTTAAAGGGGCCGGTTTTTTTCAGGCGTTACACAGGCGCTATTTTTAGCGCTGTAACGCCTGAATACCGCCCCAGTGTGAAAGCAGCCTTATTCTATGGAAAAATGGTCTTTTGGACTTTCCAACGTAGAACATGCCACATTGGAATACCATATGCCATATAATACAGGCATACGATAATAAGTACTACAAGGTTAAAAGCTGCCTCTACCATTTATTTTTACCCTTTTGGGTGGAATAAAATGTGTGAAAGAAATAGGGGGTAGAAGTGGCGCTATCCCCTAATAAATCCAAAAGAGAAATTTGCTGTCTAAATGCTTTTACCAAAATATATTTTCCTTTGATTATAAAGAAAAATAAATGTTTTTACCTGAATATCTCTTCCTTTAATTATAAAGAAAAGTGGAGAAAGGAAATAAATTAAAAGATTTTTTGAGAAATTATTTTGAAAACATTTTTTTTTTAAATAATATTTTTAAAGGAATTTTTTATTGATGGTGTTAGACCCCCTGGTGGGTTTTGGGTTACTCCAAAAATTGGAGAAAAAAAACGTTATTCCTTTCTGGACCGGCCTTGTAAGTGACCAGAAATTGTTGCTACCAAAGAGATTCCACATGTAAGTGAAAAAAACAAAAGGTGAATAAGTATTCAGTATTTAAATATGGGGTCCTATATTCAAATGGTGAAAAGTGGTGGGTTTATGAGTAAAAAATGATTAAATTATGAAAGTGGAATACAAAAAATAAAAACTTGTGTTTGACCCTCTGTATGGTGTTGGAAATTTGTGGCTACTGCCAATATAAATATGATTGTTGTGACAAGCCTACGTGCCTAATCAATGCTTTATTATTGCAACGGTATGTTAAAAACTATGTGAAAATTCAATATTAAAAATCTGAGTGAAATCTGAGTGAAAAAAAAAAAAAAACGTGCAAGTTACAACACAATTAAACCAATAAGTGCATGAAAAAATGAAGTAAATATATAAATGTGTAAACAGCTAAATTTATAGTCGAAAAAAGTGACTCGTGCACAATGTGGCAAAACCCTGGAGGCAAAAAAATTCTCAAAAAATCTTTTAATTTATTTCCTTTCTCTACTTTTATTTGTAATTAAATGAAGACATATTCTGGTAAAAGCATTTATTTTTTTATAATCAAAGGAAAATATATTTTGGTAAAAGCATTTAGACAGCAAATTTCTCTTTTGGATTTAATAGCGCCACTTCTACCCCCTATTTCTTTCACATAGTAATCATAAGGGGTCACTCACTCTTCACTGTGTTTATTCACAAAACATCTTGTATTTTTTCAATGAATATAAGGTGTTCGCTGAATGGGCAAGGTGGAGAGACAGCATGGTGATGTCACTACTCTATTGAAGATCCTGAGAATCTACTGTATATTGGCAATCTATTTCACAGGACCAGAGACAGATTAAGACAAAATGAGGTCCTTGGCTAAACAACAGCTTTTCCCCCATCTCTTTTACTGGCATTAATAAGGATTGTGGCACAGAGATGTCCTCTTACGTGCATTGTTTGTACTGGCCCCATCGGACACCAACTAGAACATCTTCTCTAGTGGAGTGACAGTCATGTGCAGAGCTTTGACCAATTAGCTATCCCCCTTGCTTACTGCAGGAGAATGAATGTTGTAGCTGGGTTTGACATTGGGTCCTACTCTACTGCTTATGTTGCCTTGTGGTTGACACGGCTCACCTGAGAAAAAGGGAACTGGTAAAGGCCCATTGGAGCCTTAAAATGGAAGCCACTGGTTGATTTACCAAATGAATAGAGGCACTGAAAAGAGAAGTATGGGAATGACAAAAAAAGCTGATGGATCAGTTCTACCGCTCTGCTCCTAGCAGAGAGTGGTGACTGGCAGCTCTGGGCTGTGGAGAGGTAGGGGCAGGCTTAGGCTTTCAACGGCATGCTGAGAGGCTGAGCCAGCTGCCTGTCCAGGCATCTGGGTGGGTCCCGAATGCTGGAGGCTATAAAAGGGGTCAGAGGTATGCAGAACAAGCTGCACTCCTGTTATACATAGGGGAAGTATAGCCAAAATAACTTTGTGAATGGTCACTTAGCTTAGTAAATAAGGTGAGATTATGTTCACTTTAAATGCCTAATCTCCAAGAAAAAAAACAAAAAAAACAAGTGTTTGCTTGCATGTGATTGGGTGTCTAAGCTAGGTATGCATACACTCTTCTAAGTGAACAGTCTCTATTCTTTGGGAAAATCAACACCATAGTCTAATCTGGCTTTATGATGTATAGTAAATTAATTGTTATGGGGTTCCATAAATCGGTCCGTAACTCAACTGATCTCACAAAGGACTCAGCCTTTGAATATGATATTGTAAGTATTTAAATATACATTCATCACAAGTGTTCTAACCTGTTTGAGTAATCTCTACCATGCTGAGATCCAAATATCCACATACATGCTAATAAACAAAGATGGCAAACAAGCAAATTGTAAAAAAATAAAAAATACACTATGTTAACCCACTTTACATATTAAACTGAAATAAAAAAAAATACGAATTGAAGAGTTTTTTGGTTTTACTTTGACAATCTTTGAAAGTAATATTTGTGTTCTGATTACATCGGTTTAATTAATTATTCCCATTCACATCATAATTAATTAAATTGTTCGATTAATGTATTTTTTTGGACTTGCTTGATATAATGATCAAAGTGGACTAAGCTAAGCGCATAGAAACCCCTAGCATTGAATTGCAGATGACCTTTAATTGTGTCAGTTACTATGATAATAAAGTACAAAATTTTATGAATTTTATGATTTGTTACTATTAGCTTTAGCACTCTATTGATATATGTACTGTTTACAAAAAATAAAATAAGCCATGGTAAAGAATGAAAACAGAAGTTTTATAATTAGTGAAATTAAACATCTCAGACGTATTTACACTCTACTGATTAGTCCTATGTTCATTTATTATCTGCAGACACAAAGAGATAAATAATTATGCTTTGCCAGAAATTTATTTTAAGTAGTAACAAGGGACACAGCAGATATTTATAGATATTTATAGAAAAGAGTATTCACAGCCAAGAACATGATAATTTAAACAAATGAAATAAGTAAATTAAAATGACATTAATTAACTTTATACAATACTTTATTAATATAAAGTTCAGGTGATACCTTTTATTGATGCTCTTATAGTAAAACTATTTTTTAGTTTTGGATGGAGTGGAGAGGGATAAGGACACCTGTCAGATTTTATTACTGTCTGTGCCCCCCGTTATGGAGATTCACCCTCCCTACTTGTCCTGTTTACCATTATCATCAAAAGTAAAAGAAAAATCCCAATTTTGGGTTGTCCCCTGGAAAGTACTAAGACCCCTTTCACAGCACACCGCCGATAGCGTGGGCGGTAAAACGCCGCAATTTTTAGCGGCATTTTACCGCCGGATTTGCGGCGGATTTTGGGCGCTAGCGGCTGCGGAAGGGTTAAAACCGCCGGCAATACGCCGCAATAGCGGCGTTTTGCCGGCGGTATTACAGCGCTGCCCCATTGATTTCAATGGGGAGCAGCGGTGGAGGAGCGGTAAACGCACCGCTCCAAAGAAGCTGCTGGCAGGACTTTTTTCTGACGTCCTGCCAGCGCACCGCTGTAGTGTGAAAGCCCTCGGGCTTTCACACTACACACAATGGTGCAGCTTCTTTAGGGCGTTTTGCAGGCGCTATTTCTAACGCTATAGCGCCTGCAAAACACCCTGGTGTGAAAGGGGTCTAAAGGAGAAACCTTTCAATGGGGACACTAGTTCTGATATTGCCTTAACTATTTAGAGATTTCCCCCTGCTACCTGTTTTGGATATGGGACAGGAAGCAAAGGCAAATCTGACCAAGGCAAATGTGACCAATGGGACACAGATGGCAGAAAATAGTCTATCAGGGGTTATAATCCTCCCTTACTCTATCCAAAATGAAAAAAAAAAGTTTTACCTATACTTCTACTTTAAGTTACTAATAGCTGCACCTACCTGCTCCCCTGCCTGGTTCTCCAGAGAGCACTGGAGGAGCAGAGTGGAGAGCAATGGCTGACAATCACTGTTCTCTGCTCTGAGCAGTCCAAGAGCTGAGTGATCAGCAGTCATGTGATCGCTCAGTTCTCAGATATAAGATGATGTGGGACAGTTGCAGCATCACATCAAAGCATAGAGGTGAGTATGCGTGTTTTTTTTTTTTTTTAATAAACCCCACAATTCTTCTTTAATTAAGAATTAGATGTTGACACAATAATTTGATCATGTTTCTTTGTAAATTCGTTTTTCTTATTATTAATATTTACAGTTGTTTTTATTTTTTGAAAAAGTGTTTCTTTTAATATATTATTTTATTATAATAAATACTGTATGTGAATCCCTTATGGCATAAAAGGTAAAACTTGCAGCCCCAATAAAACATAAATGTTACAATCAAAACAAAAACAAAACTCTTGTGTTTCAAAACATCAAGTGTTACAATCAAAACATATAAAGTGAAATCCTATGTGTTCTTCTAAAAATAACACATATAAAACGTTTATAAATGTACATGGACAAAAATCTTCAATGTCTTCATTGTTCAAAATCACCAAGGAGATTGTGAACTCACCAGAATAATCTAAACATGAAGAAAGTCTTATCCTGTACAGGATCTTAACTTCTTCCTGCCCACCCTATAGCCGAATGACGGCTATAGAGCAGGCGCTTTTGTCCGGGAGGCCGTCCCTGGACGTCCTGGTGTTTACTTCCGCAATGCGCGCCACCGCGGGTGCGCATCGGGGAAGTTCTGTGTTTGCCGTGTCCCCCGGAGACAGGCAAACACAGATTGTTGTAAACGGGCAATCACAGCAGCCGTTTACAGTGTGATCGGCGTGTCCAATGTGAGATGATCTCATATGTAAACATATGAGATCATCTCTCAGCGCCGCTCTCCCTCCTCACACAGACAGCGTGAACGGCTGCAGCGACCGTAAGTGTAAAAAAAAAAACAAAGTTAAAAAAAGTGCCATCCGCCCCAGTGCCATCCTCCCCCAGTGCCATCCACCCCAATGCCATCCACCCCAGTTCTACCTGCCCCCAGTGCCACCTGTTAGTGCTATCTGTCCCCAGTGCCACCTGTTGTCAGTGCCATTTGTCCCCAGTGCCACATGTCATCAGTGCCACGTATAAGTGTCATCATTGCCACGTATCAGTGCCATCTGTCATAAGTGTCACGTGTCATTGTCCTGGTGCTCCAGGGCCTTCAAAAGTGTAATAAGTAGTCAACAAGTTAGATGTGTAATTTATGCTCCTAGAACACCTGATGGCGCTCCCTGCATGTTGGGCCTCTCTATGTGGCCAGGCTGTGAAAAAGTCCCACACATGTGGTATTGTAATACTAAGGAGGAGTAGCAGAATTTTTTTGGGGGGGTGTCATTTGTGGTATACACATGCCATGTGAGAGAAATAACCTATTACAATGACAATTTTGTGGAAAAAAATAAAAAAAATGAAAAATCTTAATTTTGCAAAGAATTGTGGGAAAAAAATGACAACATCAAAAAGCTCACCATGCCTCTTACTAAATACCTTGAAATGTCTACTTTCCAAAAAGGGGTCATTTGGGGGGTATTTGTACTTTCCTGGCTTGTTCGGGTCACAAGAAGCGAGATAGGCCACCAGTACATCAGATGTGATCAATTTTGTGCGATTCGCACCACAGCTTGTAGACTCTCTAACTTTCACAAACACCAAATAATATCGACTAATTTGGGTTATTTTTACCAAAGATATGTAGCAGTATAAATTGTGGCCAAAATTTATGAAGAAAAATTAATAATTTGCATAATTTTGTCACAGAAACAAAGAAATATGTGTTTTTTTCAAAATTTTCGGTCTTTTTTCATTTATAGCGCAAAAAATAAAAACCCCAGAGGTGATCATATACCACCAAAAGAAAGTTCTATTTGTGGGAAAAAAAGGACAAAAAATTAATTTGGGTACAGTGTTGCATGACTGAGTAATTGTCCTTCAAAGTGTGAGAGCACCGAAAGCTGAAAATTGGTCTGGGCAGGAAGGGTGTTTAAGTGCCCAGTAAGCAAGTGGTTAACAGTGTAAATCACATCACTGAAATAAACAAAGTAAACACTTACCAAATACTGCACTTGTATGCACCAAAGTATGATCATTATTGTGATTTCAACACTGCACCCAAATAGTTGCAAGATTGGTTTCCTCTGCTTGAGATTCCCCGCTAGGGATGAGCCGAACACCCCCCGGTTCGGTTCACACCAGAACTTTCGAACGGACCCCAAATTCGTACGAACTTTAGAACCCCATTGAAGTCTATGGGACTCGAACGTTCGAAATTAAAAGTGCTAATTTTAACGGCTAATATGCAAGATGCTGTCCTAAAAAGGGTTTGGGGACCTGGCTCCTGCCCCAGGGGACATGGGTCAATGCCTAAAATGTTTTTAAAAATGGCCGTTTTGGCGGGAGCACTGATTTTAATGACGATTAAAGTGCAAAAAAAAGTTAAATATTCCTTTAAATATCATGCCTGGGGGGTGTCTGTAGTATGCCTGTGAAGTGCCACGTGTTTCCCGTGTTTAGAACAGTCCCTGCACAAAATGACATTTAACGGAAATAACATCATTTAAAACTGCTTGCGGTTTTAATATTATATCTGGTTCCTGCAATATGGTTGAAAATCATTGAGAAAAATGGCATGGGTAGCCCTCCCTGCCCATTACCAGCCCCTTTGGGTCTTGTACGCATATTTAGGGGAACCCTGTACCCATATTAAAAAAAGGAAATGCGTGTGGCCCCCAGGCCCTATATACTCAGAACAGCAGTATACAGGCGGTGCAAACAAGACAGGGACTGTGTAGGTTTGTTGTGTTAAGTTGAATGTTTGTAATTTTCAACTGGTACATTTTTAAAGTGTAGCTCCAGTCAAAAAAATGATTTTTAAGCTTTTTGGAAAACATAGGGAAGGGTTATCACCCCTGTATAATTTGTTTTGTCGTCCATCTTTTTTCATCTCACGTGCTGTTGTCTCCTTCCGTTTGCAAGTAGGAGATGTTTGTAAGTTGGATGTTTGAAAGTAGGGGCCTGCCCTATATGCTCTGCAGAAATGGCGGAACAAGGTGTTGGTTTTGCCACAACATTGTAAGCCCTCAAAGTGACTCTTGGTGGGCGCTGGAGCGCCCTGCTGTGAATGATTATATCAAGAATTGTAATTACATGCCATTGTTGAACAGTGGTAGAAAAATTGACCTTTGGTGGTTGTGGTTCTGGTGCCACAACACTATAAGTCCTCACAGTTACTCTGGGTGGGCACAGGAACGGGCCCTCCTGTGAAATATTATATCAAGAATTGTAATTACATGTCCCTGTTAAACAGGGGCAGAAAAATTGGGCCTTAGGCACTGGTGCTGGTGCCACGATACTGCAACCTCTCCCATATACTCTAGTTTTAGTGCAGGAATTAGCCCTGCTGCAAAAGCATTGCATCAAAAATTGTAATTAAACGCCCCTGTTAAGCAGAGGCAGAAAAATTGGGCCTTAGGCACTGGTGCTGGTGCCACCACACTGCAACCTCTCCCATATACTCTAGTTGTAGTGCAGGAATTAGCCCTGCTGCAAAGCATTGCATCAAAAATTGTAATTAAACGCCCCTGTTAAACAGGGGCAGAAAAATTGGGCTGATGGCATCACCCAGAACCAAAAATGTTCTTCCAACATATCAGCGGAGGAGGAAGAGGATAGACAATCAACATAACAGGACAGTCACTCAGCATCAGCATAGGCAGTCTTGAAGGGATGTGATATTTAAAAAAAAAATATTCGGTTACATCAGCTTCAGGTGCTTGGTAGCTGTGGGTGATCCAAGACTGATTCATCTTGATGAAGGTCAGTCGATCAACTGATTCGGTGGACAGGCGCACCCTGTGATCGGTAACAAAGCCACCAGCAGCACCGAAGGTGCGTTCTTAAAGAACGCTGGATGCAGGACAGGCCAGTAGCTCAATTGCATACTGTGCAAGCTCTGGCCAATGATCCATCCTCAAGACCCAGTAAGCCAGAGGATTTTCGGTGGGAAAGGTGTCCAAGTCTGACTTTGCCCCTAGGTATTCCTGCACCATGTAAATCAGACGCTGGTGATGGTTGCTGGAACCGATCATACCTTGGGGCTGCGGACTAAAAAATTGTCTGAAAGCATCGGTCAGACGGCCACCTTCTCCATCGCTCCTTCTGACCAATGCCTCAGCAACACGTTGTCCAAGACCAGGAGTTTGTAACCTCCCAGTCTCTGGGAACGCGTTGCACAGACCTTTCTGCAAGGCCTCCCGGAGATGTCTCATGCTCTGCTCCCTCTGCGACGGCAAGATAAGGTCGGCAACCTTACCCTTGTACTGTGGATCAAGGAGAGTGGCCGGCCAGTCTTGATCCGAAGAATACGAGGATCCTTCTGCAGGCTTTGCAGGATCAGGGAGGCCATGCAGCGTAGGTTAGCTGAGGCATTCGGTCCGGAGTCCTCTGGGTCACTAAGGACAACATGATCCGCAGCTACCTCCTCCCAGCCACGTACAAGTCCACGGGTTTCTTGGGACTGTAAATCATCCCTACAAGACTGCTGCTGCTGATGCTGAGTGCCAGGCTCCACCTCCATGCTGACACAATCATCCTCCTCCTCCTCCTCATCCTCTTCCTGTGTGATGGGTGGCACAGCAGGAACACTGTCTGGATAAAGGGGGCCTTGAGAGGCAAGGAAGTCCTCCTCTTCCTGCCTCTGTTCTGCCTCAAGTGCCCTGTCCATTATTCCACACAGCGTATGCTCCAAGAGGTGGACAAGAGGTACAGTGTCACTGATGCATGCACTGTCACTGCTCACCATCCTTGTGGCCTCCTCAAACGGTGACAGGACAGTGCATGCATCCCTGATCATGTCCCACTGGCATGATGAGAAAAAACCGAGCTCCCCTGACCCTGTCCTGGTGCCGTAGTCGCACAGGTACTCATTGATGGCCCTCTGCTGCGTCTGCAGCCGCTGCAGCATGGCCAACGTTGAGTTCCACCTGGTGGGAATGTCACATATAAGGCGGTTCTTGGGCAGGTTCAACTCCTTTTGGAGCTCAGCCAGCCGAGCACAGGCATTAAATGATCAGCGGAAATGCACACAGACTTTCCTGGCCTGCTTCAGGACATCCTGTAAGCCCGGGTACCTGCCCAAGAACCGCTGCACCACCAGGTTAAGAACGTGAGCTACACAGGGCACATAGGTCAGTTGTCCCTGTCGGAGGGCGGAGAGGAGGTTGGTGCCATTGTCGCAAACCACCATTCCTGGCTTAAGCTGGCATGGTGTCAACCACCTCTCGGCCTGCCCCTGCAGAGCTGACAAAACATCCGCCCCAGTGTGACTTCTGTCCCCCAAACAACCAGGGCAAGCACGCATGGCATCGTTTTGCCTGCGTACTTGCGTAGCCCCTGGAACGCCTACGGAGCACCGCTGGTTCTGAGGACAGAGCACTGGAAGAGGCCATGGAGGAAGAAGAAGAGGAGGGGGTGGAGGAGAGAGGTGTGTCACAACCAATAGTAGCATTTTGGAGGCGTGGTGGCGGAACAACCTCCAACACTACTGCACCTTGTCCTGCATCCTTCCTAGCTGCCAGAAGAGTGACCCAATGGGCCGTGAAAGACAGGTAACGTCCCTGTCCATGCCTGCTGGACCATGAATCAGCGGTAATATGCACCTTACCGATGACCGCCCTGTCCAGCGAGGCAAGGACATTGCCTTCCACATGCCAGTAGAGAGCCGGAATCGCCTTCCGTGAGAAAAAGTGGCGTTTGGGGACCTGCCACTGAGGAACCGCACATTGTACAAACTCACGGAAGGGGGCCGAGTCTACCAACTGAAAAGGCAGCAGTTGAAGTGCTAGCAATTTAGCCAAGCTAGCATTCAACCGCTGAGCATGTGGATGGTTGGGAGTGAACTTCTTTCGCCGGTCTAGCAGCTGGGGCAGGGACATTTGCCTGCTATAATCGGATGTGGGTGTACTGCTAGCAGAGTGCCCGGAAGCACTTGGCTGTGACACACCTAATTCTACACCTTGATTCCTCTCAGAGCAGGTTTCAGAGAGGACTGAAGGTCTAGTGGGGTTGGAGATCCCAGCTGATGAGGAGCAAGGAGAGGTCCGCTTTGTTCTTTGGTGTGGGTCTTTGAGGTACGCTTGCCAACGAGCTGCATGGCAGGTCAACATATGTCTGGTCAAGCATGTGGTGCCCAAGCGGCTGATGTTTTGGCCATGCGAGATACGCTTGAGACATATGTTGAAAATAGCAGCGGTGCGATCTGATGCACTTGTCTCAAAAAAGGCCCACACCAAAGAACTTTAATAACGCGCAGAGGCAGCGCCCTGCACAGACGGAGCTCTGCGGTGTGATTCAGTCGGTGTGCTGCCTCTAAGCTGGCCCCCGGAGGGCATCCTGCATCCTGCCTCGTTGGACATGTGCCTCCTCCTCCTCCTCTCTCCTACCAGGCACCCACGTGGACCTCATCATCCCCTCCCTCTTCTTTGCTGGAGCAAACCTGGCAGTATGCTGCAGCTTGTGGAACATGACTGCCAGATTGCTGTCCTTCTTGAGCATCCCCTCTCTCGGCTCAACATGTCCAGCTGCCGAAAAGAAGGACAAGCGTGTCCCATGGCCACGTGCTGATGATGACGATGCACCACGTCCACGACCAGCTCTGTTGTCTCTACACACAGAGCCTGCTTGCCCTCTGTTATCGGCTCGCGCCTGTCTGCCTCTCCTTGCTGGCCTTCCAGATGTAGTAATGGCCTGAAGGGAGTTGGGAAAAACAGCAATTGGGTAGTGTATATTGTACTGGAAGCACACACAACTTCCACTAACTCCTGCAGATGGCAGATGGCTCAAGTAGAGAAGGGCTATGTAGGTGGATATAGCGGTGTATACTGGGTTCAGAGCACGCAGACAGCACGCACAAGCTCCTACCGCTGACTGCAAGCTCTATTTAAAACGAGCAAGATAGTTTGCTATATAGGTGGATATAGCGGTGTATACTGGGTTCAGAGCATGCAGACAGCACGCACAAGCTCCTACCGCTGACTGCAAGCTCTATTTAAAACGAGCAAGATAGTTTGCTATATAGGTGGATATAGCACGCCGACAGCACGCACAATCACTGACTACAAGCTCTATTATAAAAGATAGATATATCGCTAGCTATATAGGTGAATATAGCGGTGTATACTGCGGTCAGGGCACGCAGACAACAACCACTACAGAAGAGCAAGAACGAAAAATCGGCTGATAACGATCGGTGTATACTGTGTTGAAGGTACACAGAACACCCACTAACTGCTTCAGACGCCAACACACTACACAAGGCCGCCGCGCTGGCGGCCTTATATAGTGTGGGGCGTGTACTACACAGCCTGAGCTATGATTGGCCACAGGCATCCTGCCTGTGGCCAATCATGGTTCTCCTCCCTGCCGGCGCTGTGATTGGCCAAGCATGCGGGGTCACAGTGCATGCTTGGCCAATCATGAGCCAGCAATGCACTGCGCCATCGCAGTGCATTGTGGGCCGTGAGCGCCACACGAATTTGGCGCGAACGGCCCATAACGTTCGGAATTCGCCGAACGGGCGAACAGCCGATGTTCGAGTCGAACATATGTTCGACTCGAACACGAAGCTCATCCCTATTCCCCGCCACCAATCCACTCTGATCACAGAGGAAAGTTTCTCAATTTTCCTCCATGTCCCAATACTCAGTGCTCCATCACTGCTAACCAGGCCTTTTCTGGAACTTTTTGTTTCCAAGTTGAAATTAGTATTTTTTGCTAGAAAATTACTTAGAACCCCCGAATATCATACATATATTTTAAAACCTAGAAATTAAAATGGCGAGCATTGCAATATTTTATGTTACACTGTATTTGCACAGCAGTCTTTCAATTTTTTGGACAAAAATACACTTTAATGAATAAAAAAAAAAAAGAAACAATAGTTACCCCAATTCTTTTGTATATTGTGAAAGATGAATTTATGTCAAGTAAATTGATGTCTAACTTTTCATGCTTTAAAATTGCGCACGCTCGTGAAATGGCGACAAAGTACGGTACCTAAAAAGTAGTAGGCGAAGCTTAAATTTTTTTACAGGTTACCTGTTTAGGGATACAGAGGAGGTCTTTTGCTACATTTATTGCTCTCACTGAAATGATCATGGCGATACCTCACATGTGTGGTTTGAGCACCGTTTACATATGCGGGCGCGACTTACATAAATGTTCTCTTCTGCATGCAAGCACGGAGGTATGGGGCACTTTACATTTTTTTTTCTTTATTTATTTAACTTTTTTTTTTTTATCACTTTTATTCTTATAACAAGGAATATAGACATCTCTTGTAATAGAAATAAGAATGGCAGGCCCTCTTTATTAAGAGATCATGGGCACAAAAATACCTCATTTATCTTTTAAAGCAAAGGCAAAAAAATAAAAAAATTAACATTTTGACTAAAAATAATTAAAAATAATGTGATTATGCCTGGCAACTGGAAGTGAAGTCAGAGGTCGCTTGGGTCCTCCAAAAGCATAGAGCTGAGTGGGGGCCATCTTGCCCTCGCTCGACTTCCTGCCCAGGCATCGGTCACATTGGATTACCTCCGGGCATTATCAACAGTTCCAGTAAGCCCGGAAATGACCAGGAAATGGTGGGGGGAGCAAATCTCTTGCTTCTAAAAGTGATCTTACGGCAAATCTGCCACTGGGATCACTTTTATCGGAAAGCGCGCTGCCTAAGGGGAAAAAACGATACCGGAGTTAGGGCATCTAGCTGCAGCCATAACCCTGATATTTAACGTAAAAGCCTGATTCCCACTACATGGTATTAAAATGCTTTCTACATTGGTACATGTGCAACAAAGCCCTTCCCCACTAACCAACACTGTACTGTCATAATTCTCTCATTGTGCTATGTTTTACATTCCCCAAACTCCCGAATCCTTTACATTGACTGTACAATAATGGGGGTCAGAGTTTAGTGCCATAAGGGCAGGACTTGAAAGAAACACGTGAAGACAGAAATATCTAGCCTGCTATTGTTGACCTCCTTATGAAAATGCTGGTTGCCTGGCTATCATAATGCTTATCTGGGTCTGTACTTTTTGAGTTACTGCCATGAAAGAAAACTCCTGTTCAGCAAGAATTTTTAGAGCTTACAAAGTATTAAATAACTTACAACGTATTAAAAATACTAGAATTAATCATTTTTTAGAGAGGAAATGTCAGTAATGTAATCCCTATATTTCTTTCTATACAGATTTCTTTTATTTTTGACCTTGAAAACAGTCAAGGCAGTCTATACAATATGGCGTTAGGATCGAGGCATCTCCCCAGACTAACAGGAAACTGATTTGAAGACAAACACAGGTATGGACCAGTAATATTAACTTTATAAACTTTAGTGAACATTGCAGGTTCACATTCAAAGTTTGTGTTACTGAATTAAATAATTGATATAAAAGTTTTCTTAGGAATGTATTCCCTTCCTACATATAACATTAAGTAAAATTATTCCCCTGTATGTATACACTAATGGGATTTGGTAATATTTATAGATGTCTATTCATCAGTGGAGGCTTATACTAGCTATATATATATAAAGTAATATACCCTCCCTTAGTATTGCAGAAAGAATGAACAAAAACATGATGCTGGAATATCTTACACTAGATCTCACACTGTGGCAGGTAAAGCAGAACTACAGCATGCTGTATACAACATAAAATTTAAAAAATGTAATTTTTTTTTCTTGTTCAAACATTTTTTTAGGAAAGAAGGGTTTAGTTAACAACATATACTGTGGGCAAGGAAACCATTGTGAGATGTACAAGAGCAACAAAAAAGAAAAATGTACAACAGGAGAACTGGGGGTACAATAAGGTATTCAGATCTATGGGTGCTAGGCAATACAAGACATTACTTGTCAGGGGCAGAAGATCTGATTACTTAGGTAGATAAAGGATTTCACAGTGGGTTAAGTATGTTTTACATCAATAGGGTGAGAAAAGATTTGAAGTCAGAGTTGGTGGTAAAAGTATGGAGGTGCAGAAGACGAACTGAACACCAGGCTTGAAATGAGGAGGGGGAGGCTATTGCTGGGTAAAAAGACGGGTTCTTAAGGTAGGATTGTAATGGGTTGTGGGGGGATTGAAGAATATGGGGGGTCCACAGTTTATACCACACTTTAAGGGAGTGTGCTGTGATTGGATTGGTGAGATTTTAATTTAATTTTAATTTAATTTTAATGTTTTTTATAAGTTTCCAATATTTTATTCTAAAGTGCACTTCAGGCAGATATAAAAACAAAGTAGAAGTAAAGGCAATACAACCACTCTTTGCAAATGTTTTTTACATCACAAATGAAGCCGCAATCAGTCTCCTCAAAAGAGCTCAGGCAATGCTTGCTTGCTCCAACTTAAGACTTCATAAGATTGCTTCAAACAGTAGGGAAGTTATAGAAAATCTTATAGAAGCCCTTCCTGCCCAAGATCATTCTAGTGAGTTAAAAGACTTAGATTAGGGCACAGACTCACTTCCCATACAATGCAGCCTTGGTTTGCTTTGGGAATTAAAATGTCACATTTTTACTTTCCAAGTAAACACAGAGGAAAAGCCCTTTATCCATAGAGGTGTCCTGTCTACCATAAACAGCCCATATGATCCTATGGGTTTTTCAGCACCTGTTATCATCCGGGGTAAAACACGACTTAAGCCCCATACACACTATCAGTTTTTCTGCTTCAGATTTACCAAAACCATATAATATGAAGTCAAACCTTAGGAGTTTCAATTTGTATGCAATCAGGCATTGATGATTTTGGTAAACTTGAAGGATAAAATCTGCAGAAAATCTGATAGTGTGTATGGGGAAAAAGAGACATAACCTGTGAGATGTTAGACTGGGACAACCCTCTCCCCATCAACAGGAAGAACCTATGGGTAGAGTGGAAGGACTCATTAAAAGCCCTATCTAACCTCAAAGTTCCACTCCCATATGCCTCCATGCCATCAACAGAAGTTCAGATGCAAATACTCTGTGTATTTTCTGATGCTTCCGTTAAGCCAAATGCTACTGTAGCCTAGCTCAAGACCATAGACACTAAAGGGCAATGCCATATCGGGTTTGTAAAGGGTAAAGTAAAACTTGCACCACTCCCTGAACACACCATACCTAGATTGGAACTTTGTGCTGCAGTATTGGCTGTAGAGCTAGCTGAATTAATTGCAACGGAGACAAAGATAGAGATTCAAGAAGCTGAGTTCTACACGGACAATAAAGTGAGCAGGTTCCTCTTCATGTGTGTTATCTGCCATAAATTTTGTGGAATGTTACAGACACAAAAGATGGCCAATATACCATCTGACAGACTTTAGCATGAATCCGCCTTTCACTAATGTTGGACTTGATGTTTTTGGTCCCTGGTCTGTCACCACCCGGTACACCAAAGGGGGACATTCAGACAGTAAACGCTGGGCAGTCATATTGACCTGCATGTCTATTTGAGTTGTCCATATTGAAGTGATTGAAACAATAGACACTTCAAGTTTCATTAATCCTCTTAGACGTTTCATTGCAATCAGAGCCCCAGTGAAACTTATTCGCTCTGACAGAGGTTCTGATTTTGTAGGAGCAGCAAAGGAGCTGCAAATTCCTTCCAACTTGGACACTCTCAGTGTAAAAAGATACTTGAGTAAGCAAGGCTGCACATGGACTTTCAACCCACCTTACTCTTCTCACATGGGAGGTGTTTGGGAAAGGATGATAGGCATAGCCCGCAGAATTCTGGACTCCATCTTTTTGCAAGTAGGAACTGCAAGGCTTACACATGAATGCCTAGTGACCTTTATGGCAGAGGTCACAGCCATCATTAATGCCAGACCTTTGACATCTATTTCAAGTGACTCTGAGGATCAAGTGATTCTCACACCTGTTATGTTACTCACTCAAAAGACTGGCCTTGTTGGTGCTCCTGCTGAAGAGTTTTGTGAAAAGGACCTTTACAAACATCAGTGGAGACAAATACAAACCCTTGCTGATACCTTCTGGAGTCAGTGGAGGAAATATATCTCCACTCTTTAACCAAGGAGAAAATGGCATATTGAAAAACCTAATCTTAAACCTGGTGATGTGCTCATGAGAGATTGCCAGACACGAAGGAATGAGTAGCCTTTAGGTCTGGTCTGGTCACTAGAGTTCTACCAAGTGAAGACAAGCATGTCCATAAAGTTGAAGTCAAGATCTTCCGGCAGAATGAGGCCAAAGTATTCCTAAGACCAGTGGCCGAACTTGTTTTGTTGCTTTCTACAGAAGACTGTAAGTGACATCACATGACGTCAGACTGGGAGTGTTATGCCCACCGGGCTTCTATCCAGTTTACTTATGTTTATTTGCTTACTTATGTTTATGGGTGTTCTTGATTTACACCAAGCTAGTTATATGCAGAGTGCAGGTGCCACCTACTGTTCCCTTCCTTGTATAGCTTTGCTGTTTATAGAGGTTATATATTGTATTCTCTTAGAATGTGTTAATTAAGTTGTTAGGTATCAGTGCATTCTGGGAGAATTATCTAGCAGCAAGGATGGGAAGTGTTATCATTTGGGGGATTTTAATTATCCAGACATAGACTGGGCGGAGGGAACCATGCATTAGTCTAATGCTCTCCAGTTCCTAAATGTCTTGCAGGGAAATTTCATGGTTCAGATGGTAGATGCACCAGCTAGAAATAAAGTGTTACTGGATCTACTGATTACCAACAATAGAAACTTGATCACGGATGTGGAAATATGGGGCAATTTAGAAAACAGTGATCACAGGTCAATTGGCTTCAGTATAAATCACACAAATAGGAAACATAAGGGGAATACAAAGACACTGACTTTCAAAAGAGCCAACTTCCCCAAACTACGAACCTTGTTAGAAGGCATGATTCAGGATAAAATCTTAGGAACAAAGAACACGGAGGAGAGATGGGTTTGCTTTAAGAGCATATTAAATAAGGGCATTAGCCAATGCATCCCATTGGGTAATAAATTTAAAAGAGCAAACAAAAGTCCTGGATGGCTTAACTCCAATGTAAAAATGCATATAAAAGCAAAGGAGAAGGCCTTCAAAAAATACAAAGTTGAGGGATCATCATCAGCATTCAGACTTTATAAAGAATGCAACAAATGTAAGGGTGCAATTAGGGTGGCTAAGATAGAACACGAAAGACACATAGCAGAGGAGAGCAAAAAAAATCACAAGAAATTCTTTAAGTATGTAAACAGTAAAAAAGGGAGGACAGACCATATTGGCCCCATAAAGAAGGAGGAAGGACATCTGGTTACAAAGGATGGTGGAGATGGCAAAGGTATTGAATTTATTCTTCTCCTCAGTCTTCACAAGGAAATCTGGGGGCTTCAGTAACCAAAACTGCAGTGTTTATCCTTATGACACATCAGAGGAAGCACCACCGTGGTTAACAGAGGACATTAAACTTAACATTAATAAATCACTGGGACTAGATGGCTTGCATCCGAGGGTACTTAGGGAACTCAGTCAAATAATTGCTAGACCATTATTCCTAATTTTTACTGATAGTCTACTGACTGGAATGGTACCAGGTGAATGGAGAAAAGCCAATGTAGCACCAATATTTAAAAAGGGCCCAAAATACATCCCTGGAAATTACAGATCAGTTAGCCTAAGATCAATAGTATGCAAGCTCTTTGAGGGGATGATAAGGGACTATATACAAGATTTTAGTAACAAGAACGGTATAATTAGCAGTAATCAGCATGGATTCATGAAGAATCGTTCTTGCCAAACCAATCTATTAACCTTCTATGAGGAGGTGAGCTGCCATCTAGATAAAGGAAGGCCTGTAGACATAGTGTATCTGGATTTTGCAAAAGCATACAACACAGTTCCCCATAAATATTTACTGTACAAAATACTATCGCATGGACCATAGGGTGAGCACATGGATTGAAAACTGGCTACAAGGGTGAATTCAGAGGGTGGTGATAAATGGGGAGTACTCAAAATGGTCAGAGGTGGGTTGTGGGGTCCCCCAGGGTTCTGTGCTGGGACCAATACTATTTATTTTGTTCATTAATAACCTGGAGGATGGGGTAAACAGTTCAATCTCTGTATTTGCGGATGATGCTAAGATTAGCAGGGCAATAACTTCTCCGCAGGATGTGGAAACCTTGCAAAAAGATCTGAACAAATAATGGGGTGGGCAACTACATGGCAAATGAGGTTTAAGGTAGAAAAATATAAAATAATGCATTTGGGTGGCAAAAATATGAATGCAATCTATACACTGGAGGGAGAACCTCTGGGGGAATCTAGGATGGGAAAAGTCCTAGTAGATGATAGGCTCAGCAATGGCATGCAATGCCAAGCTGCTGCTAACAAAGCAAGCAGAATATTGGCATGCATTAAAAAGGGGATCCATTCCAGAGATAAAACAGTATTTTTCCAGCTCTACAAGGCTCTGGTCTGGCTGCACCTAGAGTATGCTGTCCAGTTCTGAACACCAGTCCTCAGGAAGGATGTACTGGAAATGGAGCGAATACAAAGAAGGGCAACTATTGGTTATGAGGAAAGGTTACAAGCCCTGAACTTATTCTCTCTGGAGAAGAGACGCTTGAGAGGGGATATGATTTAAATTTATAAATACCATACTGGTGACCCCCATAATAGGGATAAAACTTTTTTTCGCGGAAGAGAATGTAACAAGACATGTGGCAACTCATTAAAATTAGAAGAAAAGAGGTTTAACCTTAAAGAGGAGCTGCACCTAAAAAAAAATATTAAAAGCCAGCAGCTACTAATATTGCAGCTGCTGACTTTTAATAAAATCACACTTACCTGTCCCAGGTTCCAGCGATGTCGGCGGCAGATGACGAGCGATCGCTCGTCTCGCTGCTGCCACCGCCGCCATCCTCTGTCAGGGAATCGGGAAGTGAAGCATGACAGCTTCACTGCCCGGTTCCCTACTGCGCATGCGCGAGTCGCGCTGCGCGTCTCTTATGGTCCCCCGCTGTGTCTCTGGGAACTGTGTGTTTCCCAGAACACAACGGGGGGGGGGGGCGGAGCGTCTGCGGGGGTTCTGCGGCGGTCTGGCCGGAAGTGTGTGCAGTTAACTGGATTATCCAGGTAACTGCACCCCCCCTCCCCCCTGAAAGGTGCCGATTGTGGCACCGGAGGGGGGGAGGGATCAGATTAGCGGAACTTCCCCTTTAGGGTGAAGAACCGCTTTAAAGTACGTAGAAGGTTCTTTACTGTAAGAGTAGCAAGGATGTGGAATTCCCTTCCACAGGTGGTGGTCTCAGTGGGGAGCATCGATGGTTTCAAAAAATATTAGATAAGCACCTGAACGACCACAACATACAGTGATATACAATGTAATACTGACATATAATCACACACATAGGTTGGACTTGATGAACTTGTGTCTTTTTTCAACCTCAGCTACTACCGGTATGTAACTATCTAACTATGTAACTAAGCAATCTCTCGTCATCACCCCTTAGCGAGCTTAAAAAGTGAGTTCTTGTTATCCCATTCTGTGTTATAGAGCATTGTTTCTTTATTATATGCAAAATTGTACTGATTAATGTTTATTTTATAAATTTGTAGTTTCACCTGACTTGTTCCAATAAATTTAAAGTCAAAGAAATATGGTATCTGGAGATTATGGAGCAGAGATGTTTAGCTCTCTGTCCTAGAGACAGATCACCCACAGAGAGCCGCATTCCTTGGGGGCACCCATGCGCGCATGTTCATGAGTCCCGCTGCTGCTTCCATTGCCACAGACAGCAAGACTCGGCCCACCCCCTGTTCCTGTGTCACTGTATTTGATTGACAACAGCAGGAGCCAAAGGCTCCTGCTGCTATCAATCTATCAAATGAGGACAGAGACAGCGGCTAGAGCTGCTGGGCTCATGCGCATCACTGGAATGTGCAGGCTCAGGTAAGAAAAAGGGGAGGCTCTGGGACCAGCTGCAGCACAGAAGGTTTTTCACCTTAATTACTTAAAGCGGAACTGCAGTCTGCTCACATAATTTGTATATAAAACAGCTTTGACATTCTGAATCTTCTCTCCAATCACTTTGCATATTATTTTCTATATACTGGGATTCTGTACTTGCCAAATATTCTGCAGAGTTCTCCCTCCACTGAGTTTGGCTGCAACCACATAACCGTGGGCAGCTGAAGCTGCTGCCTGTTCACTTCCTGGATTTACACAGAAACACAGAGGCACACCTCTAGCTCTGCAGCCCGCAGCTATCATTGGCCCTCTTATGACTCACCCCCCTTTCCTGGCAAACTCTCACGAGAGTGAGAGAGAGAGCTGTGCATGATGTCATATGCCGAGGCATTTTTTTCCAGACAAGAAACAGGACTGTTTAAGTATAAGGTATTTATTGGCAGAAAAAAAAGGTTTTACTATCCAAAGTTAAAGCAACAAGGGCAGAAGATTTTATAGATGGAAAGATGAAAAAATAACGAAAGTTCCACTTTAAGGACCAGGCCTATTTTTCAAACTTAGTTTTTACAAGTTAAAATAATTTTTTTTTTGCTAGAAAATTTCTTAGAACCCCCAAGCATTATATATATTTTTTCCAGACACCCTAAAATTGCCGTCATTCCAATACTTTATATCACACCATATTTGCGCAGCGGTCTTACATGCGCAATTTTTTGGGAAAATTTTTTTGAATTAAAAAATAAGACAACAGTAAAGTTTGCCCATTTTTTTTATATTGTGAATGATAATCATACGCTGAGTAAATTGATACCCAACATGTCATGTCAATTTACGCCGCTCGTGGAATGGCGACAAACTTTGACCCTTAAAAATCCCCATAGGCGATGTTGAAAACTTTCTACAGGTTACCAGTTTTGAGATACAGAAGAGGTCTTTTGCTAGAATTATTGCTCTCACTTTAATGATCGCAACAATACCTCACATGTGTGGTTTGAACACCGTTTTCATATGCAGGCATGACCTAATTATGCATTCGCTTCTGTGCACAAGTTCAGCGGGATGGGGCGCTTTAAATTTACTTACATTTTTTTCTCATTTATTTAACTTTTTATTCTTTCACTGTCCTTTTAAGGTCCTTTAGATCACTTTTATTCCTATTACTAGGAATGTAAACATCCCTTGTAATGGAAAAAAAGAATAATAAGGACCTCTTAAATGTGAGATCTGGGGTCAAAAAGCCCTCAGATCTCCCATTTACACTTAAATGCAATAAATAAATAAATGTCTTTAACAAAAAAAAAGAATTCCCCTTAACCACTTAAAGACCAGCCGCTGCAGTTGCAATGCGGCAGCTCGGCTCTCCTGGGTGAATTGCTATCATTGTGCGTCGGCCGCTTTAGGGCCTCTAGGGGGCACAACGCTGGAGCCGATGTGCGTGGACGGCCACCCGCGATCGCTCCTGAGAGAGACAGAATGGAGATCTCTCAATGTAAACAGACAGATCCCTGTTCTGTCAGGGGAAGAGAGACAGATCTGCTGTTTCTAGCTGTTCCTAGTGATTAGGAACAGTGATCTGTCTCCTCCTCCTGTCACTACACTCCCCCCACAGTAAGAAACACCTCCATAGGGAACACCTCCCTAGGGAACACTTAACCCCTAGTGTTAACCCCTTCCCTGCCAGTGACATTTATACAGTAATCAGTGGCTATTTTTAGCACTGATCATTGTATAAATGTCACTGGTTCCAAAAAAGTGTCAAAAGTGTTTGATCTGTCCGTTGCAATGTCACAGGCCCACTAAAAATCACTGATCACCACTATTACTAGTAAATAACAAAAATTATAATAAAAATGCCATAAATCAATCTCCTATTTTGTAGACGCATACATATGGGCCTAAACTAATGAAATAATTAGTTTTTTTACAATTTTTTTTAGATATTTATTATATAGTCTTTTTTTGTTTATAGCTCAAAAAAAGAAAAACTCACAGAAGTGATCAAATACCACCAAAATAAAGCTAAAAAAAGGGCCTGGTCATTAAGGGGGCAAATCCTTCCTGTCCTTAAGTGGTTAAGACCATTGGGTGGAAGGGATGTTTGATGTTGCTTCCGTCATCCAATTTTATGGAACCGAGTAGGGGCCATCTTTCCCTCACTCAGCACCAGGCCTGTCAGGGGAGAGGATGCTACCGGCAGCTCAGGTAATCGGTGGAGATGACCAGAACGCGGCAGGAGGGGGGCCCTCTCCCACCCCCCGATAAAAGTGATCTTGCGGTGAATCCTCCTTGGAAACCACTTTTATTAGAAAGAGGGCGGTCCGTAAGTGGTTAAAGCATAGAATGCATTAAGGTGGAAAACCTGTCTCCGTCAACATAAGTGTTGTGCCCAGTTTTCATTTTAGTGATCCCATTGTGTTTTTTCCTTCTATCACTAATGTACCTAAAAAAGGTTTTATCTCATTTCTTCATAGCAATAGCAATTTCCTCCTCTCTCTCTGCTTAGACAGAACTGATAATGTGTTTGGCCTCCTTTTGTCCATTTTTATACTCTTCTCTGTCAGCTTCACCTCCTGTTTCATTGTATCTTTTATATGCTGCTTTTTTTTTCAAATATCATTTTAATTGAAATCTAATAAAGAGCGAGACCCAAGCATTACAATGATAACATAAGGATAATTGAGTCTGCAATAACATATCTCGGATCATATAAAACAGGTATACATAAGGCATAGTCACAGCGTACATTGGTAAACTTCACGAAGGAATTTGCAGTTTTTTCACTCATTAGTATCATATCTCACAATAGTGACTAAAGCGTGGTTAATAATAGGGTCCCCCAAACTTAATTTCTGCTTTTCTTGAGTAGTGACAGAGAAAGAGAGAAAGAAAAGGGTAGAGTAGTAAGTGGTAGAATGAAGGGGGGGGGGACAATGTAGGTAAGGAGACGACTGTGACTCAGGACTACAGAGATAGGTAGCTACTTAAAACTTTTATGCAAGGCCTATGTTCCAAAGAGGGTGTTTCCTTCATCAGAGAGAGTAAACATTTTCCAGAGACTCCAGGTCTTTGTGTATTTCTCACGTTTATGTAGGGCTGTGAGAATTAAGTCTTCAATCTTGTTTATATCTTCCACCTTTGCAGCCAATTTGTGGTGGGTCAGTGGATATTGCTGTTTCCAGTAAAGAGGGATGCAGGCCTTAGCGGCCATACAATGGACTTTTTATAGGTTATAGCAGGGATATTTGATGCATGCAACAGGAAAAATGCCAGATCATCAGGTATCTTGTATTCTGTGAATTTCTGGGTGATGGTACGGACATCTACCCAGAAATTCATCAATTTAGGGCAAGACCAAAAAATGTGCAGCAGTGTTCTCCTGTCTTCCCGGCAACACCAACAATGGTCCGAGATGGCAGGGTAGTATTTATGCTGTCTAAGCCCTTGTACACATGGTCGGACATTCCGACAACCAAATCCGTCGGATTTTGTCCTACGGATTTTGTCACAAAAACTGTTGCATACTCACAGTCGGACAAAGTTGTCAGAAAATCCGATCATACTTAACGTGATGACGTTATTTCGTTAGGATGGGACTACATTCAGGCTAGTAGCCAATAGCTTTGGTTTAGGAATTTGATCTGAGCATGCGTGGCACTTTGTCCGATCGAAATTCTCTACACATGATCGGACAAAGTCCGATCGGATCATGTTGTCCGAAAATTTTATAGACAAGTTGGAAAACTTGGTCCGTCGGATATTCTGATGGAAACAGTCCGATGGAGACCACACAGAGTCGGATTATCCGACAATACGGTCTGATCGGACACATTCCGTCGGAATCTCCGACCATGTGTACAAGGGCTAAGAGGTGTGAGGTACCATATGATCAGTATTTTGAAATTTGTTTCTTGTATTTTGGGGGGTATCCTAGGATCGGGGATAATAAAGAATCTTTCGTCATGAGGGAGGTTTGCAGAGAGGCTTGGGAACTCTGTAGTAGTGTTGTCCCTGTTATTGGATGCGATTTTACCTTCTGAGGCAAAGAATCCTAAAACCAAGGTGCACTCTTCAGGAGTATGTCTGTTTGGGCTTGTTCCAGTTGTACACAAACTTTGCCTAGATGGATTGCCTGGTAGTATGCCTGAATATCAGGTAGTGCCAGACCATCGTATTGTTTCGGGAGAGATAATTGGGTACAGGGAGGCAGGGTTTTCTGTGAGCCCAAATAAAACGGATGAAGAGTGCCTGGACTTGTTTAAAGTAAGATAGTGGTATCCAAATGGGCAAAGCTTGCAAGAGGTATAGATACTTCGGTAGAATGCACATTTGTGGAGGTTGCATCTGCCAAACCAGGAGTGTAAGCCTTTATGCCAGTTTTCTAATAGGACACAGGTTTTTGCCAATAAAGGTGGAAAATTGTGTTCATAAATACAGGAGAGAGCAGACGGGATGTATGTACCCAGGTATTTTAAAGCAGAATTTGTTCATAAAAAATGGAAACTAGATTGTAGGGATGGTAGGGTGTGTGTGTGTGTGTGTGTGTGGGGGGGGGGGGGTGTATCTCAACTTCCATAGCTTCTGATTTGGAGAAGTTCATTTTCAGGTTCGAAAGTGTTCTGTATAAGTCAAATTCTCGGAGGAGGTTAGGTAGTGATATCGCAGAGTTTGTCAGGGAGAAGAATAGGTCATCTGCCTGGGGTGATATCTTATGTTGGATGCAACCAAACGATATCCCCTGTATATCTGGACTCATTATGATTTTACAAAGGAATAGTTCTAAGGAGAGAGCAAAGAGGAGAGGGGACAGAGGCCACCCCTGTCTTGTCCCATTACCAATGCGAAAGGGGTCAGAGAGAAGTTAATTTGATTTCACCTGGGCTGTCGGGTTGGAATAGATATTGACTATCCAGCTGAGCATCATTTCACCTAGGCCAATATGACGAAGCACTGAGAACATAAAGTTCTAGTTCACTCGGTCAAATGCCATTTCGGCATCAGTACTTAGAAAAACGTATGGTGTACTGGTAGAATTTGTGACATGAAGGAGGTAAAGTACTTTGGTTCTGTTATCCCTCACCTCTCTGGTGGGAATAAAGCCCACCCGATCAAGATGAATCAACTTCTGGAGATGTTGGGCCAGCCGGGTAGCCAAGATCATGGTAAATAGTTTTAAGTCGATGTTCAAGAGAGAGATGGGCCTGTAGCTACCGCAAGACTTGGGGTCCTTTCCTTCCTTATGGATTACATAGACATGAGCTCCCAGGGTATCCTTAGGGTAAATTGTGTCCGAACCGATTGCGTTGAAAAGATTAACCATTTGAGGGCCTAATATCGGGAAAAGGGTTTTACCTGGTTTCATAGCGCCTACAGCTTGCTGACGTTCCTCTAAGGTGATAGGGAAATCGAATTCTTCTAGAGAGGGAGAGGAGTTGGGAAGACATAATATATTCCTCTATAGCAGCCTGAGGAGGTGATCTGTTCGGTAAGTTATAAAGAGAGGAATAGAAATCTCTAAATTCTTCTGTAATTTGTGTGGGCAGTACCCCTTTCTGACCACTGGGGGTTATAATTTGGGGGATATAGGTGGACAACTTATGTTCCCTAACCATCTTAGCTAACACTTTCCCACATTTGTCTCCCGACTCATAGCTCGTTTAATGGCAAAATTGTAATGCCGCTTTGGCTTTATAGTGTAACAGGTCAATGATCTGTTTGCGTAACAACCCAGGCTCCATCTCCAGAGTGGGACAGGAAGTGTGTTTGTGGCAAGACTCAGTGGAGGACAGTTTGTCGAGGAATCTAGTGAGTTGTTCATTTCATGCCGTTTTATTCAGGACCAATATTTAATGAGTACACCTAATTGGTCTATCCTGGTATAAACTTTATGTGGGGAAGAGTAGAAGGTATAATCCCTTTCCCCAGAGTGCTGTAACCTCCAAATATCAATTGAGCCCTTGTCAGGGGACAGAGGAAGAACCTGAGGAGGTGTCCTCTAAGGGGAGTAGGGGGACATTAAAGTCCCCACCAAGGATCAAATGGCATTCTGTGAATTCCAGAAGTGTTTCCAGGGTATGAAGAATAAAGATATCTTGATGTTCATTGGGGTCATATAGAGTTGCCAGAGTCACCTGCACTTCCCCTATAAGGCCCTTAAGGAACACATACCGTCCGGTGGGATCTTTAAAAGAGTCTTGACACTTCCAGGGAATTTTACTGGACAGCAATATGGAAACTTTGGACTTAGCTGTTGGGTTAGTGGAGTGATACGTCAGTGGATAAAATCTGTTTTTGAGAATTGGGTGTTTGTCATTCTTAACCACTTCAATACAGGGCACTTTCACCCCCTTCCTTCCCAGCCCAAATTTCAGCTTTCAGCGCTCTAGCGCTTTCAGTGACAATTGCGCGGTCATGCTACACTGTACCCAAATGAAATTGTTATCATTTTGTTCGCACAAATAGAGCTTTATTTTGGTGGTATTTATTCACGACTCCGTTTTTTTTTTTTGCGATATAAGCGCAAAAAAAGCGGAAATTTGGGAAAAAAACAATATTTTCTTTTTTCTATTTGAAAAGAAATCCAATAAAATCAAATTTTGTCATAAATTTAAGCCAAAATGTATTCTGCTACATGTTTTTGGTAAAAAAAATTCCGTTAAGTGTATAATAATTGGTTTGTGTGATCACGGACATATGTACGCAAATGATCATGTACATATGTGTGCAGGTGATCACGTACATATGTGTGCAGATAATCATTGGGACATGTGATTTTAGTGGGACATATGTGGGGGACATGTTTTTATTATTAGGGACATGTGTTTTTATTATTTGGGGACATGTATGTTTTGGGACATGTGTGTTTTGGGGACATATGTGGGGACTGTGTTTGTACTGTGTGGTGTGTTGTGTGTTGACACTACACTGATGATCAGTGAGTAAAAAGCTGTGAAAAGCAGCCCATACTCACTGATCATCAGCCGGCTGCAGCGATCCGCTCTCCTCTCCTCTGCGATGACTTCCGTGTGAGGAGAGGAGAGCCGATTGCCTAGCAACCGGCTGTTTGTTTACATCACATGACGGCCGTGATTGGACACGGCCGTCATGTGATCAGGAGGGCCAATCACAGAGCCCTCCTGCCGATCTGAGATGTGCCGTGTCCGGGTGACACGAGCACATCGGGATCGCGCCGCTGCGCGGGCGCGCGCGCGCGCGATCCCGCTACTCCTGAAGGACGTTCCTGAACGTCCTATCAGGAGCAGGCGGCTCCCACCCGGCCGTATATATACATTGGCCGGGTGGGAAGTGGTTAAAGTGGGTCCCCTGGATAAAAGCTACATCAGCATGAGAATGTTTAAAGTCATTCAATAGCATGCATCTTTTCCCTGATATGTTGAGGCCTTTCAGATTCAATGACACCACTCTAATGTTGTCCATTGTCATGTTGAGGGAGGGGGAAGGTAAATAAGGGGGAAGTAGGGGAACAGACAGGAGAACAATTAGATGTGCACAAAGTAAAGGGTAGGAACTATCAAGTTCAGGGCAATACCCTGATGAAACTAAATCTTGCAAGTAATAATCTTGTAATAGAATACGTCCCCCAAAATTCCGGGAGTGTACACTATCCTATGTGGGGGAAAGGTTAGCCAAGGCCCAATAAGAGAAGTCCCAACCCTTCCATCCAACCCAGCAGGGTCAAAATGCAACGGAAAGTAACAATGACAAAAAAGAAAAAAAAAATTAACACAAACAACATAGGGCATAAAGAGCTCATCTGGAAATATGAAGTGTCCCAAATGGTCTGCATCCCGGCCGTTCGGGGTCACACACTCACCAGTGAGAACCACCAAGGTCCCCGAGAAATACTTGTGCATCGTGAATATATGCTGATTTTTTTCCTTGACTATCCTACTTACCTCTTTTTTCTTAAGCCCCGTACACACGAGCGGACTTTTCAACATCCAAAGTCCGACGGAATGATTCCGTCAGACTATTCGATTGTGTGTGGGCTGCAATGGACTTTTGATTTGCAAAAGTCTGACGGACTTTAGAAAATGGAACATGCTTCAAATTTTTCCGACGGAACTCCGCCGGACCCAGTTCCTACCGAAAAATTTGCTCGTGTGTATGCTATTCCAACGGACTAAAACCGACGCTAGGGCAGCTATTGGCTACTGGCTATGAACTTCCTTATTCGAGTCCAGTCGTACGTCATCACGCTCGAATCCGTCGGAGTTTGGTGTGATTGTGTGTGGCCAAGTCCGCTCAGTCGAAAAGTCCATCAGAACTCTGTCGGAACTCCGGCAGAACTCCGGCAGAACTCCTTCGGAAGTCTGTCGGACATAAGTCCTCTCGTGTGTACGGGGCTTTATACTCATTCTTGCTAACTTCCCTGACATATAATCATGTTGCCTCCAGGATGGTAGACTTTAACAGTACCCACTGATTACTTGCTCCTGTCATTCTGCTCCAACCTTTCAATACATTTTTTACAAATTTCCCCATTTCAGTAAAATACCCTCTCACACAACTAGGGTTCACTTTGACTAGGGTTTTGGCACTAGATCTAAGTCAAAGCGGAGCAGTTAAATGGCAAATACTATAGTGCCAGCAACAAACGGCACAATTTCTCTAAAAGCGTAATGTAGATCCAGGTACATAAATAGAGAGCAAATGGATGATCACAATACTGTTTTGTTCATCTCATATCATCTGAGTAAGTTAATAGTGGCCCTGGTGGTTCAGCCATGGAAGGCCAAGGCAGATGTAGTCTGCAGACATACCTAGTTCTGCTCAACAAATGGAACAATTGCATATCCATTCAAGCTTTATTTTTTCTACAATGAAATATGAAGAATCAAGTTAGTTCATAAAGAATTTTCTGAACAAGTTGGAAAATCTCTGTGCATGGCAATTTTGACTTTTGCAGTCAGGGGAGGTCATGATGGCTCCAAAGTCTAGATTAGATTAGCTAGGGTAGAATGCACTCACATCCTTGGTGCTACTTTACAGTAATAAACTATGTCATGTTCTCTCCTCCTTCTTTGCCTTATCTGTAGGTCAACATGTTGACAGTAAAACATAAGAACAAGACAGTTATACCAGAATTTATGCTCATTGGATTCTCTATCCAGAAAAAGACAAAGTTTTGTCTTTTCATAATAATTTGCATTGCATATGTTGTTACAATGACAGCTAATGTCTTTATTATTATTATGGTAAAAACTGAAAGACGTCTTCATAAGCCTATGTACTTTTTCATCGGTGGACTTTCATTCATTGAGATTTGGTATCCTTCAGTCACTATCCCCAGACTCTTGTGGTCTCTTAAAACTACAAAGGAAGCAATATCCCCAGCTGGGTGCATAACACAATTTTATTTTCATTTTTCTCTTGGAGCAACTGAAATCTTTCTCCTGACTGTGATGGCTTATGATCGTTATGTGGCCGTCTGTAATCCTCTTCGCTACATGGCAATCATCAATCCTAAAGTTTGCACCATACTCATACTCGGGTCTGGGGTTTGTGGCTTTGTTTCAATGATTACTCCATGTGTACAGATTGCAAACTTGTCATTTTGTAGGAAGAACCAAATTGATCATTACTATTGTGACTTGGCGCCAATACTCAAATTGTCTTGTTCTGAGACTTCAAGCATTGAAAAGCTATTTTTTTGCCTTAGCTTGTTCATAATATTAGGCTGTTTTTTCTTAATTGTTATCTCCTATATTTGCATAATCAGGACAACTCTGATGTTTCCAACAGCTATAGGGAGGCGCAAAACATTCTCTACTTTTGCTTCGCACCTTATTGTTGTATTGCTTTTTTACGGGCCTATCATCTTTATGTTCGTCAGACCCACCACCGGTGACCTCATGCACTTGAATA
This sequence comes from Lithobates pipiens, assembly GCF_037356315.1. Taxonomy (NCBI): domain Eukaryota; kingdom Metazoa; phylum Chordata; class Amphibia; order Anura; family Ranidae; genus Lithobates; species Lithobates pipiens. The sequence goes on along the minus strand of NW_027507685.1, from coordinate 64,758,252 downwards.
AAATTGTTTCCATCATCCCATCAGTAGTAACTCCTCTTTTAAATCCAATCATCTATACTCTGCGTAACCAGGAGGTACATAATGCCATGAAGAAAACAGTTCAAAGATTTGTTTTCTCTGTAGAGAGCAATATCAATTAGAAAACTGTCTATAAGACCTACAAAAATGTAATCATATTTAGAACCATTAAATGTTCATTGAGATAAACAAACCACTTAGTATTGTGTTCACAGTAAGCTATGTTGTGCTATGCTAATACTAAACTTCCCATACATTGATTGGTGAAAAAATGCTCCTGGTGATATGGGCCTGATTTATCAAGCTTACTCTGCAAGCACTTACCATGAAAATGATGCTCACTTGCTCAGGCAACACTGTGCAAGCATAAATGAAACGGGTCACAATGGTTTCATAGTTTGTTAGGTTGAATTAAGATACCAGCCCATCCAGTTCAACCTGAGTGAGTGTCTACAATTGTCCCTATCCCTGTACATTGCACACTCACATTGATCCCTACCCGCAAGGAGCCCACTGTCCAAGGTCCCCATTCATATATTAGGGCCAATTTTGGACAGAAGCCAATTAACCTACCTGCATGTCTTTGGATTGTGGAAGGAAACTGGAGTACCCAGAGGAAACCCATGCAGGCACAGGGAGAACTTGCAAACTCGAGGCAGGTAGTGTCATGGTTGGGATTTGAACAAACAACCTTCTTACTGCTAGGTGAGAGTGCTAACCACTACACCACTGTACTGCCCATGGTGATGTAATTTAAAAGGGTGATTGATTGAAAATAATATGTAAACAACAGTTCAATTAAAATTATTTTCAAAAGGAATTTATTGAAAATAAGTATATGATCTAGATTTTAGAATTTTATACAATTTTTTTTTAAAAATGTAACTTTATAATTATGAATAAATAAAAAAAAACAATAATCTATCAGTATTTTTAAAAATATATTCTGTGTAAATGAACAAAATAATAATAGAATAAATGGTATAATTACAGTTTGCAAACAAAATAAATAATTCATTATTCATAAAATACTTGGTACTTCTCTCAACTGATTTCAGGTGTGGCCATATGTACATTCAATATCTTTGCATGCCTGGAAATAATAAAAAGGTAAGTATACTTTTAAACAATTTAATCTTCGTCTCCACTCAGTGTCTATTCTAGCTCAACCTTTTTTTTTTAACCTTATACAAGCAACTTGGTCTAAAAGCTGTGCCCTACAGGGCCATATAGTTCTGAATATATATACCTTTCTTGATCATACATCACGGGACACAGGAGCTCATTATATAGTGGGTTATATAGTCACCTCTGGTGATTGGACACTGGTTAACCCCAATTAAGGAGAATTCCTCCCCTATATAACCCCTCCCATATGGGAGGCACCTCTGTTTTTTCGCCAGTGTCTATGGTGGTAAAATATGTGCTATGAAGAAAGCTCTGTGCAGGTCCCTGCGGGGGCCTAAGGGCTACAACAAACCGGATCCATATCTCAGGCCGATATTTGACTCCCAAGATGGTATGGTACCCGGGCCTCGTCAGCCGAAGAAACGAGGTTTGGCCTGTAAGTCCTCTCCTGTTGGAAGACTGGGCTCTGGGAAAACCAGACTTGGTGTACTGATTACACAGAGCACACGAAAGTTTCTGGCAGAGTCTTTTACAAGGTCCAGGTAGGAGGCTCTTCTGAGAAAGAGCCCCAGATAAACCTGAAGGTTGGCTAACACTGCCTGCCGTGATGGGTGAAGGCTGGAATTTGTCTGTTTCAGCAATTCCTGCGGCGAGGACAGGTAAGGGAAGTTAATCCTATATATAATTATATGATGGATTTCTTCATTTTGAGTAGTTGTATGTCTTACCTGGTTTCCACCACTAGAGGGAGTAAGAGCAGCCTGATGCATACTTACATGCCTTTCAGTACACACGCTCAGTGAAGCCTGGTTCTCCAGAGGTCTCACGTCTCCACTGCAGTCCCTGCCACAACAAGGTAATACAGGGGTCCCTCGTAGTCTGGGGGTCCCACGCAGCTCTGATGAGACTCTTTTCCCCCCCTGGATTCCGGCGGTCCTCGTGCACGCACGGGCGCGTACACACGCGCCGCGTACGCGTACACACGCGCCGCGTACGCTCCCGAGCTAATGGAGGAGGGGGGAGTGTGGTTGTGAGCCGTGCATGTTGGTGTGCACGGCGCTGTACTGCGCAGGCGCCAGGCAGCAGTTTTGAAAGCCCAGAGCGTCAGGGGACTGTAAGTGAGAGACACAGGAGCTCTGGGCAGTAAGCATCCCAGGGGATTGGATCCAGGAAAACCTTAGACACCTACTCAGCATCAGGTTGTGCAGTATTAAGCATATATATGTTATTGTGAGACTTTTAGCACAACAGTGATTTCACTTTGTACTAGTACCTGCTTTGTAGCTTAGGACTATGTCTCCTCGTAAAAGGGTCTCAGGGGGAGGTAACAAAGGCACTGGTAAATCACCGCCTAGGTCCAGGGGTTCTAAAAATGCTTGTAAGTTACCATCCCCCCCTGCAAGACTGGAGCCAGCCTCACAGGACGAGTCAGTGCCCCTGTCAGGTTTTGCAGCCTCTCCTAATGTCCCAGCCCCGGTATATGTCACTGAGGACTCCCTTAGGGCTACATTGGAGGGTTTTGAAGGGAGAATCATGGATTTTATTTCTGCTTCCCAGAAATATAGCAGGAAAAGGGGTAGATCCCCTCCCTCTGCTGAGATTCCTCTCTCAGATGTTTCTTCTGACAATGAGGAGAGATCCCTATCTTGGGACAGGGATCTTGAGCAGTCGGAGGAATCAGAGGAAGAGGAGAGAGTCCCCTCTTCCCAGGCGCTCAGAAAACAGGTGCAGTATTATACTGAATTGGTGCGTACCACATTCAGAATGCCTGCTGCTGAAGTCGCTACGTCCTGTTTCCTCCCTAGTAGTCAGGAAAATCCCACAGACTGCTTTTTCCTTCCCAATTCATCCCTTAATGGATAAATTGATGTATGAGGATTGGGGACATCCCGATAAACTGTTTACTCCTCCTAAAAGGTTTTCTATGTTTTATCCTCTGGAGGAAAGTTTCACCAAGAAATGGGGGGTCCCATCTGTCGATGCGGCTGTTTCTTGTGTGAATAAAAACCTGACCTGTCCGTTGGATAATGCTCAGGTATTTAAAGATCCAACTGATAAGAGGTTGGAAACATTATTAAAAGCCTCTTTTTCCATGACTGGTGCTGTAGTGCAACCTACAGTCGCAGCCGTGGGGTTGTGTCAGTTCCTCAAGGAACAGGTTAAGCGGATGCTTGGCCTCCTTCCCAGTGAGGAATTGGAGAATTATGCAGAAATACCTCAAATTCTGTGTTTCATGATTGATGTGATTTTGGATTCTGTCCAACAAGCATCTCGTTTATCTCTCCTGTTGGTACATGCGAAGGGCCCTATGGCTAAAAAATTGGGCAGCTGAGCTATCGTACAAGAAGCATTTGATTGGGTTCACATTTAAAGGGGAACGTTTGTTTGGAGAAGAATTAGACAAATTTGTCCAAAAAATTTCAGGGGGTAAATCTACTCTCCTTCCAGTCAAAAAGAGCAAACGTCCATCATTTAGGCGTTCTCTCTCTCCTGGAGCAACAAGCTCTAAGCAGTGGCGACAGCCTTCTCAACCCTCCTCTATAGGAAAGGCTCAGGGCCGGGCCCAAGGGCAGAAAAAGACTTGGGGGCTGAAGCCTGCCAAGCAGAGCCGGAAAGCTTCCTTGTGAAGGGGCGCCCCCACTCGGCCGAGTGGGGGGAAGGCTTCGGCAGTTTGCGGAAGCCTGGCGGGAAGAGATCCGGGACAAGTGGGTGATCTCTTCTGTGTCTCTGGATTACAAGCTAGAGTTTCAGGAGATTTCACCTTCTCGCTTTCTAAGGTCAAGGATCCCCAGGGATCCAGTAAAGCAAAAACCGCTATTTCTGGCCTTGGATCACTTACTATCCCAAGGGGTGATAGTAGAAGTGGACCCAAAAGAACAGGGTTCAGGGTTTTACTCAAATCTCTTCACCGTTCCGAAGCCAAATGGAAGTGTCAGACCTATCCTGGATCTGAAGGATCTGAACCGGTTTTTACGCATCCGGTCCTTCCGAATGCAGTCAATTCGCACTGTGGTCTCCTCCCTGCAAGGGGGAGAGTTTATGGCGTCAATAGACATCAAGGATGCATATCTCCATGTGCCAATTTTTCCCGCACACCAAAGGTATCTAAAGTTCGTGGTAGAGCGGCGCCATTTTCAATTTGTGGCCTTGCCGTTCGGGCTCGCTACGGCCCCTTGAGTCTTCACAAAGATTCTAGACCCTCTCTTAGCAAACCTAAGAGCTCAGGGTATAGCCTTCATGGCTTATCTAGACGACTTGCTTCTCATGGAGAAAACACTAGCGTCCCTGAACCACAGTGTTTCCAGAACACTAGAACACCTGGAATGTCTAGGTTGGAATATAAACCTAGAAAAGTCGTCCCTACAATCTGCTACCAGGTTGGAATACCTGGGTATGTTTATCGACACCGCTCAGGGCAAGGTGTTTCTTCCAAGGCCAAAAGCCTTGGCCATCGGGGATCTGGTGCGCCTCATTCTGGGCAGGAGATCTTCCCCCATTCGGTTATGCATGAGACTGTTAGGGAAAATGGTCGCCTCCTTCGAGGCCATTCCATTTGCCCAGTTCCACTCAAGGCCTCTGCAAAGATGCATCCTTGCGGCCTGGAACAGGAAGCCCCAATCCTTGGATCTTCCTATGCTTCTATCCCCAGGGACACGCAGGAGTCTCGTCTGGTGGTTACAAACCGAGAATTTTCTGAAAGGCAAAACCTTTCTTCCTCTTCCAGGGAAGGTTATTACGACAGATGCCAGCCTGATAGGCTGGGGAGCAGTGTTAGAGGAGACATGCTCGCAGGGGAAATGGTCTGCGATCGAGAGGCTATTGCCCATAAATGCCTTGGAGATCCGGGCAGTTTATATGGCTCTCATAAGGTGGTCTTCCAGACTACGGGGTCTCCCTGTTCGGGTTCAGTCCAACAATGCCACAGCAGTGGCCTATATCAATCACCAGGGCGGTACCAGGAGTCTGGTAGCGCAAAAAGAGGTGAATCGCATACTTGTCTGGGCAGAAAAGCATGTTCCATGCCTTTCTGCAGTCTTCATTCCAGGAGTGGAAAATTGGCAGGCGGATTTTCTGAGCCACCAGCAGTCGTGCCCAGGAGAATGGGCTCTGCACCCAGACGTGTTTTTGGACATACGTCACAGGTGGGGTACTCCAGACGTAGATCTGTTTGCATCCAGGTTCAACAGAAAACTGGACAAATTTGTGTCAAGAACAAGAGATACACTTGCTCAGGGTTCAGATGCTCTGACAGTTCCCTGGGATCAGTACAATCTGATTTATGCTTTCCCCCCGTGCTCGCTTCTGTCGCGGTTCCTGGGAAGAGTCAAGAGGGAAATGAAGTTGGTCCTTTTGGTAGCCCCGGTTTGGCCCAGACGACCATGGTACGCAGAGATCATGAAGTTGGCCGTAGGCAGGCCATGGATCCTCCCTCTCTGGCCAGATCTGCTCTCACAGTGTCCAATCTACCATCCTGCTTTACACAGTCTTAATTTGACGGTTTGGCTGCTGAGACCCACATTCTGAGAGACCGTGGGCTTTTGGGGCCAGTCCTTTCTACTCTGGTTAATGCCAGAAAGCCGGCCTCCAGGCTTATTTACTACAAAATCTGGAGGGCATATGTTTCCTGGTGTGAACTCAGGGGATGGCATCCTGGAAAGTATGTCATTAGCAGGATCTTGGCCTTTCTCCAGTCAGGCCTAGAAATGAATTTGGCCGTAAGCACTATCAAGGTGCAGATTTCGGCCTTGTCAGTATTTTTTCAGAAGCCACTTGCATCGCATTCCCTGGTGCGGGCTTTCATCCAGGGGGCTATGTGGATAAGGCCGCTAGTCAAACCTCTGGTATGCCCATGGGATCTAAATTTGGTTCTCTCGGCTTTGCAGGGGAAACCTTTTGAACCTTTGCATCTGGCTTCATTAGTTCTTTTGACCAAAAAAATGGTTTTCTTGGTAGTCATTTCCACGGCTAGAAGAGTGTCAGAACTAGCAGCTCTCTCCAGCAAAGAGCCGTATCTAATTGTTCATAAGGACCGGGTGGTCATGCGCGCCAATAGGTCCTTTCTACCTAAGGTGGTTTCGGGATTCCATTTGAATCAAGATGTAATCCTACCATCCTTTTTTCCGGACCCACAGTCCGCAGAAGAAGAATCCTTGCACACTTTGGATGTGGTTAGGGCAATCAGTATCTATCTTCAAGCAACGGCTCAGATAAGGAAAACTGATTGCTTATTTATTTTGCCGGAAGGCCCTAGGAAGGGCCAGGCGGCATCAAAATCCACTCTCTCAAGGTGGATCAGACAGATTATTTCTCAGGCCTATAGTGTTAGAGGGAAAATCCCTCCTTTTCAAGTGAAAGCGCACTCTACTAGGGCTGTAAGTGCTTCTTGGGCAGTGCTTCACCAGGCCTCCCTGGCTCAGATCTGTAAGGCTACAACTTGGTCATCAGTCCACACATTCACCAGATTCTATCAGGTGGATGTCAGAGGGCAAGAGGATATCGCCTTTGGGTGCAGTGTACTGCAGGCTGCAGTTTAGGTCCTCCGGCCCATGGCGGTCTATAATTATGATCTGTGTCTCCCTCCCCTCAATCTGAGCATTGCTTTGGGACATCCCACTATGTAATGAGCTCCTGTGTCCCGTGATGCATGATCAAGAAAATAGGATTTTTATATACAGCTTACCTGTAAAATCCTTTTCTTGAGAGTACATCACGGGACACAGGGCTCCCGCCCCTCTTGGGTTTTACGTGGTTTCCTATTGCTTTGCTACAAAACTGAGGTGCCTCCCATATGGGAGGGGTTATATAGGGGAGGAATTCTCCTTAATTGGGGTTAACCAGTGTCCAATCACCAGAGGTGACTATATAACCCACTATGTAATGATCTCCTGTGTCCCATGATGTACTCTCAAGAAAATAATTTTACAGGTAAGCTGTATATAAAAATCCTATTTTTCTTCACTGGTCTTAATATAAGTGCTGTCTACTTGAAAGCATACAGGTTGGCAACATTTTTACTATGATCTGTGGAGAAAAGGTTGTGCATGTGCAGGACCACATGGCCCTGCTTGTTTAAAAGAGATCAGAAGAGCCATCCAAACTAGCCTAGGCCGCAGTTCTTGGACCAGGTCACAAATCTGAAGAATAGCTAGAATGGGAAAGGTGGGGGAGAGGAGGGGGGGTGACAGTTGGGATTTATTTGTATAAAAATATAATTATCATTTAGGGGAATGTCTGCCAATGATAACTGGCACTATAGATAGGTTAGACCTCAGCTGTGAATAGCCATATATTAATTTGCAGTATTCTGTCTTTAAAAATAATTCTATCCATCTGTCATTGAGCAATTCTGGGTGTATATTCACAGATGCGCATACAGAGTAAGGCATCATGAATATGAACTAGGGATGAGCAAAATGGTTTCAGCCAAATTGATTTTGCTGTGAATTTGGTGATTTTGCCACTAGTAAAATAATGTTGAGCTGCAAAGTGTCTTTTTGTTGTCACAATGCTTATTCAAAATTTAGATAGTGTACTTTGTTTTTGTGTCGTGTTTCTTTATTCTGTGTGTTTTTCATTTTTTGTTGACTGTTGCATTAAAAATTTTATTTCACTTCAGAAACCATTTAAAGACCTTTGCACCTAAAAAAAAAACCCAAACCATCCAATTTTGCCTTCTCCATTGACTCCAATATATTGCACCAACATGAAAAAAAATTGAAATCTTACAATTCGTTGAACATTTAAGGATAGAAAACTCTCAATTTTACTTTTGGATTTTTTAATACTACAATTAAAGAGAAAATATATATTGAAATAAATATTAAATGTATGTATGTAAATACATTAACTGCATAGCTACCTTATTCTGTATGTATGTTTTAAGTGACATTTAAAAATTTCTCATTTATGAATATATATGATCAGAAATATTTCATATATGGGGCATCAATTAAGAAAAAGTATTGTAAATGTAATTAGTTGAATTAGGGAACCAGAATAAATACATTATTTTCCTTTACAACTTCTTTTAGTTTTTATAATTTATTGATTGAGCAAAGTTATCCAACACCAGCTAGCACTGTGTGAAAAAGTATTTGCTTCCTGAACCTAATTGAAAACAGAATTACATTCACATTCACACTACATGCATGCTACATTCACACTGCTGTACAACAATGGCCAGCAATGGCTGCCAACGAGAATCACTGGATTCCCTCTGTCATTACTAAACGCTGCCTGCACACTCTGCGGGCCACCAGCAGAAGCTACCAGATCTGTGCAAATCAATGGCCAGAGCCACCATTGTTCACATCAAATTAATAAACCATTTGTGAGAAAATTATGGGATTTTAAAGGTATTGGCTTCTTCTGCCAACATCAGTTCACTTCATTAAAACATATGTTTATTACAAAGTTCATTAAAAGTTTAGGGTATCAAATCTCTTAAAAGCATTAATTCAGCATACAACACTACTAGATGTCAACCCTCAGAAAATGTGGCAACCCACTTCCAGAGCATGGACTACATTGTACATAAGGTCTAAATATATAGCATCAAATCAAATTATAGGTAATACGCAATATCTGGCTTCTAAAAGAAGGATTTGGCAGGGTGTCTTGACCTGATGCATTTCCAACTGTAGGCTTCCTCAGGGGTTCATGGGGTGCAATGAGAGTGGTTGATTGTTCAAAAAACAGACAATAAGGGTTATTTACTAAAGGAAAATCCACTTTGCACTGCAAGTGCACTTGAAAGTGTACTGAACGTGCACTTGGAAGTAAGGTTGCTGCAGATCCGAAGGGGACATGCAAGGAAAATAAAAAACAACATTTTAGCTTCCACATGAATGGATGATAAAATCGGCAGAGCTTTCACTCATTTCAGATCTACCCCTTAGATTTAGAGCGACTGCACTTCCAAGTGCACTTTCAGTGCAAAGTGGATTTGCCTTTCGTAAATAAGTCCCAATGTCCTTTCACAAGGAGGATAGATAAGATGATATATAAAAAATGGGCCCTCGCGCCACTAGGTGCTAAAAGTGAAAATATATCTAAATACGTGTATAGCCAAAAAATTGAAAATATACCAAAAAAAGGGGTAAATATAGAGTAAACAGTAAAGTGATACAAAAGTGCAAGTGCTACTTAGTAATGCAAAAAAATGCAGCGGGACACAATAGTAAACACAAACTATCACGTGAAATAGATAAAATAAAGAGTCCTGCGCAAATCGTGCCACTTTAAAAAAATACAAAAATATATATAAATATAAATGTATAAAAAATAAAAAATGTGAAACAGTCAATATATAAATAAAAAATATGAATCACAAAAATCACACACCAATGAGTGAGGATAAAATATGGAAAAAAGAAAGGATGGGACCAAATGTTCCAAAGTTCACAAATCCAGGCTCTCAGAACTCTCACCTTAAGATGAAATGTGTAAGCAAATCAAAATATGGCCCCAGAAACTTCTCCTTTGCTTCACTGTATAAGGCCACTAAGGAATTGCAGGTAAAGGATGTAATAAAAACTTCCGCCACTAGAGGGCCAATCCCAGCTCTTAAGTATTGCACTGCAGATATAAACTTCTATTCCGTAGTGTATGGCTCGAAAAAACACAAAGGAGAGGGGGAAGGAGAGAGAGAGAGGGGACTCCAATCGTGTAGTAGTTCAAATAAGCAGATACATTTATTTAAAAATAGCCAAGACTCTCACATTTCAAACAGTAAAAAAATACAGAGAGAGGAAGATGGTGATCTGGCGTCTTCCGCCAGTCTTACGCTACTTCTGGTTTGTCCTACGGCCACTCCCTACGCGTTACATCATACCACGTGACTTCTTCATGGGGATGATGATAGGCCGTTCAAGATATCCATATATATCGAAAAACCGGAACCGGAAGTATCCGATCGGCCATTTTGGAAGAGGTAAGCAGGATATAAACATGTGTGGACCGGATATAGTAACTCGGCCATCTTGCTCCTCATATATGGTAAAGCGGAAGTGTACATCGCCGCCATCTTTAAACCGGAAATAATCCCTCGGCCATCTTGCTCCTCATATATAATACAGCGGAAGTACACATTCCCACCATCTTGAAACAGAAAATAGACTCGAACGGAAAAATAAAAATAAAAATGCTAAACTTTAAAATATACTATGTAAACCGCGCATAAAAATAAAATACTTTAATAGAAAAGGGACTGTATATATCTGGCATGTCTTCCATTAGGAGAAATGTATAATAAAAAAACGCCAATTGGAATAATAAAGGAATATTATTATAAATTACATAATATACAATATATGTATGATGGAGAGGTGGCTGGAAACTAAAAATTTTAGCATATCAACCAATATGCTTAATCAATATAATAAAAACTGACGACAATATCCGCCCCACAAAATGCTAAAAAATAGTACTAAAAAATGTGTAAGAAATAGTACGACAGATAAAAATCGAAAAAATGGAAAATTAAATAATCAATAAAAATAGACCATAAGAATTATAATCCTCAAAGTGGGTAAATAAGATGACATACCGGAAATAGAGCAGGACTTTACATCAAAATATGTCCTATCACAATATTTCCCACAAAGGGATAAAATATTAAGGCTTTATAAACAACATAACCCATAATATAAAATTAATTAATATTAAAAATTACTTAAAAAACAATTAAGATCAAAATCGACATTTAGACCATCAGGATAAAAAGATCTCATAGTAAAAATCCATCTAGATTCCTTCTGATTAATACTTCTAATTTTATGGTTACCCCTCCATGAAGGGTTGAATCTTTCGATACCCCAAAATTGTAGATGGGAGGGGTCCCTATTATGCACTTGGTCAAAATGCCTAGAGACACTATATTGTGGAAAGCCCTTTAAAATGTTCTGTATATGCTCTTTAAGTCTGACTTTGAGCGCTCTTTTTGTTCTTCCAATATATTGTAACTTACAACTACATTGTAAACAATATACCACGCCTTCCGTATGGCATCCTATAAAATCTCGTATCATGTGTGTTTCTCCAGTGGTGGTACTAGTAAAATCAGTTCTTTTATTCTGAAATTTTTTGGCGTGTCGACATGTAAAACAGTTTTTACAAGGATAAAAACCCTTCCCCGTAAAAAAGGTAAAATCTCTTTTGGGAGGTGGTTCAACCACAGATTTGGCAATGATATCTCTCAACGTGGGAGCCCTTTTATAAATAACGTTCGGTTTTTCTGGCAAAATTTTGCCCAAATCCTTGTCTTTTTTGAGAACATGCCAATGTCGACTCAGCAACCTGGAGATCTCTTTATGTTGTACATTATAATCCAGTATAATGGAAGGAACTTCATAATTAAATTTATTTCTATCTTTGTTGTTATTTTCAAGCATCTTATGCCTATCCATACATTTAACGTGTTCAATTTCTTTTTTTAAAAGGGAGTCATCATACCCCTTTTCCTTAAATCTAGTCGCAATTAGATCCGCCTGTTTCAAATAATCCTCAATTTTACTACAATTTCTTCTATCTCGAACCAGTTGTCCTTTGGGTATGTTAAATAACCATGGCTTAAAATGGCAGCTATTGATGGAAATATAACTATTGGCATCAACACTTTTAAAATGCGTTTTGGTAATGATAGTGTTCTTATCCAGGGAAATATTTAGATCTAAAAAATCAATACTTTTATCATCTATTTTCCATTCTAAATGGATGTTTTTTTCATTAACATTTAAATTAGTAAGATATTTTTCTAATGCTTCAAGGTTACCATTCCATACTATAATAATATCATCGATATACCTTTTGTAAAGAGTTAACTCTGCTGGTGTATTTTTGTATATAGCCCCTTCTTCCCAATGGGCCATAAAGGCATTCGCGACACTTGGAGCGAATTTGGCGCCCATGGCTATCCCAATAGCCTGTCTATAGTAAGTTTGGTTATGCCAGAAGAAGTTGTGTTTTAGGCAAAAATCTAGGCATTTTATCAGGAACTTCCTTTGTTGACAGCCCAATGTGGTGAAAGTTCTCAGAAGCCATTTAATAGCAGAGCATGCTTTGTGATGTGCAACAATAGTGTATAAGGAAGAAACATCTGCGGTGGCAAGCAAAGTTCTTCCTTCTAAAACAGTTACTGTTTCTAATAATTGAAGTGTATGCTTCGTGTCTTTAAGGTACGCATTCGTTTTCTGTATGGCTGGTTGGATAAAAAAGTCTAAGTATTCCCCCAATCTTGATGTAAGAGATTCAATGCTATTAACAATAGGTCTGCCAGGTGGATTATTTCTATTTTTGTGAATCTTTGGAATCGTATAGATAATTGGTACTCTACACGATTCAGGGATAAGGTACTTGCTTTCTTTCTTATTTAGAATCGCTTTCTTATTCCCTAAATGAATTAATTGTTCCAATTCTTTTTTATACTTCATGGTAGGATTACCCAAAAGTTTGATATATGTATTACCGTCTTGTAGTTGCCGATCAAGTTCATCCAAATATGCTTTTTTGGATTGTACAACAACAGCACCTCCCTTGTCGGCCGGCCGAATAACAATATCTTTTCTTTGTGTTAATGTTTTGATACCCTTTTTGATATATCCTGGATCAAATACTTTTTTAATTTTCATAGTATGCAGATCATCCAACACCAGTTTTTTAAAAACTTCAATATGTTGGTTACCAGTCACTTGCAGGTTAAATACTGAATTGTTTCGCAATGTACTAAATTGTATAGGATTAGGATCATTCAGTGTCCTAGTACTGGGTTTAATAGGAGTATTCATAATGTACTTTTTGATATTAATTTTTCTAATATATTTTTGGATGCCAATATAAGTGTCAAACTTATTCAAATTTTTTACAGGAGCGTATTTCAGACCTTTATCCAGGACAGCTAGTTCTTCAGGGGAAATGGGGGTATCGCTCAAATTGATAACACCTTCTCCAATCACTCTCTTTTGCGTTTGGATTCTCTTTCCCGCTCTGCAACCTCTCTTCTTTCGGGGCTGTTTCGTATTCTGTCGTTCTCGGTCCTTCTTGCGGGGGAGTGATATGGTTCCTGTGGTGGTCTTCTTCCGGGCGAATCCCTCCTCCAATGTATCTCCTGTGGTCTTCTCGGGGAGTAGTCTTTTCTGTCTCGATCTAAAAAATGATCTTGTGTGTCTCGTGGATATTGATGGTAGGAATGTTCGTAATAATTCTGTTCCGGATAGTTTCTAATAGGTTCATATCGATTAGACGTCAGTATGGGACTTCTATCCCTCCTTCCTTGATGATCGTGTTGATATGAAGGTCTTCTATTATCTCTTTGGTGCCAATTTTTATTATACGGCTTCTTGAACTTCTTAAAAGGCTTTTTCCAACCTTTTTTTGGGGTTTGTTGTGTGTAATTGCCCCCATATGCATGGTTATCATATGGGACTGGGGTGGTATATTGATTGTTGTAAGATGAATCATGCCTTCTAGGCGTCTCAGGGTACCCTCTATTGTAATGTACAACAGGAGGCTTCTCTGTCTCATATCTAACATTTTATTTCTCCCATATTGAACCATTAGCAACATGAGAAGATGTGGGATCTTGTATCCTTACTTCTCTTTCTGGAGTAGATTGTGTAGACTCCGGAATGGTTGGTTCTAATTTGCCTTGCCATTTAAATACCTTACTGGTTTTGTAATCAGTAATATCATGATGATATTTTTTCATTTTACGTTGCTGAACCTCTAAATCTTTTGCAATAAGGTCTTTATTTAATTGTGTTGCCATTTTATTAAAATCTGGCGATTCCTTATGCGATTCTAGTTTACTTCTAATCTCCTCAATCTGTTTTTCAATCATGTGGGCCTTTCTCTGCTTTCTTTTTAGTAAAAATGTAACACATTCAATACTTTTACTATTAAAAAATTCAAACCACTCCTCCATAGATTCTTTATCAATAAGACCATCATTAGGTGGTAACTCCCGCCTGATGTGTCTTGGAGCAATGTTTTCTCTAATATATTGATCAAAAGTGATGGTATCCCACCAGAGACTAATCTTTTTCTCCATATGGTGTCCTAACTTTCTCATAAGACTATCAAGATCAGAGTTACGTGCTTTATTATGTGAGAATATTTCATCCAAATGAATATTTCTATTTTCCAAAAAGGTGAACACTTCCATGGTGGCAGCAAAGGAAAAATGTGTCAAGGTATATAAAATATAAAAAATGGGCCCTCGCGCCACTAGGTGCTAAAAGTGAAAATATATCTAAATACGTGTATAGCCAAAAAATGGAAAATATACCAAAAAAAGGGGTAAATATAGAGTAAACAGTAAAGTGATACAAAAGTGCAAGTGCTACTTAGTAATGCAAAAAAATGCAGCGGGACACAATAGTAAACACAAACTATCACGTGAAATAAATAAAATAAAGAGTCCTGCGCAAATCGTGCCACTTTAAAAAAATACAAAAATATATATAAATATAAATGTATAAAAAATAAAAAATGTGAAACAGTCAATATATAAATAAAAAATATGAATCACAAAAATCACATACCAATGAGTGAGGATAAAATATGGAAAAAAGAAAGGACGGGACCAAATGTTCCAAAGTTCACAAATCCAGGCTCTCAGAACTCTCACCTTAAGATGAAATGTGTAAGCAAATCAAAATATGGCCCCAGAAACTTCTCCTTTGCTTCACTGTATAAGGCCACTAAGGAATTGCAGGTAAAGGATGTAATAAAAACTTCCGCCACTAGAGGGCCAATCCCAGCTCTTAAGTATTGCACTGCAGATATAAACTTCTATTCCGTAGTGTATGGCTCGAAAAAACACAATCGTGTAGTAGTTCAAATAAGCAGATACATTTATTTAAAAATAGCCAAGACTCTCACATTTCAAACAGTAAAAAAATACAGAGAGAGGAAGATGGTGATCTGGCGTCTTCCGCCAGTCTTACGCTACTTCCGGTTTGTCCTACGGCCACTCCCTAGGCGTTCCGTCATACCACGTGACTTCTTCATGGGGATGATGATAGGCCGTTCAAGATATCCATATATATCGAAAAAACCGGACCGGAAGTATCCGATCGGCCATTTTGGAAGAGGTAAGCAGGATATAAACATGTGTGGACCGGATATAGTAACTCGGCCATCTTGCTCCTCATATATGGTAAAGCGGAAGTGTACATCGCCGCCATCTTTAGACCAGAAATAATCCCTCGGCCATCTTGCTCCTCATATATAATACAGCGGAAGTACACATTCCCACCATCTTCCACTTTACCATATATGAGGAGCAAGATGGCCAAGTTACTATATCCGGTCCACACATGTTTATATCCTGCTTACCTCTTCCAAAATGGCCGATCGGATACTTCCGGTTCCGGTTTTTTTCGATATATATGGATATCTTGAACGGCCTATCATCATCCCCATGAAGAAGTCACGTGGTATGACGGAACGCCTAGGGAGTGGCCGTAGGACAAACCGGAAGTAGCGTAAGACTGGCGGAAGACGCCAGATCACCATCTTCCTCTCTCTGTATTTTTTTACTGTTTGAAATGTGAGAGTCTTAGCTATTTTTAAATAAATGTATCTGCTTATTTGAACTACTACACGATTGGAGTCCCCTCTCTCTCTCTCCTTCCCCCTCTCCTTTGTGTTTTTTCGAGCCATACACTACGGAATAGAAGTTTATATCTGCAGTGCAATACTTAAGAGCTGGGATTGGCCCTCTAGTGGCGGAAGTTTTTATTACATCCTTTACCTGCAATTCCTTAGTGGCCTTATACAGTGAAGCAAAGGAGAAGTTTCTGGGGCCATATTTTGATTTGCTTACACATTTCATCTTAAGGTGAGACTTCTGAGAGCCTGGATTTGTGAACTTTGGAACATATGGTCCCGTCCTTTCTTTTTTCCATATTTTATCCTCACTCATTGGTGTGTGATTTTTGTGATTCATATTTTTTATTTATATATTGACTGTTTCACATTTTTTATTTTTTATACATTTATATTTATATATATTTTTGTATTTTTTTAAAGTGGCACGATTTGCGCAGGACTCTTTATTTTATTTAAATAAGATGATAGCTACTCTAGATGCAGTCAAGGATATAGATGGTATATAAGTGGTCACAAATGTCTAGGCTAAGAGCATCCATATGGGGCCCCCCATAAACGGCACCCTAGTCAGGCGGGGCTGGCAGGGAAGGCGGTACTAATTTTTTTTATACCACCAACTGGACGTACCTCAGTCTGTGTTAGTAAAAGTGATTATATTGCTCCCAGACATTCCAATGTTAAATGTCCTGAGAGTGGCCCAACCTAGACTCAATAGTAGATACATAAAGTCTGGTCAGGTGCATCTGTATCCGTTTGGAGCATCTCACCATGCTCTGAAAGGATACAGAGGCACCTGACCAGATTTTATCCATACTGAAACTGGAGAGTGCAAAATCTGGTGCAGATCTGTATAGAAACCAGATTTCAGGTTTTCTGTCAAAGTTTAATTGAACAAGCTGAAGTCAGAAGCTGATTGGCTACCATGCACAACTGTACCAGATTTTGCACTTTCCAGTTTTAGTAAATCAACCCATGTATGGCCAGGGTCAGTATTTCTGTTGAGTTCTAGCTGCGCACAAGCTAGCCAAAGCTAATTGGCCAGTTTATATGTGACCATAGCACAGAGTTCTTGCATTCAGCTGCACTGAATACAGTAAACTATTTGCATCAATCGCCCATTTGAATGTGGTCTAAAACTGACTGTACACTACTGAAAATCATTCAGTTCAGCAGGGACTGGCTAAATTTTGATTAGTGTGTGTCAGTCCTTGCTTCACAAAAGTCAGTCTTTTGGTAGACTTCTGCCGAAGGGACATGTTGGAAAAATTCTCTTTGATCTGTGTGTAAGGATGGGGGGAGTAAAAACATGTGTTGAGAGGTCTGGCAGTATGTCCATGCCGGCTATTCTGAGTTGTATACCTCCATGGATTTTTTGGACTACATCAGGCAATGAACTGGGTCACAAACCCTTGCACGTGGAGTAACACTTTGTCTGAAGGCGTGCTCACTAATACCCAGGACTATACAGGGCCACGGTCATGAGAATAATCAAACATTAAGGTGGACCCCTGACTCACAGATGGGCCACGTGTATGTAGTATCAATAGATGGAGTTCCTCTATAAGCTGATTTGTCCTGTATCCTACACACTTGTAATGATATACTGTATGTGTTGCATTCAGAGTGACATGCTGTGCCTCTGCCCACTCCACCAGTCAGCATACCACTGTTACCTCACTCCAAGTAACATAACTGGTTCCTGACGAGCTCATAACGCAGACCACATGTATGCTCACCCTTAACTCTTCTCTTCCCATACCTAGTGATCAGGCCCTAGATCTCTATAATGCTAGTATGCTCCCAGTGCCGGTGAAGATAGACAGTTAAGGAGGAAGTCAGATCACTGACACCCTTGCTATGAGAGGACTTGTCACCTATCCAGGTACCACGCCAATGACTGGTTGCTGTTCTTCCTTGTGATTACTAATGGCAACTACATGTTCCGCCTTGTCTTGTTGAATGAACCTCTGCTGTAGTGATGTTACACATACCCCATATTGCTGTTATGGACCCAGTTTCTTTAGGAATACACCAAGACCCCACCCCCCGAATAACTTCACACCAAGTTCTAAGTAGTTGTATCAACCTTTACTGTAAACTTGGCACAACATGTATGACATGCAGTAACATCTTTCTCTTAACCAAACTAACTGTAGTTGCCTCAAGTTACCCGCACAAACGAAGCCTCTTTGTGAAAAGTCCATACTTTGAAATGCTTGAACGGAAAAGTCCATGTTCTTGGGGTGTCCCAGCAAATCAGCATACCAGAGGAGACCACAGATCCCAGCAAGTCTCTGAACATATACTTAGTTGTGTGTGTCCCCCCCAGGATGCTATTGCCTTTTATAGAACAGGGGAGGGACGCTGGACCCCAGGGAAAGCTCACAAATTTGAGAAAGGCACCAAAACATTAAACCTATGCAGGGCTCCACTGTGGTGGTCCGGAGGTACCAGTCTAGTGCTGATCCTCAGCCATGGTGCTGGCACTGCCTGGTGATTGGCTTCTCCGCTGCTATCTCCCTCACTGACACCAGCACTGAGATAGAACACTGACACCAGCACCGCGATAGAGACTGAGCACTGACACCAGCACCGAGATAGAGAGCACTGACACCAGCACCGTGATAGAGAGCACTGACAGCAGCACCGTGATAGAGAGCACTGACACCAGCACCGAGATAGAGAGCACTGACACCAGCACCGAGATAGAGAGCACTGACACCAGCACTGTGATAGAGAGCACTGACACCAGCACCGAGATAGAGAGCACTAACACCAGCACCGTGATAGAGAGCACTGACACCGGCACCGAGATAGAGAGCACTGACACCAGCACTGAGACAGAGAGCACTTCTGCAATTTCCCACTTTGGCTCAAGCCTGTTGCTCCTGCCCTACCCCTACCACCCCTGCGGAAGGGTCTGCCTCTTCCTCTGCCTGTCATTTTTTAAATGACCCTGTGACAAAAGTCTCTAGAGAAGTGCAGTATATGTGGAAGAAGGTATATAACACCCCGCTTCAATCTGTTGTTTTGGGGGGCCACTGATCTATCACACCAGTTATAATACTTTTTCCTAATTGCGTTTGTCACTCTTTGTAGTATCACTGCAGAACCGCTCAGCAATCACAATGCTGCACAGTGGAAATGCACCATACTATGCTTTCTATATTTGAAAATATTTTATACGTGTATTACACCCCTATATACTGCACACCAAATAGTACACCTATACCAGTCCTTAAAAGGACCTTTGTGGACCTAATAGTAGCTAGCTAGTAGCTAGTGAACTGCAGACTGTCCCTGCTCCAAACACCAAACTGTCCCTACACTGAGAAACGACAGCTGCAGAATCAGTCAGCAGCACTTTAGTGCACTATAATATGCTTTCTATATTTGAAAGAAAGTATATTATACATGTATTACAACCCTATATACGGTACACCTATACCAGTCCTTAAAAGGACTTTTGTGGACCTAATAGTAACAGACTGACTGTCCCTGCTCCACACAGCGTCCTTTCCCTACACTGACAAAAGACAGAATTTAAAATGGCCGCCAGATCAGGTCTATTTAAAAGGTAGGGGGTATGTCCATGTGCTGAAATGTCTCAATTGGCTGTCCTGTACCCCATGATGGATGTGTCATGGGTCAAAGTTCTTCACAATGTAAACGAATATGTCTGCCGTGAACAGTGCCAGAAGTCCGCCGGTTTGGCGAATCGTGAACGAGCAAATTTCACCGCGAACCAACCGCCGGGTGAACTGCAAGGCCATCTCTAATCACATGAATTGAGTTGACACCGGAAGTGATTGAAAGACTTCCGGGTGTTGTTTTGTGATACACTTTATGAAGCAGCTGAACAGGTATCACATGATCTGAGTTGATACCAGAAGTGATTAGAAGACTTCCGGGTGCTGTTTCACTGGTTGTGAGGCTTGGAACTCAGCCCTGGAATATTTTTTTTCTGTAATTTTGCCCATTCTAGTCTTATATGCGCTTCCACATGATTTCTTATTCCATTGTTAGCCCAGTTGGGTTTATGATAATAAGAGTGGATATATATTCATATGTATATGTGGATTGATACAGAGGCTTGAGACCCATGCCGTCCATGCCACTTTCTGTTCTGCCATGATGGTGGAGAGACAAGATGATGCCTCAGTTGAAGACCTTTTTGTCAGAAACCATGAATCAGACCGAGACAGAAGTACAATTAAATCACACTTGTTTATTAATAAAAATAAAAAGGCAAATAGAAAAAGCGTAGTCAAGCATAGCCAGAGTCCAGTAACCAGATCGGGTAGTCAGTCAGGCCAGAAGTCAGGGATCCAAGTAGAGCAACAGCAAGCAGGATAAGGAGCCAGAATGGATGTCAGCAAGCCAGTCTTTAACCACTTGCCGACCAGCGCACGACGATGTGCGTCGACAGAATGGCACGGGCAGGCAAATGGGCGTACATGTACGTCCCTTTAAATTTGCCGCCCTGCCATCGGGAGCGCGCCGGCGGTGGCGCACTCCCGCGCTGGTCGGGACCCCCGTGAGTCCGGTCGCGGGACCCGCGGACTCGATCGCCGCGGGCATCCCCGCGATCGTCTCACGGAGCGGCCAAATGAAGAAATGCCGTTGTAAACAGCATTTCTTCATTCTGCCTAGCAACTAGTGACGCTGATCTCTGCTCCATGTGATTAGAGCAGAGATCAGTGTTCACTAAATGAAAGCCCAACCCCCCCACAGTTAGTAACACACCCCTAGGAACACTTAACCCCTACACTGCCACCCACTGGTTAACCCCTTCACTGCCAGTGTCATTTACACAGGAATCACTGCATTTATATAGCAGTGATTACTGTATAAATGACAATGGTCCCAAAAATGTGTCAAAAATGTCCGATGGGTCCCCCACAATGTCGCAGTCACAATAAAAATCGCTGATCGCTGCCATTACTAGTAAAAAAAAAATAATAAAAAATGATTAATAAAAATGCTATAAAACTATCCCTATTTTGTAAACGCTATAACTTTTGCGCAAACCAATCAATAATCGCTTGTTGCGATTTTTTTTACCAAAAATATGTAGAAGAATACGTATCGGCCTAAACTGAGGGAAAAAAATGTTTTTTTTATATATTTTTGGGGGATATTTATTATAACAAAAAGTAAAAAATAATGCGTTTTTTTCAAAATTGTTGCTCTATTTTTGTTTATAGCGCAGAAAATAAAAACCGCAGGGGTGATCAAATACCACCAAAAGAAAGCTCTATTTGTGGGAAAAAAAAGGACGTCAATTTTGTTTGGGAGCCATGTCGCACGACCGCGCAATTGTCAGTTAAAGCGACGCAGTGCCGAATCGCAAAAAGTGGTCTGGTCTTTGACCAGCAAATTGGTCCGGTCTGAAAGTGGTTAAACAAACCACAGGAGATGGTTTCTAGTGATGAGACCAAGGCAAAGGCAGAGGTGAAGTAAGCTGGAAGGCTTTAAGTAGGCAGGTCAGACTAGCATCATCTAGCATCATCAGGAACAGCTGGTAACTGTGGACTTTTGTTGTCGGCTAGCATTTTTATACCATCTGGTTTATCGGGAGTACACATCCCAGCCCATTTAGGAATGGGGGAATAACATCTCTCTCCACTTCTTATAGACTTGGCTTCTTTGGACTGTGATCCAACACACCATTGTGTTGTTCTCAGTACATTCTGAATCACTTTCACAGATTTATTTGATTTTATTATTGTGTATAGATATTTTTCATGTGTATATTTTCATAAGCACTATAACTTTGTTATCTGCGATAGTTTTTGATATTTACATTATTACATGTATATATGTTTCCTTTATCCGGTCACAATATTTAGCGCTACACATTATCTTTGCACATTACTTTGAACTTTGAGTGTTAGCTGCTTTTTGTACACACATCCATTTTATTTTAGGTTTAGCGCAGTATTTCCCCTCCCCATTTTCCCATTTGTTCTTGCCATTGTTGACCCCCTATATTAAGAATCAGGACACATGCATGAGGCTTTTATTTTATTTTTTGGTTGAATAATGATTTGATTTGGTATATTTTCTATATTTTTGGTTAAAGTGGAGGGCCACCCTGAAAAAAAAAAAATACATAAAAAATGTGAAAAAAAATTTAAAAAAAAAAATGAATTTTTTTTTTTTTAACTTACCAGAAATGCCTGTTGCTAGGCACATTGTCCTAATCTGCCTCTTCCTCCTCCGTGGAGATCTTCTGTCTTCTCTCCTCCGTGTGGCGTCTTCTGGGTAATGGGTCGCGCTGTGTTCTGGGAACTGACAAAGCGCTGCGCGACTCGCACACGGGTAGTAGGAAACGGGCAGTGAAGCCGCAAGGCTCCACTGCCTGTTTCCCTTAGCCAAAATGGCGGCGCTGGGACCTGAGAGCTGAGGGACGGGTCAGCCTCAGGCGGCCGACATCACGGGCGCCCTGGACAGGTAAGTGTGCTTATTAAAAGTCAGCAGCTACAGTGTTTGCAGCTGCTGACTTAAAAAAAAAAAAATTAAACCGGCCCTCCCTAAGTTCGGTTGGCAAATAGCATGTCTAATTTTATTTGTTTTCTTTTTTTAATGCACAATAAAACAATTGTGGGGAATAATACTTGTGATTTACTTCAAATGACAGTTTGAGAGTAGCCAGTTACATTTTAAAAAATACAATGTAAAATTAACAAGGGGCGCCAACATAGTTGTATCTTTGATCTTAACCACTAGGAGTCCGCGCTATAGCCGAAAGATGGCTACAGTGCGGACGCCAATTGCCAGGAGGGCATCCCTGGACGGCCTCCTGTTTATTTCCCCTCTGCGTGCCACTGCGGGCGCGCAGATCGGAAATCTTGTGTTGGCTGTGTCCCGTGGACACAGCCAATCAAAGATCATGCTAAATGGCCAATCACAGTGGCCATTTAGCACTTGATCTGAGTGTCCAATGAGAGATGATTGTGACGGAACCTATCCCCGACACTCCGCTTGAGTGCTTCCGTAAGTATACAGATTCCTAAGTCCTGGGCGACGCCAATGGATCTGGCTATAGGAACCCCCAAGAACTAGACAACACCAGTCTTGGAGTACACCAGGAATAATTTTTTATTTGAGATCTCCTACAAATATATATAGTAGGATGACTAAAACCTAACCTAATTAGCATGAGCTAATTATCTAATCATTGACCCAGACTAGTTGTCTGAGAGATAGGACTTTTCAGGGTAAGACTTTGTCTCCTAGCTCACTGATTGACTATTCAATATACATTACCATAAACATAAACACAGGGTTAATTAGCACAAACAACATTGTGTGGAATACTCATACAAGCCAGACTAGACTCATTTACACAACAGACAGGTGGCTGGAGTTGATGACATTAGCATCTAACAGTTTGTGTCCCAACAGTCTGATTCAGTCTATTGATAATATGGCAAATACATATCCAGAGTCTGTGTGTCTTAGTGGGGTGGGGGCATGGATTTGAATCCAAGTAACACCACCTCAGGGGTCCCCAGGCATACAGCTCACAAAGAGCACCGTTCCGCCAAATGCCAGGGCCCATAATCGCAAGGCAAGAGGCTCGCATTCTTTCCCCTCCAACAGACTCTGTCCCGGATAGGTCTGTCACAATGATCTCATATGTAAACATATGAGATCATCTCTCATTGTTGGCTCTCCCTCCTCACACAGAGACAGCGTATGAGGAGGGAGAGCGAACGGCTGCAGTGTGAGTGTCAGAAAAAAAAGCAAAAATAAAATGCCCCCAGTGCCATCTGTCAGTGCCATCTGTCCCCAGTGCCTTCAGCCCCCAGTGTCACCTGTCCCCAGTGCCATCTGTCCATGCCATCTGTCCCCATTGCCACGTATAAGTGCCATCCGTCATCAGTGTCACGTGTCATCGGTGCCACATATTAGTGCCATCTGTCATCAGTGCCACATATTAGTGCCATCTGTCATCAGTGCTATGTATTAGTGCCATCTGTCATTAGTGCCATGTATTAGTGCCACGTGTAATCAGTGTCATGTATCAGTGTCATCAGTGCCACCTTTCAGTGTCATGTGCCATCTGTTATCAGTGTAACGTGTCATCAGTGCCACATATTAGTGCCATGTGTCATCAGTGCCACGTGTCATCAGTGCCACATATTAGTGCCATCTGTCATCAGTACCACATATTAGTGCCATCTGTCATCAGTGCCACATGTCATCAGTGCCACACATTAGTGCCATCTGTCATCAGTGCTATGTATTAGTGCCATCTGTCATCAGTTCCATGTATTAGTGTCACGTGTCATCAGTGCCACATATTAGTGCCATGTGTCATCAGTGCCACGTTTCAGTGTCATCAGTGCCACCTGTCAGTGTCACGTGCCATCTGTTATCAGTGTCACGTGTCATCAGTGCCACATATCAGTGCCATCTGTTATCAGTGTCACGTGTCATCAGTGCCACGTATTAGTGCCATCTGTCATCAGTGCCACCTATTAGTGCCATCTGTCATCAGTGCCACGTATTAGTGCCATCTGTCATCAGTGCCACGTGCCATCTGTGCCACGTATTAGTGCCATATGTTTTTTTTTAGCAAAGACCCTAGAGAATACAATGATGGCCATTGCAACTTTTTATCTTGCACGGTATTTGCGCAGCAATTTTTTGACCACTTTTTTTTTGTAAAAAAAAAACAGTTTTGCACTTTAAAAAAAAAAAATACAGTAAAGTTAGCCCAATTTTTTTGCATAATGTGAAATATGAAGTTACGTCAAGTAAATAGATACCTAACATGTCACCCTTCACAATTGCACACACTCGTGGAATGGCGCCAAACTTCACTACTTAAAAATCCCCATAAGTGATGCTTTACATTTTTTTACTGGTTACATGTTTTGACTTACAGAGGAGGTCTTGGGCCAAAATTATTGCTCTTGCTCTAACGTTCGCAGCGATACCTCACCTGTGTGCTTTGAACACGGTTTTCATATGTGGGATGGACTTACGTATGCGTTCGCTTCTGCATGCGAGCACATGGGGACAGGGGCGCTTTTTTTATTGTTCATTTTACTTTATTTATTTTAGTTTGACACTTTTTTTTCCCAAAAATAATTTTTTTGATCACTTTTATTCCTATTACAAGGAATGTAAACATCCCTTGTAATAGGAATATGGCATGACAGATCCTCTTTACAGTGAGATATGGAGTCAATAAGACCCCACATCTCACCTCTAGGCTGGGAAGCCTGAAATAAAAAAAATAAAAAAGATTCTGGCTTTGACCATAGCAGTGAGTCAGTAGAAGCACCGGAGGGTGGTGGGAGAGGGGGATGTCCCCTCTCGCCTCCTGTAAGAACGATCAAGCAGCAGAACAGCCGCTATGATCATTCTTATGGTGTAAAGAATTGCCGGCTATCTGAATGATGCCTGTAGCAGGGTATCACCGAGTATGGCTGGGTATTACAGGGTATCACCAAGTATGGCTGAGCATGGCCGCGCATGGCCGCGATTGGCTGGGTATTGCAGGTTATCACCGAGTATGGCTGAGCATGGCTGGGTATTGCAGAGTATGGCTGGGTATTGCAGAGTATGGCATGGTATTGCTGGGTATGGCAGGGTATTGCTGGGTATGGCAGGGTATGGCAGTTTATGGCAGAGTTTTGGCTGGGTATTGCTAGTTATTGCAGAGTATTGCTGGGTATTGCAGAGTATTGGCAGGGTATTTCTGGGTATTGCAGAGTATTGCTGGGTATTGCAGAGTATTGGCAGGGTATTGCAGAGTATTGGCAGGGTATTGCTGAGTATTTGCTGGGTATTGCAGAGTATTGGCAGGGTATTGCTGGGTATTGCAGAGTATTGGCAGGGTATTGCTGGGTTAGTTGTTACAGAGCAGGGCTGTGGGCACTACAGATTTAGCCCACAGCGCTGCTGCCACTGATCTCTCCCCTCTCACACTGTACCGATCGATTTACAAGTGATCGCTCCGTCATTTGATGAGCAGCCGTTCACCGTGATTTGTAATGCACAGGACCCGGCGGTCATGGATATTCCAAGGGGGCGCGCGAGAGCGGAATTCTGGGAGGATGTCACTGTACGCTCTCCCAGAGTTAAGCAACCGCCCTGTAGCTGTCATTCGGCTATGGGCCAGTTAAGTGGTTGTAAACGCTTACAGACCACTTTTACCTACAGGTAAGCCTAGATTAAGGCTTACCGGTAGGTGCAAGAAATATCTCCTAAACCTACAAAGTTTAGGAGATATTTGCAAAAGACAGGCACCGCTGTCTACGGCGCATGCGCTGTAGACAGCGGCACGCAGGCGCACTGAGCATGCCGCTGCTAACGGCGATCATGCCGTTAGTGGCGGCTCCCGCTCGCATGTCATCGCATGAGTAATGTCACTCACCGGACAGTCACAGCACTGGAGCCACGATACCCGAAAGCCACGCCAGGATAGATGGCGGCGTCGGAGGAGGACAACAAGGGTCTCTTCGGGGGCTTCCATCTCAGGTAAGTTATTCATAATGAGCTAGCTAGTTATTCATAATGAGCTAGTATGCTATGCTCATAGTATTCTATGCATACTAGCTCATTATGCCTTTGCCTTGCAGGGTCTATTTTTTATTTGTATTTAAATTTACTTCCTCTTTAAAGTGTTACTTAACCCAGAACAGTAAAAGCAGTCTGTACATGCAGTAAACCATGTTGTTACTGTGGAACATAATGACTTAATCCTCCGCACTGTGTAAAAAGACTGTTTGAGCCTGTTTTTTTTTTCTTGCATGTATTCATCGCAGGGCCAATCAGCACTGTCCAGACAGAGGGTCAGGGGCCTGCAGCCTCACAGGACAATCAAGGGAGAATGAAAACTCTCTCAATAGAGAATGTCAGATTTTTGCGTCTCAAAGCGCTACAATTGTTTTGCATAGAAATTTGGTGTTTTCTATTGTAGGCCTGTAATTCTTAGCAATAACACACTTACAGTGGTGTGAAAAAGTGTTTGCCCCCTTCCTCATTTCCTGTTCCTTTGCATGTTTGTCACACTTAAGTGTTTCGGAACATCAAACCAATTTAAACAATAGTCAAGGACAACACAAGTAAACACAAAATGCAATTTGTAAATGAAGGTGTTTATTATTAAAGGTGAAAAAAAATCCAAACCATCATGGCCCTGTGTGAAAAAGTGATTTCCCCCCTTGTTAAAACATACTATAACTGTGGTTGTCCACACCTGAGTTCAATTTCTCTAGCCACACCCAGGCCTGATTATTGCCACACCTGTTCACAATCAAGGCATCACTTAAATAGGAGCTGCTTGACACAGTAAGGTCCACCAGAAGATCCTTAAAAGCTACACATCATGCCGAGACCCAAAGAAATTCAGGAACAATTGAGAAAGAAAGTAATTGAGATCTATCAGTCTGGAAAGGGTTATAAAGCCATTTCCAAAGCTTTGGGAATCCAGCGAACCACAGTGAGAGCCATTATCCACAAATGGCGAAGACATGGAACAGTGGTGAACCTTCCCAGGAGTGGCCGGCCGCCCAAAATTACCCCAAGAGCGCAGCGACGATTCATCCAAGAGGTCACAAAAGACCCCACAACAACGTCCAAGGAACTGCAGGCCTCACTTGCCTCAGTTAAGGTCAGCGTTCATGCCTCCACCATCAGGAAAAGACTGGGCAAAAATGGCCTGCATGGCAGAGTTCCAAGGAGAAAACCACTGCTGAGCAAAAAGAACATCAAAGCTCATCTCAATTTCTCCACAACACATCTTGATGATCCCCAAGACTTTTGGGACAACATTCTGTGGACCGATGAGACAAAAGTGGAACTCTTTGGAAGGTGTGTGTCCAAGTATATCTGGCATAGAAGGAACACTGCATTTCATAAAAAGTACATTATACCAACAGTAAAATATGGTGGTTGTAGTGTGATGGTCTGGGGCTGTTTTGCTGCTTCAGGACCTGGAAGACTTGCCGTGATAAAAGGAACTATGAATTCTGCTGTCTACCAAGAGATCCTGAAGGAGAATGTCCGACCATCTGTTCGTGTACTCAAGCTGAAACAAACTTGGGTTCTGCAGCAGGACAATGATCCTAAACACACCAGCAAGTCCACCACCGAATGGCTGAAGGAAAACAAAATGAAGACTTTGGAGTGGCCTAGCCAAAGTCCTGACCTGAATCCTATTGAGATGTTGTGGTATGACCTTAAAAAGGCCGTTCATGCTCGAAAACCCTCTAATGTAACTGAATTAGGACAATTCTGCAAAGATGAGTGGGCCAAAATTCCTCCAGGACGCTGTAAAAGCCTCATTGCACGTTATCGCAAATGCTTGGTTGCAGTTGTTGCTGCTAAGGGTGGCTCAACCAGTTATTAGGTTTAGGGGGCAATCACTTTTTCACACAGGGCCATGATGGTTTGGATTTTTTTTCACCTTTAATAATAAACACCTTCATTTACAAATTGCATTTTGTGTTTACTTGTGTTGTCCTTGACTATTGTTTAAATTGGTTTGATGTTCCGAAACACTTAAGTGTGACAAACATGCAAAGGAACAGGAAATGAGGAAGGGGGCAAACACTTTTTCACACCACTGTAAATCTGTCCAAACAAGAGTCTTTGTAGAAATACCGGGTATGATAAAGTTTGACAGACAAAATCATGAATTGTAATATAATAAATAACTATAAATAATTATAAAAAATAATAATAAAATTAATTTCCCCACAAATCACTATCGCTCAATTCTGCAAGTATTCTAGCTTACTATCGCTGTTTTCTAGCAGCTTTAAAACCACTGTTGACGTAAAGGGACACTTTTTAGTTGCTATGGACAATCTCAAGTTTCCAGGCAGAAAGAACAGTATATATAATATAAAACTGCATGCAGGGCATTTGACAAAGCACTGGGGACAAAAGGGTTGGGAAATAATTTCTTACAGTAATGTAATCTGTAAGATTACACTGTACTGTATGTATTATGAATTTTCAACCATTTGAATTTGCCGCCAGGCTGCGCCTCCATGTGTCGCGATGTTTGCGGGGAACGGAGCCTGGCACAGAGAGGCATTGGGCGGAGGACACAGCCCGAGGACAGAGCGGGGGGACATGGCAGGATCCTGGGGACAAGGCAAGGTAAGGTAAGGGGTAGCAGAACACCCCTTTAATTTAAATATACATATAACATGGTTGATTTAACCTATTGCTTTTTCTTACATTGAGACATTAAGTTGTTGTGACTATTCCCCAGATCATTCCAGTGTGAGCCGTGAAAGCAATCTCTCTGGGAATATGTTCTGCAATTTAAAGTATATATATAAAAGGCTGAAACCTCCTCTCTCTCTTTCTGGCTTCATGGCAAAGAGATAAAACTATATTATCATTCTGGGGAGGGGACAGAAAAAACACAACGATGAATGTAATGTTTAATAAGATATCTTTATTTGAAAATATTTAATTTAGGCAGAACCCATTAGTTACTTTGCATACATCAACCACTCTGCTTTTGCAACAATAGCTTTGCACTTATCATTCAAGCTACATCACTACACACCCCTGTCCTCAGATCTCAGATATGACAGACTCAGGAAATACACATGCATCATATACAACTGAGCAATACTTCCTATACGCCACGTTACGATGTCATCATTTTAGGCATTGGCTTTGTTAAAATTCATCCTTAACGACATATGAATTTATATATATATATATATATATATATATATATATATATATATATATATTTCTATCTATCTATCTATATATATATATATATATATATATATATCTATGGATATATCTATATCTATATCTATATATATATATATATATATATATTTATGGATATATCTACGGATATATCTACAGATATATATATATATATATATATATATATATATATATATATATATAGTAATGCACGCACACACGCACAATAATGCACACACACATATATACAGTATATATATATATTAGATATATATGTGTGCATGCATTATAATTCATTTTCTTAAATCATTACCAGAGTGTAACAATGTATTACAATTTCTAGACAGTTAGGCTCGGTTCACACAGGGGCGACTTGTCCAGGCGACTTAGCCGCCTGACAAGTTGCACTCCGTTCTGTACTATGGAACCCTTCTAATAGGAGCGACTCAAGTCACTCCGACTTAGAAAAAAGGTTCCTGTACTACTTTTGGGGCGACTTCAGGCGACTTGCATTGACTTCTATACAGAAGTTGTTTGCAGGTCGCGTCTGTGAGTCGTGCTGTAAGTCGTGCCACCCCTGTGTGAACCGAGCCTTAGGCTAAAGAATAACTCCAGGAATGAACTTCAGAAAAAATTTGGGGAAGTGAGTGTAATATATTACTGGTCCAACCAGTTCACGACAGCCCTATAGCAGATTTACTGATACAGGGTAGCCGTTCTGTGCAGAATCATGTATATGCACGTGATCCTGCACTTCCACATAGGGGGCACAAAGTGCTCTGTCATGATCTAATGCATGGCATCTAAGCAAGGAATTCTTAAAGCATGCATTAACTAAATTGGTTTTGCATATATCGTTTTAGAATGTGCCAAAAATACCCAAAAATCGGTGTATGTCTTAGCAACTCCAGTGTTGTTTATTGCCAATAAAGGTGATTTCATACAGTATATATCTATATATATATCTATATATATATAGATATATATATATCTATATATATATATATATATATATATATATATATATATATATATAAATAATTATTATTATTTTTTTTGGAAAGAGTAACCATTTTCCGACCATATCATTAACATGTACGGCGACTCTGCTTTGCCAGATCATGTACTAGGTACTTGATCTGGCAGTTCCAGGTAGGAGGGTGCACAAGGACATCGCCAACATACCGGCTGTGCTGTGATTATACACAGCAGCTGCCAAGATCAGCGGGTGCCGACCAATGGATGACCGCTGGCACCCGGTAATTGTCGAGGAGAGACACAGGACGGAGCTTTGCATATATAAACAATGCAGAACTCTATCCTGTATGCAGGGATGTGTTGGATTTTGTTTCCCAGCAAAGCCGGAAATATGATACACCACATCCCTTAGTAAAAACACCTGACAGTACACATATAAACACAGGTTAGGCACACATTTAACCCTTTGATTGTTGATGTTTAACCCCCTTCCCAGCCAGTGTCATTAGTACAATGACTGCTTTTTTTTTTTAGCAATGATTGCGGTATTAGTGTTACTGGTTAGTGTCAATTTGTCCGCTGCATTATTGCAGGCCTGCTATAAATCGCTGCTCACCACCATTACTAGTATAAAAAAGTAAAACTTACAGTATATATACCGTAGTTTTTAGGCGCTATAATCAATCAATTAACCAATCAATATACGCTTATTGGGATTTTTTTTTACCAAAAAACATTTAGCAGAATACATATTAGTCTAAATTTATGAAGACATTTGATTATTTACATTTTTTATTGGATATGTTATAGCGGAAAGAAAAAAAAAAAAAAATAATATATATATATATAATTTTTTTTTGTTTTTTTTGTTTATAGCACAAAATAAAACGCAGTGGTGATCAAATACCACCAAAAGAAAGCTCTATATATGGGGAAAAAGGGACATAAAATTCAATTATGTACAGTGTTACAAGACTGCGCAATTGTCACAAAAAAATGCTTGGTCATGAAGGGGGTATATCTTCCAAAGATCAAGTGGTTATTTACACTTACCTCTGTACTGTTCTGTTTTTGAGATACAGATTTCTGAAAACTAAGAATACAGTACTACCACTGTCTCAGTATTTCCAGTATTTCCAGCCCCTGCACAAAGGCTCCCATCTCCGTTGTTATTTCAAATGTATAAGTTGCCTTAAAGTTTAAGTTTGCCAATTTTTACATAGTTACATCCAGCTTGGGTCAATGTAAGTATATATGTGCCATACCTGTGGAATCCACGTGTAAGCTGGAAATCTCCATAGAAGGCACCAATACTACAGTGATTAAAACTAGCTTCTGGGTCCCCTCCTGGCTGCTCTGCTGCTTATTGAACACAGGAGGTCACTCACTCAGCATGAAACATTTTACATTCTCTCAGTGAATGCAAAATGTTCCTTGATTGGACAAGGTGAAGATTGTTATGTCACTGCCCTGCCTCTCCAACTCATCCAATCACAGAATGTTTTTCATTCATTCCCTGATTGCCATCTGTGCTGAGTGAGTGACTTCTTGTGTTCGCTAAGCAGCAGGGCAGCCAGTAGACATGAGACCCAGAAGCTAGCAGTGATCAATGTGGTATTGGTGCCCACTATAGTGATTTCCAGCTTCTGCGAAGCTACCGCAGGTAATGCACATACATGAAGTATGTACATGTCCAAGAAGGACCAGTGTAAATATGTACATATTGACAATGACATACCTAAACTTCAGTTTTAATGTCATTCCAGAAAGTTCTATTGCAGAAATAAATTTAAATAAAAAAAGTTGGATTTGCTGACAGGAATTGTGTGACGTCAGGCTGTGCTCCATTGGACAATTGTTGTTGGATTTTCCGTGGACAAATGTTGGATAGCAGGTTTTAAAATTTTCCGAGGACAAATGTTTGTAGTTAGATTTCACAAGCGTGTGTACACAAGTCCGTCAGACAAAAGTCCAAAGTACAAATACGCATGCTTGGAAGCAAGGACGAGCCAGAAGCGGTCGGTCTTGTAAAATAGCGTTCGTAATGGAAGAATTAACATTCGTGACATGGCAAATTATGAAATATTGAGATTTAGAGCACAATTCTCTTCTTCTTTAATGGGATAATAATTAAGCTGCTTTGCTGGTGATACTGATGGAGTTATTGCAAACGAATTTTCAAAGGCTTTTTTTTCTAGTGATTGCAAGAATAATATTATTATGCTTTTTTTTGGGGGGGGGGGGGGGGCAAGTTACAACACCATTATCCCGTAGTTTTTAAGTTCAAAGATACAACTATGTTGGTGTTAATTTTACATTGTATTTTTTTAAATATAACTGCCTACTCCCAAACTGCCATTTGAAGTAAAACACATAGCCAAGTATTATTCTCCAAAAAAAAAAATTAGACATGTTATCCGCCAATAGAACTTAACCAAAAAATGCATTCTATGCATCCAAAAATATAGAAAGTATAACAAATCAAATCATTATTATTCAACCAAAAAATAAAATAAAAGCCTCATGTCCTGCTTCTTAATATAGGAGGTCAACAAAGAGTTGGTGAAAGCAGGGGTCCGTCATCCGGAGATAATTCTGAAAATCATCTGGATTATTCTGATGGAGCTCCCGCAACAAAAGCAAATAACATAATTGGTCACGTTTAATAAAGCAACTCATTTTTGGTCCAAGAAATCCTCCTCCTCCTGTTCCTGGACTGGGCTTGGGTCAAAACAATAACTCCAAGGCTAATAATAAATAACACATTATCTCCTCTGATTCCGCAACATGTCTGGTTAAGGAATGGCCATTTAGAAACGAACTGAGAAGCATGAAATGAAAAGTGTGAAATGAAAAGCACAAAATGAAAAGCGTGAACTGAAAAGCACGAATCAACACTCACTAAACTTCTATTAACATGAAATTAGCAGAACGAGCCCAAAGGCTGGCGCTAAAGAGCTGAAAAAACACGTAGTACGTCAGTACGTTCATGTTTTTTGGCTGACAATTCCTTGCCGTTTGTATGTAAAAATCCAGGCACACGCCTTCTGACAAAAGTCTGAGGTTTTGTCTGCAGAAAATCCAATTGTGTGTACGAGGCTTTCGATTTTTGGGGAGCTGGATCTTGGACAGCTCTGGTAGTATAATATATTACTCTAAGACCCCATACACACCATTAGATTTTCTGCAGACTTTTATCTTAAGATTTAGCAAAACCATATAATATGAGGTCAAACCTTAAAGTGGAGGGCCACCCTTAAAAAAAAAAAAAAAAAAAATACATAAAATTGTTCCTAAAAATCTGGAAAAAAAAAATGAAACTTTTTTTAACTTAACAGAAATGGCTGCTGCTAGGCAGATCGTCCTAATCTGACACTTCCTACACTGCGGTGATCTTCAGTCTTCTCCTCCTCACGTTGACTTCTGGGGAATGGGGTGTGCTGTGTTCTGGGAACTGTGTGTGTCGTCACAAAGCAATGTGTGACTTGCGCATGCGCAGTAGGAAATGGGCAGTGAAGCTGCAAGGCTCCACTACCTGTTTCCCTTAGTTAGAATGGCTGCGCCAGGACCCAAGAGCCAAGGGACAGGTCAGCCTCGGGCAGCCGACATCGCAGGCATCCTGGACAGGTAAGTGTGCTTATTAAAAGTCAGCATCTTTTTCCTTGGATTTATATATTACACTATAAGGGAAGCAAGAGGTAAAGGAAATAGAACGAATTGTTATGTTTTTCTTTTTAATATGTATAAATATGGAAATTCGATGTATGATATTCAGACTGTTTATGTAAAATTCCATTCTTGTTTATATGAAGGAAAAAAAGGGGAAAAAAATAAAGAAATTGTAAAAAAAAAAAAAAAAGTCAGCATCTACAGTGTTTGTAGCTGGTGACTTTTAAGAAAAAAAAATTCAGTTGGCCTACTGCTTTAAGAGTTTCAATTTGTATGCAATCAGGCAGGCCCTTGCACTACATGGTTTTGGTAAATCTTAAGACACAAATCTGCAGAAAATCGAATAGTATGTATGGGGCTTTACTCTTACCATCTACAACCTTTTCTGAAGATAACATTCTTTAGGCAGCATTGTGCATGGGGCTCCCAGGCATCCCATATTCTTATTCAATCCAGTTGTAATCATTAATTAATTTGTTTTCTTGTTCTTCAGATGTAAAATTATTATTAGAATTTGGCTTACATTTAAAGCGACTCTGTGGCCAGAATAAAAAACGTAGATCCGAACTGCAGCCTTACTATTGCTTACTCTGATTTCACTGCACACTGTGTGCAAGTTGTGCCATAAAATTTTGGAGCCATTCAGATAGCTCTGAAGGAAGCCTGAGCCTAGCTCTGAGGAAGGGGGTGCGCCCCAGAAACGCGCCAGATGTACCCCGTGTTCTGTGCATGTCCATGAACTGTGTTTATGGTCCTTTGTCAGTTGCATTTTGCGAGTACCCACTTTTATATAAAAATTTCTGATTATTATATTTGGTAATGTACTAGGTGTGCGCACCTTCCATTTCTGTTTTTCTTGTAGCCATTCAGATAGAGCCTGCCTCATTTCTTGGTTGGAGGATATCCATCATCATCCAGTAGCTGTAGCAAATTCCTCCCCAGCCTAAATGGCCATGGCTCATCCCTTTCATTCATTGGATTTTAGTTCTTTCAATTATGGAGGCTTAGCATTTTATGTGAGTGTTGTTCTAGGGCAGTCAAGGCATTCACTGCCCAATCAAGGAATTGTGATAATTGCATAATTCTTCCCAAGATCCACCCCATTGTTTCCATCAGGGTTGAGGGTTCTTTAGAGGAGTACTGAGTACTGCCTCTCCCACCAGCCATGATCTCTTTGCATTGCACAGAGAAACAAACAGACCTAATGATGATATCACTGGGTCCAAAATAAGTACTGAAAGGATTTTTTAAATGTCATTAACCACTTCAATACCAGGCACTTAGACCATCCTGCCCAAGGCAATTTTCAGCTTTCGGCGCTGTCGCAATTTAAATGACAATTCTGCGGTCATGCTACACTGTACCCAAACACATTTTTTTATCATTTTGTTTCCGCAAATAGAGCTTTCTTTTGGTGGTATTTGATCACCTCTGCGACTTTTATTTTTTGCACAACAAATAAAAAAATATTGAAAATTTTGAAAAAAAAAAAGTTTTTCTTTGTTTCTGTTACTTTTTTGTAAGTAAGTATGTTTTCTTCTTCAATGACGGGCACTGATATGGCTGCACTGACAGGCACTGATAAGGCCGCACTGATGGGCACCGATGATGTGGCACCAATGAGGTGGCACTGACGGGCACTGATGATGGGTACTGATAGGCAGCACTGACAGGTGGCACTGATGGGCACTGATAGGTGGCACTGGTATGCGGCACTGATGGGCACTCATAGGTGGCACTGATGGGCACTCGTAGGCGGCACTGATGGGCACTCATAGGTGGTACTGATGGGTACTTATGGGTGGCACTGATGGGTACTTATGGGTGGCACTGATAGGTGGCACAGAGGAGCACTGATAGGTGGGCAATAATGGGAATGGATGGGCACTGATAGGTGGCACTGATGGACACTGATGGGTGGCACTGATGATACTGATGGGAGGCATTGCTGGGCATCCCTGTTTTGTAATGTGCCACAGAGGTGGCAGTCAGTGCCCATTTGTGGGCATATTTTTTCACATGTGGATGGCCATGGGGGATGTACCTGGCCATCCACATGCTGGGGGCTTCCCTGGTGGTCCTAGGGGCTTCCCTGGTGGTCTAAGAAGATCCCCCCGCCAGGAGAGCCGCCGACCGTCTCTCCTCTACTTGAGTCTGTCAGACGCGAGTGAGGAAATGACGATCTACAGCTCTTCCTGTTTACATCATGATCAGCTGTGATTGGACACGGCTGATCACGTGATAAAGAGCCTCCCCCAGAAGCTCTTTATCGAGATCGGTGTAGCGGTGTGTCAGACTGACACAGCACACCACCGATTGCCGTGATGCACACCCCCATGGGTGCACGGTGACTGTTATCCTGAAGAACGTCATATGACAGGCCATTCTGCTATACGCCAGACGGGAAGTGGTTAACATGTTAATGATGAAGGGGGAGAGGAACCAGGGAAGGAAAAGCAGTACAGTTGCTAAGTGGTGAGCACTTATGCCTAGCAACAAAAAGGTCACCATTTCGAATCCAAACCATGATACTACCTTGGGTGGGTTTTTTTCCAGGGTTTTCTCCAGGAACTTCCACCCTCTAAAGACATGCTTTTAGGTTAATTGGATCCTGTCTAAATTGTCCCTAGAATTTGTATGTATGAATGTGAGTTAGGGACCTTAGATTGTAAGCTCCTTGAGAGCAGGGACTGATGTGAATGTACAATATATGTATGTGAAGCGCTGCATATAATGTAAGCAAAGAAGCGGGGATAGCTGTGACATCACTGTAGAAATATGATCACTGGACATATTTGGGCAATCACATTGTTTAAAACCATCTTTCCTCTGTAAATGTCAGTTCTTTAAAAAAAATTACTCAAAAAAAAATAAAAAATTCTACTTGTTCATGTTCCCCAGGGCATTGTCCACCACCACGTTATTTTTTATTTTTGAAATCTCTTGTCCATTGGCCTAGAAAATTGTCATTTTTGATTTATAGGTTTCAAGGTTTGGCATCCAAATTTCTTTGAAGTTTGCTAAACCCTGCTTGAACCAAATTTAGGGCAGTTCAGATCATCCCTTGCCAGTCTCCCCTAAAGAAGATATACCGCTGCTGCAGATTATCCTGTACAAGTGTCAGATTCCTGCCCTGAGTGTGTCAGATACTGAAGATTCTCTAGCAAGCTTAGCTCTTTTTTTGGCAGGAAGACCTTTTATGTGTTTAAAACCATAGCTCCCAACTGTCCCTGATTTCGAGGGACTGCCCCCTAATTTCGAACAAAGTCCCTCTGTCCTCTCTCCTTCTCATTTCCTCATTTGGTCTGATCCATATAGTTGTATATAAAAAGCACTATTTATCTATCAAAAATTGTTTTCCAGTGCTAAACCTTTCATCCAATTTCTAAATTCTATGCCTACATACCTTTGCTAATAGGTGTCCCTCATTCCCATCTCAGAAAGTTGGGAGGTATGTTAAAACTAGCAACACAATTTCTTTAAATTGCTTCATGAATATATTACTACATTGATTTAAGTTCTTAAGTTCAAGTTTTTACATGCATTGTTTTCTGCAGATCAACATCTTGCAAATAAAATGCTACAATCGAACCAAAGTTTCAGAATTTTATCTAGTAGGTTTTTCATTACTAAAGGAAGCAGGATTTTACCTCTTTGTTCTTATCTTCATTATATACATCCTATCTATAACAGCCAATATTTTTGTTATTGTTATAATCAGAAATGATCCACGCCTTTACAAGCCCATGTACTTCCTCATTGGTGCACTGTCTTTTCTAGAGATTTGGTATCCTTCAGTGACCGTCCCTAGGCTGCTATGGGCTTTGCTCACAGATGAAGAGTCAATATCTCCAGCCGGATGTTTTACTCAGTTTTTCTTCCATTTTTCCTTTGGTGCCACAGAAAATTTTCTGCTGACTGTAATGGCCCTTGACCGCTTTTTGGCTATCTGCAATCCTCTACACTATTCACTTATTATGAGCCCCAACACTTGCATTCTTATGTTATCAGGCTCCTGGTTATGTGGGTTTATGGTTGTAGCCATCCCTTGTTTAGAAATCACAAAGCTTTCTTTTTGTGGCTGTAATATAATTAATCACTATTACTGTGATTTTGCCCCATTGATCAAGTTGTCTTGCTCTGAGACTTCTCATGTTGAAAATATGGTTTTTGTTTCTTCCTGCTTTGTAATATTGGGATGTTTTTTGGTAATTATTATGTCTTATATCTGGATTATAAAGACGACTTTGCATTTCTCTGTTTCATTTGGGAGGAGCAGGACATTTTCTACATGTGCCTCTCATCTACTAGTTGTTGTTATTTTTTATGCTACCACTATATTTATGTTTGTTAGACCCACAGCTAGAGACTTTTTATATTTGAATAAAATAATATCTATTGTTCCATCAATAATCACCCCCCTCTTAAACCCGATAATCTACACCTTGCGAAACAAAGAGGTCAAAGAAGCTGTATGCAAAACAGCCAAAAAATGGAAAGACTATCATGCCTAAGCAAAAAATATTCTTGTTGACTTAAAATGTCTATAACATTTGATTATGTTATTACAATAATGATTAAAACAGTTTTAGACCAAATCAAAATATACTTTTTTTATAACAAAACAATAATACATATTTTTTGCACGTGCAAATTAATCTTTGTGTATAATCTGAGCTCCTGTTTGCTAGGCTATGGCCATTCACAATTATTATTCAGGCTATGCACAGCATAGAATTGTCAACTTGTGAAAAAGCTGAACAGTCTTGAGTGTTTCCTCTACTGATTGTAACCACATTTTTTTTTTTTTTAAGTTTGCAGATGTAATAAATAAAAAAAAAAAAAAACAATACAAAAAATATGAAGAATTTTTTTTAACCACTTGCAGACCGGACCATTTTGCTGGTCAAAGACCAGACCACTTTTTGCGATTCGGCACTGCGTCGCTTTAACTGACAATTGCGCGGTCGTGCGACGTGGCTCCCAAACAAAATTGACGTCCTTTTTTTCCCACAAATAGAGCTTTCTTTTGGTGGTATTTGATCACCCCTGCGGTTTTTATTTTTTGCGCTATAAACAAAAATAGAGCGACAATTTTGAAAAAAACGCATTATTTTTTACTTTTTGACATAATAAATATCCCCCAAAAATATATAAAAAAACATTTTTTCCCTCAGTTTAGGCCGATACGTATTCTTCTACATATTTTTGGTAAAAAAAATTGCAATAAGCGATTATTCATTGGTTTGCGCAAAAGTTATAGCGTTTACAAAATAGGGATAGTTTTATAGCATTTTTATTAATACATTTTTACTATTTTTTTTTACTAGTAATGGCGGCAATCAGCGATTTTTATTGTGACTGCGACATTGTGGGGGACCCATCGGACATTTTTGACACATTTTTGGGACCATTGTCATTTATACAGTAATCACTGCTATATAAATGCAGTGATTCCTGTGTAAATGACACTGGCAGTGAAGGGGTTAACCAGTGGGTGGCAGTGTAGGGGTTAAGTGTTCCTAGGGGTGTGTTACTAACTGTGGGGGGGTTGGGCTTTCATTTAGTGAACACTGATCTCTGCTCCAATCACATGGAGCAGAGATCAACGTCACTAGTTGCTAGGCAGAATGGAAAAATGCTGTTTACACGGCATTTCCTCCATTTGGCCGCTCCGTGAGACGATCGCGGGGACGCCCGCGGCGATCGAGTCCGTGGGTCCCGCGACCGGACTCACGGGGGCCCCGACTAGCGCGGGAGCGCGCCGCCGGCGGCGCGCTCCCGATGGCAGGGCGGCATTGAATATTGGACGTACCTGTACGCCAATATGCCTGCCCGTG
Source organism: Lithobates pipiens (assembly GCF_037356315.1). Lineage (NCBI taxonomy): Eukaryota > Metazoa > Chordata > Amphibia > Anura > Ranidae > Lithobates > Lithobates pipiens. Next base: position 64,718,302 of record NW_027507685.1, on the reverse strand, counting down.
CCATTCTGTCGACGTACATCGTCGTGCGCTGGTCGGGAAGTGGTTAAACACGTTATTAAAAAGAATAAAATACAAACTATAGGGAAGACACAAGAGGCATAGTTAGAAAGCAGAGAATGTGACATTCACTAGCTATTCACAGCAAGTGCATCTTTCAAATTACAGTGGTTGATTTTTTTCTACAGTGAATGTTTGTTGAATGTCACATTCACTGCTTTATAAATACCCTTTTGATTTATTATTGTTAATATTTAAAAGTTATTTTTGATTTGACACTAACCACTGAAAAATAAAATGATTAACCACATAAAGGATCCAATGTGTTAAGTTTAGTCCAAACGAACTTGTGTATTTGTACAGAAAAAGGAGCGGGAAACAATTGATGTGCAGATGTATTAAGCAAGAAGCATAGCCTGCTTATGTAATAAGCAAAATAGTCTACATATATTTTTACAAACTAGAAACGTGGCTCTTTATGGAAGAGCCCTGGGGCCATCAAAAAAATAATAATTCAGAATTCTGACTTTGAATCTCAGAATTCTGACTTTCAAACTCAGAATTCTGACTTGTATTCTCAGAATTCTGACTTTAAAACTCAGAATTGTAAATTTAAATTTATTTTTTACAGAATTCTGAGATTAAAAGTCAGAATTCTGAGTTTGAAAGTCAGAATTCTGAGTTTATAAATATAGTAGTCTCTATTAAGATTGATCATGGCAATTACTTATCTGAATTAACAGTTGTTTCACAAATAATTAACCTCCTATTAAACAAAAAAGACAACAAAAATAAGTAATGAGAGTTACTATAGTGGTTAGAGCAGCAGGCTTAAGCAGGTCACGTCAAGGGTTCTAATCCAGGTGACAATATGTTTTTTATATATATTTTTTAAATATGACATAGTGAGGACTTAAATTGTATTTTATCAATATATCCAAATTGATTTTAAGGTATATTAACAAAAGACACACTGATATATTGAGCACACAAAGTTGTAGTATATGCTGGCTACTATAAATTAGAGAGTAGAGATTTAGAAGAAAAAAATGTGTATATATTAGGTTGATCAGATGGGAGCATTAAGGTGTCATCTTCAGTTTCCCCGGGGGCGGTTCACAATTTCAGGAGACTGGTCATAACAGATCGATCATAGCAATTACTTGTCTGCACTGGTACAGTGGTTTCACTGAGAATTAATCTCATATTAAACTTAAAAAGCACTAATTAGAGGTCTTTAAGTGATAGCATAATGGTTAGCATGACAGGCTTATATTGTTAAAGTTGTTGGTTCTAGTCCCGTTCACAACTTGTTATATATATATATTTTCAATATATTGATTTTATATTAAACTTATTTTAAAGTATGAGTTAGTGAGGGCTTAAATTGTATTTTATTGATATATCTAAATTGATTTCAAGGTATATTAACAAAGCCATATTGATAAAATTGTTCTATATGCTGACTACTATAAGACCCCTTTCACACTGGGGCGCTTTGCAGGCGATACAGCGCTAAAAATAGTGCCTGCAAAGCGCCCTGAAAGAGCCGCTGCTGTGTCTCCAATGTGAAAGCCCCGAGGGCTTTCACACTGGAGTGGTGCGCTGGCAGGCCACTACAAAAAGTCCTGCTAGCAGCATCTGTGGAACGGTGAAGGAGCGGTGAAGCTTTGTGGTGGTTTTAACCCTTTCTCAGCCTCTAGTGGGGGCAAAAGCTCCACGCTAGTGACCGAATAGCGCCACAAAATTGGCAGTAAAGCACCGCTAAAAATAGCAGTGTTTTACCGTCAACACACCCACCGCGCCAGTGTGAAAGGGGCTTAAATTAGATTAGGGATTTTGTTTTACAAATCTGTGTATCTATTAGGATGATTTTGGTAACATGGGGCCAGTTCTCAATTTCAGAAGACTGTCCCTGGAAGCTGCATGATAACCACCATGTCTCACGACTCTGCACTATAAGGTAATCTGTGTGTGTGTACTACAATGTACATGCACCCGCCGATATCTCCCCTTCACTGATTGGCTGTAGTTTATCCCCACTGACACTGAGGCAGCGCCATTTTCCTCTTAGCTACACCGTTGACACGGGGAATTTTTTTCCCAGCTAATGACACCACTGATACAGGGGAATTTTTTCCATTCAGTGACACCACCGATGCAGGGTAATTTTTTTCCATCCAATGATACCACTGATGCAGGGTAATTGTTTTCCATACAATGACACCACTGATGCAGGGTAATTTTTTCCATCCAGTGACACCGTTGCAGGGTTATTTTTTTCTATCCAGTGACACCACCGATGCAGGGTCATTTTCAGACAGCTGCTGCTCACCTTCCATTGGCTGCCCTGGCTTCCTAACTTTCTCTGAGCTGGACTGGCAGAGGGCAGGCGCTCTGTGATTGAGGGAGCTGGGAGGTTACGAGAGGAGGGCAGAGTAACAGTCTGGGACACATGGGAAATCACCGTGCTGCACCTGCTTTCGTACAATCAATCCCCATAGCGATGCCGCTGGCACCCCTGGCCTGGAGGAGGGGGGTGTCTCGGGCTGCTGCGGTTGACAGCCTGGAGATCACGCCACGCTCGCGGGTGTCCGTTAGCGGGAGACTTGGGATGTCTGCATTGCCATCATATAATGCTGATTGAACAGAAATGCTATTACACACTGCTCACTACCCTGTCACTACATTGTGTTTAATGACTGCCCTGACACTGCCAGTACATACAGCTCATGGCCTGCTCTGCACTGCCACTACCAGGGCTGTCTCTACTATTCATTGGACTCTAGGCAAACATTTTCTTGGGCCCCCCCCCCTCCCCACCTAAGAAATACAACAGATAGCAGCTAGACTCAAGAATCAGTTTACTGCAGCAGATCAGGTAGCGATTGTGATTGGTTGCCAGAGGTCGCGGCACATCATTGCCGCTGATTAAATGGTTGCTAGAGGTTACTGCACACCATTTATGCTTGCTGAGTGGTTGCTAGAGGTTACTGCACATCCTTAACACTCACTGATTAGTTGCTAGAGGTTACTGCACATCATTATTGCTCACTGATGGTTTGCTAGAGATTACAGCAGATCATTACTAAATTAACACAAATCTATAAAAAACAGATTCAAGCAGCGCTAATTACAAATAACTGCCACAATAAAGCAATTATTTTAACATCAGTCCCTTTTTTGTAATCCATGCTCTGTGTAGCTAAACATATAGTCCATATATCAGATCATGGAAATCACTATCAGACGCTGTATAAAAAATTCTATTGCAGATTCATAAAGCGGAATGAATGCAGAATGCTGACACCGACAAACACCACCTTCACACGTGCACAGGTTGAAACAGGGGGCGTGTGGAAGAGACCCCCCTTGATACAACCCTTACCAGAAAAAAGGTTCAATCTGGCGTATAAATATACAATCAAAAAGTGTCAGCAATCTTTGTTTTCTTATCCACCTCTGCGCTCATCCCCCTCAAAATTCAGTGAAAGAGAAGAACAGCAGACAGCGTAATCTAATTTAAAACATCTTTAATGCTATTTATATAACTTCACAGTGTACACTCACAAAAAAGGATAATGTCATAGCGTTGTTCACAATATGTCAGAAGAACCAGATAGATACAGCGTCTCCTACCGCTCACTGCTACTATAGCCGACGGAGGATCCGACTGTCTTCCTAAGACTTCTGGCGTGCTTACACTTGTCATATGGCTGATCACTGATTGGTTGCTAGAGGTTACTGCACATCATTATCTCTGCATCAACTTGTGGGTGTGGCTAAACTGCACTAAACAGTGAGGCATTGTTACATACCAAGATTTTAGGAGTGCACTATATACAGACTGCAGGGTTGAGGAGTGCGCTACGTACAGAGTGCAGAGTTGAGGAGTGCACTATATGCAAAGTGCAGGGTTGAGGATTCCTTTAGTACAGAGTGCAGGTTTAAGGGGTGTGCTATGTGAAGAGTGCAGGGTTGAGGGGTTCTCTATGTGCAGGGTTGAAGGGTCCTCTATGGGCAGAGTGCAGGATTGAGGGCAGAGGCGTAACTAGAAACATTAGGGCCCTGGAGAAAAACCATGAAGGGCCCCCCTGACCCCCCCTTTGCACCAAAGCCCCGGGCTTCCAGTTCTGGGAGGGTGTTCATGGACAAACTCCCAGAGCCCTGCCTCCTGTGTGCCCCCTGGGGCACGCATCCAGCACACTCTGTAACTGCTGTGTCCTTCAGACACAGCTGATCACAGATCACGGTAAAGGGCCAATCACAGCGGCCCTTTACCAGGTGATCAGCTGATCACATATAAACAGACTTGCTGGTTATCGGCAGTACTTTCCTTCCATGCTGTGTCTGTGTGAGGAAAGGAGAGCCATTAAGTGGCAAGAATGTCAGCACCTTATTTACACAAAAAATCAGGGCACTGATCATCAATGCCCTAATTATCAGTGCATCACCATTAGTGCCCATCAGTGCTGCCTATCAGTGCTCCTCAATTCCGCCTATCAGTGCCCATCAATGCTGCCTATCAGTGCCCATCAATGCTGCCTATCAGTGCCCATCAATGCCGCACGCGAGTGTCCATCAGTGCAGCCTATCAGTGCCACCTTTCACTGCTCATCAATGCCACCTATCAGTGCTCCTCAATGCCGCCTATCAGTGCCACCTATCGGTACTCATCAATGCTGCCTATCAGTGCTCATCAACGCCCCTTATCAGTGCCAATTATCAGTGCTCATCAATGCCCCCTATCACTGTTCCTCAATGCTGCCTATCAGTGCCACCTGTCAGGGCTTATCAATGCCCAGTGCTCATCAATTTTGCCTATAAGTGCCCATCTGTGCCGCCTTTCAGTGCTCATCAATACCATCTATCAGTGCCACCTATCGGTGCTTCTCAATGCTGCCTATCAGTGCTCATGGATGCCACCTATCAGTGCCAACTCTGAGCTGAGAGCATCTCTCTCATAGAGCCCAGAGCCTGAAATGACAGTTCCCCCTGCCTCCTCACTTGCATGGATTGGAGAGAACTAAGCAAAGCTCTGCCCCTCTCCCTCTGTGTGCACCCTGGGAAGTGGGAATGATCAAATTCAGCTGCTGGGCTTCACAATTCCCACGGTGCACAAAGGTGGAGCGGGGCAAGAGGGAAAGGAGCATATCAGCTCTCTCCTCTCCCATCCGTGCATGTGAGGAGGGAGGGGGAACTGTCAGTGCAGGCTCTGGGCTCTATGAGAGAGACGCTCTCTGTTCAGAGCCCTCCAGTCAGCAACCCCACTGGGTGCCCCCTACAGCGTCGGAACACCAGGGACGGTCGCAAGTGTGATCTTTGTAACCCTGGTAGTTCCACCACTGTCCCCCAGGTCAGTCTGTCTCCATTATAGTCCCCCCATGTCAGATGGATCATACTGGGGTATATACCGACGTGGGGGGATTACAATGGGGGACAGACTGACCTGGGAAATGGGAGGACTGTACTAGAGGACAGACTGACTTGGGGGGGTTATATTAGAGGACATACTGGATGATCACAGTGTGCACAAAAACAATCTAACCCCCCCACCCAGATCAGGCTGTCACAGTGTGCACAATCACTCCCCCATCCATATTTACACACAGTACTTAAGTAGCATGTGGGATTTATTTTCTCCCGGGCTCTTGCAGGTGCAGTTAGAATGGCATCATTGCCCCCCCCCCCCCAATGCCGATCCCACCCACATGCAGTCGCGGTCTGCTCCTGGAAAGCAGCAGGATCTGACTGGAAGGGAAGTCACACGATTCTGTTGTGACAAAAAGCATAGCTTACACAGAACGTCCATGCAGGTTGCTGGCTTCACGAGGATCGTGTAGATTCTTCGCCCCTCTCCCTCATCTGCTCTCATGTAGAGATGTAGAGAGTAGAGAGGATTCTGAACGGCAGCTAACAAAGCAGAGCAGCCAGCAAATGACCAGCGCAGGTTGTGGAACTCCGGCTTAAAAAAAGACCTAGCGGGCAGGAGCGTGGGTTTCAGTGCAGCTACTTTGGGCCCCCCCTGCAGAAAATGGGCCCAGGGCAGCTGCCCTGTTTGCCCTGCGCTAAAGACGGCCCTGGCCACTACATACACTAGTTACTGTGCATGGCCCTGTACATCTTTACTACTAAAACTTACTGCATGTCACTAATTGCCTCCCCAGTTGCACAATCTCTGCATACTATTCTGCATGGAGTCTACATATCATGGCTGCATAGCACACACATTAGCACCAACAATAACACTGAGCGGGGAAGGGGGGTTGTTAGGACCCTATGATTTTGAAAGACAGCTCTGTCTCTAGCAATGACTATAGTTCTCATTGACTCTTTTTGTAGTGGCCTGCCAGCGCACCACTCCAGTGTGAAAGCCCTCGGGGCTTTCACATTGGAGACACAGCAGCGGCTCTTTCAGGGCGCTTTGCAGGCACTATTTTTAGCGCTGTATCGCCTGCAAAGCGCCCCAGTGTGAAAGGGGTCTTATAGTAGTCAGCATATAGAACAATTTTATCAATATGGCTTTGTTAATATACCTTGAAATCAATTTAGATATATCAATAAAATACAATTTAAGCCCTCACTAACTCATACTTTAAAATAAGTTTAATATAAAATCAATATATTGAAAATATATATATAACAAGTTGTGAACGGGACTAGAACCAACAACTTTAACAATATAAGCCTGTCATGCTAACCATTATGCTATCACTTAAAGACCTCTAATTAGTGCTTTTTAAGTTTAATATGAGATTAATACTCAGTGAAACCACTGTACCAGTGCAGACAAGTAATTGCTATGATCGATCTGTTATGACCAGTCTCCTGAAATTGTGAACCGCCCCCGGGGAAACTGAAGATGACACCTTAATGCTCCCATCTGATCAACCTAATATATACACCTTTTTTTCTTCTAAATCTCTACTCTCTAATTTATAGTAGCCAGCATATACTACAACTTTGTGTGCTCAATATATCAGTGTGTCTTTTGTTAATATACCTTGAAATCAATTTGGATATATTGATAAAATACAATTTAAGTCCTCACTATGTCATATTTAAAAAATATATATAAAAAACATATTGTCACCTGGATTAGAACCCTTGACATGACCTGCTGAAACCTGCTGCTCTAACCACTATAGTAACTCTCATTACTTATTTTTGTTGTCTTTTTTGTTAAATAGGAGGTTAATTGTTTGTGAAACAACTGTTAATTCAGAGCAAACCGAGAAACTATTAATACAGTAGAGGAAACAGAGAACCCAGCACTGCCTGCTTCCCTATACTGTGTGCTATAACTAAGATAGGTTTACACATCCATGTACAGAACAGACATGTATGTCTGCAGAATGATGGTCTGTGGGTGTTATTACATTATTGCTCATTTTTCCTAAAATCTTCTTAATAGAGACTACTATATCTATAAACTCAGAATTCTGTCTTTGAATCTCAGAATTCTGAGATTCAAAGTCAGAATTCTGAGTTTTAAAGTCAGAATTCTGAGTTTTAAAGTCAGAATTCTGAGATTCAAAGTCAGAATTCTGAGATTCAAACTCAGAATTCTGAATTATTATTTTTTTTGATGCCCCCAGGGCTCTTCCATAGCTCTTAACACATTTACACACACTGATAAGATTTTTTACATTGCTCTCATAACGCCCACATGCTATATGTATAAAAAAGAATGCCTTTGCAAAAGTAGCCCTAACAATAGACAAACTAATTTTAATTTTACGGGAAACTATAAGGGCCGGTTCACACTGCGGCGCGAGGCGAGGCGACACGGCTCGCCTCGCCTCGCTCCCGCAAGTCGTCCCCATTGAGTACAATGGAACCGTTCTGAGAGGAGCGACTCGAGTCGCTCCGACTCAGAAAAAAGGTTCCTGTACTACTTCGGGGCGACTTCGGGGGCGACTTGCATTGACTTCTATGCAGAAGTCCTCTGCAAGTCGCCCCTGACCCCCCCTGCAAGTCGCGGCGAGGAAGTCGGAGACGCCTCGCCGCGGCTCGCAGTGTGAACCGGCCCTAATAGTTTTTGATCAATTTTATTTTTATTTTTTAAATGCCTTTATTTGTTTTGTAAATAATCAAATGCAGAATGTGGATTCCCCATACTATGGACTATGATTTTTTTCTAAATAGAGAGCGCAGTTTATTTTTTATTTTTTTCAGTCTGCATTTGAGAATGCAAAATAATAATGTGTTATATTTTTTATATTTAAAATATTTTTAAACTCTACTTTTTATAGTCCTGATACTATTATGAAAAAAAATAAATTACATACAAAATCACTATACATTCTCTTAACAAAAACATTACTAATTGTATATGACCTAAAAAAACGGGCAGTTTTCTAAAAGTTCCCAAAATTTTGAAAATCTGAATTTTCGGCTGAACCCCACTGAAGTCTATGGTGGGAGGGACAATTGTGATATCACATTCATTCCTTTTGTGGCAATCCATTTATTTTGTGGAAAAATAAAAACGAATAAAGGGGAGAGGACCTTTTTCATGCAGCTTTGAGGGCTACATTGAAGATACTCAAATCATCTAAATTACAGTAAATCAAAGAAGTGCAACGCTAATAAGGAATAAACTATACCTCAAGAATAATATTACATATATAACAAAAAATCCTACATAAAGTGCATGTATATCTAACTGATGCTAAAAACTTATATCACATGAGTAACACATCAAAATGACATATACTGTAGCTGCTGGCTTTTAATATAAGGACTCTTACCTGTCCAGGGATCCCATGATGTCGGCACCCTTGGCCGATTGATCAACTTCGGGTGAAGGCACCTTGTGGATTCACAACCTGTTTCCTACGGTGCATGCGCGAGTTGTGCTGTGCATTCTGAATGATCCTGTTGTCTTCTGGGACCTCTGTGCGTCCCAGAAGGCAGCGGGAGGAAGTAGCAGGGACCAGAAATGTCATAGATCTTACAAGAAAATGACTGTGGGTACATATCAAAACAAAGTACCTGCTACCCCCCCCCCCCCCAAAAAGTGCCAAATGTGGCAGTGGAGGGTGCGAACAAGCGGAGCTTCCTCTTTTGGGTGGAGCTCTTCTTTAATATTCATATGGAATATTTCATATTTATCTGACTAAAATAAGCATTTGATTTATGTATTTTTTTAATTAATATTTATAGTCTTGTCTATAATAATAATAAAAAAAAAATTATATATATATATATATATACACACACATATACATACACACAAAAACACTATACAATCCCTTTAAATAATTTTAAAATCTATAAGATCTTTTTTTTCATCTTGTACCATCACTTGAGGTATGGAGATTACATTGGAAAGCATTGGAAGACTCTTGCAAAGTCACCGGAACAAAGGGGGCCCTGCTACAGTAACAAGCAGTAAGCTCTGTGAAAATCAAAAAAACACTTGTAAGCAGGTGCATAATAAGGTGCTGTTGTTGCCTGTTTTAATTATCTGTCTGGGTTAAGTGTAGGTAGTGGTACCCCTTGAGGGCTGCTAATAGACTCTGTACCCCACCCATTACCTTGACTCTGCAAATCCTCCATTACCTCTGACACCCTGGGTTCGGTCATCTTACTAACTGTAGTAGTAAATAGAGACTCACACAGTATTAAAGAAACAGTTCAAATATGTTTATCAACTTTGTCAGTTAGTAAGAATCACTCCTACACACACACACAACTATTTTATGTTTACCGTATATACTCGAGTATAGGCCGACCCGAATATAAGCCGAGGCCCCCAATTTACCCCCAAAAAAACTGGCAAACTTATTGACTCGTGTATAAGCCGAGGGTGAGACATGCCTGTCCATCCCTGTGTGTGTGTCCGTCCATCCCTGTGTGTCCGTCCATCCCTGTGTGTCCGTCCATCCCTGTGTGTCCGTCCATCCCTGTGTGTCCGTCCATCCATCCCTGTGTGTGTGTGTGTCCATCCATCCATCCATCCCTGTGTGTGTGTGTGTCCATCCATCCATCCATCCCTGTGTGTGTGTGTGTGTCCATCCATCCATCCATCCATCCCTGTGTGTGTGTGTCTCCATCCATCCATCCCTGTGTGTGTGTGTCTCCATCCATCCATCCATTTGTGTGTGTGTATCCATCCATCCCTGTGTGTGTGTGTCTCCATCCATCCATCCCTGTGTGTGTGTGTCCATGTGTGTGTGTGTGTGTGTGTGTGTGTGTCCAGCCTACCTGTGTCCCGAGCCTCCGTCCCGTGCCGTGCCTTGCCTCCTTGCCTCCGTCCCGTGCCGTGCCTTGCCTCCTTGCCTCCGTCCCGTGCCGTGCCTTGCCTCCTTGCCTCCGTCCCGTGTCGTGCCTTGCCTCCGTCCCGTCCCGTGCCGTGCCGTGCCTTGCCTTGCCTCCGTCCCGTGCCTTGCCAGGATCGCCGCTCTTCGTCGGCGCCTCGGCGGCCATTCTAAAATTCAAAAGCCGCGCCTCCGCCTTCGCCTGTGATAGGCGGAACACTGAATTTCCCAGCAGCCTGTGTTCCGCCTATCACGGACATCGTCTCATCCTCGTCCGTAGTACGAGGATGAGCGGATGTCCGTGATAGGCGGAACACTGACTGCTGGGAAATTCAGTGTTCCGCCTATCACAGGCGAAGGCGGAGGCGGAGGCGCGGCTTTTGAATTTTAGAATGTCCGCTGTCTGTCTGCTCGACACGCTGATCGAGCAGGCAGACAGCGATGACTCGAGTATAAGCCGAGGGGGGCACTTTCAGCCTCAAAAAAGAGGCTGAAAATCTCGGCTTATACTCGAGTATATACGGTACTTATCAAAATATATATATATATATATAATGATGTGAAGTTCCTTTGGTTGTAAATGAACACAAATATTAACCCAATCACAGAACACCTATGTGAACAGTTTAACAGAAGGGTAGACAACTGACACTATATCTTCTGTGTCAGGTTTCTCCCTTCTGCTTCCTCAACTCACAGGCCAGTAAATCCTGCACAATATGGAAAAACAATATAGAACGGCTCCCTTTAAATGCAATCCAATGCAATCAAGGCAGATGAGGAAAAAGAGGATTATAAAAAAGTAAAAGGGTATTACTTGAAATCCAGATGTCTTCAGTTACCCTCTTTATGTTGTAAATAAAGTAATTCTGGATGACAGAGTGTAGCAAATGTGTCAGGACCTTGATTTCTCCTTGTTGTATTATATCTCCCCTCTTTATGATCCCAATGGTGCTATCCAATATATAGTAGCTACTAGAATCTGTAATGTGAACTGGGCATAGATGTCTGCTTTCAGTGTTCGTTATAAGATTTAACTTATGTGGGACTATAAGTACCAACGGCTGAACTGTGTGAATGATTTCTGAAAGCAGTGTCCTTAACTATGACATAGGGTATGCCCGCTCACCACTCTGGAACTCAGATGAAGTTGACAACTCTATCTCTGTATCCTGGCTCTGGGTAATTGCGTCTGCGGCTCCATACTGGTATCTGAATTGCGAGCATCTCTGGATGACCTGGAACACCCTCAGGTCTGCTGCACAGAAGACGCGATGCTGTCCGCAGAGATGCCTCTGGGTATAGCTGTCCAGATCAACACTGAGTAGGCTGTAAATCATCAGCAACTCCTGCTGGCAGAGTCAAAATGGCATCCAGGGAGGCTTATATAGGCTGCGCCATCCCCTTTTATATCCTTTCCCAGCAATCTGTTCTGTCCACTCAGCATTCTGTTAATTGTAGCTCATATCAGTTCTACTAGCATAGTCACTTCAGCATTCGGCACTACACATCCCATGATGCTTTGTTCTAACTCCAATCACCGGAAAAGGGAAATTGACACAAAGAGTCCAGTAAACACTAAAGGGAGCCAACCCCACATTAATAACACAGGAAATGATTCTAGATTGTGGGCATAATAGCCCTCAATCTAGAAAAAGGCTACATGTATTTTCTGCTGTGTGTATTGCACTACTGAGTTAATGTTAGAAGTGGTTCACTTCTTCACGGTAGAAGTGGTGCTGCCTGAGAGGTAAGGGCTAACTTATAAATAGAAAAACTGTATTTAGGTCAAGGGTTCCTTGGGGTTCTATTTTACTCTCTGCGTGGGAAGAGAAGGAGAGTGCTGCTGAAGATGTAATTGCCACTTTGCTACTTTACCACCCCTTGTATAGTCTCAGTCAGGGTTCCAAGGGATATGGATTTTGCTTCTAAATGGACTTAAAGAATTTCTTATATTAATAATAAACACAGGTCTCACGAGACCAGACCGCGCTATGGGGGTACTGCCAGGCCACAGTGTGAAATAACACTGGAAACGGTGTCGCCACCCCTGTATCTTGCAGTCCTAAAGAAGATTGCAAGTAAAGGCAAAGGTCAAATAATTAAATTAGGAGGGGCTAGGCGCTACCTATAGTAACTAAGAAGGTATATGTACAAATATGTGTAAAAACATAAAGATATAACCCCACATACAGCACCGCCAGCTAGAAAATTACCAATAGAAAATTGGGGGTGAGACCCCTCACCAAACTATAAATAGTTGCAAGAAAGGAGTAGACAGAGCGACTAAACAAGATCTTATAACTGTGCTCCAATAGTGTATGGTAAAATTCAGTATATGATAGGGGAATGTTACAGACTATAGTATATTAAATGCCCAAAGGTGGGTAAATGTATCAGACGCAGGTATACCACTATTATCAACTTATATAGCCACGTACCCAATTCACAAATACACAAATAACACTCAACACCGGATATGTAAACCTAAATGTATAAAGTGCAAACTTATATGTAAGTAAATGTGTATTTAGCAGGGAATGCTATGATATACAAATATGTGTGGTGAAGGCCATTAAATACCAATAAGGACCAAAAAATGTGCAAATATGCAAAAATGTGCAAAAAATTGCAAAGTAAAAACAAACATGTGCAATGGATGCAAAAAATGTGCAATGTGCAAAAATGTGCAGAAATGTGTGCTGAAAAAATATATACTAAAAAATACAAAATATTGTGCAAACAACCAGATATTAAAAAAGTAAGAAGAACACAGGACCAAGCAAAAGAAAAAATAATAATAACTTATATAAAGTCCATGGGTAAGTGCATATATACTCCAAATAAAGTCCTATAGAATGCAGTCCACAACAGGTGAAAAGGTATGTATCTTCAGATTCTTCAGATAAATGCAAAATAAAAGTGATTGGTGCGCAGATAAAATTCAGGTGACTTCCGTGCTCACATCCTCGGCTCCCCACTCACCAGAACTTTAAGCCCACACAGGGCAGTCAGGCCTGTAGATCTCAAACATCAGAAACTGATCCACAAAGGGAAGGTACAGAAGGAAGTGATTATCCTCTCTCTTCTCCTTTCTTGGTGTATAAGGAGGGCTAATGTTGATAGATTGAAGTGTCCTCAGAGAGAAAAAAGGGGGGACCTCATAGTGTAGTGATTCCAGGTCTCAAAAAAGGTAGTTTTTAAAAAAAAACATAAACTTTATTAATAAAAAATCAAAATGACATAACCCCTAGGGGGATATACATAAATAATACAGTCCCAGGTCAAATAAATAGTCAAAATCTTTTGATTAGGGTGATCACAAAAAACCTTTTTGACACTATAAAAAATATTTAAACCAAAAAAAATGTATATAAAAAATAAAAATAAAGAGCAAAAAAAGGAAAAGGAAAAAGGGGATTGAGTTTGCCCACCTTTTCTAAAGTGTCAGCTTGTATGAGCCAAGGTGCTTCTAGATGAAACAAATATAGACAGGGTATAGCTCCTGGATACAATTATCTCTGCCGTAGGGTCACAGTAAAAATAGCTCCCGGCCGCGACAGCCTAAAGAGAACTCATGAGCCGCTGGTCCTATCGGGGGATATCTCCCTCCAGGACGAACCTCAGCTGATAGTCCCGGCGAGGAGCAAAAAAACGATACGCTTGCGAGGAGGATAAGTGTTCCACCCTGCGTTCCACCTGTGCTCAGTACACTCCGGAAGTGGTGTGCGTGATTACTCAGACGCGTTTCATCATAGGACGTCTACTGCGACGATAGAATTTCTTACCTATTTAAGGTAAGACTACCTCATAGAGAAAAGGGAGCATCAGGGGCACAACTAAAGGGCACAACGTAAGGCCATTTAAAGGACTTTGCATAGGAATGTGTATGGAAGGTGTCTTTGAGAACTATTCATCTGTTATGTTTACCTACTTCAGTAAAATAACTTTGTTCTTACTTAAATTGCCTGACCAAAAGTTACTAAAGGGGTTAATGCATAGTGTATCCAAAGAACAGGACTTAAAAAAGAGACGAGGATTTAGTGAAGATGCTATACAAATGTCTAATGAGCAGAGAACCTATCCAGAGGAGGCTATATTGCCTTGCTAATGACTACAGTACTAGTGTTGTGTGAGTAAATATACAGTCAGTCAGGAAGTGGGTGTCATGGCAAGGGTGACGGAGGCCCTGGTAGTGAAGGAGCTTGGTGTTTAGGCTCCTTCTCTAGTGACCGGTTCCCTACATACTGGAATCGACTTCGACTTGTAGTTCTCTTTTTCACAGATTCCTAACAGTTAACCTAAAAGTAATTTCTATTATAAATTGAGACATGTATATCCACTAGAAGTGAAAAATGGTACAGGCATGTTTTTTTAATGTGTTCTATATGGATGGGCCTGATGTTCGAGTTGCACGTAAGTTAGATTCGAACATCGGGTATTTGCCCCCTTCACCAAGTAACGAACATTATGGGGCGTTCGCAGCAAACTTGAGCACCACAGAACGCCCCATAATGCACTGCGAGATGCAACGTCTGATGATTGGCCAAAACATGCACCTGACCTGACCTCTGCTGTGAGAGCCCTGATTGGCCAAAGGCAAGGTGCCTTTAGCCAATCATGGCTCAGGGGGCTAAGTACACACCCCACACTATGTAAGGCTGCCGTATATATAGTGTTATGATTGAGAGAATGTTAGCTAGAGGCAGGTTAGTTAGTGGTGTGCAGGCAGTTTAATATATATATATATATATATATATATACACACACACACACACACACACACACACACACACACACACACACACACGGTGCAGTCAGTGTACAGTATATAATATAGTGTATTGAAGTGGTTAAGGGGAACCCTATGACAAAATTTTGAAAAAAAAACGGCATGGGTCGCCCTCCAGTCCATGCCCTTTGGGTCTGGCATAGATTTTAAAGGGAAACTCCACGCCAAAAATGAAAAAAAAAAATTGGCATGGGGTCCCCCCAAAATCCATACCAAACCCTTATCCGAGCAAGCAGCCTGGCAGGCCAGGATGGGGGGGGGACAAACGAGCACCCCCCACCTGGACCCTACCAGGCCACTTGCCCTCAGGGCAAGGGCCCCGTCCCCATAACCCTGGCCTGGTGGTTGTGGGGGTCTGCGGGTGGGGGGCTTATCGGAAGCTAGAAGCCCCTTTTAGCAAGGGGCCGGGGCAGACTGACAACTCATGGGGCCCCCGGGCAATAGGAGATTATGGGCCCCCCAGGCAATCAGAGATTATGGGGCCACACAGTATAAACACACACAGTCTACAATCACACAGTATACACATACATGTACACACAGTATACATGTATCTATTGGCTGAGAAGGTACTGGAGAGGTGGGGCAGCTATAATCTCAGGATTTTTAGACCAAAAGGAAGTCAGTAAGGGACATTTCAGGGACAGATGTAAAAAAAACACAGATTTTTACATACTTTCCCTGGTTTTACTGAGGTTGGCAACCCTGGTGGGGCCCCCTAGTGCCCTGGAGCCCTCGGACAGTGCCCGAGTGGCCGAATGGTCAGTCCGCCCCTGCGAGGGGCCCCCAGATCCCGCCCTCTATGTGAATGGGTATGGGGTACATAGGAATTTTCAAAAACTGTCTTTTGTGGTTTTTATTTTTGGACACTTTTTTTTGGTGAATGGGTAGGGGTACAATGTACCCCTATCTTTTCACATAGGGGGGGCTGGTATAAGCCAGATTCCGATAAGCCCCCCGCCTGCAGGCCCCCAACCAATGGCCAGGGTTATGGGGATGAGGTCCTTGTCTCTATCAACATGGGAACAAGGTGCTTTGGGTTCAGGAGGGGGGCTCTTGCTCGCACCCCCTATCCTGTCCTCCAGGCTGCATGCTCAGATAAGGGTCTGGTATGGATTTTAGGGGGACCTCACGCTGTTTTTTAAAAGAATTTTGGTGTGGAGTTCCGCTTAAAATCCATACCAGACCCAAAGAGCTTGGTATGGACTGGGGGAGGAGTGTTGCCCCACGGCAATTTTTTCCTTGATTGTATCTATATTGCTGGGAGCCAGCAATACATTACAGTTGCAAGCAATTTTTAAATTACATCTTTTTATTTAGAAATGTCATTTTTCTGTGGCACTAATACACATCACACAGATGCACAACTTTAGAGGCAGACTAAGGGGACCCCATAGGCATGATATTTAACCACTTCCCACCCGGCCAATGCATATATACGGCCGGGTGGGAGCCGTCTAATCCTGATAGGACGTTCAGGAACGTCCTTCAGGAGTAGCGGGATCCCGCGCAGCGGTGCGATCCCGATGTGCTCGTGTCACCCGGACACGGCACATCTCAGATCGGCAGGAGGGCTCTGTGATTGGCCCTCCTGATCACATGACGGCCGTGTCCAATCACGGCCGTCATGTGATGTAAACAAACAGCCGGTTGCTAGGCAATCGGCTCTCCTCTCCTCACACGGAAGTCACCGCTGAGGAGAGGAGAGCAGAACGCTGCAGCCGGCTGATGATCAGTGAGTATGAGCTGCTTTTTACAGCTTTTTACTCACTGATCATCAGTGTAGTGTAAACACACAACACACCACACAGTACAAACACAGTCCCCACATATGTCCCCAAAACACACATGTCCCCAAAACATACATGTCCCCAAATAATAAAAACACATGTCCCTAATAATAAAAACATGTCCCCCACATATGTCCCACTAAAATCACATGTCCCAATGATTATCTGCACACATATGTACGTGATCACCTGCACACATATGTACATGATCATTTGCGTACATATGTCCGTGATCACACAAACCAATTATTATACACTTAACGGAATTTTTACCAAAAACATGTAGCAGAATACATTTTGGCTAAAATTTATGACAAAATTTGATTTTATTGGATTTCTTTTCAAATAGAAAAAAGAAAATATTGTTTTTTTCCCAAATTTCCGCTTTTTTTGCGCTTATATCGCAAAAAAAAAAAAAACGGAGTCGTGAATAAATACCACCAAAATAAAGCTCTATTTGTGCGAACAAAATGATAACAATTTCATTTGGGTATAGTGTAGCATGACCGCGCAATTGTCACTGACTAGAGCGCTGAAAGCTGAAAATTGGGCTGGGAAGGAAGGGGGTGAAAGTGCCCTGTATTGAAGTGGTTAAAGGAATATTTGATTTTTATTGTTTCACTTTAAGCATTATTAAAATCACTGCTCCTGAAAATGTACATGTCCCCTGGGGCAGTACCCAGGTCCCCACACATTTTTTATGGCAATAACTTGCATACAAGCCTTTAAAATTAGCACTTTTGATTTTTCAAGTTCAAGTCCTATAGACTTTAATAGGGTACACATGTTCGCACCAATTTTTTGCCTGTTCACATGTTCTCATGTGAACCGAACTGAGGGTGGGGGGGTAGGGGGTGTTCGGCTCATCCCTAGTGTTCTAGTACATTGTCCTAATGAAGCGCATGTGAAGGCAACAGGACTTGGATATTGATTGGATTTTTTACAGTAAGCTGATCTCTTGTATGTTCCTCTAAAAATACATTGAGATTACTGTACATTTCCTTTAGGGTGCAATGCTGAGGTTACACAAGTTACAACATATAGGTTATCTACCTAATTACTGTATTATTTTAAAGTTTTTTTTTTTTTTTTTGCATTTAGTAATATTCATCTTCATTAAGTATAAGTGTCCATTCTTTTTTTCACAATACATTATCTTCTCAAAAAAAAAAAGTTATTTTATAGCATTTATAATACACATAAAGCAACCTTAGGAAAACAAATCTCTGATATTTTCAAAAAGAGCATACATTATCGCTTATTAGTTTTTCATTTATTCCCCTACTGAAATTAGCTTCTTCCTTTATAATAGGGGTATTGATGTAATTAGTTTGATTGTATTTTGTTAGGGGAATTTAATGCTCTTGAGTTGGCTGTAACGCTACAGAAGGAGGTAGTGTATTCCACAGGTATTTATAAAGGAACCTTGTAAATAATTTGATGCATTGTTTTCTCTGCTTCAACAAGATTGTATTGTTCTCAATTGTTGTGGTAAGTAGATTATCATTTGTAATTCCCCAGCAGTACCTAATTAAAAAAAGTGTCAAAAATTGTCTATTTTTTATACTGCATTTACCATTCACAGCAATTTCATAGTGCTTTCTGCTCTACAACTGTCCCAACAGTTGTCTTGTGTTGTGCCCAAGCCTGTTATTCTGCCCAATAACCGCCATTTAGAGAAGAAACAAAATACAGTGGGGGAGATTTACTTAAACTGGTGCACTCAGAATCTGATGCAGCTGTGCATAGTAACCAATCAGCTTCAGCTTATTAATTTAAACTTTGACAATAAAACCTGGAAGCTGGTTGGTTATTATGCACAAATGCACTACATTCTGTGTGCTCCTGTTTTAGTTAATCTCCCCCCAGTATATTCTCTTTCCTTTTACTGGTGTTTTTATAATTAATATTAATACAAAAACAGATCTGGGGACAATATTGGGTGGCTTGTTTTGTACTGAATTTCATGCCCTAATTATTTCACAATATGTTTAGCAATTTGAGAATTTTTGGATGTGCAAAAAATCCCATTCAATTTGTAGGGGCTGGATGGTTTGCAGGTTTGCTGTTTATCTAGCCTTCACTAAAAGAGTTACCTTCAAAACTCTCATAAATGCAGAAGTGGGAATCAGAAATAAACATCCAGTTTCCCCCATCAGATTGGGCCTCCACATGGATAAAATGTAAGTGCACTAAATCTCTGACAATAAGGGAGACAGCTGTGAAACTTTTCACCATGTGGTATTACATACCCTCTCATCTAAATACAATTTTTCCAGATGTCTCCTCTAATTGTTTTAGAGGGTGCACCCTTCCTGGGTACTTCCTACACATTTTTTGGATTTGTGATAGGCTCTCCCCTACATGGAAAGAAGTGTTTACTCTTATCAATAAATTGGCTGGTAAAGACATCAAATTAACTTATCTTAATTGTCTACTTTTCCAAAACATTTCTCATATTTACCCCTACCTTACACAATTGATTCATACATTACGTGTGGCTACACATTAGATGACAGCTCTCAATTGGAAGGAATTGGTTGTACCCTTTTCACAAATATTATCAAGAATCAAAGAAATTAAAATTATGTAAAATATCCACCATTCTATAAATAATACCAAAATATTCTTTGATATAAAATGGGATCTGTGGTTTATCTATAAAACATTAACTGATGAATAGAAAGTATATGGCCTGGAGTTGAGTGGAACTAGGAGCAGGGTCAGCGTGACTGGAGCCTACAGAAGAGGCAGAGTATTAGTGGGGTGGTGGTAGTATTAGGCAGTGCTGGTTAATTAATTATGGAAAATTGTGGGTTGGACCAATCTGAGGTATGGGTGTCCCTTCCTAACAATACGGTGGTAACATCAGGGTATTAATTCGGTTGTATCTGGTAGTACGTAAGTGGTTAATTGTCCCTGATCCGGTGTAGTTGCGGCTGGGGGCCATTGATTGGATGGCAGATACAAATGGTTAATCGTGAGTATATAGGCCTTCAAAGACCTTGGTTTTTATTGTTATGCATTGACATATATATGCATTAAACTTGTTTTCTTGTGAATGTTGTATTTAATGGTTTGTAATAAAAAGGCTGCTATGGCCATTTGACTCCAAATAAAATGTGTCGTCTGGTAATTTTGGAAGGGGTGATGTGTCAAATGTTTAATGTTTTATAGATACTCAGAGCCTCTGAATTCTGCAGGCCCCTCAGTCATGAAAAAATTTATTCTTTATTGACTTACCCATATATATGTTTTCTTCTTTTTTCTCTTCTTTAAAGTTTAACATTAGTTGTTGTGAAGTAACACCAGTTTAGAAAATGTGTTAATACAATGTACGTATACAAATATACACATTCATACTTATTTTAGCCATATACATCTTCATTGCTTAATACTGTTGCTTCAATTGTGCAAGACAACCTTTTTTACAATAAACATTTTTATAAATAAAAAAGGGTTACCTTCAAACTGCAATGATTATATTGCACTACAGTAAAACCTTGGTTTGAGAGTAACTTGGTTTGAGAGTGTTTTGCAAGACAAGCTACATTTTTTAAATAAATTGTGACTTGATATACAAGCAATGTCTTGATATACGAGTAGTGTGATGTCACAACTGAGTATACAAGAAAGGCACCTCTAAGCTTAGCAATATGGCTACATTTAATGAAGGCACAACATTTAGTAACTCACATGGTTGATGATTAAAACAGACACTAACTATGCTGGCACAGGCGTTGCTTCCGTAGTCATGGCTGGACGTGAGTAGCGGAGCTTGTGTCCATGCCCGAGCCTCCGGCAGATTCCTCAACTAGCTGCGGCTTGTAGTGGCTTGTAGCGGCTTTCTCCAATATAGAAGCTGGTATGAGCGTGAGAGGAACCCTCTGAGCTGACCCCTGTGTGACCCTGTGCAAGCAGGAGCAGGAGTGTGAGATAGAGCAGAGCCCTCCAGAGCCCTCTGAGCTGCTTGAGTCCTCTGTGTCTGACTTGATGTGAGTAGGAGTGGGAGTGTGAACGGGAGTACCCCTGAACTCTCTGAACTTGAGCTTGAATTCTCTGCATCATGTTGGGTTAGCTGAGTCTTGGTTGTAGCCCTGAACCTCCGGCAGCACTTTGGCTGTATTTGATCCAAGCAGCTGATTTTCCATACATTACCTAGCAGCTGGTGTGAGACTGGCTTTGAGTAGACAGCCGGCAGCTGAGAAGCTGAAGGAATATGCTCACTCTGACAGACAGGGGGCTGGACGGAGCCCCCAAAGCACCTGGAGCAGAGGATCGGCTGTTAACTCAAACCCTTCTAAGCAAGGAACTGCAGAAAAGATAGAGAAGGTGGAGAGACAGAGCAAACTATCACTGGAACAGGCGAATGCTCAATTGCTGGCAGCAATACAAACCTCCAACGTGGCTTTATCAGGTAAAATGGAAGAAATTAAGACTGATATTGACTTTTTGAGACAGGACATGCAATGTCGGGTGGCACAGTGGTGTAGTGGGTAGCACTCTTGCCTAGCAGTAAAAAAGGGTCACTGGTTCAAATCCCAACCATGACACTACTTGCCTGGAGTTTGCATGTTCTCCCTGTGCCTGTGTGGGTTTCCTCCCACACTCTAAAGACATGCTGGTAGGTTAATTGGCTTCAGTCCAAAATTGGCCCTAGTATATGAATGTGAGTTGGGGACCTTGGATTGTGGACTCCTTGAGGGTAGGGACTGATGTGAGTGTGGGATGTATGTGTGGAGCGCTGTGTAAAATTGATGGTGCTATATGGGTACCTTAAACTATAATAAGGATATAATAGATAAGCATCTTAATGGGACACAATGTATTTGGGGGATAGGGACAATTGTAGGCACTCACTCAGGTTGAACTGGATGGACTGGTGCCTTTATTCAGATTTACTAGCTATGTATGCGGGATTACTGAAAATAGAGTGTTAGCACTGGAAGACACTGTGGCAATGTGGCAGCAGAAATTGGATGAATTTGAGAATTGCATGAGCAGAAACAATATCGGAATCATAGGTTTACCCTCCAAGGCCATTTTTAGCACGCTTACTGAACTGTAAAGATCGCGACCTAGTCCTGCGTAAAGCTCGAAAAAAGGGTGTGATACAATATGAAAATGTTAAAATTTCAATATTCCCAGACTTCTACCAAGAGCTACAAAAGCAGTGCACTAGCTTTAATGAAACCAAACGGAAGCTACGAGAAAATGGGACTGTGTTTTCAATGGCTTACCCAGCTCGGTTAAGAGTGGAGGATAGAGGGAAGGTTTTGTTTTTCACCACAGCTGAACAGGCCCATGAATGGCTTCGGATTAATAAAAGGACACCTCCCAAAGATTAGGGAATTCCGGGTAGTGGAAATCCATATTGAAATATATTTTTGAATTATTTCCCTTTTTGATTGAACCCCCCCCTTTTTCTTTGTTATTATTTTATTTTTTTGTTTGGGGCTTATTTTTAAGGCACGTCTATTATATAAAACATGTTTTTCTGCAGTGATTTTTTTTTTTTTTAGTATATACGGATATAAATGCAGATTGCTATCACAATGAAAACACTTTAATTGTTTTATATGTAACCTCTCCTTTTTTGTATGGTATATTAGATAGAAATGGATGTATGGTACTGCTTCAATTAGTTGGGAGTATCCAAAATAATATAATATATTTGATGTATTGAATTACACATCTGCACTTTATTGGACACATGCCAGTTATATATATATAGGACAGCTTGGTTATTTACTGTATTTTTTCATTTTTTGATGTCAGTTATATATAGGATAGTTTGGGTAATTTTTGTACATCTGCACTTTATTAATCTATTTACAGATGGATTTAAGAAATGGCACAACAGGGGGATATTTGATATTTTATGTGGGAGATGGGAAGGGAGGGGGACTACCCTTGGGCTACCCCTGAAAGGGGAAGGGAGGGGGTAGAGAACCTGGATATATATGTTATACCGCAGGAAAACAAATTTTCTTTTTGAAGCTCCCAAACTATTCCCTTACCCTCTTTTTTTTTTTTCTTTGTTATTTGGGATATATAGATATATCCCAAGTAAAACAATAGCTGCAATCTTTAGCTTAAACAGGCTGGACACTTTTCAAATTGCCTGCAATATAGGTAATGCCAATGTCTATTTTTTTTTCTTTTTTACACCCTGAATTAATACAATATTTTGACGTTTTGGGGGATAAGAGGCTTAGAATGGCTGTAATATGGATATCAATGGCTGCAGCGACACTACTTTACTTAAAACAGATAAACATAAGGGAAGATAGGATGGCGTGTGGGCATAGCCTCTATTTACAAATTATGGGAAATATGAGTGAACAATGTATCTTTATATCATGGAATGCAAGAGGAATGGGGGCAACCACTAAGAGAAGCCAGATATTTACGATTATTTAACAGACCAAGGCAAAAATAGTATGTAGTATGCAGGAAATGCATATGATAAAAGACAAGTTAAAATATTTGAAGAAGCCCTAGGTTAATCATATTTACCATTCATATCATACGTCCTATTCAAGGGGGTGTGTCTATGTTGATACACTGATCGGTGTCGTGGGAGTGCATTAGCTATAGATGTGACGCTGATGGAAGATGTGTGTTTTTCTATGGAATATTACACGCTTTACCATTTGTATTTATGGAAATCTATAATCCACTGCACGCAGGTATGCAGGTAGTGAAGGATGCAGTGCTGTTTATGGCTCAATACCCTGGTGCATACGTGATATGTATGGGGAATTTCAATATGATACTTGACTCAACTTTACATAGATATGGGGGTGCAATCTTAAAATGGGAGAGTAGAGAGAACGTTAAAAAGTCTTCTTGGTGAGATAGGATGGTCTGACTTGTGGAGAGTTGGGAACGCATGAGAACTATGCAATGGATGGTACGGTATGGGATGCATTTAAGCCATATCTGCGGGCGACACTGAAGTCAACCATATCCCACATCAAACCATCCAGTAGGCAAGGAGAGGAGGAAATAGCTAAACAATGTGTACAAGCAGAAGATGAATTTGTATCTAATCCCTCAAGTGAAAATCAGGCAAGGTGAGAAAGTCTCCTTAGGATATAAAAGGGACAAATAGAAATAAAGGCTAAACAGACAATCTTTTATGAGGTAAATTTTTTTTGAACAAGGGAACCAGTCTAGCAGTTTACTGGCATTTATTGCCAAACATCAAACAACAACCTTGGCTATCTCTAAGATACGAAATGAACAAGAGATACTAGCCTGTACAATAGAAGAAATCAATGCTTTTGTGAGTTTTATGTTAAGATGTACGCTACTTCATTAACATGCATCGAGGAGGATATAGAGGGGTATCTAGAGGAGGTAGTGTACCTGCAAATAACAAGAGAAAATGCAAAATTTATGGACGGGGAAATCATAAGAATGAAGAAGTAAGGGAGGCGATCTCATTGTTGGCTACTGGTAAATCCCCAGGACCAGATGGGATACCCCTGGAAGTGTACAGTCGATATATATAGATCAGATAGCCAAAATTTTATCTAGGGTATATAAAGAGGCCCTTGTTAGGGGGGAAGTCCTATATTTAATGTATGAGGCAACGGTAATATTAATCTTAAAACCAGACAAGGACCCACATGAATGCACCTCTTACAGGCCAATATCCTTGTTAAACTGTGATTACAAAATCCTTGCCAGGATACTGACTAGAAGATTAAACACTGTAATAACATCTATAATCCACACTAGGGATGAGCCGAACACCCCCCGGTTCGGTTCGCACCAGAACTTTCGAACGGACCCCAAATTCGTACGAACGTTAGAACCCCATTGAAGTCTATGGGACTCGAACGTTCGAAATGAAAAGTGGTAATTTTAACGGCTAATATGCAAGATACTGTCCTAAAAAGGGTTTGGGGACCTGGCTCCTGCCCCAGGGGACATGGGTCAATGCAAATTTTTTTTTTAAAAACGGCCGTTTTGGCGGGAGCACTGATTTTAATGACGATTAAAGTGGGAAAAAAAAAGTGAAATATTCCTTTAAATATGGTGCCTGGGGGGTGTCTGTAGTATGCCTGTGAAGTGCCACATGCTTCCCGTGTTTAGAACAGTCCCTGCACAAAATGACATTTAACGGAAATAACGTCATTTAAAGCTGCTTGCGGTTTTAATGTTATATCTGGTTCCTGCAATATGGTTGAAAATCATTGAGAAAAATGGCATGGGTAGCCCTCCCTGCCCATTACCAGCCCCTTTGGGTCTTGTACGCATATTAAGGGGAACCCCGTACCCATATTAAAAAAAGGAAATGCGTGTGGCCCCCAGGCCCTATATACTCAGAACAGCAGTATACAGACGGTGCAAACAAGACAGGGACTGTGTAGGTTTGTTGTGTTAAGTTGAATCTGTTTGTAATTTTCAACTGGTACATTTTTAAAGTGTAGCTCCAGTCAAAAAAACATTTTTTAAGCTTTTTGGAAAACATAGGGAAGGGTCATCACCCCTGTATAATTTGTTTTGTCGTCCATCTTTTTTCATCTCATTTGCTGTTGTCTCCTTCCGTTTGCAAGTAGGAGATGTTTGTAAGTTGGATGTTTGAAAGTAGGGGCCTGCCCTATATGCTCTGCAGAAATGGCGGAACAAGGTGTTGGTTTTGCCACAACATTGTAAGCCCTCAAAGTGACTCTTGGTGGGCGCTGGAGCGCCCTGCTGTGAACGATTATATCAAGAATTGTAATTACATGCCATTGTTGAACAGTGGTAGAAAAATTTACCTTTGGTGGTTGTGGTGCTGGTGCCACAACACTATAAGTCCTCACAGTTACTCTGGGTGGGCACAGGAACGGGCCCTCCTGTGAAATATTATATCAAGAATTGTAATTACATGTCCCTGTTAAACAGGGGCAGAAAAATTGGGCCTTAGGCACTGGTGCTGGTGCCACGACACTGCAACCTCTCCCATATACTCTAGTTTTATTGCAGGAATTAGCCCTGCTGCAAAGCATTGCATCAAAAATTGTACTTAAACGCCCCTGTTAAACAGGGGCAGAAAAATTGGGCCTTAGGCACTGGTGCTGGTCCCATAACACTGCAACCTCTCCCATATTTCTGAGGACAGAGCACTGGAAGAGGCCATGGAGGAAGAAGAAGAGGAGGGGGTGGAGAGAGGTGTGTCACAACCAATAGTAGCATTTTGGAGGCGTGGTGGCGGAACAACCTCCAACACTACTGCACCTTGTCCTGCATCCTTCCCAGCTGCCAGAAGAGTGACCCAATGGGCCGTGAAAGACAGGTAACGTCCCTGCCCATGCCTGCTGGACCATGAGTCAGCGGTAATATGCACCTTACCGCTGACCGCCCTGTCCAGCGAGGCAAGGACATTGCCTTCCACATGCCGGTAAAGAGCCGGAATCGCCTTCCGTGAGAAAAAGTGGCGTTTGGGGACCTGCCACTGAGGAACCGCACATTGTACAAACTCACGGAAGGGGGCCGAGTCTACCAACTGAAAAGGCAGCAGTTGAAGTGCTAGCAATTTAGCCAAGCTAGCATTCAACCGCTGGGCATATGGATGGCTGGGAGTGAACTTCTTTCGCCGGTCCAGCAGCTGGGGCAGGGACATTTGCCTGCTATAATCGGACGTGGGTGTACTGCTAGCAGAGTGCCCGGAAGCACTTGGCTGTGACACACCTAATTCTACACCTTCATTCCTCTCAGAGCAGGTTTCAGAGAGGACTGAAGGTCTAGTGGGGTTGGAGATGCCAGCTGATGAGGAGCAAGGAGAGGGCCGCTTTGTTCTTTGGTGTGGGTCTTTGAGGTACGCTTGCCAACGAGCTGCATGGCAGGTCAACATATGTCTGGTCAAGCATGTGGTGCCCAAGCGGCTGATGTTTTGGCCACGCGAGATACGCTTGAGACATATGTTGCAATTAGCAGCGGTGCGATCTGATGCACTCGTCTCAAAAAAGGCCCACACCAAAGAACTTTTAGCATAACGTGCAGAGGCGGAGCTCTGCGGTGTGATTCAGTCGGTGTGCTGCCCCTAAGCTGGCCCCCGAAGGGCATCCTGCCTCGTTGGACATGTGCCTCCTCCTCCTCTCTCCTACCAGGCACCCACGTGGAGTCAGTGCCCTCATCATCCCCTCCCTCTTCATCGCTGTAGCAAACCTGGCAGTATGCTGCAGCTTGTGGAACATGACTGCCAGATTGCTGTCCTTCTTGAGCATCCCCTCTCTCTGCATTCACGCTACTGCCTTCCTCTAGCTGAGTGTCATCATTAGAGGCTACAAAACACTGGGCATCCTCCTGGAGCATATACCCAACACTGTGCTCAAAGAGTTCAGGAGACTCCTCAGGAGGACGTGGTGGGTCTAGGGAAGGAGTCACTGATGATGACATTGAGAGGAGGGAAGACGATGCGTTGGCAGCTGCTTTGCTAGTACCCTGAGACTGGGTGAGAGAGGATGAGGAGGATGAAGAGGGCTTGGTCATCCACTCTACCAAGTCGTTGGCATGTTGCGGCTCAACATGTCCAGCTGCCGAAAAGAAGGACAAGCGTGTCTCATGGCCACGTGCTGATGACAATGCACCGCGTCCACGACCAGCACTGTTGTCTCTAGACACAAAACCTGCTTGCCCTCTTTTATCGGCTCGCGCCTGTCTGCCTCTCCTTGCTAGCCTTCCAGACATGGTAATGGCCTGAAGGGAGTTGGGTAAAAAAGCAGTTGGGTAGTGTATATTGTGCTGGAGGCACACAACACCCACTAACTCCTGCAGATGCCTTTGTTATAGAACACCAGAGATAAAGGGGTATATACAGAAGTATACTGTGCTGTACTGGAGGCACACACAACTTCCAATAACTCCTGCAGATGGCAAGTGGGCTCAAATAGAGAAGAGCTATGTAGGTGGATATAGCGGTATTTACTGGGTACAGAGCACGCAGACAGCACGCACTAGCTCCTAACACTACTGACTGCAAGCTCTATTATAAAAGATAGATCACTAGCTATATAGGTGAGGTGAATATAGCGGTGTATACTGCGGTCAGGGCACGCAGACAACAACCACTACACAACAGCAAAATCGAAAATCGGCCGAAAATGATCGGTGTGTACTGTGTTGAAGGTACACAGAACACCCACTGCTTCAGACGCCAACACACTACACAAGGCCGCCGCGCTGGCGGCCTTATATAGTGTTGGGCGTGCACTACACAGCCTGAGCTATGATTGGCCACAGGCATCCTGCCTGTGGTCAATCATGGCTCTCCTCGCTGCTGGCGCTGCGATTGGCCAAGCATGCAGGGTCACAGTGCATGCTTGGCCAATCATGAGCCAGCAATGCACTGCGCCATCGCAGTGCATTGTGGGCCGTGAGCACCACACAAATTTGGCGCGAACGGACCAAAACGTTCGGACTTCGCCGAACGGGCGAACAGCCGATGTTCGAGTCGAACGTATGTTCGACTCGAACACGAAGCTCATCCCTAATCCACACAGACCAGACAGGGTTTATACTATCAAGGAGACAGAGAACATTTCAGGTACTGAGCAAAAAGGTTCCTGTTCCCTTTCAGTTACAACTGACCACGTTCAGAGATTTTTATAAGTTCTGAATCAACGTGCTGATTGCCATGATCTCTGGCTAGAGATCTGTTCAGCCTTGAAGTGCCCAGCTGCGAGTGGTAAATCAATGTAGCGGCCATAACCCTTTGTAGGGCGGCCTTGACTTATTGGGCTTACTGGTTACTTCCGCTTGGCTTGTTCTTCCACGTCTAGGGGTTCACAGGGTTGATACCCAACAACTTGGACGATGACACCAATAAAGTCCTTTTGAAAGGTTTTATTTTGCAGGGTAACATCCAACAACACAGTCTCGTATAGGGACAGAGGGCAAGGGTGAAGAACTCAGACATAAAAAGTCTCTAATATCACCCAGAGAGTAGCCACTCGCAGCTGGGCACTTCAAGGCTGAACAGATCTCTAGCCAGAGATCATGGCAATCAGCACGTTGATTCAGAACTTATAAAAATCTCTGAACGTGGTCAGTTGTAACTGAAAGTGAACAGGAACCTTTTTGCTCAGTACCTGAAATGTTCTCTGTCTCCATGATAGTACTGGAAAAACGTGGATTCGTCAATGTCCTTCCCAACTCAGTAACCAAGCACTTCTCAGGATGCCACTTGTTGGCCAAAATGTCATCCACTACATCAACATTGATAAATATTCGTAGAACGCAACTAGTGGCACAAATGAGGGAATATATTCCAGAGTCGAAAGGGCATAGACAGAAGGTTTCCTTGATTTATGGAACCTAGGAAAAGTGGAGAAAGTGGAGGCCGCAGCCAGGGTAATCTTAACTCTTGTTCCTTGAGGGGGGGGGGGGGGAGTGGGGGGAGGAGGAAGGTGGAGGAGGAAGTTTTTTTTCTTCTTTTCTTTCCTTTTGTTCCCTCCAGTCTCCACTCTTTGGTGTTGTGGCGGTGCAGAGGATGGTTTATGTGGACAGCTTTACCCCAGATGCCTGCATACTTAGATGTGCCTCTTTTAAATAGTTAACTATGTGAGTTGCTAAATGTTGTACCTTCATTAAATGTAACCATATTGCTACACTTAGAGGCGCCTCTCTTCTCCTTTATACACTGTAGATCCTGCTGGATTTTACTTCTAATCCCCTTGTGGAGGCTGCCATTTGTGGATGGACATTTTATGGTTACACAGCCTGGTCACATTGCTATAATCTTTTTATATGGACTATAAACTGATGGATTTATGAATAAATGGTTGTGGAACGAATCATCTGAGTTTCCATTATTTCTTATGGGGAAATTTGCTTTGATATACAAGTGCTTTGGATTACAAGCATATTTCCAGAATGAATTATGCTTGCAATCCAAGGTTTTACTGCAGTTGCATTCTGCCCTAGTTGAACTAAAAACATACGCTTAAAATGGTGTTTCACCCTCAAATGTTTTTTTTTTTTTAAATCAGCAGATAAAAACACTGTAGCTGCTGACTTTTAATAAGGACACTTACTTGTCCAGGGAGCCCGTGATGTTGGCCCCTCAAAGCTGATCCGTTCATCGGATCGGGTGCAGGCATCGCCATTCTAACTAAGGGAAACCAGCAGTGGAGTCTTGCGGCTTCACTGCCCATTTCCTACTGCACATGCGCAAGTCGCACAGCGCTTTGTGAATGGCCAGCTTGTCTTCTGGGACACACACAGGTCCCAGAAGACAGTGGGGGGGCTCGCCGCACAAAAAGGATATGACGTCCTGCGCCACGGACCAGATGGATCAGAAGTACACTATGTACTTCATAAAAAGGTACGTTTGAAGAAAAAAAATAATTTAATATCCAAAAACGAGGAGTGGAGAGGTGGTCTTTTGTTTAAGACCACCTCTCAAAAGTGGGCGGAACTCTGCTTTAAGTTCAGAAAAATCCTTCTATGTGATGCTACTAGAAGTTATTTTCTAAAGAAAGAATGGTCCGTCATAAAATAAAGACAAGTTGGAGATGGTACAGCCTTCAATTAATTAATTAAGTACTTCTAAACATTAAACACGATGGTCTTTTTTTATCTTTGATAACTTTTCTTACAGGTACAACACTGGCAATGCAATTGAAGAATACAACTTTCATTACAGAATTCCAGCTTTCAGGTTTTTCGTTGTTAACTGAAGTAGGATTGTGTTTCTTTGTCATGGTGTCCATTGTTTACCTTGTGACAATCACAGCTAATATCTTCATCATCTTTGTCATTGTTACTGAACGACATCTTCACAAGCCCATGTACTTCTTTATTGGTGGACTTTCATTTATAGAGATCTGGTACCCCACCGTCACAGTTCCCACACTGCTTTGGGCCTTGCTAATGAGAAAAAAACACATTTCTCTTGCTGGTTGCATGTCTCAGTTCTATTTTCACTTTTCATTAGGTACGACAGAGAGTTTCCTTCTGACAATAATGTCCTATGATCGATATGTAGCCATCTGCAATCCTTTACATTATTTTGTGATCATGAGTCCAAGGACTTGTAAGAAGCTATTTATTAGTTGCTGGGCTGGAGGGTTCATTGTTATTGTTGTTCTATGTTTACAGGTCTCAAATCTTTCATATTGTGATGGGAATGAGCTTGACCACTATTACTGTGACTTTGCAGCCCTAATCAAATTATCGTGCAGTAAAACTTCTAGTGTGGAAATGTTATTTTTCATATCTGCATGTTTTGTAATTTTGGGCTGTTTTCTGCTAATTGTTATGTCTTACATTCAGATCATCCGTACGACACTATCATTTTCTACATCAACTGGTAGACGTAGAGCGTTTTCAACATGTGCTTCTCATCTAATTGTGGTTTGTCTGTTTTATGTCACCAATATTCTCATGTTTGTACGACCTACCGCTGCTTTACACTTGAACAAATCTGTTTCTATCATTCCCTCTGTAGTGACCCCTTTGCTGAATCCCATCATTTACACCTTGAGAAATCAAGAAGTGAAAAAAGCTGTAAAGAAAGCAGTTCAGAAATGGAATTTTTTAAAACATCCTTTGGGGTCTTAAAGAATGGATTAATTATAGGTGACTTAAAGCGTTTGTTACCCCAACACTTCATATTCTTGATATGTACCCACTGTACCATGTACTTGTATGAAAAAGTATCCTGTTCTCTTTGTATTGCTTCCTTTGTTTGAAATCCCTGTTGGTCCTGCCAGTCCCTCTGCTTTCCTATTAAAAACTGACCACACTAAGCAGGAGAGTACATCGTGGTCAATTCTATAGCTATGCTGGGAACTTAGCCTACTCTCCTCCAATGATCAGACTTGTCCTGACACGCCCCCTCCTGCACAGCCATTCACTGGGAAGCTCACTGTGCTGCTACTTTTCCTCTCCCCAGCTCTTTTGCAGCTGAGAACAGAGGGAAGGTGATCACCTATATTAAAAAAAAGGGATATTCAGTACATTACCACCATCTTGTGACTATTCCTTTAAAGCGGTAGTAAACCTGCAATTTTTTTTTTTTTAAACCTGCAAAGCAAAAGGCATAATGAGCTAGTATGCACCGCATACTAGCTCATTATGAAATACTTACCTTAGAACGAGGCCCCGACATCTGGCCCGATCCACGCCGAGGGAGCTGACATGCTCCCTCTGCGTTTCTTCCGGGTATATCGTCACTCCCGCGCATGCGCGCGGGAGATTTCATTCTGGCCGGCCGGCCACTGCCGGATTTTCAGGCCGAGAATCCCCTTGTGCGCATGCGCCGCTGCAGTCAGCGGCGCATACCAAGGGGAATATCTCCTAAACCGTACAGGTTTAGGAGATTTTTTTTTTACCTACAGGTAAGCCTTATTATAGGCTTTCCTGTAGGTAAAAGTTAAAAATTTGAGTATACAACCACTTTAAATATCACTGTATGTTATTTTTTCACAGTGAGGTTGGATGCTCATTACAGAAGCAAAATTATTTAAAGGCCACGCATCAGACATGGAAACTGAGGGATTAAACTCTCCTTACATTGGCCTTTATTATTAATACCTTTTTTGAAAGTTTAAATGCTAAATAAAGTGGACTTTAAAGGCCCGCAGATAATAAATCTAACCATAATCTAAATAAATCTAACCATAAATGATAATTGCCAGTCCTACCCGGGTGATAATTTGAGGCTCTACATCAGCGCTGATTGTTATATATAAGGCATTCCATCCGTGGATTGGTTTACTCCTAAACTTTCTATGGTTAATATAGGCAGGGTGCTCCCTATTCGCCTTGATTGTTACTACTCTCATAGAAGGTTACTCCAGGCTCAGCTTGGTATTGATGTGATGTCTTGTCCCCTATGGTTTTTACTCTAAATTTGTTTTTTGTTGATGGGGTTGTTTTATGTATGATTACATTCAACAACTACCATTTGTCATGAAATTATTGCTCCTGAGGAAGCATTTTTTCCACGCGAAACATGTCGAGCTAATATAAGATAATCTGCTATACCAGAATCTATACTTGGACCCACAGTTGCTGAATATCCATATTACTGTTGGAAAATCATCTAAGACCCCTCTTTTTGGCTTCTGATTTATGGATGTTACTATAGAAATTGTTATGTGGTGTCATGATTTATGTTTGTAGGGTATACTGATAAAGAATTCTACTCTCTACCTTTTATATATATTTGTACAAAAAATAAATCTTATTCTACCTTTTATATTTGAATAATAGAAGTAAAAATACATTTTATAGTATTTGGTTAGATTTATTATCCCCATGCCTTTAAAGTACACTTTATTTAGCATTTAAACTTTCAAATAAATTACTTATCTGGGACGTTGGCACCCTATTATTTGTGCATTCACTGTGTCACCCCGTGCAAGCACTGTCCTAAACTATACAAGTTTTCTTTTGAATTTATTATTAATAACGCCAAATTGATTATTAACACCTTCAAGATCAGGCACTGAAACCCACATTTATAACTCGACCTAAAACTCTGTGTCATCTCCACTTGCTTACTGGGCACTTAAACCCCCCTCAGTCCCAGACCAATTTTCAGCTTTCAGCGCTGATGGACTTTGAATGACAATTGCCCGGGCATACAACACTGTACCCAAATGAAATTTTTATCATTTTTTTCCCACAAATAGAGCTTTCTTTTGGTGGTATTTAATTACAGCTGGGAGTTTTATTTTTTGCTAAACAAACAAAAAAAGATGCAAAAAAAAAAAAATCATGTTTAATAGTTTGTTATAAAATTTTGCAAACAGGTCATTTTTCTCCTTCATTGAAGTGCGCTGATGAGGCGGCACTGATAGGCTGCACTGGTGGGCACTGATAGGCTGCACTGGTGGGCACTGATAGGCATAGTTAAGGCGGCACTAATAGGCACAGATAAGGCGGCACAGATGGGCACAGATAAGGTGGCACTGATGGGCAAAAACGGGCACAGATAAGATGGCACAGATGGGTGGCACAGATGGGTGGCACGGATGGGTGGCACTAAGGGGCACTGATAGGTACCACTGATAGATGGGACTGATGGGCACTGATAGGTGGCTCTGATAGGTGGCAACTACAATTTACGCAGCCTTATGTCAGCTAATACGTGCTTTTAGGCCTCTATGTAGGCCCCCACAAAAGGTAGGACTTACAATATCTGCATACCTCCTGGCAAAATGTACAGACCAATACCTTGGCCATAAAAGATCCAATATAAGGCTTATTGAACTGACCCTATTAACAAAGTGACACGCTTTGTACCCTTTTGTTCTAACTAGTTAATTTTCATTAGCTGTAGTGAATGCTCAATTCTGATTTACATGGAAGAGCAAAGTGTTCCTTGGAGGTGAGCCAAAGGAGAGAGAGGTTTATTACCACAAACCATGGTATCTCTATCTCACTGATCCTACGCCCTTTCAGAGACGCTAGTTCTCTATTCTACTAGCATGCTTGCCCAAAGAAAACATCAACAATCCGGCATGTTTATATACTAGCTGGAGGGGTCACCTCTCTCTCTTTTGCATACTGGAATGCTCTCCCTCTACCTCTATGGAATATTATTGTACTGTCAATTGTGTTATACACTGTTACATAGCACTATGACTCCTGTTTGTTGTTTGTTGTTTAATGTTTACGAGTAAGAATTTTCTGTTTCTTTTTATAGAATTGTACTTGTAACCAGTATTGTTACCCAACTTGCAGTATACAGTATACAAACAAGACAATAGTTATTAGACGCTAACTACAAGGTATAAGGTCATATAGTTACTGGAATTTATACAAATTCCATTGAACGTTATATTTTCTCTACAGTGATTTATTTTTGTAATTGGAATACATTATAACCGCTAAGATAACACACATATCGACCTACACCAACCAGACAAAATCAAAGATGATATAGTCTTCAGAGAACTAAAATTGATCGTTCCTCACACGTAAACTTCCTGAAACTGATACATCTCATGGAGTTTACCCTCCCCGCTGATAGACCTGATTGACCTAACGTTAAATATTCAACAGATTTTGTATCTGACACTTCAGATAACACTATCACTGCTTCACTCGCCTAACCGCTAACCTTCCCCAGAAACTATTCTGAGTATAATCTAAACCTCAATAACCTTTTCTAACTAACCATATGACGATAGTTGTCGATTGACACCTTCAGACGTGACTCATAGACATCCTAATTTATCTTTCCTTCTTAATATCTTAAAGAGGAGGGCCAGTTTTAAAAAAAACATTTTTTTAAAGTCAGCAGCTGCAAACACTGTAGCTGCTGACTTTTAATAAGCACACTTACCTGTCCAGGGCGCCCGCGATGTCGGCCGCCTGAGGATGACCCGTTCCTCGGCTCTCGGGTCCTCGGGACCCTGAAGGGTCTGGTATGGATATTTAGGGGGAACCCCACGTCAATTTTTTTTCAAAATTTGACGCAGGGTTCCCCTTAATATCCATACCAGACCTGAAGGGCCTGGTAATTGAATTTGGGGGACCCCCACACTTTTTTATTTATTTATTTATTTTATCAATGACGTTCAATGAGTGTTCTCTGTATTACGGAGCCGACAATTCATAATATCTGCGAGTGATTTTAAAGGACTTTTTTTCCTGAATAAATGACACTTTGTGCAGGGACAGTTCTAAAGACCAGAAACATGCGCCCCCTTCACAGGCATACTATAGAGACCCCCCAGCTACGAAATTTAAAGGAATATTACACTTTTATTGTTTCACTTTAATCATTATAAAAATCACTGCTCCCAAAAAAACTGCAGTTTTTAAAACTTTTTTTTGCATTGATACATGTCCCCTGCGGCAGGACTTAGGTCCCCAAACACTTTTTAGGACAGGAACTTGCAGAATCTTTTCTCTCTGTCAAATCTTTTTTCTCTGTCGAATATATTCTCTATATAATCTTGGACTAATAGAGGTAAGGTTAGGCACATTCGACCACAGGTTCTATAGACACAGATTGTTATTGTCAGAGTCACGTCGAATCTCCTATTCTATATCGAACTGTTGTAACAAGGAAAATGAAAATAAAGCATTTATTTATGTCGGATCTTTAGTTTTTCAGATTCTGTGCTTTCGTTATCGTTTGTCAAAACGAAAACGAAAATACCTGAAATTCGAACGAAAATGCATTCGGACGAAAACGAATGCACATGTCTAGTCTTAAAGAGGGAGTCCGCCGGGAGTCCGCATTTTTTTTTTTTAAAAGCCAGCAGCTACAAATACTGCAGCTGCTGACTTTTAAAATAGTGATGGGAACAGAGGGGCGCCAGACTGAGTGCAGTATAAATCATATATTTAATAAAAACAAGTAGTAACTCACAGGTTAAATTAGATGAGTTCAGTATGCAGTGAAAATCGCCAGTCCTGGAGTCTCATAAATGTCTTCCCTTTGCAGCCTGGGGCACTGGTGTGATCTTACAGGGATCCAGAAAATGCTGGGAACCAGGAGGCAGGAAACAAGAAGCAGCTGGTCGTGACTTCACAGGAACAGGAAGTGTGATTATTCACAGTGGCAAGGAATGGTAATGCATTTCGAAGCTACAGCTTCTTCATCAGACCATGATTAGCTGGCAAACCTGGCAGTCTTATATTACAGAGGAAATAGAAACAGAGAGATCTGATGGGCTTTGTTATATAATAGAAACAGAGAGATCTGACCAGTTGTTATATAATTTTATGTTATCACCATATCTAGCGCCGCTGTTCACCCTTGTTTTTAAAATAGTGACACTTACCTGTCCAGCGCGCCCGCGATGTCGGCACCCGAAGCCGATCTCTCGATCGTCTCTCGGGTGCTGCCGCCGCCATCTTGGGTATGGGAATCAGGAAGTGGAGCCTTTCGGCTTCATTTCCCAGTTCCCTACTGCGCATGCGCGAGTTGCGCTGCGCAATAAGGATGGACCCGCTGCCTCTGGGATCTGTGTGTTTCCCAGTAGGCAGCGGGGGACTTTCGGAAAGGGGCGTAATCTACGCCCCTTTCTGCAGAGAGCTATCCCGGAAGTGGGTGCAGATACCTGTTCTGTACAGGTACCTGCACCCCCCTCCCCCCTGAAAGGTGCCAATTGTGGCGCCGGAGGGGGGGAGAATTCCAATGAGCGGAAGGTCCACTTTAGGGTGGACCTCCGCTTTAAATACACCTGAAAAGAGAAATAAATTACTATACGAACTCAAAAAAAGTAAACTACAAATAATTTTTCTTCAAGAAATGCATTTTAAAGGACACCAAATACCCAAACTAACAAATAACTATTTCACTGAGGCATTTCATAAACCCACAAGCCAAAACTAAGGGCGTCTCAATTCTTTTGAGCAGAGAATCATCTTTTGTTACACAACACCAACTAATTGACCCAGATGGTAGATATATCTTCTTAAAAGGCTCAATGAATAGAAGGCCAGTGACTTTAGCAAATGTATACTTCCAGATTAAATCACATATCACTTTCTGGCAATTGATAATAGGTGAACTGAAAAGTTTTGCTGAGTGATGTATAATTTTAGGCGGAGACACATCAACGGGTAAATCGTGTATCTCATACAAAATCCTGGAAAAAAATAAAAAGCTTGCTGAAGCCGCTGACCTTAATTGACACGTGGAGAATGTTACACCCTACAGGTAGGGACTATACCTTTTATTCAAATTCTCACAAACGTTATACAAGAATCGACCACCTCTTTATCACTCAAAGAGATTTGGCAGATCTTGCAAGAGCGGAGATAGGCTCCATGAATTTATCAGTCCACGCACCAACCTCCATTAAACTCCACATAAACAACAGACAACACCGAACATACTGTTGGAGACTCAACGCCTCACTATTAGTAGACCTAAACATCCGAACCCAGATTCAAAAATCTCTCACAAACTATTCCATAACAAACAACACGCCAGATATCTCACCGCTGACAACTTGAGAAGCGCACAAAAGCATGATCATTGGTGAACTAATGGGGCTCTAGGAAAAAAAAAGAAAAGGAAAAACATGAACTAGTACACACAATATCACAGCTAGAACTTACGCACAAACAGTCCCTTGCTCAAAAACTAGACCAAGAACCAGAACAAACTAGAAAAGCCTTGCAGGATCTGCTTGATCGTAAAACAAAGAGATTATTGTTTCTCAAGAAATCAATTCACTACGAGCATGGAGACAAACGTGGTAAAATTCTAGCAAAAGCTTTAAAAGAAACAACCTTATCAAACAACATCCATGGTATGCGTTCTAAGGACGGCACCCTGACACACGATTCATCCAAAATAGCGGAAACCTTCCACTCCTTCTACACAACACTTTACAATATTCCGCCCCAAAAAAAAACAACACACGCTTTAGGAGACAGGAAACAGGCAATCTCATCATATTTGAATAACTGTAACATGCCACCCCTTCCTCAGAAAGATACAGCCTCAGTAGAGCACCCTATTACCACGTCAGAAGTCATGAAAGCCATCAGAGATTTGAACACAGGGAAAAGCCCCGGACTCGATGGGTTTACTTCCCAATATTACAAAATGTATGAAACTACCCTGACCGAACCACTGACAAAAGCCTTAAATGCTATCACTACAGGCCAAAAAGCCTCCAGAGAGTTCTTGCTAGCATATATAACGGTGATTCCCAAACCAAACAAAGACCCTACTGAATGCACAAATTACAGACCCATTTCACTTTTAAATTTGGACTTAAAAATATTTGCAAAAATCCTGGCCAACAGAATTAGACCCCTACTTGAAAGACTTATAGGTCCAGAACAGGTAGGCTTTATGCCAATGCCAAACCGTGCAAAGAGAGGCACACACCTGAAATTTTGAGCTAGCTGCACACCCCGTAGCCATATTCGCTATAAACAAAAAAAGAGTGACAATTTTGAAAAAAACGCATTATATTTTACATTTTGCTATAATAAATATCCCCCAAAAATATATAAAAACTATTTTTTTCCTTAGTTTAGGCCGATACGTATTCTTCTACATATTTTTGGTAAAAAAAATCGCAATAAGCGTTTACTGATTGGTTTGCGCAAAAGTTATAGCGTCTACAAAATAGGGGATAGTTTTATGGCATTTTTATTAATATTTTTTTTTTACTAGTAATGGCCGCGATCCACGATTTTTATTGTGACTGCGACATTATGGCGGACACGTTGGACAATTTTGACACATTTTTGAAACCATTGGCATTAATACAGCAATCAGTGCAATTAAAAATGCACTGATTCCTGTAAAAATTTTACCACTAGGGGGCAGTGTAGGGGTTAAGTGTGTGTGTGTTCTTTTTAACTGTAGGGGCGTGGCTTGGCGCCTGATGTCACTGATCGTCTTTCGCTATAACAGGGAACAGACGATCAGTGACAGGCTCAGTAGGAAGCACAAGGAGAGGTTTGTTTACACTTACCTCGCCTCGTTCTTCAGCTCTGTGACTCGATCGCGGGACATCGGCGGCAATCGGGTCTGTGGGTCCCACGGCCACGGTCACGGAGCTCACGGCGGCGGCGCACTCACGACCCATGGCTGGGCACTTAAAGAGCAACGTACAGGTACGTGATTGTGCCCAGCCGTGTCATTCTGCTGACGTACATTGGCGTGAGGCGGTCCTTAAGCGGTCAAGCATCAACAGAAGGACCAATGACTTGTTGAAAATTATTGGGTTTATTAACCAATCCACTTCTGAAGTTCCATTATGATACAACAGAATTTTTAATAGTTATTTATTTAAAAACATGAGCTCTAGTATACATAGTGCGGAAAGTAGATACAAGGAAACATATACATTGTGTTACAAAACATTTGTACAATAAATATAGAATTATCTGAAAATATAATCCCTACAATGTAATGCTTTATGCCAAACCGTGAAGCCAAAGACAACACAACTTAAACACTTAACCTAATCCACAGAATCCGACAGAGTGACAAAGAAGGACCCCTGTTGTCAACCGATGCAGAGAAGGCCTTCAATAGGGTCTCCTTGGATTATATGTTTAGTATTTGCGAACATGTTGGGTTTAGCTCTAAAATGGCGGACTGTATAAAATCCCTATACATCAACCCCTGCGCCAAAATAAAAACGAAACATACTCTGACCCAATAGAAATCCAAAATGGACAAGGTTGTCCCCTATCACCCCTTTTATTTATTTTATCTATCGGGTCCTTGATTATAACAATTAACCTTCAACAAGCAATTCATGGTTTTCGAATTTGATAAAAGAAAATATAAAATAGCAGCATATGCTGATGACCTGCTCTTTTATATTACACAGCCCACAATTTAAACAAAGCCTTTCCCCGACTTCAAATACCTCTCAAATTTTAAAATCAATCACAAAAAATGCGAAGTTTTAGGACTCTTTCCAAAAAAACAGAACTACTCACACAAAATAACTGCCCATTTAAGTGGGAAAATACCTCATTGAAATATTTTGGCATCCACTTAACCCCTAGGATAGAATCTCTGTTTGAGCACAACTTGCAACCCTTATTTAAAAAAATAGAAATGGATCTTAAAAATTGGAACGCTAAACAGTTTTTGTGGTTTGGTAGGGCCGCCATACTAAAAATGACGGTCCTGCTGAGACTATTGTATTTGTTCCACACCCTTCCAGACTCCTTTTTTAAGCAGCTAGCACTAATTCAGAGGAACTTTTTATGGGCAAAAAAAAGACCACGAATCCGACTCAACCTTCTACAACGACCTAAACCAAGGGGAGGAATAGGTCTACTGGATTTCAAAAAGTATTACTTTGTGACGCATCTATCCAGAATAATAGACTGGCATTGTCATGGACTTTGCAAAGACTACTCTAAAGATTTTCCACAAAATTGCTTCTAGACAAGGCATTTCTTTGATACCCAGCCCCCTATCTGCTTTAGCAGAAAACCCCGACTGCTGGATTAGACAATAAAAATTTTATAAAGAAAACTCCACTGACCCTATACTAGTCTACCATCGTCTTCAAAACAACAAATTAAAGACTTTCTCAGACCTACGTCAAGAACTAAGCCCGAAAATCCCTTAATTTTTGGATTTACAAATTCACAACTACATTCTGAATATAAAAAAAAAAGATTACTTTTTTAGATCTCTCACCAACTTTGAATTTATTTGCCTCAATCATAAACCTATTAAGAAAACCACCTCCATGATGTACAAGTGGTTGTAGCAGCCAGCGTCTGATGTCCCGGATAAGTACAAAAAAATATGGGAAGATGATCTCAAAGTGCAATTTTCCGATGCGCAATGGGAAAAAGCAAATGTTTTAACCCATAAATGTTCCCTGAGTACACGCATGCAGGAAACCTCTTATGGAAATCCGCACCCAATGGTACATCACACCGACTAAAAAGAAACTATGGTCCTCCGGGGGAATCAGATGCTTGCTGGAGGTATAATAAAGAAAAAGGCTCCTTCCTCCATCTCTGGTGGGATTGTGCCAATATTCAACCTTTTTGGTTGCAGGTCAAGAAATGGATAAAACACATCACCGGAAATAAAAATGAACTAAACGCTGCATGTTGTTTATTACATATAAATGATCTTTCATACAGATCATACAAAAAATCCCTCACTAGACACCTTCTTAATGTTGCCAAAATTTTAATCCCATTAAATTGGAAATCTCCAAACACACCAACCATCAAAGACTGGTTCACAAAAATAAAATTAATTCATGATATGGAAGAAATAATTGCTATTAAAAGAGAAAACACCACACAGTTCCAACAGAGATGGAAACCTTGGCTCACCTTCATGAGCTCAGAAAACTTTAGAAAAATGACTGCATAATAACCCCACAACGGGCTTATCTTTTATTTTACCCTTACCAGGCTAAACCTTATCGTTCGGTCTCAGGAATTTTCACCTTGACCCCCGTATGAATATACCCTCATTTGTCATGTTTGTGTTAGAACTAATACCCCAACCTACACATCTACTCAAACTCACGTACACTTTTTGATCTTACATTCAGGTCTTTGATGATGTTTAACCACACCAACTTTGTGGAATAAACTGAACATTATTTGAAATGTATTGTCATATTGCATACCCATGCCTATAGGATCTAATCCTATGTTATAATGCTACACTTCTTTTTTCTTCTCGAAATGTACAATATTCACTTTTACTTTGAAATACGCCATTTTATTTTTGTATTTGTCTTTTCTCTTTCAATAAATGTATTATTATTTATATTTATTATTTATTTATTGTGAAAAAAAGCTATTTATAAAGGTTTTTTATACCTATACCCAAAATGTTTTGCCTTTCATTTATATTTCAAAATGAATGGGTTGTTTTACAAGGTGATTTGTGCCCATTTTTGACTATGTTTGTGGTGCATTGGCGGCGCATTCAAATTGGATAGGCTGTCTTAAAGCAAAGTGCAATAGTCTGCAACACAAGCGTTAAAGGTTGAATGGGCCTTTAAAGACTTGGAAGCATCTTGAGAAATAATCAAGCAATACAATCATGGACATCCTTGAAGTAAAAATGACAATAAATAAAAAGTATTAACCCCATATAGGCAGCGTCAGAAAGAAGAAGCACTTTCTCTGCTTGTGGAACGGGCACGGATGATGGAAGTCCCACGTCTAGCCATCTCACTCTGGAATTCTGATGCTGTAAAGTAATACATGATTGGGTTCAGGCAACAATTAATACTCGCTAGGCTAATAGAAATGGGATGAAAAGTCAGGATGATTTTTTGCGCTGTGCAGTTTTGGATAGCATTTGCACTGACCATTACATAGAAGAAGAAACTGATGTGGTATGGTGCAAAACAAATAAAAAACACACAAGCGCATGTTATTACCAGTCGAAGAGCTTTGCTTTTTTCTTTCTTGTTCACACACTGTAGGGAATTCATTTTTAGTTGTGTCCTTGTTTTTAGAGAGCTGTAAGTAATGACAGTCATAGGAATTATAAATCCTAACAGTTCTGCAAAAATCAGCATGCCAGACATGGTGACCATGTTAATCTGATTTTTACCTAGGTCAGCAAAACAACTGGTGGTTGAGTTATTTCCTCCAGAGCTTCTGTAGATAGGAAATGCCAGGCATGCGGTACCAACCACTATCCATACGCATAT
Organism: Lithobates pipiens; assembly: GCF_037356315.1. Classification (NCBI taxonomy): domain Eukaryota; kingdom Metazoa; phylum Chordata; class Amphibia; order Anura; family Ranidae; genus Lithobates; species Lithobates pipiens. Next base: position 64,675,359 of record NW_027507685.1, on the reverse strand, counting down.
GCTGATTCCAACGTCGTACCTTCTTTTCCAGTCTTTGGCTTTGAAAGGATTTGCGGTGAAGACATACCTCTGGACGCTGATAAGTGTTAAAAATATGATACTTGCATACATGTTCAGGTATTTAAGATAAAAGCACAACAAGCAGGCAAAGTGTTTAAATGGCCATGAGTGATTTATGTAGTAATAAATCCGTAGAGGCAACGACAAGACATGGGCAAGGTCAGCAGTTGCCAAATTGATCATAAAGATAATGGCCTTGTTCTTTTTGTTAATAAAGCTTCGGAGAACCCAAAGAGCAACACTGTTAGAGAGCAGGCCAGGTATGAAGATGGCTATATAAGTGACAGCATATAGGGTATGCTGAAAATCTGGTGGGCTGTGGCAGTTTGAAAAGTTTCCATTGGGCATTTTCCTTTCTTCTTCTAGAAGATCTTCTGATATTGTAATGTTCTGTGTGAATGAACAAGATTAATCTGTTAGATTCAGTATCAACAGCTGTGGTTTTTTTCTTATACAGTCAGGTTTTAAAAAGAACCTATGTTCAAACATCTTCTGTCTTATTGGAAGTCTATAGTAAGAAGTAAGAATTACTGTGGTGATTGTAAAGTCTATTTTTTTTCTAGTTAAACATAACAAGCATATTATACTTACCTGCCCTGTGCAGTGGTTTTGCACAGAGCAGCCCAGATTCTCCTCTTATCAGGTCCCTCTTTGGTGCTCCTAGGCCCCTCCCTCCTGTTGAGTGCCCCCACAGCAAACAGCTTGCTATGGGGGCACCCAAGCCAAGCCACGCTCCCTGTGTCCATTCAGACACAGAACCAAGGCTTGGCCCACCCCCATTCTATCCTCATTGGCTGACTGACTTTGATTGACAGCAGCGGGAGCCAATGGCACCGTGCTGCTGTCTCTGCCAATTAGGGGAGTCCCAGGCAGCCGAGACACTTCTGAAACATGGCTGGATCTAGATGGGCTCAGGTAAGTGTTAGGGGGGCTGCTACACACAGAAGGCTTTTTATCGTAATGCATTGAATGCATTAAGATAAAAAAAACCTTCTGGCTTTACAACTCCTTTAAGCAGAACCTTAAAAAAATCATCCTTTTGCCTTGAATCCCTCATGAAATGTTGTGGTGCACATCCAGACATGCGACATTAAATGAGAGGATATTCAAGAACCAAAAAACATGGAAGAAAAGTGGAAGTGCTTTAAGAAAATCCAAAATAATGGCATTAACCAGTGTATTCCAGTGGGCAACAATTATAAAAGAACTAAGGTTAAACATGGGTGGGTAAATTTCAGCATAAAAAGGCATAATATAGAGAAAAAACTGTCCTTTAAAAGGAATGCAATAATAAATGTAAGAACGTGATCAGGGCATCGAAAAGAGACGAGAGACGCTTAGTGGAGGAGAGTAAAAGAACCCCAACATTTGTAAAAATATATTAATAATATAAAAGGCAAAGTCAGAGCATATTGGCATATTAAAGGATACTCAGGGGTAGATTGTTACTAGTGACAAGGATAAAGCAACTGTGGTAAATACATCCTTCTCCTCAGTTTTATTAAGGAAGAAGAGAGGTATAATAGACAAGACAGTGGGCTCCATTCATAGAACCAGATCACGTGGGGTATGTAGGTGTTCGGACACATTCTCCCTACATTTCTACGCATGCGATCCTGCAACTGTCAATTCACAATGCCATTTTGTGTTATTTTCTGCAAAATGCTTAAAGCTGTCAGTAAATACCGCATGAAAAGGGGTTAAGGTTAAAATCAATTCACAGAAGGAAATAAATAATTAAATGCATGCAGTAATGCAGTAATTAAAGTGGTTGTAAACCCTTACAAACCACTTTGACCTACAGGTAAGCCTAGATTAAGGCTTACCTGTAGGTCCAAGCAATATCTCCTAAACCTATATGGTTTAGGAGATATTTGCCCGAAAACGGGCACCGCTGTCTACGGCGCATACGCCGTAGACAGCGGCGCGCAGGCGCACTGAGCGCGGCATTCTCAGCGACGGAGCTGCCGCGCGTGTCGCCTCCCGTGCGCATGCGCGGGAGTGACGTCATCGCGGCTTCGCCGAATGACAGCGGCGGAGCTGCGAGACCCCACCAACAAGATGGATGCGGCGGACTACAGGGGACAGCGGCGACTTCGCTGGCTCCTGTGTCAGGTAAGTGACACATAATGGGCTACTATGCGATGCATAGTAGTCCATTATGCTTTGCCTTTGCAGGGAATGAAAGAGGAAGTAAACTCATCAGGGTTTACTTTCTCTTTAAGTACAGGCACACCTCACTTTTAAGTACACAATGGGGTTTATTTACTAAAGCTGAAAAGTGCAAAATCAGACTCACTTCTGCATAGAAACCAATGAGCTTCTAACCCCAGCTTGTTCAATTAACCACTTCAGCCCCGGACCATTTTGCTGGCCAAAAACCAGACCACTTTTTGCGATTCGGCACTGCATCGCTTTAACTGACAATTGCGCGGTCGTGCAACGTGGCTCCCAAACAAAATTGACGTCCTTTTTTCCCCACAAATAGAGCTTTCTTTTGGTGGTATTTGATCACCTTATTTTTTGCGCTATAAACAAAAATAGAGCGACGATTTTGGAAAAAAACGCATTATTTTTTACTTTTTGTTATAATAAATATCCCCCAAAAATATCTAAAAAAAAAAATTTTCCCTCAGTTTATCCTTCTACATATTTTTGGTAAAAAAAAACCCACAATAAGCGATTATTGATTGGTTTGCACAAAAGTTATAGCGTTTACAAAATAGGGGATAGTTTTATGGCATTTTTATTAATAATTTTTTTTTTTACTAGTAATGGCGGCGATCAGCGATTTTTATTGTGACTGCGACATTATGGCGGACACATCAGACATTTTTGACACATTTTTGGGACCATTGTCATTTATACAGCAATCACTGCTATACAAATGCAGTGATTCCTGTGTAAATAACAATGGCAGTGAAGGGGTTAACCAGTGGGTGGCAGTGTAGGAGTTAAGTGTTCCTAGGGGTGTGTTACTAACTGCGGGGGGCTGGGCTTTCATTTAGTGAACACTGATCTCTGCTCTATGGGTAGGAGCCAAAAAATACGTGAAGTTGTCGCTGAGGAGAGGAGAGCAGCCAGCTGGTGATCAGTGAGTATGAGCTGTTTTTTACAGCTTTTTACTCAATGATCAACAGTCTAGTATAAAACACACATCTCACCACACATGTCCCCAAAACACACATGTCCCCAGAACACACATGTCCCCAAATAATAAAAACACATGTCCAACTAAAATCACATGTCCCAATCATTATCTGCACACATATGTCCGTGATCACCTGCACACATCTGTACATGATCATTTGCGTACATATGTCCGTGATCACACAAACCAATTATTATACACTTAATGGAATTTTTTTTACCAAAAACATGTAGCAGAATAAATTTTGGCTTAAATTTATGGCAAAATTCGATTTTATTGGATTTCTCTTAAAATAGAAAGAAGAAAATATAGTTTTTTTTTTAAATTTCCGCTCTTTTTTCACTTATATCATAAAAATAAAAAAATGGAGTCGTGAATAAATACCACCAAAATAAAGCTCTATTTGTGCAAACAAAATGCTAAAAATTTCATTTGGGTACAGTGTAGCATGACCGTGCAATTGTCAGTGAAAGTGCAAGAGCGCTGAAAGCTGAAAATTGGGCTGGGAAGGAAGGGGGCAAAAGTGTCCGGTATTGTAGTGGTTAAGAGCATATTACATAAGGGCATTAGCCAGTGCATCCCAGGGGGAAATACATTTAAAAGAGCTAATAAAAGTACTGGGTGGCTTAACTCCAATGTAAAAATGCATATATAAGCAAAGGCTGAGAGATCATTATCAGCATTCCAACTTTACAAAGAATGCAACAAGAAATGTAAGGGTGCAATCAGGGTGGCTAAGATAGAACACGAAAGGCACATAGTGGAGGAGAGTAAAAAAAAACAAGAAATTCTTTAAGTACATAAATAGTAAGAAAGGGAGGTTAGATCATATTGGTCCCATAAAGAATTATCAAGGGAATCTGGTTACTAAGGATGGAGAGATGGTGAAGGTATTGAATTTGATTATTCTCCTCAGTCTTCACTAGGGAAACGGGGGACTTCAGTAACCAAAACTGCAATGTTTATTCTCATAACACCTCACAGGAAGCACCCTCATGGCTAACAGAGGACAGAATTAGAAATAGACTTGAAAAATGTCAAACTTCCTGGGATCAGATGGGTTGCACCCGAGGGTCCTTAAAGAACTCAGTCAAGTAATTGCCAGACCATTGTTCCTAATTTTTACGAACAGTCTACTGACTGGAATGGTACCAGCTGATTGGAGAAAAGCCAATGTAGCACCAATATTTAAAAAAGGGCCAAGATACATCCCTGGGAATTACAGACCAGTTAGCCTAACATCAATTGTATGAAAGCTCTTGGAGAGAATGATAAGGGACTATATACAAGATTTTAGTAATGACAATGGTATCATTAGCAGTAATCAGCATGGATTAATCGTTTTGGCCAAACCATTCTATTAACCTTCTTTGAGGAGGTGAGCTGTCATCTAGATAAAGGAAGGCCCGAAGAAATGGTGTATCTGGATTTGGCAAAAGCGTTTGATACAGTTCCCCATAAACGTTTAACTGTACAAAGTAAGGTCCGTTGGAATGGATTATATGGTGAGTACATGGATTGAAAGTAGCTACAGGGGTGAGTTCAGAGGGTAGTGATAAATGGGGAGTACTTGGAATGGTGCGGGTGGAAACTGGGGTCCCCAGGGCTCTGTCCCGGGAACAACCCTATTTAATTTATTCATAAATGACCTGGGTGGAATAAACAGCTCAATCTCTGTATTTGAGGACAATACTAAACTAAGTAGTGCAATAACTTCTCCACAGGATGTGGAAACCTTGCAAGAAGATTTGAACAAATTAATGGGGTGGGCAACTACATGGCGAACGAGGTCTAAAGTAGAAAAATTTAAAATATTGCATTTGTGTGGCAAAAATATGAATGCAATCTACTCACTAGGGGGAGAACCTGTTGGGCAATCTAGGATAGAAAAGGACCTGGGGGTCCTAGTAGATGACAGGCTCAGCAACGGCATGCAATGCCAAGCTGCTGCAAGCAAAGCAAACAGAATATTGGCAGGCATTAAAAAGGGGATTAATTCCAGAGATAAAATGATAATTCTCTCACTCTCCAAAGACTCTGGTCCGACTGCACCCAGAGTATGCTGTCCAGTTCTGGGCACCAGTCCTCGGAAAGGATGCGCTGGAACTGGAGAGAGTCCAGAGAAGGGCAACAAAATGAATAAAACGGTCTGGAGGATATTAGTTATGAGGAAAGGTTATGAGCACTGAACTTGTTCTCTCTGGAGAGGAGGCGCTTGAGAGGGGATATGATTTCAATGTACAAATACCGTACTGGTGACCCCACAATAGGGCTAAAATGTTTCAGCGACAGGGAATTCAGACATGCGGTCATTCACTAAAATTAAAATAAAAGCGGTTTAACCTTAAATTGCGTAGAGGGTTCTTTACTGTAAGAGCGGTTAGGATGTGGAATTCTCTTCCACTGGCAGTGGTTTCAGCAGGGAGCATCGATAATTAAAAAAACTATTAGATAAGCACCTGAACAACCACAACATACAGGGATATACAATCTAATACTGACATAAAATCACAAATATAGGTTGGACTTTATGGACTTGTGTCTTTTTTCAACTTCGCCTACTATGTAACTATGTAATTAATGCACCAAGACAAATTCTGGGATCTCAGGATGGGGGGAGATAGTAGTACAAACTGAACTATGATCATATCAAGTAAAGGGCGTAATAACTGATGATAGGACTTCGTGGCCATGCCAACACTTAGGAAAATATGATCAATCCTAGAGAATGATTTGTGTGGCAGTAATATGCATTTACTCCAAGAGTTTAAAATGTTATGCTTAGAGATAAGTTGCTGAAATTAAAGCTTAGGAGAACAAGAGGAGGGAGGAGGGGGAGATTTATCCAAAAAAGGAAAAATAACTTGGTTGGAGTCTCCGCATAATATCACTGTACCTAACTTATGTGAATCAATTACATGAAAAAGATGGCAAAGAAATGATAATGGATGTTAATTAGGAGCATAACATGATACAATGGTCACAGCAACATCATAAATGTGCCCAATAAGAATGAGGTAGTGGCCTTCAGGATCTTTAATTTCAGATGAATGTACAAATGGGGTTGTACAGTGAATAGCTATAAAAACACCTCGCTGTTTAGTAGCTGCAAAGGCAGTATACACCTGTGGATAAGGGGAGCTAAAAAAATTAGGAGTAGATTGTTCATTAAAATGGGTCTTCTGTAAGCAAAGAATGTGGATTTTAGCTGTGGCAAATAAACAGAATTATTTTGTGTGTTTTTGTGGTATATTAAGACCTTGGCCATTTAGGGTGAAAATGTTTAAGGGGGCCATATTGTTAATATAAGGAGTTGCATAAAAAAAAACGTTAAGCTCTGACAGTACGACTGCATACAATTCAGTATAGGGGATAGGAAAAATTAAAGGCTAGAAGAAAATGAAAGGAATTGGCTCTCGTCGAGCAGATATTACTAACATTTGTAAAATAATAATATCCCTTTCATGACTAAGCCTATTTCTGACATTTTGTGTTTACTAGTTAAAATCCCTATTTTTTGCTAGAAAATTACTTAGAACCCCCAAACATTATATATAGATATATTATATATACAGTGCCTTGCGAAAGTATTCGGCCCCCTTGAACTTTTCAACCTTTTGCCACATTTCAGGCTTCAAACATAAAGATATAAAATTTTAATTTTTTGTGAAGAATCACCAACAAGTGGGACACAATTGTGAAGTGGAACGAAATCTATTGGATATTTTAAACTTTTTTAGCAAATAAAAAACTGAAAAGTGGTGCGTGCAAAATTATTCGCCCCCTTTACTTTCAGTGCAGCAAACTCACTCCAGAAGTTCAGCGAGGATCTCTGAATGATCCAATGTTGTCCTAAATGACTGATGGTGATAAATAGAATCCACCTGTGTGTAATCAAGTCTCTGTATAAATGCACCTGCTCTGTGATAGTCTCAGGGTTCTGTTGAAAGCGCAGAGAGCATCATGAAGACCAAGGAACACACCAGGCAGGTCCGTAATACTGTTGTGGAGAAGTTTAAAGCCGGATTTGGATACAAAAAGATTTCCCAAGCTTTAAACATCCCAAGGAGCACTGTGCAAGCGATCATTTTGAAACGGGAAGGAGTATCAGACCACTGCAAATCTACCAAGACCTGGCCGTCCCTCTAAACTTTCAGCTCAGACAAGGAGAAGACTGATCAGAGATGCAGCCAAGAGGCCCATGATCACTCTGGATGAACTGCAGAGAACTACAGCTGAGGTGGGAGAGTCTGTCCATAGGACAACAATCAGTCGTACACTGCACAAATCTGGCCTTTATGGAAGAGTGGCAAGAAGAAAGCCATTTCTCAAAGATATCCATAAAAAGTCTCATCTAAAGTTTGCCACAAGCCACCTGGGAGACACCAAACATGTGGAAGAAGGTGCTCTGGTCAGATGAAACCAAAATCGAACTTTTTGCCCACAATGCAAAACGATATGTTTGGCGTAAAAGCAACACAGCTCATCACCCTCAACACACCATCCCCACTGTCAAACATGGTGGTGGCAGCATCATGGTTTGGGCCTGCTTTTCTTCGGCAGGGACAGGGAAGATGGTTAAAATTGAGGGGAAGATGGATGCAGCCAAATACAGGACCATTCTGGATGAAAACCTGTTGGAGTCTGCAAAAGACCTGAAACTGGGACGGAGATTTATCTTCCAACAAGACAATGATCCCAAACATACAGCAAAATCTACAAAGGAATGGTTCACAAATAAATGTATCCAGGTGTTAGAATGGCAAAGTCAAAGTCCAGACCTGAATCCAATCAAGAATCTGTGTAAAGAGCTGAAAACTGCTGTTCACAAACGCTCTCCATCCAACCTCACTGAGCTCGAGCTGTTTTGCAAGGAAGAATGGGCAAGAATTTCAGTCTCTCGATGTGCAGAACTGATAAAGACATACCCCAAGTGACTTGCAGTGTAATCGTAGCAAAAGGTGTCTCTACAAAGTATTAACGCAAGGGGGCCGAATAATTTTGCACGCCCCACTTTTCATTTTTTTATTAGTTAAAAAAGTTTCAAAAATCCAATAGATTTCGTTCCACTTCACAATTGTGTCCCACTTGTTGGTGATTCTTCACAAAAAATAAAAATTTTATATCTTTATGTTTGAAGCCTGAAATGTGACAAAAGGTTGAAAAGTTCAAGGGGGCTGAATACTTTCACAAGGCACTGTATATATACATATATATATATATATATATTTTAGCAGAGAATCCAGAGAATAAAATGGCGATTGTTGCAATATTTTATGTCACACGGTATTTGTATAGCGGTGTTTTAAACTGAATTTTTTTGGGAAAATTGACAATTTCATGAATTAAAAAAAAACAAAACAGTATAGTTATCCCAATTTTTTTGTACAGTGTGAAAGATGATGTTACGCCGAGTAAATAGATACCAAACATGTCACGCTTTATAATTGCACGCCCTTTGGACAAACAAACTTTGGTACCTAAAAAATCTCCATAGGCGACGCTTTAAATTTTGTTTGCGGTTACCAGGTTACAGAGGAACAGAGGAAGTCTAATGCTAGAATTATTTCTCTCATTCTGACTATCGCGGCGATACCTCACGTGTGTGATTTGAATACCGTTTACATATTCGGGCACGACTTCCGTATGTGTTTTCTTTGCTGCGCAAGCTCGCGGTGACGGTTTGAAAAAAAAAAAATCTTATTTATTTTATTTGTTTTTATATTATTAAATTGTGTTTTAAAAAAATAATTTCATCACTTTTATTGCTGTCACAAGGAATGTAAATATCCCTTGTGACAGTAATAGGTGATGACAGGTACTCTTTAACCACTACAATACAGGGCACTTTCGCCCCCTTCCTTCCCAGCCCAATTTTCAGCTTTCAGCGCTCTCGCAATTTCAATGACAATTGCGCGGTCATGCTACGCTGTACCCAATTGAAATTTTTATCATTTTGTTCGCACAAATAGAGCTTTATTTTGGTGGTATTTATTCATGACTCCATTTTTTTTTTTTTTTGCGATATAAGCGAAAAAAAAATTGCGTAAAAATTAGAAAAAAAAAAATATTTTCTTCTTTCTATTTTAAAAGAAATCCAATAAAATAGAATTTAGTCATAAATTTAAGCCAAAATTTATTCTGCTACATGTCTTTAGTAAAAAAAATGTGGCTATGTGTATAATAATTGGTTTGTGTGATCACAGACATATGTACGCAAATGATCATGTACAGATGTGTGCAGGTGATCATGGACATATGTGTGCAGATAATCATTGGGACATGTGATTTTAGTGGGACATATGTGGGGGACATGTGTTTTTATTATTGGGGATCACCATCCGGCTGCAGCGATCTGCTCTCCTCTCCTCAGCGACGACTTCCATGTGAGGAGAGGAGAGCCGATTGCTAAGCAACCCGGCTGTTTGTTTACAGCACATGATGGCTGTGATTGGACACGGCCGTCATGTGATCAGCATGGCCAATCACAGAGCCCTCCTGCCGATCCGAGATGCGCCGTGTCCGGGTGACACGAGAGCATCGGGATCGTGGCGCTGCGCAGGCACGCGCGCGCGATCCCCCTAATTCTGAAGGACGTTCAGGAACGTCCAGTCAGCAGTAGAGAGCTCCCACCCGGCCGTATATATACATTAGCTGGGTGGGAAGTAGTTAAGGAGGAATCGGGGGTCTAAAAGTGTATCTGAATACTGTATATTTTTTAAAATCCGGTGCCATTGGCAACCGGGTAAATAGAAAGCGATGTCGTGACGTGGCTTCAGTGTTTACATCAAAGAGACTGGAGCGAAGCCGTTTCCAGCTTACTTCCAGTCTGTCACTAGCCGCCGGAAGCAGCGGATCGTCGATCGGCCCTCCTGTGCCACTGGGAGGCCTGAGAAGAGCGGCGGGAGGGGCATCACCCCGGTATAACCCCCGAAAGCCGAGTACGCATATCTACGTACGCACGGCGGGAAGAGGATAAAGAGAGCTAATAGCGCAACAGAACAGCGTACTGGGGGAGTGACAAACGGTCCACCAGAGGCCAAAGAGCTACCATCAGAAGCCCACTTAATAATGGGGATCCGAGGGTAGCAAACTGGAGGCCCAAAAACACTACCAAAGGGAACACTGCCAAAAATAAAAAGTAATAAATAAATAGAAATGATACCATTGTCCCAGTGTCCCAAAACGTTTCGTACCCATTAATATGTAATGCAAAAGCATATGAAGAAGGATGGAAGGGATGGGCTAAGGTGTATACAAGTAATAAAAAACATCACAGAAAACATTCAAAAAACAAATAATAGCCTGAAGCTATGTAAAGAAATATAACAAACAACTCGCTGCTGTCAGTAAAAAAAAAAAAAAAAAAATGAACCAGCAGAAAAGTAAGGAGTTAAACAATAGAAAAAAGTTTGCATTGAGTGAATTCTAAACTGGTAAGACAAAAAAAAAAAAAGAATCATATAGTTAGTTGGAAGTTAAAGTTATAAGAATACCTGACATTAAGTCAAACAAAAAGAAAAATGTCAGTCCATAGAGTCCTCAGGAGTTGGCGTAGGAGAAGAGAAATTACTATGTTTTGCTTGGCCCTGGGGACTTTTATTTTCTTCAACACCAGCTGATTTTTGCAGGGAATGGGTAACCATTCGACTTTGTGCGTTGCTTTGGTTGAGAGGACATTCTAGAAGCTGGATTTTTGTAAAGAAGATTGGAATTCTTCAGCAGAACAGCAGACATCCTTGGTAAGTGAAGCAAATTGAAAATGGAAAGCCCCGTTGATACTGTAGGTGATTTGATGTCGTTGTAAAACTTGAAAAAGTGTCTTCAAAGCCCAAGGCTTAGAGATGGTGAGCTGAGATTGATCAGAAAAAAGTTGATAGGTATGTCCCTAGAAAATCAGCAAATCTTTTGCTCTAGCAGCAGCTAGAAGTTGTTCCTTGGTATGGAAATAGTGAAATTTGGCGATAATATAATGTGGCGGTCCATTGGCTTTGCGAGGTGTGAGGGCTCTATGAACCCTGTCCATCTCCATTTGGTATGGAAGGCTGTAGTTCTGGAAATAGGGATAGCATAGTGGCTGGCAAATCAGTGACAGATTTATGTATTTCCACGTATACAGATATTGGAACGCCGGGATCTATTTTCGTAATCTTCTAAACAAGATTGAAGGACTGCGTTTTCCTCTTTAAAGTTTTCAAATTCAACTGCATAAGCCTGGGTGTTATTTTCAAGTTCATTAACCCACAGTTCAAGATTTGCAGTGCGTTGGCCCAGCTCTCTGATTTCCATAGCTAGACTGTCTGTAATGTGATCTGATGACTGTTTAAGGGATTTGTGAAGCATTTTTTCAAATTGCCTCATAACAGAAGAATAAGCAGGGTCTGTAAAAGATGTCATTTGTGAAGTTTATATAGGTGAATCTGAGTCATATTCCTCCTGTGTTGCCACAGATACCTTAGAGTGCTGAGAGGATTTCACTGAGTGTGAGGTACCAGGGGGAGGGGATGAAGCTAGTGTCATTTTGACTGAAGCCTGAGGCAGGGCTTCTATGTTGTTTATTGGCTTAATTTTCAGGCGAGAACTCCCATGAACCATTACATTAAGTTTCAGGGGTTATTAGCAGACTGAGTAACAATAGTCAGGACACGGTATAATATGGCAGAAATGTTACTTCAGGAGCAGAGCTCTAAGTTGGCATGTCTGCTCAGTCAGGCTCTGCCTATGCACCTCGTCTGCTACAACAGTCAACTGATATCACATAATTTTTTTTTATTAATGATTCATAGTGTGTGTGTGTGTGTGTGTGTGTATAGATATATATCTATATATATATATTTGGGTGGCACAGTGGTGTTGTGGTTGGCACTGTGGTTAGCAGGAAGAAGGGCAGCCATTACCACGTGCTGACAGGTCAGATGGTCTTGGAGACAGAACAGTGGGCTGTGATTGCCAGCTTGGGAACAGGATTTATATAGCGCCAACAGTTTCCGCATCGGGGAAGAAAATACAATTACAATTCAATTCAACAGGAGGGATTAGAGGACCTCTCTCGTTGGAGCTTAAAATCTAGAAGACGCTCTGAGAAGGGGGGTACAGGAGTTGGAGAGACCAGCAGAGCCTATTAAAGGGACCAGGAGTGATTGTCCTATTTGCAAGCTCGTATGATCTCCTTAAAAAAGAGATCTTGGCAGCTGATAAGCCTCACTGAATCTGGTAGTGGATAAACCTCTTTTCTCTGGGTGCACCTGCTACATACTTGAAGGGTGTTTTATGAAGTCACTGAAATAGACTGAGATTCATCATCCTGTCTTTCTCCCCTCTTTCTTGGACTGTTTATATTTTGAAAATTTATTTTTTATTGATTTTTGCACCATTTTGCAATCTTTGACATTTTTTGCAAAAAATAGGATACATTATGTCATATTATGATTTTGGTATTTTATAAGTTTTAGCGCAGCTTTCTCTCTTAGATTGGTGTTGTGGTTAGCACTCTCAGTAAAAAGCATCACTGGTTCAAATCCCAACCACAACACTACCTGCCTGGAGTTTGCATCTTCTCCCTGTGACTGCGTGGGTTTCCTCCAGGTACTCCGTTATCTCCCACACTCCAAAGACATGCAGGTAGGTTAATTGGCATCTGTCCAAAATTGGCCCGAGTACATGAATGGGGACCTTGGATTGTGGGCTCCTTGAGGGTAGGGATCGATGTGAAACTGGATGGACTCATGTCTTTATGCAACTATCTATATATCTTTTCATGTGACAACACTAAAGAAGTGACACTTTGCTACAATGTAAAGTAGTGAGTGTACAGCTTGTATAACGGTGTACATTTTTGTCCCCTCAAAATAACTCAACACACAGCCATTAATGTCGCTGGCAACAAAAGTGAGTACACCCCTAAGTGAAAATGTCCAAAGTGGGCCCAACTGGCCATTTTCCCTCCCTGATGTCATGTGACTTGATAGTGTTACAAAGTCTCAGGTGTGAATGGGGAGTAGGTGTATTCAATTTTGTTGATCATCGGCATACAAGGACGAATGTCACTTCCGGGTTGGGTCAGCGGGCCGCGATTCGCATTCGGAGGATGCGTGCTCCTTCCTCAGGCTTCAGTGGCAGCTATATTGGGTCAGGGAATTTTATACACAAGCATGTCATGCTCACATGGGAGATTACCATAGCAACATCATAAACACAAAAAACGTGTATACGGGTGAGATACGGTATTGCAGCTATAATCAACTGCCTTAATACTTGATAAGAGAGTGTAATGTGGCCTTGTTTATCTGAACTATCTATAGCGGCTAAAGTATGTTATATTAAATTAATGTTGTTATAATAACTCCTGAAAACCGATAGAGTCAGGATAATGATGCATAAAAATATTTTGCTAGTCGAATTTTAAAGTAAATGGTAAAAATATCAATAAATTATCACTAAAAAGTGTCAATTAATATAATACCAATGTGATTAAAAATCAATTGATAATAAGTTGGAACACATCTGTATGTGTGTTGGTAGGTCGATATTGAAAATCAATCAACAAAAAATCAAATCAATAAAAAATCAATCAATAAAATTAATAAAATAATTCAATAAAATTATTGAATTTTTTTTGAATGATAATGGCAGCTATAATTATATATGGTGACTAAGAATACATGGTAAGGAGCTCATTTTTGGTTGATAATAATTAATCAATAAGTGAATCAATCTAATGTTATAGCGGTGAGTGAGGGTAAAAATGAATTGTAAATACAAATATAAATATATACACTTAGATAATATCATATGTAGGAAGTATTTTTTTTAAATATTTAAAAAAAATACATTTCAAACAACATTCTCCAAAAATAAGGAAATTAAAAATTAAAAATCAATTATTTTTAGAATTAGATTATCCTGTTGGTGTATACGTGAAAACACCCACATACATGGCATCCAGGGCATGTATTGGCACCTACGTGTGGGTGCATCTGTCCTAAGGATTGTTTCATGAGGGTTATTAGCGAGAGATTATGGTAACAGGAATGTAACTTTAGTACAACTTTATATTTAAAGTCAAATTATAAATATATTGAAATCTTGTAGATTTATTAGCATATAGACATGTTATCAAAACAAGGTATTTATTTCTATGCTTTCATTTAGGCCTCCAGGCGATAAAGTGTCCCAAGAGTAGATCCAATAGTTCCCTCTCTCGCATAATCTTTTATAATGTTCGGCTGTGGGCAAATTCTTCGGAATGTACTCCAGAATCCAGACCCTAAGGCCGCGTACACACGGGCGGATTGTCTGTCCAACTTTCAGCGGACAATCCGCTCGTGTGTGGGCTTCAGCGGACTTTTTCAGCGGACAATCTGACGAACAAAGTCTTACGGAATTTCCGTAAGACAGTCCGTTCAAACTTGGTTTTGTCCGTCCAAACTTGGTTTCAGCGGACAGTCCGCTCGTGTGTAGGCAAGTTGGACGGACTAAGTATGGCGCATGCTCAGAAAGGATTTACACGGCCGAAGGTTGCATTGCAGTGTATAGGACGTCGTTTTTCTAGTCCCGTCGTACGTGCTGTACACGTCATCACGCACGCTTTCAGCGGACTGTCTGCTCATCGTGTGTGGTCAAGTCCGTTCATGCAAATTTTGAACGGATTGTCTGTCGGATTGTCTGACGAACTTAGTTGGGCAGACAATCCGCCCGTGTGTACGCGGCCTTAGTCCTACAGGTGATTGTTCATGAAATTCTAGAAAATGTCTGGGAACACTATGTTTATTTTTGCCCTGTTCTACCAAATTTCGATGTTCCCCAAGTGTTTCCGCAAAGTTCTGATTGTACGGCCTACATAGAGGAAAACCATGGGCATGTCAAACAGCTCAATTAGAGGGCGCTGTTCTGTTGTCCTTTCAGTTATTCGTCTATTATTGAACCTCACATGGACTAATTTCCTAGAGAATTTGTTTATTTCCCCATTTCCTACCCACACACCCCCTTTTTTATTGAAATTGTCATATTCAGAGTGTACCGTATTATTCAATTATATATATATATATATATATATATATATATATATATATATATATATATATAGTGTAATAAATTTGGTGTTATCACTCTCACTCTCTCATACTGTTCACTGGAAGTTCAACATGGCACATCGTGGCAAAGAACTCTGAGGATCTGAAAAAAAGAATTGTTGCTCTAAATAAAGCTGGCCTAGGCTATAAGAAGATTGCCAAGAACCTAAAACTGAGCTGCAGCATGGTGGCCAAGACTATACAGCGGTTTAACAGGACAGGTTCCACTCAGAACAGACCTCGCCATGGTCGACCAAAAAAATTGAGTGCACGTGCTCAACATCATATCCAGAGGTTGTCTTTGGGAAATAGATGTATGAGTGCTGCCAGCATTGCTGCAGAGGTGGAAGGGGTGGGGGGTCAGCCTGTCAGTGCCCAGAACATACACCGTACACTGCATCAAATTGGTCTGCATGGCTGTCGTCCTAGAAGGAAGCCTCTTCAAGATGATGCACAAGAAAGCCTGCAAACAGTTTGCTGAAGACAAGCAGACTAAGGACATGGCTTACTGGAACCATGTCCTCTGGTTTGATGAGACCAAGATAAACATATTTGGTTATTTGGTTCAGATGGTGGCAAGCATGTGTGGCAGCAACCAGGTGAGGAGTTCAAAGACAAGTGTGTCTTGACTACAGTCAAGCATGGTGAAGGGAGTGTCTGGGGCTGCATGAGAGCTGCCAACACTGGGGAGCTACAATTCACTGAGGGAACCATGAATGCCAACCTGTACTGTGACATACTGAAGCAGAGCATGATCCCCTCCCTTCAGAGACTGGGCTGCAGGGCAGTATTCCAACATGATAACGATCCCAAACACACCTCCAAGACAACGGCACAGTGGTGTAGTGGTTAGCACTAGCAGTAAGAAGGGTCACTGGTTCAAATCCCAACCACAACACTACCTGCCTGGAGTTTGCATGTTCTCCCTGTGCTTGTGTGGGTTTCCTCCCTCACTCCAAAGACATGCAGGTAGGTTAATTGGCTTCTGTCCAAAATTGTGCCTAGTATATGAATGGGGACCTTGGCCTGTGGGCTCCTTGAGGGTAGGGACCGATGTGAGTGTGCAATGTACAGGGATAGGGATAATTGTAGACACTCACTCAGGCTGAACTGGATGGACTTGTGTCTTTATTCAACCTTACTAACTATGTAAAAACCACTGCCTTGGTAAAGGTGATGGACTGGCTAAGCATGTCTCCAGACCCAAACCCTTTTATGCATCTGTGGGGCATCCTCAAACGGAAGGTGAAGGAGCGCAAGGTCTCTAACATCCACCAGCTCCCTGATGTCATCATGGAAGAGGATCCCAACCTGTAGCTCTGGTGAACTCCATGCCCAAGAGGGTTAAGGCAATGCTGGAAAATAATGGTGGCCACACAAAATATTGACACTTTGGGCCCAATTTGTACTCACTTTTGTTGCCAGCGGTTTAGACATTAATAGCTGTGTGTTGAGTAATTTTGAGGGGACAGAAAATTTACACTGTTATACAAGCTGTACACTCACTACTTTACATTGTAGCAAAGTGTAATTTCTTCAGTGTTGTCACATGAAAATATATAATAAACTAGTTACAAAGATGTGAGGGGTGTAGGATTTACTCACTTTTGTGAGATACTATATATATATATATATATATATATATATATATATATATATATATATATATATATACACACACACACTTTATATTATATAAGTGAACCATATAAAACTGGTTTGTGTTTTACAGTCAATGTTCTTTCTTTCTCCCAGTTGTGCTCCTACATACATTGTCACCCAGTCACACATTGCACAGTTATGATTTATTTATGTCATTCTAAGGAAACCCACCCTGAAAATGGCATGCAGCTGTTGCAAGTGTACATGTATGTAGACAGAAGGAGGATGCAAGAGATCAGCAGTGCTAATATGTAACAAAAACGTTACATCTAATTTAATTGTCTTTTCTGTGTTTTGGTTGAGCTCATTACCCACTGCCCCACCAAGACAGGGTAAATGGCGGGCAGACAGCGAGCGGGCGGTGGGGATTCACAGTGGCAGCATTTGATGGGCACACCAACAGCATTTGATGTGCACAGTAGCGGCATTTGATGGGCACAGTGGTGGCATTTGATGGGTACACTGGCAGCATTTGATGGGCACAGCGGTGGCATTTGATGGGCACAGCGGCAGAGCTTGATGGGCACAACGTCAGAGTTTGATGGCACAGCGGCAGAGTTTGATGGGCACAGTAGTGACATTTGATGGGCACAGTAGTGGCGTTTGATGGGCACAGTGGCTGTAATTGATGTTTTTTAAATCTGTTCCTTTATATGCAGCCACCCACTTGGGACTGGGCCCTGGTGTTCCACCATTGGGCTTGGAGAAAAGAGCCCTGTCCGAAGGTCGGGGGGGGGGGGCCCGCGGCCCACCATGGTTTCCTGCATCGGGGCCCTGAAGGTTCTAGTTATGCCACTGTCTGCAATCATTAATCGCCCTCCCTGTGTGGGCCCCCCTGTGTGCTCTGGCCCCCTAAATAGGACTGGTGGTCCCCCCTATCAGTGGCCCTGACCATCAATACTGGGGTGATTATCTTTACACACAACCACTGAACACTGGGCAGAATGATTTGGTAAGTTCAGTATCTTTGCATAAAGTTGCATCCATACTTCTGTACAGCATGCATTCTGATTCATTTCATGATTATTACTGGAAATCATTTTGATGTATACGGGTGGGTGTTAAAAATGATATGCTCCGGGTGCCAGATATGCTGGGTACATCTTTGGTAAAGAAAATAAAAGTTGACACAAATCAGTTGATTAGTACAAAGGAGCTTTAACATTTACCTTCTCACAAACTTAGCCTTTCGTGGTTGGTGGTTTCCATTCTAAACTCTTGTAACTTTCAATATTCTGTGAACCAAAGAGATTTTACACATTACACAAGGCCTTTCTGGCTTTGAAACAGTTAAAAAAAAAAAGGGGGGATGATCAACCACTGGCCACCCCATCTGTCTCTACATGGTGGAAATATCTAAATATTGTTTTTTTTTTCTGATGACATGTAAAATGTTTGGGCTACAACCAACTCAACATTTTATTTACCTTTTTACCTAGAATAACCTCCTTTTTATATGTATTACTTCGTACAGTAGTACAGCAGATTATGGTATTACATAAATACATAATAATAATATTAATAAAACATAATTCTGCCCAGCTGTCATACACCTAACCTTATATCAGTTGTTCTAGAGCAGTGGTCATCAACCTTGTCCTCAGGGCCCACTAACAGGCCAGGTTTGCAAGATAACTGAAATACATCACAGGTGATATCATTTGCTGCTCAGTGATTGCAGTATTCTAGTCTGCATCTCCCCAAGGTAATACATAAAACCTGGCCTGTTAGTTGGCCCTGAGGACAGGGTTGATGACCATTGTTCTAGAGAACAAAGTAAGCCCCCGTACACACGGTCTGTCAGATTTTTTTCTGACGGATTTTGTCCGAAACTGGTATTACATACACACGGTTGGACAAAGTTGTCGGAAAATCCAATAGTTCGGAACGTGATGAAGTTTGTACGTTCAGGCTAGTAGCCAATAGCTTTGCTCTCATACTTTGATCTGAGCATGCATGGCACTTTGTCCGATCGGAATTCTCTACAAAGGATCGGAAAAAGTCTGATTGGATTTTGTTGTTGGAAAATTTGAGATCCTGCTCTCAATTTTTTTCTGTCGGAATTACCGATGGAAAAAGTCCGATTGAGCCCACACACGGTTGGATTTTCTGACAATATGATCCGATCTGACCTTTTCTGTCGGAATTTCCAACCGTGTGTACGGGGCATTAGTCCCACAGAAAACAAAGTTTGATCGTGGCACTACGTGGCTGGGCAACTAGATGCCGCCGATGCTCCTAGGAAAAAACATATAATGCCACGTACACACGGTCGGAATTTCAGCCAGTAAAAGACTGATGAGAGCTTTTTGTCAGAAAATGCGACCATGTGTATGCTCCATCAGAATTTTGCTGGCCGAATTTCCGCCAGCAAAAGATTGAGAGCAGGTTCTCACTTTTTCCGATGGAGAAAGTTTCTATCGGAAATTCCGATCGCGTGTATGCAATTCCGACGCGCAAAAACTCACGCATGCTCAGATTCAACTACGAGACGGAAGCTATTGGCTACTGGCTATTGAACTTCCCTTTTCTAGTCCCGTTGTACGTGGTGTACGCCACCGCGTTCTTGACAGTCGGAATTTGGTGTGACCGTGTGTATGCAAGACAGCTTGAGCGAAATTCCGTCAGAATTCCATCAGAAAAACCATCAGAGCTTTTTCCAACCAAAACTCTGATCGTGTGTACACGGCATTAGGAAAATTACATTGACGTTCCCAAGGCTAAGGATGTACAGTAATTAGGTATCATACAACCCTATACACATATGAAATATGACAGCCTTTTTACATGCTCCCCCTTCTGTCGCTAGGTTTTTGCAAAAGCTGAAGCAAGAATGTACTAATTGAAGGGAAAATACTATTTGCTACATGTCCCAAAAGAGTAGATAAAATGTAAAAAGAAAAAAAGTTAAGATTTTAAGTAACCTGAACTAAATCTTAAAGGAGAAGTCCAGGCTGAGCTTGTTTGGCTGGGTTTCTCCTATGGGTCACAGGAGTGCAATTCATTTTGCACTTCTGTGACCCATTTTCAGCAGAGAGCAGTCTGAAGTCCACTCTCTGCTGACTTCGCAGAGATCAGTCCAGGCACCGCATCATCCTGACAATAAAGTCTGGATCCACCAGTTGCCTGGACTAATGCATATCTCTGCCTCTCAGTGAGCCACTGAGATGGCCACTCCCCGCCCCTCCACAGCCCAGCGTTTCAGTGAGAGCAGAGGAGCAGAGAGGAGAGCTGATAATTGACAGTCAGCAGCTCTCCACTCAGGGATCTGTGAGGACGAAGCCATCGGTCATGTTCGATCGCTCGAGTTCTCAGTGCAGAGGCGCAGAGGGACAGATGCTGCATCAGATCAATACTGCATCTACCTAGGTAATTATAAATGGGCAAAAAAAATATATATACTTCTCTTTTAAACAGGAACCGCATTCTGCTTACATAATTTTTGCCATTCAGAAGCTTCCCTCCAACCACTTCGCATATTATTTTATATATACTGTGATTCTCTACGTGCCAAATATTCTGCAGAAATCTCCCTCCACTGAGTCTGGCTGCAACCATTTTAACTGTGGGCAGCTGAAGCTGCTGTCTGTTCACTTCCTGGATTTACACAGACACACAGAGGCACTCCTCCAGCTCTGCAGCTCTCATTGGCCCTTGTATGACCCCCCCCCCCCCCCCCCCCGCCAGCGTGAGAGAGAGCTGTGCATGATGTCATAAACCTAGGCTAATGACCAGAGAAGAAACAGGAAGTGGCCTGTATAAAGTATTTACTGGCAGAAAAAAAAATGTTTTACTATCCAAAGTTAAAACAACAAGGGCAGAAGATTTAATAGATGGAAAGATTAAATGAATTACTGAAGTTACGTTTTAAGAAATGTTTGCTTTCTGTCAACAGCCCCTGCCATTGTTTCCTCTTACTGTTTTTATTTAAGGGTATATATACACAAATAGATACACACAAAATTATAAAATTACAATGAAACAGAGAAAAAATAATAACATTTTGTAAATGATGATGCTTGGTGCTAAACCCCCTAATCCTCACCTGTGAGTGCCCTATGGTATAGTTTTTTATTTATTTCTTTTTTTGGTGGAGAATGCGGGCACTATGGTATATTTAACCCTGCCCAAATCTTAGCCTTGGATCTGTTGAAGCCCGTGGAAGAAGAATTTGGGAATCCTGGTAAATCATAGACTTAATACCATAATGTGATGCCTATCAAAAGCAAACCACCCCCACATTCACAGTTGACTAATGGCCTTGTTATTCTGCAAGGCAAGGACTGCATTGTGGACTAGAGTGAAGAAACCTATATGCTCACCATACTCAAAAATTGTGTGTATTTCATGAGGTTCCAGTGTGCACATGAGACCCCATGGGAGTTATGGGAAGGAAATAGACATGTGCATTCGTTTTCGTCCGAATGCATTTTCATCCGAATTTCAGGTATTTTGGCTATCGTTTGTTAAAAAGTGCAGAATCCGAAAAACGAAAGATCCGACATAAACAAAGGCTTTATTTTCGTTTTCGTTGTGACAACAGTTCGATATAGATAGGAGATTCGATATGATGCTGACAATAACAATCTGTGTCTATCTAACCTGTGGTCGAATGTGCCTAACCTTAACTCTATTAGTCCAGGATTATTCTACATAGAGAGAAAAGATTTGACATAGAGAGAAAAGATTTGTCATAGAGAGAAAAGATCGCTGCTGGAATTGGGTGGGGGAAGTAAAATAAAAATAATGATGATGATGAATGTTATTGGTTGATTGTAACCAAAGAGGAGGAGCAGTAAAATAGCTAGAACTAAGTACACACGTACAGCCAACTTACTTTCACTTACGATTGCTAGCAGAGAGAGACACACACACTGAATCATTTGAGAAAACAGTCAATCTTAGCAGGTCCGTTTGTCAGAGAACCTGAATTATTTAGCAATTAAGTATAAGCACAGCAGCAGAACAATAGTGAAGGAAGCTACAGTTCAACTTAACTTTTTCATAATAATCTGCTGCTGTTGTGTTGTGAACTTGATAGTGATACTAGTGTTGTGATAGCTTCAGAGGCTGCCCGTGTTTTGGGGGGGGGGGGGGGGTTTATTATTATAGGTTCTATAGTATAGATTGAGATTCTATATAGATTCTATATACCCTATCTTATTAACTGTCTGATCAGTGATCACTATCACCAGTCCATTTTCTGTTTGAACTATATACATTCAACATGAACGACAAAAATTTAACAAAGCAGTGAAAAACATACAAACGTTGAATCTTTAGCTTATAGTGCCTGTTGAAAGTTCTAAGATGATTCGATGGAGCAGCTAAACTATACAGTCATACAGTTTAGCTGCTCCGTCGAATCTTCTTTGAACATTCGACAGACACTATGAGCCTTCAATGACAGATTCAACCTTAATTAATTAGGATTTTCGGACTAATGCAATTTTTAACGAAAAACAAAAATAAATAAAAACAAATTTTGGGAGTAACTAAATAAATGTATGTAGCACTGACCCCCGAAGGAGCGGCTGAATTAATTGGGCTTACCGTTACCTTTGCCAGATCCACATAAAGGGATTTTTATTTGCGAAAAATAGTTAACAACACAGTCTCTCAATGTAGGGTTAGAGGGTTTGGGTAGGAAAGTCCAGGTACTCTTATCTATAACTTAAATAGAAAGAAAGTCTTTCACTGATAGAAAATCCAGAGAATAGCCATTCACAACTGGATCCTCACCCTTATTGGATAATCCTTCTCTCACCAGGCCTAACAGCCAACAAGGTGTTTAAATCAAGAACAAGTCTCTGCCACAGACATTGCTATAGAACACGTTAGTGAAACTGAAAGTTTGTAGAACCCTAGTATGGTACCAGTATCTTGCAGCCAGTCCAGCGATACCACACGAGATTGGATTCACTTGGGTCTTTCAACTTGTCCAGGCTCTTGTTGGGAAGCCAACCCTTGCGTGGTCTTCTCCTGAAGAGTCCTCCCCTGGATAACTTCACAGTTGTTGGGCCTCTCCACTAACTGAGATGGCACCAGACCACCTCCAAACCCTTCCTTCAGTTTCTTTGCCTTGGGCTAGCCAGCCTCGAGATGTGTGATCGGGTGGATCCACACCCCAGGCCATGAGAGTCCTGGGGGTTTGTCAGGAGGACCAGGACTAAGCAGTAAGAACATACTTCTGGACCGGAACCCCGAAACACGTGACATCCGCACCTTAAGCACAGCAAGAGTGACACTCCCACTGGGCTGGTTCCGAGAGACAATAACCTTAATGCACCCAACTAGACTGTGTTCTGCACCCTGCCATGATCACAGTGTCACAGTGGACCCGGCAGTCCAGCTAGACTGGTGCTGAGGTCTAAATTTAGGATAATTAACTAACCTTTCATGACTAAGCATATTTTTGGCATTTGGTGTTTACAAGTTAAAATCCATATTTTTTGCTAGAAAATTACTTGGATCCCCCAAACCTTATATATATTTTTTTAGCAGAGACTCTAGAGAATAAAACGGCGATTGCTGCAATATTTTATGTCACACTGTATTTTGCGCGGCGGTGTTTTAAACGCAACTTTTTGGGAAAAGGAATACTTTCATGAATTAAAAAAAAAAACAGTAAAATTAGCCAAATTGCACGCACTTGTGGATTGACGACAAAGTACGGTACCTAAAAATCTCAATAGGCGACAGTTTAAATTTGTTTTTACGGTTACCAGGTTAGAGGAAGTCTAGTGCTAGAATTATTGCTCTCGCTCTGACGATCGCGGCGATACCTCACATGTGTGATTTGAACACAGTTTACATACGCGGGCGCGACTTCCATATGCGTTTTCTTTGCTTCGCAAGCTCGCGGGGACGGCGGGCGCGTTAAAAAAATGTTTTTTATTTTTATTTTGTTTTATTTATTTTAAAATGACTAAATTGTTTAAAAAAAAAAAATTTGATCACTTTTATTGCTGTCACAAGGAATGTAAACATCCCTTGTGACAGTAATAGGTGGTGACAGGTACTCTTTATGGAGGGATCGGACCCCCCACCCCTCCTTTACACTTCAATGTATTCAGATCGCCGAAAACGGCGATTCTGAATACTGTATATATTTTTAAAACCGGCGCCATTGGCAGCCGAGTAAACGGGAAGTGACGTCATGACGTCGCTTCCGTGTTTACTATGAGGAGACTGGAACGAAGCCGATTACAGCTTCGTTCCAGTTCCTCCCCAGCAGCTGGAGGCAGCGGACATGGAATCGGTGCTCCCGATCGAGCGGGAGCACCGGTAACAGCGGCGGAAGGCGGCGGGAGGGGGTTGTCCCCTTCCGCTCCTCCGGCATAACAGCCAAGCGGCTTTTAGCCGCATCGGTTGTTATGGCTGGATAGCCAATCGCCTGCTGAAAAAAATGGTACCGGGATGATGCCTGCAGGTGCGGGCATCATCCCGGTATACCCCTCGGAAGCCGAGTACGCACATCTGCGTACGCTCGGCGGAAAGGGGTTAAACCCAAAACCAAACTGTGGTTCAAGGGTAAAGTTAAATGACAAAAACACATAGCGCATGCTCTTCAGGAGCCAGAGCTACATGTATTTTTCGGACGAAAATGAAATTCCAAAACAAAATATTTCAGTGTGCACGTGTCTAGAAGGAAATAGGTAGCAAAGGGGCAGGCTATTAAACAAACCTGTACTTGGCCCTGAATGGGCAACACACAAGTTTGTCTATGTGCAGTACACAAGGGGACATTTTGCAACTGGAAGAAAAAAGTTTTAATGTTTTAATATGAAAAAGCAAAAGCTGTAAAAATATTCAGTAGTCTTTAACTGGAACTGGTTCCAGCTGTCTTAGCAGATTGCTTCTAAATGCATACAATATAAATATCTGCACATTTTTGAGAAATAACACATATTTTTCAGCCTAATTGCGTAGTCAAGTCAAAACATTTTTCTAACTTCGTCATCAGATTATGCTTGTGGTTATAATAAACGTCTTAACCTCAAAAGCTGTCTTATCTTGTTATCTTAACATGAAGGAGAATTTCGCTCTGTGTTGTCAGTTGCACATCATACGTTTTATGACTCGCAAGTGTTACTATGAATGTGGTTCTTAGGTATTAACTGTCAACCAACATTTGTTGTGTGATAAAATAGGATTACTATAGAAGAGCCTCGTGCCAAAAATCTATGTATGGATAACAGATGTTATTATGTATACCAACTGAGATGTTAGTTTTTATATTTTTGTAAATAGAAACAATTTCTAATGGTTACTGCAGCTTTTACAAAGTGGTGCTATGGCCACACTAAGACCCCTTTCACACCAGGGCGTTTTGCAGGCGCTATAGCGTTAGAAATAGCGCCTGCAAAACGCCCTAAAGAAGCTGCACCATTGTGTGTAGTGTGAAAGCCCCGAGGGCTTTCACACTACAGCGGTGCGCTGGCAGGACGTCAGAAAAAAGTCCTGCCAGCAGCTTCTTTGGAGCGGTGAAGGAGCGGCGTATTTACCGCTCCTCCACCGCTGCCGCCCATTGAAATCAATGGGGCAGCGCTGTAATGCCACCGGCAAAACGCCGCTATTGCGGCGTATTGCCGGCGGTTTTAACCCTTTCGCAGCCGCTAGCGGGGGGTAAAAGCGCCCCGCTAGCGGCCGAAATGCGCCGCAAATCCGGCGGTAAAACGCCGCTAAAAATAGCGGCGTTTTACCGCCGACGCAAGGTGTGGTGTGGTGTGAAAGGGGTCTAAATGAAAAAAAAAAAACTGGAGGTATTTAACCGCTTGCCGACCAGCCGCCCTCATTTTACTGTGGCAGATTGGCACGATCCCGCGAACCGTCGCAGCTATATGTCGGCTCGTGGGATCGGGATAGCAGGCGCGCTGGTGCCGCTGCACTGCAGGGGTGCCGATGCTCTTGGCCGACGATCGCCATGACCGCCGGCCACGAGTAGTCGCGGGCATGAGAGGCAGAACACGGAAGTGTGTGTGTAAACACACAAATGCCTGTTCTGCTCTGTGAAGAGAGGCAGATCGTGTGTTTCTAATAGCTAGGAACCACGGTCTGTCATTTCCTCTAGTCAGTCCCCTCCCCCTACTGTTAGAAACATGTAGCAGGGAAAACAGTTAACCCCTTGATCGCCCCCTAGTGTTAACCCCTTCCCCGCCAGTTACATTTTTACAGTGATCAGTGCATTTTTATAGCACTGATCACTGTATAAATGCCAATGGTCCCAAAAATGTGTCAAAAGTGTCTGATATGTCTGCTGTAATGTCACAGTCCTGATATAAATCGCAGATCGCTGCCATTACTAGTAAAAAATAATAATAATAAAAATGCTATAAATCTATCCTCTATTTTGTAGATGCTATAACTTTTGCGCATAAACCAATCAATATATGTTTATTGAGTTGTTTTTTTTTTTTTTACCAAAAATATGTAGAAGAATACATATCGACCTAAACTGAGAATTTTTTTTATAAATGGGGATATTTATTATAGCAAAAAGTACAAAATATTGTGTTTTTTTCAAAATTGTCACTCTTTTTTTGTTTATAACGCAAAAAATAAAAACTGCAGTGGCAGTCAAATACCACCAAAAGAAAGCTCTGTTTGTGGGAAAAAAATTACGTCAATTTTGTTTGGGTGTAACGTCATACGATCGCGCAATTGTCAGTCAAAGCGACGCAGTGCCGAATCGCAAAAAATGGCCCGGTCATTCAGCAGCCAAATCTTTTGGGGCTGAAGTGGTTAAGCTCTAAGCCTATCTCTGTACACTTTACAGCAAAGTGGCATGTTTGCCACCACTACTCCCTCTCCTCGTTTTACTGCTTGTCAAGGATGCTGTCAGCTTCACAGCAGTGACGCTGACAGTAGGCAGATTCCATAGCCAATAGCAAACTGTCTATTGCTACTGATCTCACCTGCCTGTGGTTAATCACAAGATGAGGATACCTGATGGGAACTTATGGGTTCATTTTCTAAAACTGGAGAGTACAAAATCAGCTTCCAGGTTGTGGCGTTTTACCGCCGACGCAAAGGGCGGTGTGGTGTGAAAGGGGTCCTAGACAACAGCTCAGAGGGGGAGACTGCTGTACTAACATTGGACCATTACCGATCCGGAGCTGTCAGCATGTACCAGGCATTACTGCAGACTTTAATGGCTTGAAACACTCATAAAGTACTAGCTAAAGTGATCTTAACCTAGGCTTAGCTTTTTGGGTTAGTGATTGTTGTTTGGGTTAATATTTGTTGTAGTAGTTATTTTCACAGGAAAAAAAGGTAGCTTTTGCTCAAGATATAAATTGAACTGGCAATGCTGACACATGTCTTATTAATATGTGGATTTTAATAACAGGACCACTTTGAAATCATGATGGAAAATTCTCTAAAGCTCTCCCTGGCCCTCTCCAACACCTACAACAGACCAGAGACTTGTTCCTTCAGGAGGTGAGGAAAGAGGAACATCAGCTGTGTTTACATCTCCTTTTGCTGTGCCAGCTGACTGTACTACTGAGTTTACATAGGTGAGCTACATAAACGTTCTGACCAGAAGGGAAAATTATTATGCAACAGGTCAATGAACAGTGTAGACCTGTATGGACAACTCATTGAATGTATCTCTTTACCATGTGACACAGCTGATCACATGGTAAAGAGCCTACGTCATAGGTTCTTTACTGTGATCACAGATGCGATGTGTGTGGGTGATACACTGCACCACCGATTGCCACGCTGTGCGCCCCCAGTCTTGAAAGACATCATATAACGTCCAGTCAGGACAATGGAGCTGTCATTCTGCTATAGGCCATATAGCCTTTGAAACAATAGTTATACTAGACAGTCCAGAATTCATTTACTTGAAAAATCTCCTGACATTTGATAACTGCTGCCTGTCTGCTGGTCATCTCTTTCCACAATTTCCTGGATTCCCATCATGCTTTGCAGCTTCTCTTCTGCTACTTACTTTCACTTTCTAAGGACTACATATCCCATGGTACCTTGATGTCTGCAATAATCTTGTACTTACCCTGCCTCCTGAATTTCCTCCTCTCCGCACCTCTGTAGAACAGAAGGCAGGCTCTGTGAAAGGTGTGACACAGCAGTGCCAACTCAAAGGACACAGTTGTCACAGAATTCCATGAAGTAAATGTGTGGGAACCTTTACAACGTACATTTACAAACTTCAAGAACATTCAGATTTATAGAGCTAGACTACAAATTATTGAAACCCATGTGCATAGCTCCCAACATTTTGAGATGGGAATGAGGGACACCTACTAACAAATGTATGTAGGCTTAGAACAAGCCCCCTGCCACACCACCTTAAAGGAGAATTAACCAAAAAAATAAATAAATAAAAGGTTCATTAAATCCACAAGGGCTTTTTTTTTTACCACTACTCTTCCTTTATATTGGCTTTTAATATTTACAAATGCAGCAATTTAGAATTTGTATGAAAGGTTTAGCACTGGGAAACACCTTTTGAAAAATAAAAAGTGCATTTTATATACAACTAATAGATCAGACCAAAATGAGGGGCAAATGAGGAGGAACGAGGGGCATTGCTCCAAATCAGGGACAGTCCCTCGAAATCAGGGACAGTTGGGAGCTATGCATGTGAAAATGAATATCTGATTTTAAATTAATATATATTTTAAAAACAAAACATTTTATTTTATTTTTTTGATTTGCAATAATTTGCAGATTGTGTGTGTGAATTATAATAATGCTATTTATGTTCCTAGATATAAAAGCTTCCATAAAATGTACCCTTTCAGTGTATTTGACCATGAAAATGAAAAAATGAATGTAAACCTTACCTTTACAGTGCAGAGGTGTCAGAGCTGCATCGTGCATCGTGTTTGTA
Source organism: Lithobates pipiens (assembly GCF_037356315.1). Taxonomy (NCBI): domain Eukaryota; kingdom Metazoa; phylum Chordata; class Amphibia; order Anura; family Ranidae; genus Lithobates; species Lithobates pipiens. The sequence continues at coordinate 64,646,552 of NW_027507685.1, read as the reverse complement.
AGAAAGATAATGTACAAGTTACAAACAGAAGCAAAACATAAAAAGGAAGTACAGAGAACTGCAACGTGAAGCCACAACCTTTTTCTGTTGCCAAGCCCCATGTGTGAGAGTATATTTACCAGTGGGTTACATTCAGTACTCCAGGTGATATGGAAACCACCAAAGCACATACATAGCAATCTAAATATTATGGACCTTCTCTAGTTTGATGACCACAGAATGTTAGAAACCAGAAAAGAAATGTATTAAGTATGTGGTATTTTGTTTTAGTTATTAAAAAGAAAAGAAATACAGCTTAATAATATATCACAAAAAAAAAGAAATGTTAGTTAGTTAGTTATGAATAAAGTGGAAAAGGTTAGAGATTCTGTGAGGTTTTTATTGCTGCTGCTAATGCATTCTGTTTTTCTGGGTGATCATTTTCACCTGAACAGAAAGTGATAGGAAATCCAAAATGTTACTGTTCCCCAAAACAGGAAGTGATGGTAAATCTTATAAGAGGGGCAACAGAAGGATTAATTTGCCTTTGTTTTGTGTCTGAGAAAAGTGAGGTGAAATCCCCCCAACTGGACAAAGTCAACCACAAATAAACAAACAAATTAATAAAACACTAGCACATTTTAAATTTGTTCTATCCCAAAGTGAGTTTTTTTTTGCTTTTAGATGTAGTTTAAAAGATTGCAAACACTTTACGATGTGATGCTATGCAGGTGCACAGGGAATCCCCTACAATTGTCGGTTACCAGTGCAATACTGTAACTTTTTTTGTAACTAACAATTTGCCTACATTCTTAACTGCTTAACACTTTCATAACCATTAAAGCATAGCTTCCCAGGCCAAATTTAGCAGCATGAGTATACATTTGGTTATCTTCAATAATAATTGTATGATAAATATCTGCACCTAAAGAATTTTAACACTGTTTAAAGAACATTACATTTTATTTGTTACATTATTTTAACTTCTTCAGATCCACGCTATAGCCAAGTGACGGCTATAGCACATACCTGTTTGCCGGGAGGACGTCTATTGACATCCTCCCGTACCCGAGCGGCCTGCGCGCCCCCTGCAGGGAGCACGCGGCGTGCTCTGTGATCAGACTCGCTGGATCACAGATCAAAGTATCATGACCCCTTACAACGTGATCAGCTCTCAGCCAATGAAAGCTGATCAAGTGATGTTAACAGAGCCGGTAATCAGCAATTTTTTATCCTCGCACTGACAGTGTGAGAAAAAAAAAAAGACGATCACTGACGGCTGACCCGACATCAGACCCGATCACGGCGAGCTGCCACCAGCTCCTCAGTGCCCACCTGTGCCCCCTGACAGTACCACCTAGCAGTAGGCAACAGTTTTGCCTACCAGTGGCCACAAGCCCCACCCATCAGTGCCCGGAGTGCCACCTATCAGTGCCCACAATCAGTGCCTCAACAACAGTGCTGCACATTAGTGCCACCTATCAGTGCCCATCAGTGTCACCTACCAGTGCTCATCAGTGCCACCTATCAGTGGCCAGCAGTGCGACCCATCAGGGCCCATCATTGCCATCTTATCAGTGGCCATCAGTGCTGCCTTATCTGTGCCCATCAGTACCGCCTTATCTGTCCCCATCAGTGCTGCCTTATCTGTGCCTATCAGTGCTACCTTAACTGTGCCTATCAGTGCCCACCAGTGCTGCCTCATCAGCGCATATCAATAAGAAGAAAAATTACCTATTTGCAAAAATTTTATAACAAACTATGAAACATGATTTTTTTTCAAAATTTTCAATTTTTTTGTTTGTTTACCACCAAAACAAAACTCTATTTGTGGGAAAAAGATGCTAAAGTTTTCATTTGGGTACAGTGTTGTATGACTACGCAATTAAGTCATTAAAATGCATCAGCGCTGAAAGCTGAAAATTGGTCTGGGCAGGAGGGGGGTTTAAGTGCCCAGTAAGCAAGTGGTTAATACCCCTCATTTTTTTTTATTTTATAAGATAAAAAATGGGTACGGATTTTTTTTTTCATATAGCATCTTTATTCAAATTATTTAAACTTTTTAAATAGGACATTATTTTTGATTACACTGCAGCCTGCCAGTTTATGCTGTCACTATGCCTCTGTCTGGAATGGAGTTCAGTGACGACTGAAGCCAGCAGGTTGGTTTGGCAGTTATGATGATCACATGATCAAAAACATGCAGATGGGTTTCCAATAGTTAGTGCACACATCTTCATGCTTCTAGTCCAGAAATAGAACTTAGATTATCTCAGAATAGAGCACTGTACCTGCTTAATAAATGTTAATCTACAAAACTGCGGGTGGGAACGGTTTCTTCTGTTAAATTTGGAGTTCAGAGAGGATGTTATGAGTTCTTTTTCTTTCCTTGAATTTCCTAAGGCTGGGTTCACATATCTGCAAATTGGATGTGGGTTTCCTGCATCCAATTTGCATGACATGCGAGTGTGCCACGCTCACAATGGAGCTGGTTCACACAGGTCTGGGACGACCGCGGTCCATATTCCAAAAAAGTCCTGTGTGTTGTTGGGTCCGGTTCAGGTGTGAATTCAGTCAAAAATTTGGACCTGATTTGTACCTGAACTGGTGAACAGGGACACACCGGACTCCATTCTGGGAATTGCACTGCACATATGTGAACCCGGCGTAACGAGAGAAAAGCAGAGGTTTCTTCTTAAGATTCATTCGTACTTCTGCACTTAAAAATGCTTGCCTTTTCACATATGGCTTTAATTACACTTTGGAAGCACCAAGGTGCATTTATGCACACATTTTGGACAAGCAATATCTGCATTTATTTTTTCTGGGAAGTGGAAAGGTGCAATAAAACACATATAAACCACCTATATACACAGTTTACATTATTTAAAGTAGTGGTGCACCAAAATTTAAATTCTGGACCAAAACCAAAAATTCAGATTGCACTTGACCAAAAATCAAAATGGACAGTTTTTGAAAAAAACATGATTGTATTAAAGGTACTCCTCACTTAACAACCAGGTCTTGTTCCAATGACCAGGTCGTTGGTTGTTAAATAAGGAGCCACAAGAAATCAATATTTTAGGCCTTCGTAACTACAGTACTGTAATGTATTGTGAAAGAAAAAGGTCTATACACAAAATTCCAGCTCAATAAGGTTGTTTTAATTTGCAAAAGTACAGAACATAAATGAGAATTCTGTACTGTATTGTACACTACAATGATGTATAGCGCGTTGTTCGGGTGCGGAAAGCTGGTCATAAGTCTGAGTGGTCGTTAAACAGATAAGTCGTTAAATGAGGAGTATCTGTACATTTGACTTTTTAATTCATTTTTTACTATTTAATACATTTTTGAAGTGATTTTGCATTAAAAAAGCGCAAGAATAGCTGAAAAATTCATCCCTTGAAATTCTATGTATGTCTTCATATACGCATCTCCCCATTGAAATTAATTGAAAACGTGGCAAACGCATCAAATATGCACCCGTGTTGTGTTTTTGATGCAGTTTTTGAGTTACATGACCTATGTAAATCTCTGTAAAATTGCAGCAAAATCACATGTTTTTTGGTGCCCATTTTCGGCACCTTTGTTTCTATTGGTAAATAATTACAATTTTCAGCAGCCAATATATTGGTGCATCCCTAATTTAAAGGATTACAAAGTTTTTGTATGTACACCCCCAGCACTCCACACATCTTTCACAAAGGGCGATTCCATTCTGATCAGCTAGGGTTCAGCTCACAGATCCTCTGTTGATCGGATCAGAGAGGGCAGATGACACATCCGTGTCTGTTCAGTTCCTGCAGAGCAGACATGGACACAGACTGCTCTGCCCTTTGGTCTGCTTGGAGTAATCAGACTCCACTGTCCATTTACCCCTGACAACTCTTTGATCCCACCCTCCTACAGGACAGATCCCCTTCTGTTTTTTTCTAGTGGACCAGATCATACCTAGAGGTAGACAGGTGTAAATGCACACAAGGTTGTTTACACCCACCAGTCTAAAGGAATGCATGGACCTTCCAATAAGGTCTTCCTGAAAAACTGACATTCCTTTAATGCATTACAAACAGGTAAACAAAAAAGTATTGTCACAAGCATATTAGGGCGGTGTTTTGTTATTTAACCTGGTGAGCGGAGTATTAGTACCCTTACCAATATGCACAGTACACACATGTTAAATGCATCAGCCCTATTCTTTTGCTGTGTACAGTCTGACTTTACACTTCTAATAAACTCACTGGAACCTGAGAATAAGTTTGTTGGCCATTTACTACAGATCCCTTGTTAATAAATATGGCAGAATTGTCTGTAACATAGGACCTCCACATTGCAAGACCCACTACTATTGCATTCCATCACCTAAGAGGATTAACACAATTTCTTGTAAAATATGCCATGATAGGAAATTATTCAAATAGTTCTGCCTATTTATCTGGTATACTGGCTAAAAAGAGATTTTAGACCTCAAAGACAGGATGCATCTGCTGTCTGTCTCACTAAAAATATGACTTTTTCATTTCTCTAAAAATAAGTCATAAAGTAAACACTATAGAGAATTTAGTAGCAAAAACTATTTTCACTCAGCTTGTTTATGTGGCAAGGTCTGATGGTTCCTTTAAAGCTGAAATTTAGGTATAGAAATTTTACATATTTACACAGGTCCAGTCCACGATATGCCGGCAGTATAGCTTCACTGTCCCATTGATTTCAATGGGCAGGAGCGGTGTATACACCGCTCCTTCACCGCTCCAAAGTTGCTGCTAGCAGGAGTTTTTTTAGCGTCCTGCCAGTGCACGGCTTTAGTGTGAAAGCCCCGAGGGAGAGACAGGAGTGCAGTGGCTCTTTCAAGTTGCTTTGTAGGTGCTATTTTTAGCGCTGTAGCGCCTGCAAACTGCCCCAGTGTGAAAGGGGTTCAAAGCCTAAGTTTAGTCAAAAATAAAAAAAACAAAAACTGGCACAAGGGACATTACTTTCTATTAACCACTTCCCAACCGGCGCATGCCGATGTACGTCGGCAGAATGGCACGGGCAGGCATATTGGCGTATGGGTACGTCTATTTCTATATGCCGCCCTGCCATCACGTGCGCACCGCCGGTGGCACGTACGCATGCCTGTCGGGACCCCCGTGAGTCCAGTCACGGGTCCCGTGGACTCGATCACCGCGGGGATACCCGCGATCGTCTCACGGGGCGGCTGAACAGGGAGATGCCGTAAACACCATCTCCCTGTTCTGCCTATCAACAAGTGACATTGATCTCTGCTCCATGTGATTGGAGCAGAGATCAGTGTTCACTAACACAAAGCCCAGCCCTCAAAAGTTAGTAACACGCCCCTAGGAACACTTAACCCCTACACTGCCACCCCTGGTTAACCCCTTCACTGACAGTGTCATTTACACAGGAATCAGGGCATTTGTATAGCACTGATTGCTGTATAAAGGACAATGGTCCCAAAAATGTGTAAAATATCTGATGTGTCCGCCATAATGTCGCAGTCACAATAAAAATCGCTGATCACGGCCATTACTAGTAAAAAAAAATAATTCATGAAAATTCCATAAAACTATCCCCTATTTTGTAAACGCTATAACTTTTGCGCAAACCAATCAATAATCGCTTATTACGATTTTTTTTACCAAAAATATGTAGAAGAATACGTATTGGCCTAAACTGAGGGATATAAAAAAAATTTAAAAATATTTTTGGGGGATATTTATTATAACAAAAGTAAAAAATAATGTTTTTTTTCAAAATTGTCGCTCTATTTCTGTTTATAGCGCAAAAAATAAAAACCGCAGGGGTGATCAAATACCACCAAAAGAAAGGTCTATTTGTGGGAAAAAAGAACGTCAATTTTGTTTTGGAGCCATGTCGCACGACTGTGCAATTGTCAGTTAAAGCGACGCAGTGCCAAATTGCAAAAAGTGGTCTGGTCTTAAGCCAGCAAAATGGTCCGGTCTGAAAGTGATAAATCCAATGTGTCCCTTGTGCTGCTCTCTCCTCCTTTCCTTGATATCTTCCTCCTTTCAGCCCTGTTCAGAGGCAGCTCTTTAATTTGGCAAATAAGTTTTAAAGGAACAGGGTACCTTAATGCTGCTGTACTCAGGTAGCCTTAGGAGCCCTGTCTCACTTAAGTTGGCCTTGCGGCGGCTGAACTGTTACTTTGCAGTAACTTTATTTTAGAGGTGACAGGACACCTTAACGCTGCTGTGCTCAAGCCCTGTCACACTCACCTCTAACGTAACCTTATGCCGCATACACACGACTGGACTTTTCGACAGCAAAGGTCCGACGGAAAGGAAAGAAAGGAACATCGGACAATTTGATCATGTGTGGGCTCCATCGGATCTTTGCTATCCAAAAATCTGCAGGATTTTAGAAATAGAACATGTTTCAAATTTTTCCGTCGGACCCAGTTCCTATAAAGAAATCCGCTCCTTTGTATGCCAGTCCGATGGACGAAAACCGGCGCTAGGGCAGCTATTGGCTACTGGTTATGAACTTCCTTATTCTAGTCTGGTCGTATTTCATCATGTTCAAATCCATCAGACTTTGGTGTGATTGTGTGTGGCTGATGGATTTGAACATGATGACATACGACCAGAAAATCTGTCGGGAAGACCATCGGACCTAGTCTGCCGGAAAGTCTGGTCATGTGTACGTGGCATAAGACTTCTGGAGCTCTGCCCACCAGCCAATGAGGAGTGGCATTGCATCCGCGCACCTCATCCCTCCCATCCACTGCACAAGGCTCTCAAGCTGGGAGGGCCCACCAAGGACCTTAATCTGGAAAGGCCTGCTGTGTAGCTGAAGGACAGATGGATAGTAAGTAAAGGTATTTAAAAAAAAAAAATTCAGTCCCGCTAAAAATCGCAGATCGCCACCATTACCAGTAAAAGCAATAAAAAAAAACCTTAGTTAGACTTACCGGTAACAGTATTTCTATGAGTCTTTCAGGATAGCACCTGGAGAGAGCGCAGCTTCATCCACTTCCCAGGAAACACTGCAGTCATTCCTTTAAAGCCTCGACACTTCCACCATGGCCTCAGCTGTTACCGAGTACCCCCAGCCATGCTGAAATTATATAAGAACATAGTGACCACAACATATTAACATTTATAACCAAGGGAGGAAGGTCCAGCGCTGTGCCAGTGCATCCAGACCTTCCACTTGGTCCTGTCTGTTCAGAGAATAGTAGACCAGAACATTTGCATTTGTTTGTGATGCAAACAGGTCTATCTTGGGGATTCCGCATTTGTTCACTATCTGCTGAATAACATTCGCACTCTAGCACCCTTCTTCTGCTTAAAAAGTCTGCTATCTGGTTTAGGTTGCCGTTCAGATGTACTGCAGTTAGGGATGCCACATTGTCCTCTGCCCAAGTCAGAGTCTGTAGGGCCAAGTCTAGAAGACATCTGCTCCTTGTGCCCCTCTGTCTTGAGCTATAGGCCACTGCCGTGGCGTTACCTGACAATACCTGGATGTGTTGGCCCCTGATCGTCTGTCTGAAGGCCGACAACCCCAGGGAAATGGCCCTTAATTTCCTTCAGTTTGAGGATCTCCTGGATTCCTCCACTGACCAGGACCCCTAGGCCAACTGGTTATCGAGATGTGCACCCCACCCCCAGGAGCTTGCATCTGTTGTCAAGATTCTTCCTGTGGGAAAGGTCCACTGCAAACCGTTATTCAAATTAGTTTGCCTCCTCTACCACCATAACTATCTTTTTACTGGAGATGGGATCCTGATCTGTTTCTCCAAAGACTCTCTGTAGGCCCAGCTCTGTAGAATCGCCTGTTAGAGGTCTCTTACATGGAGGCGGGCCTACTGAACAGCTGGGATCCAGGTCGTGAGAAGCTCCAACGTGGACATGGCTTCCCAAACTGTAACAGATCAATTTGTCTGCACTTTCTTTACTGCTGCCTGTCATCTTTTCCTCTGGGAGGAAAATCTTTTCCTGTAGCGAGCTGATAACATACCCTAGGAAAATAATCATCTGAGAAGGACTTAGGTTTGATTTTTCCTTGTTCAAAATCCAACTCAAATTCTCTCAATGAATCTTTATCCCTTTCATATCCTTGCATAATAGGACCTCTGAGCTGGCAAACAACAGAAAGTTGTCCAGGTATGGTACTATAGATACCCCTTCCAACCTGAGTGGTGCCAATGCTTCTGCCATGATCTTTGTGAAGATCCTTGGGGAAGCAGAGAGACCGAACGGGAGAGCCCTGAACTGAAAGTGTGACACTGCTCCCCCTGCTCTGATTGCCAGATGCAGATATCTCTGTGATGTCAGTGTGATACGAACATACAGGTATGCATCCCTGAAATCTATGAAGGCTAGAGAGCTCCTCGCTGGAAGGAGTTTTCTCACCGAATAAATTGTGAAATTTTTTGTAATGGATGGACCTGTTTAGGATCTTTAAATTCAGTAATAACCTGAATTTTCCTGGCAGCTTCTTCACTAGAAAAACATGTGAATAACACCCTAGTGCGTCTTCTCCCTGGGATTCTGGGATGATTACCTTCTGTTGAAGGAAAAGAGTGATGTCATTGCCAATGACTTCTCTTGATCTCTGGGGAGATCGAGACGGCAGTCTTTCCAAGAACTCCAGTGCATATCCCTCCAATATTAATTTGAGGACAAACGCACTGGATGTCGCCCCCTCCCACTGTGGAAAAAAGGACTGAAGCCTTCCTCCCACAGTCGAGAGACCATCACTGGGTCTTGTTGGGTTGCCTGGGGGGATGAAACAACACCCCAGATTTCCCTCTACCCCTTTGTGACCTCCAAGGTCTCTTTTGTCCTGTTTCCTTTGAGTCCCGGGTCTGGTAAAAAGGACGAAAATTATTTTTAGGTTGCAATGCAACTTTCTTTTTGGCCAGAAATGCTTTTTTCTTATTCACTGTTCTGTCTAAAATAGCGTCAAGATCTGGGCCAAATACCAGATCCCCCTCAAAGGGGGGGGTAGAATCTCCTGACCAGGTCTTGACCTACAAAGCTCTTCTAGCTGAATTAAAGCTGAAGATCTTGCGGACATCTTCACCGACTCAGCCCAACCCAGAGAAAAAGTTCAGTGCTCCTAACCTTTCCTCTTAACTTATATCCTCCAGACCCTTTATTAGCTTTGTTGCCCTTCTTTGTACTCGCTCCATTTCCAGTACATCCTTCCTGAGGACTGGTGCCCAGAACTGGACAGCATAGTCTAGGTGCCGCCGTGACCAGAGCCTTGTAGAGTAGGAGAATTATTGTTTTATCTCTGGAGTTGATCCCCTGTTTAATGCATGCCAATATTCTGTTTGCTTTGTTAGCAGCAGCTTGGCATTGCATGCCATTGCTGAGCCCATCATCTACTAGGATCCCCAGGTCATTTTCCATCCTAGATTCCCCCAGAGGTTCTCCCCCCAGTGTAGAGATTGCATTCATATTTTTGCCACCCAAATGCATTATTTTACATTTTTCTACATTGAACCCCATTTGCCATGTAGTTGCCCACCCCATTAATTTGTTCAGATCTTTTTGCAAGGTTTCCACATCCTGTGGAAAAGTTATTGCCCTGCATAGCATAGTATCGTCCACAAATACAGAGATTGAACTGTTTACCCCATCCTCCAGGTTGTTTATAAACAAATTAAATAGGATTGGTCCCAGCACAGAACCCTGGGGGACCCCACTACCCACCCCTGACCATTCGGAGTACTCTCCATTTATCACCACCCTCTGAACTCGCCCTTGTAGCCAGTTTTCAATCCATGTACTCACCCTATGGTCCATGACAACTGACCTTACTTTGTACAGTAAACGTTTATAGGGAACTGTGTCAAATGCATTTGCAAAATCCAGATACACCACGACTACGGGCCTTTCTTTATCTATATGGCAACTCACTTCCTCATAGAAGGTTAATAGATTGGTTTGGCAAGAACGATTCTTCATGAATCCATGCTGATTAATGATACCGTTCTCATTACTAAAATCTTGTATATAGTCCCTTATCATCCCCTCCAAGAGTTTACATACTATTGATGTTAGGCTAACTGGTCTGTAATTGCCAGGGATGTATTTTGGGCCCTTTCTAAATATTGGTGCTACATTGGCTTTTCTCCAATCAGCCAGTACCATTCCAGTCAGTAGACTGTCTGTAAAAAATTAGGAACAATGGTCTGGCAATTACTCGACTGAGTTCCCTAAGTACCCTCGGGTACAAGCCATCTGGTCCCGGTGATTTATTAATGTTAAGTTTCCCAAGTCTAATTTTAATTCTGTCCTCTCTTAGCCATGGAGGTGCTACCTGTGATGTGGCATGAAGGTAAACATTGCAGTTTTGGTTACTGAAGCCCTCCGATTCCCTCGTGAAAACTGAGTAGAAGAATAAATTCAATACCTTCGCCATCTCCCCATCTTTTGTAACCAGATGTCCTTCCTCATTCTTTATGGGGCCAATATGGTCCGTCCTCCCTTTCTTACTGTTTACATACTTAAAGAATTTCTTGGGATTTTTTTTTCTCTCCTTCGCTATATGTCTTTCATGTTCTATCTTAGCCGTCCTTATTGCACCCTTACATTTCTTGTTGCATTCTTTATAAAGTCTGAATGCTGATGATGATCCCTCAACCTTGTATTTTTTGAAGGTCTTCTCCTTTGCTTTTATATGCATTTTTACATTGGAGTTAAGCCATTCAGGACTTTTGTTCACTCTTTTAAATGTATTACCCAATGGGATGCATTGGTCAATGCCCTCATTTGATATGCTCTTAAAGCAAACCCATCTCTCCTCTGTGTTCTTTGTTCCTAAGATTTTATCCCAATTTATGCCTTCTAGCAAGGTTCTTAGTTTAGGGAAATTGGCTCTTTTGAAATTCAGTGTCTTAGTATTCCCGTTATGTTTCTTATTTGTGTGATTTATACTGAAGCCAATTGACCTGTGATCACTACCCAAATTGCCCCCTAATTCCACATCCGTGATCAGGTCTGTATTGTTGGTAATCAGTAGATCCAGTAACATTTTATTTCTAGTTGGTGTGTCTACCATCTGACCCATAAAATTGTAAATTATATATATAGTATCTCACAAAAGTGAAGTCTGAATTTTTAGGAGGAGCCCTCCTCCCCTGCCAGTTCCAGCGTTGGCTTGTTCTCCTGGCATTCCCATGGTTACAGCACTGATGAGGTGTCACTGGTGGGCACTGAGAGGTGTCACTGGTGGGTGGCACTGATGGGCAGCAGTGAAGGGCATTGATAGGTGGCACTAAAGGGCACTAATAGGTGGCACTGATAGCTGGCACTGATGGGTGGCAGTGATGGGCACTTATGAAGCACTGATTGGCACTACTGGGTGCAACTCGTGGGCATTGATAGGTGGCACTGATTGCTGGCACCTTTATGTACTGGTGGGCAGTTATTTGTGGCATTGTGCGCATTGATTCGTGGCACTGTGAGCACTGGCAGGTGGTACTGATGGGCACAGGGCTGGTGCAAAGATTTTTGACACCCTAGGCGAAACCTCATTTTGCCGCCCCCCCCCCCCCTGGCTCCACCCCTGACTCCATCCCCTTTCCCCCGCCCATGTATACCCCACCTTTTTAATGAAGCGCCCATCGATGCAACCTCACCAGCGCCCATCAATGCAGCCTACCAATGCCCATCAATGCAGCCTACCAGTGCCCATCAATGCAGCCTACCAGCACCCATCAATGCAGCCTACCAGTGCCCATCAATGCAGCCTACCAATGCTCTTCAATGCAGCCTACCAGTGCTCATCAATGAATGTTTACTCGCTTCCGTTCATTCGGGAGTCGGGCTGCACACTATGTGCGAAGGTGGCTGCCTGCTGATGCTGAGACTTAGTTTCTTGCTGCAGAGAGAAGAGAGTAGGAACACCAATGGCCTGGCGCCCCCAGGCAGAAGTGCGCCCTAGGCGGCTGCCTAGTTTGCCTAGTGGTAGCACCGGCCCTGGATGGGCACAGATGAAGCAGCTTCACCTCTTCCTCTTTGGGCCTGATGTCTCTTCAACAGAAGCCAGTGATCGGCTTTTTTTTATCCTCATGCGGTCAGCATGAGAAGAACAAAAAAAGGATTACCGATCTTCTGTTTACATCACGTGATCAGCTGTCATACTATGCAATACATACTAGCACATTATGGCATTGCCTTGCAGGGGATTTTTTATTTTTTTTCATCAACACGGTTTACTATCACTTTCAGTTTTAGAATGAATGGACTTTCCTGAACAAAAACCTCATTCACTGTTAGAAATTAATTGTATGGTCAGTATATTGGTCTGTAGAGGTCTGCATTAAGTTGGAAATTCCCTGTTAAATTTTTTTGCTAGCACTTTATTCAAAATTTTGTCACATTCTGGTGTAGCTGCTTTTCACATTTGTTGTTTAAGGTTTGTGCAGTTATACTTCCATTCACCTTCAGTCAAGTGGGCTGAATAAAAAACAAAAAACGAATTCCTCTGTGCACACAAATTAGTCGAATAGAGAAACCTCCACTGCACACTGATCGAAATTCGAATGGTCCTTGCTTAACAGCAGGGGCATTGCTAGGGGGTGGCTATTGGGGGCTATAGCCCAGAATCAGGAGCCCATAGCCCTGAGTCTCATGCTGCAGGGTCCCTGCTTAACCAGCGGGCAGGCAGGCTGCATGAGAGAGGCAGAGGAAAGGAGAAAGACCGGGCAAAGGAGCAGAGATGGCATCTTTCTCCGCCCGCTCCACATCAGAGCTCTTTACAGCCTGGCCTCTTCAAGCTGGGAGTGAGGTGCGGCGAGCGGCAGAGAGATGACATCATCTCTCACTACCCTCCAAACAGCACAGCACCTCTTCCGCCCTCACAGCACCGTGGAGTGGAGGTCACTTGCTTCCTGTCATTGTGGAGTTCCACTTTACAGCCAGACCCCCTTGCTTCAATGTCAGAGGTGCGGCGAGGAGCAGCGAGATGACATCATCTCTCACTGCCTGCCCTGCATCACCGTTCTCCTACTCTCACTAAATGGACCAGTGCTGTAAGCCTGCCACCAATGTAGCGTCAATACACATTTGGTGAAACTGGCTGGCATGGCAAGTGACAATCCACATCAGTTGGCAAATGACAACCCACATCTGGTGGCTGGTGACGTGGCAAGTGACAATCTGCAAATGGTGCCAGGAGGCGTGGCAAGTGACAATCTTCAAAAGATGGCAGGTGACATGGCAAGTGACAATCTGCAAATGGTGGCAAGAGATGTGGCAATTGACAATCTGCAAATGGTGGTAGGAGACGTGGCAAGTGACAATCTGCAAATGGTGGCAGGTAACGTGGCAAGTGGCAATCTGCAAATGGTGACAGGTGACGTGGCAAGTAACAATCCACATCTGCTGCCAGGTGAAAGTGGCAAGTGGCAATTCACATCTGGTAGCAGGCGACATGGCAAGTGACAATCCACATCTAGTGGCAGGTGATGGGGGCAAGTAACACACTGCATCTTGTGACAGTGGCAAGTGACATGCTGCAACTGGTGGCAATAGATGTGTCAAGTGACACGTCCAGGGCTCCCACTGATTCTGTAGTATGGTGAGTTTAACCACTTTATTATATAATAGAATGTAACAATAGAACTAATGCACTTCAGTCATCCTGACACCATATCAACCATGGTGCCATGATGATTGAAGCTCCAAAACCAGCCATCGCCTGTGAAAAATTGCTTACCACCCCCCTGCGGACATGCAAAAACATTGATGACCGCTGATATGGGCTCTAGCCCCAGATCTTTTGCAGACCTAGCAACGCCCCTGCTTAACAGGCTGAATTTCCATCATTGTTAATCTGTTTCTCTGTCCTGCACATATTAACTTTATCCTTTCACTTCTTGGTGCTTTTTGCTGAACATCAATTGAGTTGCTTGTTTGTGTTAGATTTCTTTACAATTTGTGTTCTGAGAAAGTACCATCTTCCACAGTTTATGCCAGCAACAGTTTCCAAATCCTTCCAGTGACAGTACCCTACCTATGTGAATCGTGGGATCAGTTAGGTATTGCGGCCAATGCCAGAAAAGGAAAGGCAGACCCATAAATAGAGTGTGCAATATTTTAGGAAGGGCGGGGGTTTATGAATTCTATGTAAGCCTTCAGAAAAAAAGCTTAGAAAATTACCTTTTGTATACAGGTGTAATACATTTAATTGTGTTGTTTGAGATAAAATGTGTGGGCACTAAGGCCTGTGATGATGTGGAGTGAACCCATAACAAGTGGCCTGGGGGTGCACATAGCAGATTTTTAGCTCTCTGCCAGTGTAAATTGGTTACACAGTGGACTGTCCTACCTCAGCTTACTTAATTGCTACACATTCAGAAGGATGAGTGTAGTGTAGAGTAGGGAACACTAGATGGTGCTCGATGGCTAATGCAGAGAGATGAAAAGAGTAGACACGCTCCTACATGGTTCGTCAGCAATGACATCTTCTGGGGGTGTGGCCTATACCCCCAGAAGACGTCACTGATGATGAAAGCCTGCTGATCCACTCTGCTGTCAAGCTTGTCAGTGAACCCTGTAAGCTTTCAATAAACTTTGGGGCGTCACGATGGAGATTTGTATTTCTTTCCTGGCATTCCATTGGGATTGACTGTGGAGTGATGACCATCATTTTTCTTGCTGACCGCCCAACCTGTGTTACCATCTTATGTGCTTTTGGCCACTATAACCTTAGTCCATCTTTTCTGGTAAGAGGCGTGATGATTATTCCTAGCTGATGGTAGATCTCTTTACACCTGAGTTGGAAGAACACATGCTAATAGTCTTTGTTCTCGCTATGCACTTCACAACTTCTTTTTTATTTATGTCATAAGGACATTTATATATGCATCGTGTTTGTTTGCACATTTGGTGTTACTTTTAGGCTGCTTTCACACTGAGGCGCTTTAGAAGCGCTATAGAGCTAAAAATAGCATCTGCAAAGTGCCTGTAAAGAGCCTCCCCTCTCACTCCAGTGTTAAAGCCTGAGGGCTTTGACACTGGAGCGTTGCACTGGCAGGATGGCAAAAAAAGTCCTGCAAGCTGCATTTTTGAGGCGCCGTAGGAGCGGTGTATACACGACTCCTACAGCTTCCCTGCCCATTAAAATCAATAGACAGTGCCGCTAAAGTTCCGGCTGCAGCGGCGATTTGCGGGCGCATTTAACCCTTTTTCAGCCATTAGCAGGGATTAAAAGTGCCCCGCTAGCACCCAAAAAGGACTGCAAAAATGATGGTAAAGTGCCGCTAAAAATAGTGGAGCTTTACCCCAATGCCCCCAATGCCCTAGTGAAAAAGTAGCCTTAGCACAGTTAGGTGTTGGACATCCATCCGCAATTTATTGAATGCTGTTCCATATTGCACTCTCTGACACTTTATCTACTGTTTCTTGTTGGAACATGTATATTTAAACATTTGCTGTCTCATATTGCACTTGTAGCGACGGCTCCTGAAGAGCACGCGCTATGCGTTTTTGAAAGTTAATACTACACCTGAACTGTAGTTTGGTTTGGGTACAATTGTTCTAAATTTTTACCTCAGTATCAGTCTGACTGGACTACAGGATGTTCAGCCTGGCTACAAGGGGCACTGTCTCTTCTGGCAGGCATGGGACCACAGTCTAGTTGGGTGCTTTAAGTTTACTCTCTCTTGGAGCCCGCCCAGTGGGAGTGTGACTCTTGCTGTGCTTTCTGGGAGAGGGTATTTAAGATGTGGATGTCACGTGGTTCGGGGTTCCGGTCCAGAAGTACGTTCTTACTCCATGGTCCTGGTCCTCCTGACCAGCCCCCAGGAAGGTTATGGCCTGGGGTGCGGATCCACCCGACTTGTTGTCTCGGGGCTGGCTAGCCCGAGGCAAGGAAACTAAAGAAGGATTCCAAGATGGTCCGGTGCCGTCTCCGGTAGTTGGTGAGGCCCAGTAACTTCGTAGCTATCCAGGGAAGGATTCTTCAGAAGAAGGCCACGTACGGGTTGGCTTCTTAGCAAGAGCCTGGAGGGGCTGAAGTACCTAAGTGAATTCGGTCTCGTGGGTATCGCCAAGCTGGCTGAAAGATCCAGGTATCACACAAGTTTTCCACAAGTTTTAGTTTCCTAAAGTTCTACAACAACGTCTGTGGCAAAGACTTGTTCCTGAGTAAAGCATCTTGTAGGCTGCTAGGCATTGTGAGAGAGGGACTATCTAGTTGTGAATGGCTATTTTCTGGATCTAGTCAAAGTAAGCAAGTCCTTCATTATTGACTTTGACACTAATGCCGCGTACACACGATCAGTCTATCCAGCAGACTTTGTGGGCTCCGGCGGGCTGTGTGTGGGCTCCGGCTGACTTTTTTCCCCAAAATTCCAGCGGACTTAGAAAGTAGTTTTGACTCAAAAATTGTTCGGCCATCTGTGTGCTAGTCCATCGGACTTTTAAAAGGGGGGGACTTTCCTGCACACGGAGAAAAGTCTGTTCATTTTGAACGTGGCTCCAGGTAGCCGGGACTAGCAAAGGAAGTCAATGTCGCCACCTTCGGCGGCGAGATTGACACGTCGCTGGCCCTGTCACCTGGTATGGACTTAAAGGGGAAGCCCTACGCCGAAAAAATGGCGTGGGGGTCCCCCCCAAGGTGCATATAAGACCCTTATCCGAGCACCCAACCTGGCCGGTCAGGAAAGGGGGTGGGGACAAGCAAGCGAAGAGGATGCTGGGACTGTGGCATCATCCGGTGACCCCGCCCATTGTCCCTATATAAGTCGCCGCACAACGTGTCCCTGTCATTGCAGCCAGAGAGAGCGTTGAGTCAACATCTCAAGGAAGAAGAGGAAGAAGAAGAAAAGAGAAGGCGGCAGTGACGGCGACAGAAGACCAGGCCACCGCTAGTAAAAGAGCTGGAAGAAGGAGCGGAGGCCCAGCAAGAAGAACCGTAGAGGGGGACAAGAGCCCCAAAGTCAGAAGAAGAGGCGCCGGCGACAGAAGAACGGACCACCGCTAGTAAAAGAGCCGGAAGAAGAAAGCGGAGGCCCGGCAAGAGGAACCGAAGAGAGGGACAAGACCCCAGAAATCAGAAGAAGACTCCCGGGCGGCGACGAAGAAGAAAGCCGGGCTCCTCCACTAGTAAAAGAGCTAGCAGAAGATAGCGGAGGAGTCCGGCGAGAAGACCCCCCAAGACGGAAGAAGACCCCCGGAGCTGTGCAATAAATTATTTTCAACCCTTGTGTAGTGTTTTTTTTTTTAAAAATTTCACCAGGTGAATGGGTAGGGGTACATTGTACCCCATACTCATTCACATATGGTGGGGGGCCGGTATCTGGGGGTCCCCCTCCCGCAGACCCCGACAACCAACGGCTAGGGTTGTCGGGAAGAGGCCCTTGTCCTCATCAACATGGGGACAAGGTGCTTTGTGGTGGGGGGCCGCACCACCCCCCCATGTTGAGAGCACATGGCCTGGTACAGCTCAGTGGGGCGCTCGCTCATCCCCAACCCCTTTCCTGACTGGCCGGGTTGCGTGCTCGGATAAGGGTCTTATATGGACCTTGGGGGGACCCCCACGCCGTTTTTTTGGTGTAGGGCTTCCCCTTTAAGTCCATACCAGGTGACGGGGCCAGCAACGTGTCAATCTCGCCGCCGAAGGTGGCGACATTGACTTCCTTCGCTAGTCCCGACTACTTGGAGCCGCGTTCAAAATGAACGGACTTTCCTCCGTGTTTGGACAAGTCCGTTCATTTCAAAAGTACGGCGGACTCCTGCCATAGTCCGGTTGTGTGTGGGCAGGTCCACTTGTTTGGAAAGTCCGGCGGACTTTCCAGCGGTTTGTCCGCCAGAGTAAGTCCGCCGGATAGTCTGACCGTGTGTACACGGCATAAGAGTACCTGAACTTCCTTCCTAACCCTCTGATCCTATTTTAAAGAGACTGTTCATTGTCTAAGTTTTTGCAATAAAAATCCCTCCATGCGGATCTGTCTTCAGTCTCTAGAGTTACTGGGTATCTACCACGGGAAACCCCTAGACACAAATCAAGGAGAAGAAGGTAACGGTAAGCCCAATCTAATAAGCAGCTCCTTCGGGGGTTAGTGCTACACATTAAATGTGGCTCTTCCATTTTTTCATGCTCACTAGCACTGCTGGCAATTTGAGAATTAAAGAAGTACTCCTGTGCATTGAAACCATTGCCTCTTTATACTAGTTATGTACAAAGCAGCTAGAAGATACAGCATGTACTTACAAGTAGACACTTTATATACAAATCTTCTTGGTAAGAAAGCCTTGGAACTTTCTCTGTTTCCTGCTATTCAGCACTGCCCTACTTTAACTGCCAATTGCTTTGTCATGCAGCAGGAGTGTACTCACTTTTGTTGCCAGCAGTTTAGACAATAATGGCTGTGTGTTGAGTTATTTTGAGGGGACAGCAAATTTACAATATTATAAAAGCTGTACACTCGCTTCTTTAAATTGTAGCAAAGTGTAATTTCTTCAGTGTTGTCACATGAAAAGATATAATAAAATATTTACAGAAATGTGAGGGGTGTACTCACTTTTGGGAGATACATATGTAGTGCTGGCTCCTGAAGAGCACACACTATGTGTTTTTTTCTATTTAAAATTCCTAAAGCCACAGTTGGGTTTTAGGGTCAATTATACCAAATTATGGTTTCAGTACCAGTTTAGCTGGATTGCGCTGGGTTCTGCTTGGTCACAGGTGTCGCTGTCACCACTGGCAAGTGTGAGAATGCAGTCTAGCTGGGCATGTTGAGTGCTATTCTTTCTCGGAACCAGCCCAATCGGAGTGTCATCTTGCTGTGCATTCTGGGAGAGGGTACTTAAGGTACTGACATCATGTGCTTCTGGGTTCTGGTCCAGAAGATCTTTCTGTCTGTTTGGTCCTGGTCCTCCTGACCAGCTCCCATGGCCCTCATGGCCTGGGGTGCGGATCCATCCAATTCCGTGTCTCTGGGCTGGCTAGACCGAGGCAAAGTAACTGGGAGGAGGATTCAAAGGTTGTCTGGTGCCGTCTCATCCGTGGAGAGGCCCAGCAACTGGAGAAGCAACCAGGGAAGGACTCTTCGGGAGAAGACCACTCTGAAGGCTGGCTTCTCAGAAAGAGCCTAGAGGCTCAGTTGAAAGAGACCAAGTGAATCTACACTCATACGGTATCGCCGGACCGGCTGCGAGATACTGGTACTGCATGATAGCTCTCTAAATTTGTCTACATCCTTCAGTTACATTCAAGTCTGTGGCAGAGACTTTATTCACAAGTGTTCTACATCCAAGTCTGTGACAGAGACTTTGCTTTACTTAAACACTCTATCGGCTGATGAGGGGCCTAGTGAGGGGAGGTCTATCCAGTAGCTGTGAGAATCCAGTTGTAAGCAGTAAATCTCTGGATTTCTATAGTGAGAGACTTCCTATCAAGAAGGTAACGGTAAGCCCAATCAAACCAGCCGCTCCTTTGGGGGTCAGTGCTACACATAGTTACATCGGTCCAACTTAGACCAATGTAACTACCGTATTTATCGGCGTATAACACGCACCCCAAGTTTAGGAGGGAATTTTAAGGAAAAAAACTTTTAGAAGGGAAGTTTAAGGAAAAAAAACCTTACATTTAAATGCCCATCAATGCAGCCTTATCATTGTCCATCTGCAGCCTTGTCCACCATTGCAGCCTTGTCAGTCAGCCTTGTTCACCATTGCAGCCTTGTCAGTTTTATTATTTTTTTAAAAATGCCGCCGCCAAGATACAGAGCTGGATGTCCTGTGTATCTCGGCGGCGTGCGGTAGTTCTCGGGCGTTCTCTGCAGCTTTCGGCTGCCTTTGGCCATTCTCGCCAGCCTTCGGCTGCCGAGAACGGCCGGCAGCTGCCGAGAACAGCCGAAGGCGGCCGAACGCAGCAGAGAATGGCCGAAGGTGGCTGAAAGCTGCCGAGAATGGCCGAAGGTGGGCGAAAGCCGCAGAGAAGAGCCGAAGGCGGCTGAAAGCCGTCCAGAGGCTCAGAATTGCAGGGGATCAGCGTATAACACACACCCGCAATTTTCCCCTGCTTTTAAGGGGAAAAAAGTGTTATACGCCGATAAATGAGGTATATAAAAAATGTCATACCTGGAATCCTTCTTTCAGTAAATGATTTTAATGATACCCTATAAAAACAATGAACATTTGATATTTGCAGTGTGGAGAATGCTAAAGTGCAAGGGCAGTTTTTTCTTTTGCTTTCAGTTTTAATTGAAATAACGATTTGGGTGTGGTTAAGCTGCTGGGTGGATGGAAAATTTTCTGAGCGCCTCTACATTAATAAAGATAACTGTTTCTTCTGCTGCTTTTCACTTCCTATTTACACAGTACTGTTTGATAATTCACTCATGTTAACAATTTGTATAATGGATAGAATCACATAAAATCCAGACATAGTGTCTCTTGCTAGTTTACAATGTTTCCATTAATGTCATCATTTATTACATATGTGTCTTGAATGTTCTTCTTTAAAATTAAATAGTTTAGTTATCTGCCAATAAAGACTAGTGAGATCTTATCACAGTCAGTGAATGAATGCGTATGTAAATGTTGGAAAGAGGAATTATTCAGATTTAAGCTGCCTTTACAAAGTCTAAACTGTAAAGTAAGAAAAAAAAAAATACACACGCACACACACATATATATATATATTGTGACAGTAGGAGATGCTGTCACTGTAAAATTGGTAGTTTGGGGGACACAGGGTGTGCTCATTGGCTCGATACAAGACTGCAGAGCATAGATGTGGACTGGAGAAAACAATCGCTTTCACAGCTTTCTCCATGCTTTGGTATTCCGGCATTGGGGGTCTATAGTTTGGAGGTTCCATAGTGTCTTGGGTGGGACGGGATCTCCGACCCTGTGTCCAGGTTTTATAGATGACCAGCAGCCCTTATAATGAAAGTATGGGAATACCTCATGACTCGCAGTTGGAGACATCTCCACCGAACAGAGAGGAGGTCTGTGCATGGGGAGGCAGGAGGACCCCATGCCTCTCCAGGAGTCAGAGGGGTTGCAGGAGGCAGCTGGAACGTGTGTGACTGCAGGAGGCAGTAAATGGCCTGAGGGTTAAGGCTGAATTCACACCTATGCATTTTGGGTGCTTTTTGCATTTTGCAGATTTGCACTACAGTCCATTTAAAATGGTTTCATATGGAACATATTCTATAGTGCAAACCTGCAAAAAGGGAAAAAAGCACTAAGGCTGGATTCGCACCTATACATTTTTTGTGCTTTTTGCATTTTGCAGATTTGCACTACACAACGTGTTCCATAGGAGACCATGGTAAATGGACTGTAGTGCAAATCTGCAAAATGCAAAAAGCACTAAAAATGCATAGGTGTGAATCCAGCCTAAAAATGAATAGGTGTGAATCCAGCCTAGAGTGTACCCATCGGCACTGAACAACCAGCGGTCTATGTGACTCAAGGGAAGAGAGCAGAGGTACTGCTAGAGAGAGAGCCAGGTGGGCTAGCATTGTTTCTGTATTCACGTATTTGCTAAAGAAGAACCCGTGTGTGGGAAACCCCTATGTTAAAGACTGTCTAATGTCATTAGAAACTATCTTTAGCATAAAGAAGAACAAGGACTCCTGGAAGTGGTGGTTTGGCCCCCATAGAGCCCTGATCTCAACATCATTGCGTCGACTTCAGTTGAACAGGAAAATGTTCATTCTATCAGCTACTGCAGCACTGTTCAGTTTATTCTGACAGTGGAGTAGTCCCCGCTGTCAGAATACAATAACAACAGCAGGGAGAATTCCTCCATTCACCTCACATGTGTGGATGAATCCATTTATTTTATTTCGATCAGCCTAGACTAGGGACTGGACAAATGCCGCTCTATGTAAGACGTGTTGAGTTATCTCATGTTACTATCACTTTATTATGCTGATGCCAAATTAAGGCAGAACTTTTCTAATATGAAATCTGTTTTATTTTAAGAGAATGTTATTTGTATCCCTACAACTGGATGGTCCTGAAGATGCTATCCGTGAATAGTGCTGACTACCCATAGGACAAGAATATATGTACTGTACCTACATATCTACCATATGTATCATTATAATTTTGTCTGTGGTTTAAATGTAAGGTGCATTTAACAAATACCTTAATGAGAACTTTCCTCCTGTTTCCTTTTTGTCTTCATTGGGTTAGACTTTAGATATAGGGCCTACCCCTCTTTTTCATGTTTTAGATTATTGTTGATGTTGTCGAGAGCAGAATGCGGTTATCTGACACTGTGGACTTGCCCTCTACCTTCTTAGACTGTCTCTGTATTCCCCTGGAGCTGGGCTCGGATTACATGCATCACACTCCTGAGCCAAGCAGAGAGCATTGTGGGAACTGTGGTCTCCTGAACAGACATCCCTGAACTGCAGAACTGTACATGAACTACACCTTACAGCAATGCTCCAAGGGGAGAATCATGGGCAAGGCTATAAAAGGATTGGCGGACCAGGCCCAAGCCATCTTGTTTCTTTGAGCTCCAACTGACGGTGAAGATAATCACAAGGCCTTGCATTCTAAAATAAGGAGTGAGGTCAGTAGCTGGTGAGGCACTAGCTAGTATCAGAACCAGATATACACAGGTTACATACGCCGTGAACATTAGAGCAAGAGCAGTAATTCTAGCACTAGACCTCCTCTGTAACGCCACCAAGGTTACTCCATCATTAGTTAATATGCCATTAGATATTTTTTAAGGTGACCATTATATTTAATATACACTGTATTTTAATATAGATCCTATGACAGTTTGCATCACCTCTCTACAATTGTGGCGCATGATTATGATGGGCTACCCTCTCCTTGGGAAGCTCTGTGCATTGCGTCCCAGTTACACATGGCTCCATATTACCCCAGCTTGTGGGACGGGCACCTTCTTGTTGGGCCTGGTCTCACATCAAACACACCCTCATCATCCACTTTGTGTATGTAAGTATCCAGGACTGGCTTAACTGCCTCCTCCTTTTATGCTTAGTGATACATTAGACTAATTACATTTCATTCTTTTTAGATATTTGGGAGCATCCGCCCCTGATGAGTGTGTAAACACAAAATGCATTGGGAAATCTAGGATGCTAACACATACTCTTTTCAGTAACAAACCAAGTCTAACGTCTATAAAACAATCGCGTTTTTATCCATTCGTACCATGCTACCTCATTACATACATTACCTCATGCCGCTCCTAGGACATGTGCGTGTGTGTATATATATATATATATATATATATATATATATATATATATGTATTCATGGGAATTGTCTATTCATTTCCGATATTGTCACGTGCTTCTAAGTTGACATAATTTTGTTTCCTTGATGTACCATGCTACATATATGTATACACCATATTGTCATGAGTTTCCAAGTCAATATGATTATGTGTCTCTGTTGTCCATGATATATTATTGTATTATTATTATGTGCAACCTTATGACCCAGATATTTTTACTCATTTATCCTCCAACATACCCCACTATGTCTATAACTTAATTCAAAGTCCCAAATCCCCTTTTTTCTATTTTGTACCAGGGATGGCGGCACGCTAGTTATGTACCTCATTCAAAGTGCCACCTGTGGTATTTCACAGCCCCCCTTCTCTGCTCCCTCTGAAGGACATTCAGGAACGTCCACTCAGGAGGAAGTGCCCATCCGGCCGTTTATGTGCAGTAGCTGGGTGGGAATTGGTTAAGGGGTACACACCACTAGTACCTATATTATTTCATCTCTCATTAGGATTAAAGGCATAATAGGCCTACCTTGTGTCCCCCTTTAGCAGTTGTATTATAGACAGCAACTAATAGCCTTCTTAGAAATCCATGCATTTATTGTCTATTACTGTGTGCATTGATATAATGTATCTGTCATTTCTAATTGTCATTTAATTGCTTTGGGGACTTTTCAGCTGAGTCTTGGCTGTTGTTTATCCAGAATTTGGCTGACTAATACCCTGTTTAAGATCTTTCTCTTGATTAAGAAAATCAGAGAGAGCTAACCAATCTGCATTGTCAGTGTGTTAATTAATTAGTTAGTTAATTACACAACATATCTGAACCTAGAATGTCAGGAGGGCTGGAAAGTTCACAGGGTTAAGGCTGCGCAGAAGAACATGCAATTATAAGCAACCCCAAGGGGGCAGAGCAATATTCTTATAAAGTTACATTTTATTGAAAATAACTTTTGGATATGTGTCTCATGTTGTGTCCTTAAAGTCCACTTCACATACAGGTGCCTCTATATGACGCTCAGGAAAGCTTTCCTTTTCCATATACATATATTTACTAGTAAAAAAAGACTTTTGATGTTTTGATGCCATTTGATGTATGCATACATGTGTGTGTGTACATAATGCAATAGTCCTTGGTAATACATGCATAATCGTCTTCCTTTTTTCTTCACAACAGAACTTGCTACAATATACAATAAGCCAACTTCCTTGATGTGTTAGTTAACCTCCTAGTCTTCTATATACCAACTGATTCAAGCTTCTGGGAGAAAAATACATTCTCCTCTACAGTTCTCTGCATTGTAGAAATTGTTGTTAATTTCACCATTTCCTTGTTGAAATAGATTTCCAAATTCTCATGAATTCTTAGGAACTTATTTACTAAAGATAAAATAGGCTCTCCACTATGCCTGGGAATTTTCCTAAGCATTTAGTGAATGAGATGAAGCTCTGCGGATTTCCAACCAATCGTGCGGAAGAAAAAATGCGTGTTTTTTTTTTTCTTTTCTTTTCTCCTTGCACATGGTATTCTTAGCAAAGGGAAGTTTTCTACCACCTTCACAAAGCGCTGGAGAATATTCCTCTGCAAAGTGAAAAGTCTGTTTGCATTTAGTAAATCAACCTCTTAGGCCAGCCATAGACGAAGCAAAGTTAGCAGGGGGAAAAAAAAGGGCACTGTTGATGGGGGAATTCCCCCTGTGTAGCCATTGTGTTCTCCCAGTGGGGAGGGAGGGGATATAGTGGAAGCTGTCCCTACACAAAGAACAGTGATTATCGCTAGTGGCTATAACAGCCATTAGAAATGATTGCATTTAAAATCCGACAAGCTGGCTGTACCAAGTTGATTGATCAACTTGGTACATTAAGCCTGCCCAAACATTGTTCGAATTATGGCCAGTTCCTGCTGATCCAGTCGAGATTCGAACCATCTATGGCTGATTTTAGAGTGGATCAAGACAAACAAAACAATCAAATTGCACCGGATGCAGAAATCTGAGTGAGCCAACTACACACACTAGACACGAGGTGACATTTGCTCAATCTTTCCATTTCCATCAAGCCATTGGGCAATCTATGAATGCTTTAACCCCATGTTTCTCAACTCCAGTCCTCAAGGTGCACCAACAGGTCATGTTTTCAGGCTCTCCATTATTTTGCACAGGTGACTTGATCAATTTTACTGCCTTAGTAATTACCACAGCCATTTCCTCTGAGGGAAATCCTGAAAACATGACCTTGAAGACGAGTTGAGAAACATTGCTTTAACCAAACATTTTCTTTTCCTGCTGATAGTGATAAAAGGGTTGAACATTTAGTAAGCATATTATACCACTAGAGGGTGCTCCCATGCTAAGTTTACTATAGGTCCTGGCCTGCACACTTGTATTAAAATCTTCTACAGCCTCTTTATTGCTGTGTTTGCTCTTGCAAGGTCTGCACGGCTCTGATAATAAAGTTATCACTGAAAGCTGTGCAGGTTTATTCAATAAACAGTGCAAGGAAGAAGGCTCTAAGTGAAAAGAGCATAGATGAGATTCAGGTCTAGGTCCAGGTTGGCTTAGCTCTTAAATGTCCCTGATTTCGAGGGGCTGTCCCTGATTTAGAAAAGTCCCTCTTTCCTCCTCATGTGTCCCTCATTTTGGTCTGATCCATATAGTTGTATATAAAATGCACTATTTATCTTTTAACCACTTACAGACCGGACCATTTTGCTGGTCAAAGACCAGACCACTTTTTGCGATTCGGCACTGCGTCGCTTTAACTGACAATTGCGTAGTCGTGCGATGTGGCTCCCAAACAAAATTGACGTCCTTTTTTCCCCACAAATAGGGCTTTCTTTTGGTGGTATTTGATCACCCCTGCGGTTTTTATTTTTTGCGCTATAAACAAAAATAGAGCGTCAATTTTGAAAAAAATGCATTATTTTTTACTTTTTGTTATAATAAATATCCCCCAAAAATATATTAAAAAAAAAATGTTTCTCTCAGTTTAGGCCGATACGTATTCTTCTACATATTTTTGGTAAAAAAATCGCAATAAGCGTTTATTGGTTGGTTTGCGCAAAAGTTATAGCGTTTACAAAATATGGATAGTTTTATGGCATTTTTATTAATAATTTTTTATTATTATTTTTTTTACTAGTAATGGCAGCGATCAGCGATTTTTATTGTGACTGCGACATTGCGACGGACACATCGGACATTTTTGACACATTTTTGGGACCATTGTCATTTATACAGTAATCACTGCTATATAAATGCAGTGATTCCTGTGTAAATGGCACTGGCAGTGAAGGGGTTAACCAGTGGGTGGCAGTGTAGGGGTTAAGTGTTCCTAGGGGTGTGTTACTAACTGTGGGGGGGGCTGGGCTTTCATTTAGTGAACACTGATCTCTGCTCCAATCACATGGAGCAGAGATCAGCGTCACTAGTTGCTAGGCAGAATGGGGAAATGCTGTTTACACAGCATTTCCTCCATTCAGCCGTCCCGTGAGACGATTGCGGGTATGCCCGCGGCAATCGAGTCCGCAGGACCCGCGACCGGACTCACGGGGGTCCCGACCGGCACGCGGCGGCGTGCTCGCGATGGCAGGGTGGCATTGAAGATTGGACGTACCTGTACGCCAATATGCCTGCCCGTGCCATTCTGCCGACGTACATCGGCGTGCACCGGTTGGGAACCGGTTAAAAAGTGTTTCCCAACTTTCTACATTTCTGCATTTGTACATTTCAAAAGCCAGTATAAAGGAATAGTAATGGTACAAAAGCACTTGTGGGTTTAACCAATCCTTTTTTTTTTTTTGTACAATTGTAGCGTTGTAGGTGCCACTAGTAACAAACGTCCACCAATTCAACCTGTTGCCAGACTCTTAAACATCACTTGCAGAAACAATGAACAGTCTTTTGCTTGTTTTGTTTATTGGGGGGGTACAACTTGGTTGGGGAAAAGGGTATGTAACACTGACCCCTAAAGGAGCTGCTGGTTTTATTGGGCTTACCGTTACCTTCTTGACCTTGTCTCTGTCTAGGGTTTCCCGTTGTAGATGACCCAAAGAAATGCAGAAACTGATACTGGATCTTCTTTTGGGTTATTTATTTAGAAGATAACACAGTCTCTTAATGAAGGGTAGAGGGTTAGGAGGAAGTTCAGGTACCTTTTGGACTGCAAAAATGGAAAGTCTCTTATAGAAGAAATCCAGAGAATAACCATTTCACAGCTGGATTCTCACAACCCCCAGATAGACCTCCTCTCAGTAGGCCTAGCAGCCAGTAGGATGTTAAGTAAAGTCTCTGCCACAGACTTGAATGTGAAATACTTGAGAAAACTGAGGGACATAGACAAATTTAGAGAACCAGTATCTCTCAGCCGGTCTGGCGATACCGTATGAGTGTAGATCCATGAAGTGTCCTTCAACTGGGCCTCCAGGCTCCTTCGGAGAAACAAGCCTTGTGCATGGCCTTCTCCTGAAGAGTCCTCCCCTGGATGTTTCTCCAGTTGCTGGGCCTCTCCTTAGACGAGACGGCACTGGACCACCTTTGAATCGCCAGGCCTTGACATCCTTTCAGGCCTCTCCCTGCAGTTGCTTTGCCTCGGGCTATTCAGCCCAGAGACTTGGAATTGCATGGATCTGCACCCCAGGCCAAGAGGGCCACGGGGGCTGGTCAGGAGGACCAGGACCAAACAGACAGGAAATCTCTTCTGGACCGGAACCCCGTAACATGTGATGTCAGTATCTTAAGTACCATCTCCCAGAGTGCACAGCAGGAGAACACTCCTACTGGGCTGGTTTCCGAGAAAACGTGGCACTCAATACACCCAGCTAGACTGTGTTCTACCACTTGCCGGCGGTGACAGCGACACCTGCGGCCAAGGAGAACTTAGTGCAATCCAGCTAGACTGGTACTGAAACCATAATTTAGCATTTGTCATTATATTTTAAAGATTTCACACAGTAGCACATAGTTAGAGTCAGAAGAGATGATGTGCATTTATTAATTGCTACGATCTTCCTCCTGCATTACCATGCTTTAAGCATATTTTTTTAGCATATAGCCAAGACAACCATGAGGTTGCATCTTACTGTACCTACAGTGATGGGCATTGGGTGGGCATGTGCCACTTATGTTACCATAACAATGGCAAAGATTTGCATAGCACTAGGAGGCACACAAATTATTAGAAGGGCAGAGAGTTCATAGCAGTATTTTCCCCCTGCACCAAAATTGTTATTAATGGCAACCTGCAAATGTGATCCTAAACGACATGAATGGGAATGATTGCACGAGGAAGCATGGAACACCTGTGTATTCCACGCATTTAAACATGGCCCTTGCATGAGCATTCGCAATAGTACCAAAGCTATCAACTGTCCCTGATTTCGAGGACATTTCCCTGATTTGGAACAAAGTCCCTCTGTACCTGTTTCCTGCTCATTTGTCCCTCATTTTGATCCGATCTATATAATTGTATATAAAATGCACTATTTATCTTTGACAAAGTGTTTCCCAGTGCGAAAACCTTTCATTAAATTTCTAAATGGCTGCATTTGTAAACTTCAAAATACAGTATAAAGGAATAATAGTTAGAGATGGCCTTGCTGTTCACCCGGCGGTCGGTTCACATCGAATTTTGCTCGTTCGCAATTCGCCAAACCGGTGGACTTATGACGCTGTTCTCGGTGGACATATTCGTTTACATTGTGAAGAACTTTGACCCATGACACATCCATCATGGGGTACAGGACAGCCAATTGAGACATTTCAGCACATGGACATACCCCCTACCTTATAAATAGACCTGATCGGGTGGCCATTTTACATTCTGTCTTTTGTCAGTGTAGGGAAAGGACGCTGTGTGGAGCAGGGATCGTCAGTCTGTAATCACTAGCTATTACTATTATGTCCACAAAAGTCCTTTTAAGGACTGGTATAGGTGTATAGTATATAGGGTTGTAATTGTAATACACTTATAATATATCCAATATAGAAAGCATATTAAAGTGCACTGCAGTGCTGACAGATTCTGCAGCTGTCTTTTCTCAGTGTAGGGATAGAGTTTGCTGTTTGGAGCAGGGACAGTTTGTAATTCACTAGCTACTAGCTAGCTACTATTAGGTCCACAAACGTCCTTTTAAGGACTGGTATAGGTGTACAGTATATAGGGTTGTAATACACTTATAATATACTTTCTTTCAAATATAGAAAGCATATTATAGTGCACTTCAGTGCTGACTGATTCTGCAGCTGTCTTTTCTCAGTGTAGGGATAGAGTTTGCTGCTTGGAGCAGGGACAGTCTGTAATTCACTAGCTAGCTACTATTAGGTCCATAAATATCCTTTTAAGGACTGGTATAGGTGTACTATTTGGTGTGCAGTATATAGGGGTGTAATACACATATAAAATACTTTCAAATATAGAAAGCATAGTATAGTGCATTTCTACTGTGCAGCATTGTGACTGCTGAGCGATTCTGCAGCGATACTACAAAGAGTGACAAACGCAATTAGAAAAAAGTATTATAACTGGTGTGATAGACCAGTGGCCCCCCAAAATGACAGATTGAAGCGGGGTGTTATATACCTTCTTCCACATATACTGCACTTCTCTAGAGACCTTTGTCACAGGGTCATTTCAAAAATGACAAGCAGAGGAAGAGGCAGGCCCTTCCGCAGGAGTGGTAGGGGTAGGGCAAGAGCAACAGGCTTGAGCCAAAGTGGAAAATTGCAGAAGGTGCGTTTGATTACGTCAAAGGACGCGCACCAGACTTGGTTGAGTGGCTCACTCAGCCTTACTCTTCTGCACCCTCCTCATCCTCTCGATATGCACCCTCTTCACTCTCTGCTGTGTGCACCCACAAAGACACTACCACCAACACCCCCACCACCATATACCCGCCACTTGAGTCACAGGAATTATTTTCGGATCCATCACAAGACATTTCCGATGCGCAGCCATTCTCGGCATTGGATCAGGAAGAGGAGGTAGCAACAACCACCACTCAGCAGTCTGGCGACAGTACCCAGATCAGCCCAAAGAGGTTGGTCCCCGCTGTTCCTGCCTACTCCGAGATCTCTAATTATAGCGGTGGGGAAGGTGACGTCGATGATGACGTGTCTAGGGATGTCACGTGGGTGCCCACAAGAGAGGAAGAGGAGGGGCGTTCAGAGGGAGATATGGACCAGCAGATAGGGAGGAGAAGCAGGCAGAACTTACATTGCACAGGAGGGACAAACCAGACTGCTAATATATCAGGAGAGAGGCATCAACCATGTACGGTCACATCTGGCGCTCCCAGGACGCCGGCACATGGCTCCGCAGTGTGGGCTTTTTTTAATGTGTCCGCTGCTGACAATAGTGTTGCCATCTGCAGCCTTTGCAGTCAACGCATAAGTCGCGGTAAGCCCAACACTCACCTAGGGATGACCGCCTTAAGAAGGCACATGAGCTGCCATCACGAGCCCAGTGGGAGCAACGGAACCCACAAAGCCACACTCCAGGCTCTCACCGTCCAGCCTCTTCTACTTCACCTTCTCCTCTCTCCTCAGAATTTTCCTCCACTCCACCTTCCATCATGCCGTCCTCACATTTTTCTGGAATAAGGCAGGCTTCCGTGGGCCAAATGTTCGAGCGTAAAAAAATTATGACGCCGGATAACCCTCTTGCCCAACGGTTGACCACTGGCATGTAAGAACTGATAGCCCGCCAACTACTGCCATATAAACTGGTGGACTCGGAGGCCTTTTGAAAATTTATGGCCATTGGAACACCACAATGGAAGGTCCCAGGAAAGAAGTATCTCTCACAGAAGGGCATCCCAGAGCTATATGGCCATGTTCAGCGGCAAGTGAATGTATCTCTGGCACACAGTGTCGGTGCCAAGATACATCTGACCACAGACATGTGCTCTAGCAAACACGGGCAGGGAAGGTATATAACTTTTACTGCCCACTGGGTGAACCTTCTGACGGCCGTCAAGCATGTAACTCGTGGCACCCGTGTAGATTTGGTTTTACCGCCACGAATTGCATGCAGGCCTGCCTCTTCTTCTCCTCCTCCTACTCCATCCTCCCTCTCCTCCTCAGCTGACTCCTCCTTTTCCGCTGCTAGCGTCTCTTCCACGATCCCCAGAACCTATTCGACATGCCAGGTGAGACGTTGCCATGCTGTGCTGCGTCTGTTGTGCCTGGAAGCCAAGAGCCACACTGACCCTGCACTCCTTTCAGCTTTGCGTTCACAGGCAGATCAGTGGCTAACACCGCTCAACTTGACAGTTGGTAAAGGGGTGTGTAACAACGGTGCCAATCTACTTAGCGCATTGAAACATGGCAAAATTACACATGTGCCATGCATGGCACACGTCTTAAACTTGGTGGTGGATTCGTTGTCAAATACCCTGGGGTCCAGGACATCTTGCGGCAGGCACGGAAAATCTCTGCCCATTTCAGAAGATCTTACACAGCCATGGCTCGCCTTGCTGACATTCATCGGGGACACAATCTGCTGGTCAGAGGCCTTATTTGTGATTGCCCAACGCGATGGAACTCAACCTTCTATATGCTTGATAGGCTGCTCCAGCAGAAACATGCAGTTAACTACTGCCTGTACGAACTCTGCGGCAGAACAGGTTCTGGGGAGCTTGTTTTTTTTTCACTGCGCCAGTGGCTGTTCATGTGCGATGCATGCAGACTTCTGCAGCCATTTTATGAGATCACCAAACTGGTCAGTTGCAGCCATGGCGCCATCAGTGACATCGTACCTTACGCCTTCTTTATGGAGCGTGCATTGCGTCGTGTCATTGATCAAGCCATGGAGGAGCAGGAGCAGGAAGATGAGGAAGTCGCAATGCTGGATGAATTCCCGGGGGGCTACCTGAGTAGTGATGGACGAACGTTTCGCCCGGCGGTCGTTTCGCGGCGAATTTCCGACTTTCGCCGTCCGCGGGTTCGAACGCCTTTTTCCGTCGTTCGCCCCGGCGGACTTACGTGTTTAATGTATACAAGAACTTTAACCTTTCGTGACACGTTTATCATGTGTTACAGGACAACCAATTGAGACATGACAGCTCATGGACACTTGGACATTCCCCCTAACCTATAAATACACCCGATCCGGTGGCCAGTTTACATTCTTTCTTCTGTCACTGTAGGGAAAGGATCCTGTGTGGAGTAGGGACAGAGAAAACGCTAGCTATTTGGTACACAAAAGTTCTTTTCAGGACTGGTATAGGTGTTAGGTCAGCAGCCTGAGTTTCTTTTGTCAGTTTAGATAAAGGGACAGAGCGCTGTATGCTGCTATTTTAGGGACAGCTCAGCCAGATTAGTCTTTCTTCATCATCATCATCATCATCATCATTAGCTGTTACTATCAGGTCCACAAAAGAGCTGTTCCAGCTAATCGTTCCAGCCTACTCTTTTTTGCCAATTTGTATAGGGACAGGCAGGAAGCAGTGTGTCAGGCAGTGAGGATAATTTTAAAGACTTGCTGTTACTATTAGTTCCACAAAGGTTCTTTTCAGGACTGGTATCAGTGGTACGGTAATAGGCTTGTACACGTATAATATTCTTTCTTCCAAATATAGAAAGAATATTATACTTGACTGCTGCCCTTCTGCTGCAGTCTGCTAATCATTCACAACTCACTTGTTCCACAAAGCTCTTTATCAGGACTGGTAACTTGGTCTGTCTAGGGTGCTACGGTACATAGGCTTGGGTGCGGTACAGTCTGCTGTTCTGTAAGGACCGCTATCGGTCCACAATACATAGGGTTGCCGTGCACTACTGCTGACCGCTGCCCTATACTGCAGCAGTCCTTCAGCGGTATAGGGACTGACGCACAGTCTGCTAAACACTAATACACAACCTGCTTGGTCCACAAAAGTTCTTATAAGGACTGGTAACTTGGTATAGGGTGCTACGGTACATAGGCCTGAGTGCGTTACAGTCTGCTGTTCTGTAAGGACCGCTATCGGTCCACAATACATAGGGTTGACGTGCACTACTGCTGACCGCTGCCCTATACTGCAGCAGTCCTTCAGCGGTATAGGGACTGACGCACAGTCTGCTAAACACTAACACACAACCTGCTTGGTCCACAAAAGTTCTTATAAGGACTGGTAACTTGGTATAGGGTGCTACGGTACATAGGCCTGAGTGCAGTACAGTCTGCTGTTCTGTAAGGACTGCTATCGGTCCACAATACATAGGGTTGCCGTGCACTACTGCTGACCGCTGCCCTATACTGCAGCAGTCCTTCAGCGGTATAGGGACTGACGCACAGTCTGCTAAACACTAATACACAACCTGCTTGGTCCACAAAAGTTCTTATAAGGACTGGTAACTTGGTATAGGGTGCTACGGTACATAGGCCTGAGTGCAGTACAGTCTGCTGTTCTGTAAGGACCGCTATCGGTCCACAATACATAGGGTTGCCGTGCACTACTGCTGACCGCTGCCCTATACTGCAGCAGTCCTTCATTGGTATAGGGACTGACGTACAGTCTGCTAATCACTAACACACAACCTGCTTGGTCCACAAAAGTTCTTATAAGGACTGGTAACTTGGTATAGGGTGCTACGGTACATAGGCCTGAGTGCAGTACAGTCTGCTGTTCTGTAAGGACTGCTATCGGTCCACAATACATAGGGTTGCCGTGCACTACTGCTGACCGCTGCCCTATACTGCAGCAGTCCTTCAGCGGTATAGGGACTGACGCACAGTCTGCTAAACACTAATACACAACCTGCTTGGTCCACAAAAGTTCTTATAAGGACTGGTAACTTGGTATAGGGTGCTACGGTACATAGGCCTGAGTGCAGTACAGTCTGCTGTTCTGTAAGGACCGCTATCGGTCCACAATACATAGGGTTGCCGTGCACTACTGCTGACCGCTGCCCTATACTGCAGCAGTCCTTCATTGGTATAGGGACTGACGTACAGTCTGCTAATCACTAACACACAACCTGCTTGGTCCACAAAAGTTCTTATAAGGACTGGTAACTTGGTATAGGGTGCTACGGTACATAGGCCTGAGTGCAGTACAGTCTGCTGTTCTGTAAGGACTGCTATCGGTCCACAATACATAGGGTTGCCGTGCACTACTGCTGACCGCTGCCCTATACTGCAGCAGTCCTTCAGCGGTATAGGGACTGACGCACAGTCTGCTAAACACTAATACACAACCTGCTTGGTCCACAAAAGTTCTTATAAGGACTGGTAACTTGGTATAGGGTGCTACGGTACATAGGCCTGAGTGCAGTACAGTCTGCTGTTCTGTAAGGACCGCTATCGGTCCACAATACATAGGGTTGCCGTGCACTACTGCTGACCGCTGCCCTATACTGCAGCAGTCCTTCATTGGTATAGGGACTGACGTACAGTCTGCTAATCACTAACACACAACCTGCTTGGTCCACAAAAGTTCTTATAAGGACTGGTAACTTGGTATAGGGTGCTACGGTACATAGGCCTGAGTGCAGTACAGTCTGCTGTTCTGTAAGGACTGCTATCGGTCCACAATACATAGGGTTGCCGTGCACTACTGCTGACCGCTGCCCTATACTGCAGCAGTCCTTCAGCGGTATAGGGACTGACGCACAGTCTGCTAAACACTAATACACAACCTGCTTGGTCCACAAAAGTTCTTATAAGGACTGGTAACTTGGTATAGGGTGCTACGGTACATAGGCCTGAGTGCAGTACAGTCTGCTGTTCTGTAAGGACCGCTATCGGTCCACAATACATAGGGTTGACGTGCACTACTGCTGACCGCTGCCCTATACTGCAGCAGTCCTTCAGCGGTATAGGGACTAAGAGTTTTGTCACAGGGTGATTTAAAAAATGACAGGCAGAGGAAGAGGCAGGCCCTTCCGCAGGGGTGGTAGGGGTAGGGCAGGAGCAACAGCCTTGAGCCAAAGTGGGAAGTTGCAGAAGGTGCGTTCAATTACTTTAAAGGACGCACCAGACTTGGTTGAGTGGCTCACTCAGCCTTATTCTTCTGCACCCTCCTCATCCTCTCGATCTGCACCCTCTTCTTCACTCTCTGCTATGTGCACCCCCAAAGACACTACCACCAACAACACCACCACCACCACATACCTTCCGCTTGAGTGCAAATGGGGGCCTTCATGCTCCAGTGTTTTAATAGGGACCCCCGTATAAAAAGCATGAGGGTCAAGGACCAGTACTGGGTGGCAACGTACTTAGATCCCCGGTACAAACACAAAATGGCGGAAATGTTACCGCCGTCGCAGAGGGCTGTCAGAATGCAGCACTTCCAGGCCTTGCTTCGAGAAATGCTGCATTCTGCTTTTGCGTGCGCTGGCAGAGGAGCAATTCCCACTCCCAGAGAAGGATTTGCGGGTACCAATCCAACAGCGCCTGCAAGAAGAGGCCGGTTTGAAGATGTGTTGGTGACTTCGGATATGAGGTCATTCTTTCAGCCGACCCATCGACAGGTGTCATCCGGATCCAGCATCAGGGAACGCCTAGACCGTCAGGTGTCCGACTACATTGGGTTAACGGCCGATGTGGACGCTCTGAGGAGTGATGAACCCCTAGACTACTGGGTGGGCAGGCTTGACCTCTGGCCAGAGCTTGCCCAATTTGCAATCGAACTGTTGGCTTGCCCCTCATCCAGTGTCCTGTCCGAAAGGACGTTCAGCGCAGCAGGGGGGATTGTGACCGATAAGCGTACTCGCCTAGCTCACGACAGTGTTAACTACCTCACATTTCTAAAAATGAATGAGGCATGGATCTCGGAGGAATTCAACACATGTGATCAGTAGACCATGTATATGTCTATAAACAATTTTTGGAATCAAGCACACAGACCTTCTTAATTCATTTGGCTCACTTCCCTGACCCAAAAAAGCACACCGTACTATATGCCCCTACCCTCCTCTTTGAAGAGGTTGAGCGGTGTCATATTTCTACTGGGGCTGCTTATTATGAGGGGTTCCCACCATCCCTGTGCTGTGCTGACTTCCTCCTGGGTGTTCTTATTATGAGGGGCTCCCACCATCCCTGTGCTGTGCTGACTTCCTCCTGGGGGTTCTTATTATGAGGGGATCACACCATCCCTGTGCTGTGCTGACTTCCTCCTGGGGCTGCTTACGGTGCTGCTGTCAGCGCTGTATGTCACGGAGCTGCTGTCAGCGCTGTATGTCACGGAGCTGCTGTCAGCGCTGTATGTCACGGAGCTGCTGTCAGCGCTGTATGTCACGGAGCTGCTGTCAGCGCTGTATGTCACGGAGCTGCTGTCAGCGCTGTATGTCACGGAGCTGCTGTCAGCGCTGTATGTCACGGAGCTGCTGTCAGCGCTGTATGTCACGGAGCTGCTGTCAGCGCTGTATGTCACGGTGCTGCTGTCAGCGCTGTATGTCACGGAGCTGCTGTCAGCGCTGTATGTCACGGAGCTGCTGTCAGTGCTGTATGTCACGGAGCTGCTGTCAGCGCTGTATGTCACGGAGCTGCTGTCAGCGCTGTATGTCACGGAGCTGCTGTCAGCGCTGTATGTCACGGTGCTGCTGTCAGCGCTGTATGTCACGGAGCTGCTGTCAGCGCTGTATGTCACGGAGCTGCTGTCAGTGCTGTATGTCACGGAGCTGCTGTCAGCGCTGTATGTCACGGAGCTGCTGTCAGCGCTGTATGTCACGGAGCTGCTGTCAGCGCTGTATGTCACGGTGCTGCTGTCAGCGCTGTATGTCACGGAGCTGCTGTCAGCGCTGTATGTCACGGAGCTGCTGTCAGCGCTGTATGTCACGGAGCTGCTGTCAGCGCTGTATGTCACGGAGCTGCTGTCAGCGCTGTATGTCACGGAGCTGCTGTCAGCGCTGTATGTCACGGTGCTGATGTCAGTGCTCTGTATTACGGTGCTGCTGTCAGTGCTCTGTATCTCCTGCACCCTCTTGTTTGCCTACCCTGGTCCCTGACCTTCCCTCTCCTCCATTGCCTTCATTAGCTCCATAGTCCTGAATTGTCAGAACAATTTCCCAAATAAAAAAAAAATGCTTGTAGTTATCGATCCCAAATTCACCTCATACATGTATTATGCTATTGTCCAGGTGGTGGGACTACGTGCTACCCCCTAATAATTACCCCGTGGCCGCAAATTCGACCTAAAGGTTTGCGAAATTCGCCTCCCATTGAAGTCAATGGAGCCCGCGGCGAACGGTCGTTTTCGCGAACGTTTGTGTCCGTTCGCGTTTCGCGTTCGCGAAACGTCCCGTCGGAAGTTCGTCCATCACTATACCTGAGACAAGTCAACAACAGGAGTCTGAAGAGGAGTCAGAAGAGGATGGTGCCGGGGCAGATGAGGAGGAGCAAGAAGAGCATGCTTTAAACCTTTCTGGGATCCCTTTTGTTGTCCGTGGATGGGGGGAGGAGAATGAGGAGGATGACATTATCCTAGATGATGAGCAGGAGCCAGGCCACCACACCGCTTCCAGTTTAGTGCAAATGGGGGCCTTCCTGCTCTAGTGTTTTAACAGGGACCCCCGTATAAAAAGCATAAAGACCAAGGACCAGGAATGGGTGGCAGCGTACTTAGACCCCCAAACACAAAATGGCGGAAATGTTACCACCATCACAGAGGGCTGTCAGAATGGAGCACTTCCAGGCCTTGCTTAGAGAAATGCTGCATTCTGCTTTTGCGTGCGCTGGCAGAGGAATTCCCACTGCCAGAGAAAGAGTTGCAGGTACCAATCCAACAGTGCCTGCAAGAAGAGGGCGGTTTGAAGATGTGTTGGTCACTTCTGAGATTAAAATAATAAAAACGGTGTAGCGCTTCAATAATAATAAATGTGTTAAACATAAATTATAAAGGTGATAATAAAAATCGCAAAGATATAAGTGCTTAGAAATAAAAGTCCAACATTAGGCGCTCATTCCACTATGTTGCTGGCATAGGAGTAACCAAACCGTCACAAGAGAGGAAAATGGTGCACTAGGCGAGATGTATCCATGTGGGTCTACTTGATTGAAAACATCAGAGAAAAGTAGATAAATACTTCTTACCGGAACAGTTGGACCCACACAGTCATATGACGGTTGGATCTAAAGGGCTTGAGGTCACAGTCTGGGACCAAGGAGTATGAGGAGAGAGGTCTGTTGAGCTGATAGAAGAGCTCCAGGCAGTTGAAGGCTCGATGTTGGATCCTTTCAGATGGAACGTCAAAGTAATCAAGCTCGAACGCAGCCCGTTATACCAATACTCCAACCTCCCCCGGATGGGGAGGGGGGTGTTGTGAAGTATTAAACCAAAAAAATGGAGAAAAAGAAAGAAAGGCTCCACATGGTGCGGGTCAAACGATATAAAAAATATTGGTTTATTGAAGTCAAAAGGTAATTAATGACTTGGTGATCACATAAAAAGCGAAATAAAGTTAAAAGCAATGTGGGGTGCCAACAGCTCGCCCGACGCGTTTCGACATAGGTGTCTTCAACTGGGGCATGTTGGGACCCACCACATTGCTGACAAATATATAGAGAATGAGACAGAGGTTCCACCTAACAGGAGGCGGGGAATCCGATCACAGACAACCTCTTAAAGCTACAGTGAACAGTTTAGTCAAATCAGAGTATACTTATTCAGACAGTATAAACAAATACAAATAACATCTAAAAATGTCACTCATAC
This sequence comes from Lithobates pipiens, assembly GCF_037356315.1. Taxonomy (NCBI): domain Eukaryota; kingdom Metazoa; phylum Chordata; class Amphibia; order Anura; family Ranidae; genus Lithobates; species Lithobates pipiens. The sequence continues at coordinate 64,607,722 of NW_027507685.1, read as the reverse complement.
AAACTATTAGATGGGTATTGGTAACAATAAAATCTAAAAAATATGTGAAAGATATGCCACCATGCTCACGTGTGAGTAGCACTACATAGATTATATTGTTCATAGCCTGATCGGGTATATAGATGCAGGAAGGTTCAATTCACTTATAAAGCTTATACAGAGAACACATCCAGCACCAATGCAGAAAGGTCAGACATGCGTTGTTAATTGTACATGAATTGCATTGTACCTTCACCTGAAACTGCCTGTTTACATTTGCATTATTCATAGCCTCATTAGACTCATAAGATACAGGAAGGTTCAATGCACATATAAAACGTATATAAAGAGCGCATCCAGTTCCAAAACATAAAATCGGACATGCATTACCAATTATACATAGGCTGCGTTTTACTCCCCCATATACAAACTGATTTATTTGTATTATGTCCTAAATAGAGCTGTTGAAGTCTCAGTAATAATGTCCAATAGAGATCTGTCATTATATAATGTAGATATCTCTTACTTGTTGTGCTGGCAGTGTATAACCTGGAAATATGCATGAGTAACCATAGTGACAATTCGTACGTGATGATCAGTCTTTTTAAAATTAGATCAGATGATCTAAGGTGTCATGACGTGCAATGACACAGGGAGGGCTACACCAACCACTCAGTGTGTATGTCATGTGACTAAATGTGGGAGTGATTAGAACAGGCTCACATCAATGGAGTGGGGGCGTGTAGTGTTTGCACATCATTATGCAGGAATGTAGGGAGGAGGTAACATTCAAAATTTGGCGCCAATTTCTCCTTGGTGTGCGCTCCACGCTGTGGATCAAAACAAACAGCGTGAGCGCATATCAAGTGCATGACGACGAAGTGGGGCGTGTATGTGTAAACGTCCTGTATTGCGTGGTTATGCGGAGATGCAAAGGGGGCGTGTAGACGTGAACGTCACGCTCTACATCTCTCCACAGGAGTGTAGAGGAGGTGGAGACATCTGAACATGGCGCCGTTTTCGCGCATGGTGAGCGTCACACGCCACGGGGCGTGGCCGACAGTGAAAGGGCCAATCCGAGGGTGCGTCACTCCGCACATGCGTCACGGCTAATGACGTAATTACGTCCTGACATGCGCAGTGATGGATCGAGGGCAAATGAAGCAAGATCATCACAGGGAATATAAAGAATGTGACAACATCACGTCACGTCCAATACTAAACCCGACGTAACCATGACAACCACGGAAACGTTATAGCATTTGGGATCGAAAAGATACCGCAAGTAAAGGGACGCACATACCGAAATAAAACAGAAAAAATATATTTAAAAAGAAAAACGAATATCACTCCATAATTAGACTGTACATCTTACTCAGGAGATTTTTACAACTAATAAGGAAAAGGTCATGTGTAATAATGAAGATGATGTGAAATATGAAGAATAGTGGCATGGGTCAAATGTAGTGCGCACAAATTACGCACATACTAACCTAAATAGATATTTTAAAGTACCTAAAACCCGGGAGTGAGCTTAAATAAGGTGAACGTGGCATATTCGCTACTAATGCCAAAGTGAAAATAAACATTGGTGTAAAGTGAATATGTGAAGGGATATCTGTCCCCAATCACACATGGTCTAGAAAAATGCATAATAATAAATGCATATATCCAGATTCCGGCAAGGGACAGTAATTTGAGAAGTGAATATGTGAAAAGGAAGAATATGCTGGAAATGCGAGGTGTATAAGGAATTTGAACATAGTGTCATGGGAATGAAATAAAAAAGTATAATTAGAGTGACCTAAAAATAAATATTGGGTATATTGGTGTATAAAGACCAGAAGAGGAAAATAGAGAAATAATGAAGAAATAAGACCAATCCATAACAGAAATAATATGGGGCACTAATGGTCCGTAATAAGATAGATTAAGCCTGATTAATAAAGCTGTTGATGTCCCAGTCTGTATTCATGCCGAAGGGGGAGTAGCACCTCAATTCATAAATCCAGAATGTCTCGAGGCGCGAAACCCCCCTCAGGCATGAATCGCCTCTCCAGCTTGGGACAAATTTGTCAATGACTTGAAAGCGGGTGCCCGTGGGGTCTCTATTGTGCTTTTCAAGGTAATGTCTCGGAACCGGGTGTTTATCACACCCTTTTTTGATTTTACTAAGATGTTCGTTGACTCTAATGGAGAAATTGCGAATAGTGCGACCAACATACTGTTGGTTGCAGGGGCAAGTAATCAGATAGACAATGTATCTGGTGACACAAGTAGTGAAGTGTTTCATAAGGTATCTACGTGCAGTGGTTGAGGATGTGAAGGAGTCACTTTTCCCCTTGCCCAGCATATTATGAAGGCAGACGTTACATTTTCTGCAGGGAAAGTAACCCTTACTCTGTGGGAAAAATTGTATCGATTTGGGGATATCTATTACATTAGGAGCAATATCATTTTGTATAGATCGGGCTCCCCTGTAGATGGTTCCAGCTTTGTCTGGAATAATCCCACCCAAGACTTTATCGCTTTGTAGTACCTTCCAGTGCCTATTAATAATTTTCTTTATGTCGTTGTGTTGTGTAGAAAAAGTTGTGAAAAAGGACCATTTATACTTATCACTTGTTCCTGCTTTGACTTTTTTTTGTGTGAGAGATCCCCTGTCAGTATGTAGAGCTGCTTGAATTTCAACATCAAGGGTGCGTAGATCATAACCCTTGTCCTGGAACCTCTTGCGAATGGTATAGGATTGGGATATATAATCACTGACATTCGTACAGTTGCGCCTGAGCCTGAGAAACTGACTGCGTGGGATGGAATTTAGCCATTGGCGATGATGGCAGCTGTCAACGGGAATATAGCCATTCCGATCCGTTGGTTTGAAGAAAGTCTTCAGGACCAGGCGTTTCTGTACTACCATGACCTCTAAGTCGAGAAAATGGATGTTAGTTGTGCTGGCCTCAAAGGTCAGTTGAATGCCACGATCATTGGCGTTAAGGGTTGCCATGAAGGAGTCAAGAGAAGTCCGGCTACCCCTCCATAGGAGGAGGATGTCGTCTATATACCTAGCCCACAGTACCAATTCAGGCCTGTTAAGGGCATAGACGACATCCTCCTCCCATTGGGCCATGAACAAATTGGCCAGGCTGGGTGCATATTTGGCCCCCATGGCAACCCCTCTGTTCTGGGTATAAAAAGTGCCCTGGAACCAGAAGTAGTTGTGAGACATAGCGAACTCTAATAGTTGCATAAGGAAATTCCTCTGTATCACAGAAAGTGTGGAATCCCTGGAGAGGAACAGTTCAGCAGCTCTCAGACCTAAATCCTGTGGGATACAAGTATATAGTGCAGAAACATCTGCTGTGACTAGAATGAGATCGTCATGATACTCTATATTTTCAAGTAGTCGGATTGTATCACCTGTGTCCTGTAAGTAGGAAGGTATATTCCTTACTAGGGGCTGTAAATAGGAATCTATGTATTTCCCTATTCGCGAGGTGATGGAATTTATACCGCTCACAATAGGGCGGCCAGGTGGATTCACAGAGTCCTTGTGTATCTTAGGGAGTTGGTATATTGTCGGAATGCGTGGAGCCAGTGGGATCAAAAATTCTCTTTCTTTCTTATTTAGAATACTCAGAGAAAAACCTTCGTCTAGGATCTGTATGAGTGCTTTTTTGTATTTGAGGGTAGGGTCCCCTGGTAGGGGGCTATAGGTGGTGACATCGCTCAATAATCTGTTCATTTCCCCTATGTAGCGAGATTTGTCTAAAACCACTATGCCCCCACCCTTGTCTGCAGGACGGATGATGAGATTTTTCCTTTCACATAAAGATTTAAGACCCTGTGCTATAGAAGGGTCATGGTGTGTCCTTTTTATGGGTAGCTTGTCTAAATCATTTAAAACAAGATTTTTAAAAACATTGATAGATGGAGGTAAAATACCTGGGTTGAACAAGGATGGATTGCTCAAACCAGAATGTCTAACTGTTGTGGAGTTAGAGATCTTATTAGTTGTACTTGGGAGAGACAAAAAGTGTCTCTGAATATGTAACTTACGGATGAACTTGTGCACATCAATAAATGTGTTAAATTTGTTAAGTTTTCTGGGTGGGACGAATTTAAGACCCTTATCTAGAATACATTTTTCACTCGCTGATAATGTTGCTGTGCTTAAATTAAAAATGCCCGCGCCTACTGTGTCCTTTTTCTTTTTATGCTGGATGCGCCTCCCCCCTCTGGTGCCTCGTTTGGTTTTTGGTTTCCTCCACGTGTGGGGGAATCCCTGTGAAAATCCTGATGATGAGGGGGCCCTGGTGGGTAGTTACGGTTATATGGGGGTCTGAATGGAGGCTCATCATTGTAAGTCATGTAAGGGGGAGGGTCACGTTGGAAATGGTGATCCTCATCCCTGAGGGGTAGGTAACGATTGTAGGTACGAATAGGAGTGCTATGTGGGTAATCTTCCCTACTATGACTATAATTGTCATCCCTCCGAGTTCTACTGTGTTCACGGGGAGTGTGTTGGTAGCCACCATTGTTATTTCCATGGTGCCTATCTGGGCCGTGATTCTGATTATTTCTACCTTTACCCTTATACCGGGGTTTGGAGCCTTTCCCCTGGTGATTGGGGTATTGGACTTGGGCAGGGGATCTGCATACATAGTCATTTGTTCTGGGAGGTCCACTAGACCTAGGCGGGGGTGGAGGAGGTTCATATATTAACCTTCTTTCCGTCTCCATAGCCTCAGGTTGCATAATGTCTGATGCTGGATCATTACCTGGTTCTAAACCAATTTTTTTCTGCCAATTAAAAACAGCATTGGATTTATAATCGTTAACATCACGATTATACTTTTTTTGTTTTTTAATACGTTGATCTTTTTCCTCTTTCTCCAGATGGTTTCTTAGATTGGAGGATAACGTATTGTACTCTGGTGTGCCCAATGCTGGTGTAAGTTTTTCTTTGATATCTTTGATTTCTTTGTCAATGAGGGGTAACCTAGCCTGTTTCTTATCTATCAAGAAATTTAACAGTTTAATACCCATATCATTGAAAAAGATGAACCAGGCATCAAACTCAACCTCTCCTTGTTGGGGATGTATGTCCCAACGTAAACCCCGAGGGACCATTTTCTCTTTAATATATTGTCTCAAGAAGGCGATGTCCCATTGAATGTGAACTTCTGAGACCATCACGTTCTTGAGTCTGGTAAAGAGACCACCAACTTCAGTATTAGTGGAGTTAGGTGTAAACACACCTTCAGTGTTGAAAGATCTAGAGGTCCTATATTCAAAGATATCCATTATAAAAAAGAAACAATTTAACAAAAAATATGTCAAAGGACAAACAATCTAAGAAAGCTGCAGTGGATAATGAGTCACAAAAAGAAATACAAAAAAGGGGGGGAAAACACTGCGCTATAGTTTGTGAAGAAATGGCCACAACAGCCACAACAGCAGCCAACACCAAAATCAAACAAAGTTCAACAGGTAAAATAATAAAAACGGTGTAGCGCTTCAATAATAATAAATGTGTTAAACATAAATTATAAAGGTGATAATAAAAATCGCAAAGATATAAGTGCTTAGAAATAAAAGTCCAACATTAGGCGCTCATTCCACTATGTTGCTGGCATAGGAGTAACCAAACCGTCACAAGAGAGGAAAATGGTGCACTAGGCGAGATGTATCCATGTGGGTCTACTTGATTGAAAACATCAGAGAAAAGTAGATAAATACTTCTTACCGGAACAGTTGGACCCACACAGTCATATGACGGTTGGATCTAAAGGGCTTGAGGTCACAGTCTGGGACCAAGGAGTATGAGGAGAGAGGTCTGTTGAGCTGATAGAAGAGCTCCAGGCAGTTGAAGGCTCGATGTTGGATCCTTTCAGATGGAACGTCAAAGTAATCAAGCTCGAACGCAGCCCGTTATACCAATACTCCAACCTCCCCCGGATGGGGAGGGGGGTGTTGTGAAGTATTAAACCAAAAAAATGGAGAAAAAGAAAGAAAGGCTCCACATGGTGCGGGTCAAACGATATAAAAAATATTGGTTTATTGAAGTCAAAAGGTAATTAATGACTTGGTGATCACATAAAAAGCGAAATAAAGTTAAAAGCAATGTGGGGTGCCAACAGCTCGCCCGACGCGTTTCGACATAGGTGTCTTCAACTGGGGCATGTTGGGACCCACCACATTGCTGACAAATATATAGAGAATGAGACAGAGGTTCCACCTAACAGGAGGCGGGGAATCCGATCACAGACAACCTCTTAAAGCTACAGTGAACAGTTTAGTCAAATCAGAGTATACTTATTCAGACAGTATAAACAAATACAAATAACATCTAAAAATGTCACTCATACAAACTATTAGATGGGTATTGGTAACAATAAAATCTAAAAAATATGTGAAAGATATGCCACCATGCTCACGTGTGAGTAGCACTACATAGATTATATTGTTCATAGCCTGATCGGGTATATAGATGCAGGAAGGTTCAATTCACTTATAAAGCTTATACAGAGAACACATCCAGCACCAATGCAGAAAGGTCAGACATGCGTTGTTAATTGTACATGAATTGCATTGTACCTTCACCTGAAACTGCCTGTTTACATTTGCATTATTCATAGCCTCATTAGACTCATAAGATACAGGAAGGTTCAATGCACATATAAAACGTATATAAAGAGCGCATCCAGTTCCAAAACATAAAATCGGACATGCATTACCAATTATACATAGGCTGCGTTTTACTCCCCCATATACAAACTGATTTATTTGTATTATGTCCTAAATAGAGCTGTTGAAGTCTCAGTAATAATGTCCAATAGAGATCTGTCATTATATAATGTAGATATCTCTTACTTGTTGTGCTGGCAGTGTATAACCTGGAAATATGCATGAGTAACCATAGTGACAATTCGTACGTGATGATCAGTCTTTTTAAAATTAGATCAGATGATCTAAGGTGTCATGACGTGCAATGACACAGGGAGGGCTACACCAACCACTCAGTGTGTATGTCATGTGACTAAATGTGGGAGTGATTAGAACAGGCTCACATCAATGGAGTGGGGGCGTGTAGTGTTTGCACATCATTATGCAGGAATGTAGGGAGGAGGTAACATTCAAAATTTGGCGCCAATTTCTCCTTGGTGTGCGCTCCACGCTGTGGATCAAAACAAACAGCGTGAGCGCATATCAAGTGCATGACGACGAAGTGGGGCGTGTATGTGTAAACGTCCTGTATTGCGTGGTTATGCGGAGATGCAAAGGGGGCGTGTAGACGTGAACGTCACGCTCTACATCTCTCCACAGGAGTGTAGAGGAGGTGGAGACATCTGAACATGGCGCCGTTTTCGCGCATGGTGAGCGTCACACGCCACGGGGCGTGGCCGACAGTGAAAGGGCCAATCCGAGGGTGCGTCACTCCGCACATGCGTCACGGCTAATGACGTAATTACGTCCTGACATGCGCAGTGATGGATCGAGGGCAAATGAAGCAAGATCATCACAGGGAATATAAAGAATGTGACAACATCACGTCACGTCCAATACTAAACCCGACGTAACCATGACAACCACGGAAACGTTATAGCATTTGGGATCGAAAAGATACCGCAAGTAAAGGGACGCACATACCGAAATAAAACAGAAAAAATATATTTAAAAAGAAAAACGAATATCACTCCATAATTAGACTGTACATCTTACTCAGGAGATTTTTACAACTAATAAGGAAAAGGTCATGTGTAATAATGAAGATGATGTGAAATATGAAGAATAGTGGCATGGGTCAAATGTAGTGCGCACAAATTACGCACATACTAACCTAAATAGATATTTTAAAGTACCTAAAACCCGGGAGTGAGCTTAAATGAGGTGAACGTGGCATATTCGCTACTAATGCCAAAGTGAAAATAAACATTGGTGTAAAGTGAATATGTGAAGGGATATCTGTCCCCAATCACACATGGTCTAGAAAAATGCATAATAATAAATGCATATATCCAGATTCCGGCAAGGGACAGTAATTTGAGAAGTGAATATGTGAAAAGGAAGAATATGCTGGAAATGCGAGGTGTATAAGGAATTTGAACATAGTGTCATGGGAATGAAATAAAAAAGTATAATTAGAGTGACCTAAAAATAAATATTGGGTATATTGGTGTATAAAGACCAGAAGAGGAAAATAGAGAAATAATGAAGAAATAAGACCAATCCATAACAGAAATAATATGGGGCACTAATGGTCCGTAATAAGATAGATTAAGCCTGATTAATAAAGCTGTTGATGTCCCAGTCTGTATTCATGCCGAAGGGGGAGTAGCACCTCAATTCATAAATCCAGAATGTCTCGAGGCGCGAAACCCCCCTCAGGCATGAATCGCCTCTCCAGCTTGGGACAAATTTGTCAATGACTTGAAAGCGGGTGCCCGTGGGGTCTCTATTGTGCTTTTCAAGGTAATGTCTCGGAACCGGGTGTTTATCACACCCTTTTTTGATTTTACTAAGATGTTCGTTGACTCTAATGGAGAAATTGCGAATAGTGCGACCAACATACTGTTGGTTGCAGGGGCAAGTAATCAGATAGACAATGTATCTGGTGACACAAGTAGTGAAGTGTTTCATAAGGTATCTACGTGCAGTGGTTGAGGATGTGAAGGAGTCACTTTTCCCCTTGCCCAGCATATTATGAAGGCAGACGTTACATTTTCTGCAGGGAAAGTAACCCTTACTCTGTGGGAAAAATTGTATCGATTTGGGGATATCTATTACATTAGGAGCAATATCATTTTGTATAGATCGGGCTCCCCTGTAGATGGTTCCAGCTTTGTCTGGAATAATCCCACCCAAGACTTTATCGCTTTGTAGTACCTTCCAGTGCCTATTAATAATTTTCTTTATGTCGTTGTGTTGTGTAGAAAAAGTTGTGAAAAAGGACCATTTATACTTATCACTTGTTCCTGCTTTGACTTTTTTTTGTGTGAGAGATCCCCTGTCAGTATGTAGAGCTGCTTGAATTTCAACATCAAGGGTGCGTAGATCATAACCCTTGTCCTGGAACCTCTTGCGAATGGTATAGGATTGGGATATATAATCACTGACATTCGTACAGTTGCGCCTGAGCCTGAGAAACTGACTGCGTGGGATGGAATTTAGCCATTGGCGATGATGGCAGCTGTCAACGGGAATATAGCCATTCCGATCCGTTGGTTTGAAGAAAGTCTTCAGGACCAGGCGTTTCTGTACTACCATGACCTCTAAGTCGAGAAAATGGATGTTAGTTGTGCTGGCCTCAAAGGTCAGTTGAATGCCACGATCATTGGCGTTAAGGGTTGCCATGAAGGAGTCAAGAGAAGTCCGGCTACCCCTCCATAGGAGGAGGATGTCGTCTATATACCTAGCCCACAGTACCAATTCAGGCCTGTTAAGGGCATAGACGACATCCTCCTCCCATTGGGCCATGAACAAATTGGCCAGGCTGGGTGCATATTTGGCCCCCATGGCAACCCCTCTGTTCTGGGTATAAAAAGTGCCCTGGAACCAGAAGTAGTTGTGAGACATAGCGAACTCTAATAGTTGCATAAGGAAATTCCTCTGTATCACAGAAAGTGTGGAATCCCTGGAGAGGAACAGTTCAGCAGCTCTCAGACCTAAATCCTGTGGGATACAAGTATATAGTGCAGAAACATCTGCTGTGACTAGAATGAGATCGTCATGATACTCTATATTTTCAAGTAGTCGGATTGTATCACCTGTGTCCTGTAAGTAGGAAGGTATATTCCTTACTAGGGGCTGTAAATAGGAATCTATGTATTTCCCTATTCGCGAGGTGATGGAATTTATACCGCTCACAATAGGGCGGCCAGGTGGATTCACAGAGTCCTTGTGTATCTTAGGGAGTTGGTATATTGTCGGAATGCGTGGAGCCAGTGGGATCAAAAATTCTCTTTCTTTCTTATTTAGAATACTCAGAGAAAAACCTTCGTCTAGGATCTGTATGAGTGCTTTTTTGTATTTGAGGGTAGGGTCCCCTGGTAGGGGGCTATAGGTGGTGACATCGCTCAATAATCTGTTCATTTCCCCTATGTAGCGAGATTTGTCTAAAACCACTATGCCCCCACCCTTGTCTGCAGGACGGATGATGAGATTTTTCCTTTCACATAAAGATTTAAGACCCTGTGCTATAGAAGGGTCATGGTGTGTCCTTTTTATGGGTAGCTTGTCTAAATCATTTAAAACAAGATTTTTAAAAACATTGATAGATGGAGGTAAAATACCTGGGTTGAACAAGGATGGATTGCTCAAACCAGAATGTCTAACTGTTGTGGAGTTAGAGATCTTATTAGTTGTACTTGGGAGAGACAAAAAGTGTCTCTGAATATGTAACTTACGGATGAACTTGTGCACATCAATAAATGTGTTAAATTTGTTAAGTTTTCTGGGTGGGACGAATTTAAGACCCTTATCTAGAATACATTTTTCACTCGCTGATAATGTTGCTGTGCTTAAATTAAAAATGCCCGCGCCTACTGTGTCCTTTTTCTTTTTATGCTGGATGCGCCTCCCCCCTCTGGTGCCTCGTTTGGTTTTTGGTTTCCTCCACGTGTGGGGGAATCCCTGTGAAAATCCTGATGATGAGGGGGCCCTGGTGGGTAGTTACGGTTATATGGGGGTCTGAATGGAGGCTCATCATTGTAAGTCATGTAAGGGGGAGGGTCACGTTGGAAATGGTGATCCTCATCCCTGAGGGGTAGGTAACGATTGTAGGTACGAATAGGAGTGCTATGTGGGTAATCTTCCCTACTATGACTATAATTGTCATCCCTCCGAGTTCTACTGTGTTCACGGGGAGTGTGTTGGTAGCCACCATTGTTATTTCCATGGTGCCTATCTGGGCCGTGATTCTGATTATTTCTACCTTTACCCTTATACCGGGGTTTGGAGCCTTTCCCCTGGTGATTGGGGTATTGGACTTGGGCAGGGGATCTGCATACATAGTCATTTGTTCTGGGAGGTCCACTAGACCTAGGCGGGGGTGGAGGAGGTTCATATATTAACCTTCTTTCCGTCTCCATAGCCTCAGGTTGCATAATGTCTGATGCTGGATCATTACCTGGTTCTAAACCAATTTTTTTCTGCCAATTAAAAACAGCATTGGATTTATAATCGTTAACATCACGATTATACTTTTTTTGTTTTTTAATACGTTGATCTTTTTCCTCTTTCTCCAGATGGTTTCTTAGATTGGAGGATAACGTATTGTACTCTGGTGTGCCCAATGCTGGTGTAAGTTTTTCTTTGATATCTTTGATTTCTTTGTCAATGAGGGGTAACCTAGCCTGTTTCTTATCTATCAAGAAATTTAACAGTTTAATACCCATATCATTGAAAAAGATGAACCAGGCATCAAACTCAACCTCTCCTTGTTGGGGATGTATGTCCCAACGTAAACCCCGAGGGACCATTTTCTCTTTAATATATTGTCTCAAGAAGGCGATGTCCCATTGAATGTGAACTTCTGAGACCATCACGTTCTTGAGTCTGGTAAAGAGACCACCAACTTCAGTATTAGTGGAGTTAGGTGTAAACACACCTTCAGTGTTGAAAGATCTAGAGGTCCTATATTCAAAGATATCCATTATAAAAAAGAAACAATTTAACAAAAAATATGTCAAAGGACAAACAATCTAAGAAAGCTGCAGTGGATAATGAGTCACAAAAAGAAATACAAAAAAGGGGGGGAAAACACTGCGCTATAGTTTGTGAAGAAATGGCCACAACAGCCACAACAGCAGCCAACACCAAAATCAAACAAAGTTCAACAGGTAAAATAATAAAAACGGTGTAGCGCTTCAATAATAATAAATGTGTTAAACATAAATTATAAAGGTGATAATAAAAATCGCAAAGATATAAGTGCTTAGAAATAAAAGTCCAACATTAGGCGCTCATTCCACTATGTTGCTGGCATAGGAGTAACCAAACCGTCACAAGAGAGGAAAATGGTGCACTAGGCGAGATGTATCCATGTGGGTCTACTTGATTGAAAACATCAGAGAAAAGTAGATAAATACTTCTTACCGGAACAGTTGGACCCACACAGTCATATGACGGTTGGATCTAAAGGGCTTGAGGTCACAGTCTGGGACCAAGGAGTATGAGGAGAGAGGTCTGTTGAGCTGATAGAAGAGCTCCAGGCAGTTGAAGGCTCGATGTTGGATCCTTTCAGATGGAACGTCAAAGTAATCAAGCTCGAACGCAGCCCGTTATACCAATACTCCAACCTCCCCCGGATGGGGAGGGGGGTGTTGTGAAGTATTAAACCAAAAATTTTTTTGGTTTAATACTTCACAACACCCCCCTCCCCATCCGGGGGAGGTTGGAGTATTGGTATAACGGGCTGCGTTCGAGCTTGATTACTTTGACGTTCCATCTGAAAGGATCCAACATCGAGCCTTCAACTGCCTGGAGCTCTTCTATCAGCTCAACAGACCTCTCTCCTCATACTCCTTGGTCCCAGACTGTGACCTCAAGCCCTTTAGATCCAACCGTCATATGACTGTGTGGGTCCAACTGTTCCGGTAAGAAGTATTTATCTACTTTTCTCTGATGTTTTCAATCAAGTAGACCCACATGGATACATCTCGCCTAGTGCACCATTTTCCTCTCTTGTGACGGTTTGGTTACTCCTATGCCAGCAACATAGTGGAATGAGCGCCTAATGTTGGACTTTTATTTCTAAGCACTTATATCTTTGCGATTTTTATTATCACCTTTATAATTTATGTTTAACACATTTATTATTATTGAAGCGCTACACCGTTTTTATTATTTTACCTGTTGAACTTTGTTTGATTTTGGTGTTGGCTGCTGTTGTGGCTGTTGTGGCCATTTCTTCACAAACTATAGCGCAGTGTTTTCCCCCCCTTTTTTGTATTTCTTTTTGTGACTCATTATCCACTGCAGCTTTCTTAGATTGTTTGTCCTTTGACATATTTTTTGTTAAATTGTTTCTTTTTTATAATGGATATCTTTGAATATAGGACCTCTAGATCTTTCAACACTGAAGGTGTGTTTACACCTAACTCCACTAATACTGAAGTTGGTGGTCTCTTTACCAGACTCAAGAACGTGATGGTCTCAGAAGTTCACATTCAATGGGACATCGCCTTCTTGAGACAATATATTAAAGAGAAAATGGTCCCTCGGGGTTTACGTTGGGACATACATCCCCAACAAGGAGAGGTTGAGTTTGATGCCTGGTTCATCTTTTTCAATGATATGGGTATTAAACTGTTAAATTTCTTGATAGATAAGAAACAGGCTAGGTTACCCCTCATTGACAAAGAAATCAAAGATATCAAAGAAAAACTTACACCAGCATTGGGCACACCAGAGTACAATACGTTATCCTCCAATCTAAGAAACCATCTGGAGAAAGAGGAAAAAGATCAACGTATTAAAAAACAAAAAAAGTATAATCGTGATGTTAACGATTATAAATCCAATGCTGTTTTTAATTGGCAGAAAAAAATTGGTTTAGAACCAGGTAATGATCCAGCATCAGACATTATGCAACCTGAGGCTATGGAGACGGAAAGAAGGTTAATATATGAACCTCCTCCACCCCCGCCTAGGTCTAGTGGACCTCCCAGAACAAATGACTATGTATGCAGATCCCCTGCCCAAGTCCAATACCCCAATCACCAGGGGAAAGGCTCCAAACCCCGGTATAAGGGTAAAGGTAGAAATAATCAGAATCACGGCCCAGATAGGCACCATGGAAATAACAATGGTGGCTACCAACACACTCCCCGTGAACACAGTAGAACTCGGAGGGATGACAATTATAGTCATAGTAGGGAAGATTACCCACATAGCACTCCTATTCGTACCTACAATCGTTACCTACCCCTCAGGGATGAGGATCACCATTTCCAACGTGACCCTCCCCCTTACATGACTTACAATGATGAGCCTCCATTCAGACCCCCATATAACCGTAACTACCCACCAGGGCCCCCTCATCATCAGGATTTTCACAGGGATTCCCCCACACGTGGAGGAAACCAAAAACCAAACGAGGCACCAGAGGGGGGAGGCGCATCCAGCATAAAAAGAAAAAGGACACAGTAGGCGTGGGCATTTTTAATTTAAGCACAGCAACATTATCAGCGAGTGAAAAATGTATTCTAGATAAGGGTCTTAAATTCGTCCCACCCAGAAAACTTAACAAATTTAACACATTTATTGATGTGCACAAGTTCATCCGTAAGTTACATATTCAGAGACACTTTTTGTCTCTCCCAAGTACAACTAATAAGATCTCTAACTCCACAACAGTTAGACATTCTGGTTTGAGCAATCCATCCTTGTTCAACCCAGGTATTTTACCTCCATCTATCAATGTTTTTAAAAATCTTGTTTTAAATGATTTAGACAAGCTACCCATAAAAAGGACACACCATGACCCTTCTATAGCACAGGGTCTTAAATCTTTATGTGAAAGGAAAAATCTCATCATCCGTCCTGCAGACAAGGGTGGGGGCATAGTGGTTTTAGACAAATCTCGCTACATAGGGGAAATGAACAGATTATTGAGCGATGTCACCACCTATAGCCCCCTACCAGGGGACCCTACCCTCAAATACAAAAAAGCACTCATACAGATCCTAGACGAAGGTTTTTCTCTGAGTATTCTAAATAAGAAAGAAAGAGAATTTTTGATCCCACTGGCTCCACGCATTCCGACAATATACCAACTCCCTAAGATACACAAGGACTCTGTGAATCCACCTGGCCGCCCTATTGTGAGCGGTATAAATTCCATCACCTCGCGAATAGGGAAATACATAGATTCCTATTTACAGCCCCTAGTAAGGAATATACCTTCCTACTTACAGGACACAGGTGATACAATCCGACTACTTGAAAATATAGAGTATCATGACGATCTCATTCTAGTCACAGCAGATGTTTCTGCACTATATACTTGTATCCCACAGGATTTAGGTCTGAGAGCTGCTGAACTGTTCCTCTCCAGGGATTCCACACTTTCTGTGATACAGAGGAATTTCCTTATGCAACTATTAGAGTTCGCTATGTCTCACAACTACTTCTGGTTCCAGGGCACTTTTTATACCCAGAACAGAGGGGTTGCCATGGGGGCCAAATATGCACCCAGCCTGGCCAATTTGTTCATGGCCCAATGGGAGGAGGATGTCGTCTATGCCCTTAACAGGCCTGAATTGGTACTGTGGGCTAGGTATATAGACGACATCCTCCTCCTATGGAGGGGTAGCCGGACTTCTCTTGACTCCTTCATGGCAACCCTTAACGCCAATGATCGTGGCATTCAACTGACCTTTGAGGCCAGCACAACTAACATCCATTTTCTCGACTTAGAGGTCATGGTAGTACAGAAACGCCTGGTCCTGAAGACTTTCTTCAAACCAACGGATCGGAATGGCTATATTCCCGTTGACAGCTGCCATCATCGCCAATGGCTAAATTCCATCCCACGCAGTCAGTTTCTCAGGCTCAGGCGCAACTGTACGAATGTCAGTGATTATATATCCCAATCCTATACCATTCGCAAGAGGTTCCAGGACAAGGGTTATGATCTACGCACCCTTGATGTTGAAATTCAAGCAGCTCTACATACTGACAGGGGATCTCTCACACAAAAAAAAGTCAAAGCAGGAACAAGTGATAAGTATAAATGGTCCTTTTTCACAACTTTTTCTACACAACACAACGACATAAAGAAAATTATTAATAGGCACTGGAAGGTACTACAAAGCGATAAAGTCTTGGGTGGGATTATTCCAGACAAAGCTGGAACCATCTACAGGGGAGCCCGATCTATACAAAATGATATTGCTCCTAATGTAATAGATATCCCCAAATCGATACAATTTTTCCCACAGAGTAAGGGTTACTTTCCCTGCAGAAAATGTAACGTCTGCCTTCATAATATGCTGGGCAAGGGGAAAAGTGACTCCTTCACATCCTCAACCACTGCACGTAGATACCTTATGAAACACTTCACTACTTGTGTCACCAGATACATTGTCTATCTGATTACTTGCCCCTGCAACCAACAGTATGTTGGTCGCACTATTCGCAATTTCTCCATTAGAGTCAACGAACATCTTAGTAAAATCAAAAAAGGGTGTGATAAACACCCGGTTCCGAGACATTACCTTGAAAAGCACAATAGAGACCCCACGGGCACCCGCTTTCAAGTCATTGACAAATTTGTCCCAAGCTGGAGAGGCGATTCATGCCTGAGGGGGGTTTCGCGCCTCGAGACATTCTGGATTTATGAATTGAGGTGCTACTCCCCCTTCGGCATGAATACAGACTGGGACATCAACAGCTTTATTAATCAGGCTTAATCTATCTTATTACGGACCATTAGTGCCCCATATTATTTCTGTTATGGATTGGTCTTATTTCTTCATTATTTCTCTATTTTCCTCTTCTGGTCTTTATACACCAATATACCCAATATTTATTTTTAGGTCACTCTAATTATACTTTTTTATTTCATTCCCATGACACTATGTTCAAATTCCTTATACACCTCGCATTTCCAGCATATTCTTCCTTTTCACATATTCACTTCTCAAATTACTGTCCCTTGCCGGAATCTGGATATATGCATTTATTATTATGCATTTTTCTAGACCATGTGTGATTGGGGACAGATATCCCTTCACATATTCACTTTACACCAATGTTTATTTTCACTTTGGCATTAGTAGCGAATATGCCACGTTCACCTCATTTAAGCTCACTCCCGGGTTTTAGGTACTTTAAAATATCTATTTAGGTTAGTATGTGCGTAATTTGTGCGCACTACATTTGACCCATGCCACTATTCTTCATATTTCACATCATCTTCATTATTACACATGACCTTTTCCTTATTAGTTGTAAAAATCTCCTGAGTAAGATGTACAGTCTAATTATGGAGTGATATTCGTTTTTCTTTTTAAATATATTTTTTCTGTTTTATTTCGGTATGTGCGTCCCTTTACTTGCGGTATCTTTTCGATCCCAAATGCTATAACGTTTCCGTGGTTGTCATGGTTACGTCGGGTTTAGTATTGGACGTGACGTGATGTTGTCACATTCTTTATATTCCCTGTGATGATCTTGCTTCATTTGCCCTCGATCCATCACTGCGCATGTCAGGACGTAATTACGTCATTAGCCGTGACGCATGTGCGGAGTGACGCACCCTCGGATTGGCCCTTTCACTGTCGGCCACGCCCCGTGGCGTGTGACGCTCACCATGCGCGAAAACGGCGCCATGTTCAGATGTCTCCACCTCCTCTACACTCCTGTGGAGAGATGTAGAGCGTGACGTTCACGTCTACACGCCCCCTTTGCATCTCCGCATAACCACGCAATACAGGACGTTTACACATACACGCCCCACTTCGTCGTCATGCACTTGATATGCGCTCACGCTGTTTGTTTTGATCCACAGCGTGGAGCGCACACCAAGGAGAAATTGGCGCCAAATTTTGAATGTTACCTCCTCCCTACATTCCTGCATAATGATGTGCAAACACTACACGCCCCCACTCCATTGATGTGAGCCTGTTCTAATCACTCCCACATTTAGTCACATGACATACACACTGAGTGGTTGGTGTAGCCCTCCCTGTGTCATTGCACGTCATGACACCTTAGATCATCTGATCTAATTTTAAAAAGACTGATCATCACGTACGAATTGTCACTATGGTTACTCATGCATATTTCCAGGTTATACACTGCCAGCACAACAAGTAAGAGATATCTACATTATATAATGACAGATCTCTATTGGACATTATTACTGAGACTTCAACAGCTCTATTTAGGACATAATACAAATAAATCAGTTTGTATATGGGGGAGTAAAACGCAGCCTATGTATAATTGGTAATGCATGTCCGATTTTATGTTTTGGAACTGGATGCGCTCTTTATATACGTTTTATATGTGCATTGAACCTTCCTGTATCTTATGAGTCTAATGAGGCTATGAATAATGCAAATGTAAACAGGCAGTTTCAGGTGAAGGTACAATGCAATTCATGTACAATTAACAACGCATGTCTGACCTTTCTGCATTGGTGCTGGATGTGTTCTCTGTATAAGCTTTATAAGTGAATTGAACCTTCCTGCATCTATATACCCGATCAGGCTATGAACAATATAATCTATGTAGTGCTACTCACACGTGAGCATGGTGGCATATCTTTCACATATTTTTTAGATTTTATTGTTACCAATACCCATCTAATAGTTTGTATGAGTGACATTTTTAGATGTTATTTGTATTTGTTTATACTGTCTGAATAAGTATACTCTGATTTGACTAAACTGTTCACTGTAGCTTTAAGAGGTTGTCTGTGATCGGATTCCCCGCCTCCTGTTAGGTGGAACCTCTGTCTCATTCTCTATATATTTGTCAGCAATGTGGTGGGTCCCAACATGCCCCAGTTGAAGACACCTATGTCGAAACGCGTCGGGCGAGCTGTTGGCACCCCACATTGCTTTTAACTTTATTTCGCTTTTTATGTGATCACCAAGTCATTAATTACCTTTTGACTTCAATAAACCAATATTTTTTATATCGTTTGACCCGCACCATGTGGAGCCTTTCTTTCTTTTTCTCCATTTTTTTGGTTTAATACTTCACAACACCCCCCTCCCCATCCGGGGGAGGTTGGAGTATTGGTATAACGGGCTGCGTTCGAGCTTGATTACTTTGACGTTCCATCTGAAAGGATCCAACATCGAGCCTTCAACTGCCTGGAGCTCTTCTATCAGCTCAACAGACCTCTCTCCTCATACTCCTTGGTCCCAGACTGTGACCTCAAGCCCTTTAGATCCAACCGTCATATGACTGTGTGGGTCCAACTGTTCCGGTAAGAAGTATTTATCTACTTTTCTCTGATGTTTTCAATCAAGTAGACCCACATGGATACATCTCGCCTAGTGCACCATTTTCCTCTCTTGTGACGGTTTGGTTACTCCTATGCCAGCAACATAGTGGAATGAGCGCCTAATGTTGGACTTTTATTTCTAAGCACTTATATCTTTGCGATTTTTATTATCACCTTTATAATTTATGTTTAACACATTTATTATTATTGAAGCGCTACACCGTTTTTATTATTTTACCTGTTGAACTTTGTTTGATTTTGGTGTTGGCTGCTGTTGTGGCTGTTGTGGCCATTTCTTCACAAACTATAGCGCAGTGTTTTCCCCCCCTTTTTTGCACTTCTGAGATTAGATCATTCTTTCAGCCGATCCATCGACAGGTTTCATCCGGATCCAGCATCAGGGAACGCCTAGACTGACAGGTGTCCGACTACATTGGGTTAACGGCCAATGTGGACGCTCTGAGAAGTGATGAACCCCTGGACTACTAGGTGGGCAGGCTTGACCTCTGGCCAGAGCTTGCACAATTTGCAATGGAACTGTTGGCTTGCCCCTCATCCAGTGTCCTGTCCTAAACGTTCAGTGCAGCAGGGGGGATCGTGACCGATAAGCGTACTCGCCTAGCTCACGGCAGTGTTGACTACCTCACATTTATAAAAATGAGGCATGGATCTCGGAGGAATTCAACACATGTGACCAGTAGACCAC
Organism: Lithobates pipiens; assembly: GCF_037356315.1. Classification (NCBI taxonomy): domain Eukaryota; kingdom Metazoa; phylum Chordata; class Amphibia; order Anura; family Ranidae; genus Lithobates; species Lithobates pipiens. Next base: position 64,588,070 of record NW_027507685.1, on the reverse strand, counting down.
GTATATACATAACTCTATAAACGATTTATATAATCTAGCACACAGACCTTTTTTCTACCTTTGGCTCACTTGTACAAAAAAAGCACACCGTACTATATTCCTGTAGTCTCCTGTTTGAAGAGGTTGAGCTGTGTCATATTTTTGGGTCCCGCAGCGAGTTACTGGTGTCAGTGCTGGTGTCAGTGCTCTCTATCACGGTGCTGGTATCAGTGCTCTCTATCACGGTGCTGGTGTCAGTGCTCTCTATCTCGGTGCTGGTGTCAGTGCTCTCTATCATGGTGCTAGTGTCAGTGCTCTCTATCTCAGTGCTGGTGTCAGTGCTCTCTATCTTGGTGCTGGTGTCAGTGCTCTCTATCACGGTGCTGGTGTCAGTGCTCTCTATCATGGTGCTAGTGTCAGTGCTCTCTATCTCAATGCTGGTGTCAGTGCTCTCTATCTTGGTGCTGGTGTCAGTGCTCTCTATCACGGTGCTGGTGTCAGTGCTCTCTATCACGGTGCTGGTGCCAATGATCTCTATCTCGGTGCTGGTGTCAGTGATCTCTATCTCGGTGCTGGTGTCAGTGATCTCTATCTCGGTGCTGGTGTCAGTGCTCTCTATCTCGGTGCTGGTGTCAGTGCTCTCTATCTCGGTGCTGGTGTCAGTGCTCTCTATCACGGTGCTGGTGTCAGTGCTCTCTATCTCGGTGCTGGTGTCAGTGCTCAGTCTCTATCGCGGTGCTGGTGTTAGTGTTCTATCTCAATGCTGGTGTCAGTGAGGGAGATAGCAGCGGAGAAGCCAATCAGCAGGCAGTGCCAGAACCATGGCTGAGGATCAGCACTGGACTGGCACCTCCGGACCACCGCAGTGGAGCCCTGCATAGGTGGGGGTAAGGGCCGGGCAGAGGGAGGTGTCAGGGGCTCAAGCACAGGTTGGCACACTGGGACACTGGCACAGGACTGCGCTGCCCTGACTGTGGCACTGATCATCTCCTGCACCCCCTTCATAGCCTGGCCTGACCTTGCCTCTCCTCCATGGCCTTCATGTGCTCCTGAATTGACAAAAATTCACAGATAAAAAAAGAATGCCTGTCATTGTCGATCCCAGATTCACTTAATACTTCTGGTATGTCAGTGTCCATGTTGTGGGACTATGTGTGCACAGCTAGTAGGTATTTTGTGGTTGAAAATATGACCTGGAGGTTTTTAAGGTTCGCCTGCCATTAAAGTGAATGGGGTCCGCTACGAACCTGAGGTTCGCGAACACTTGGGCATGTTCGCGGATCGCATTCGCGAAAACGTCCTGTCGGCAGTTCGTCCATCACTAATAGTAGTGGTAAAAAAGCAATTGTGGGTTTAACCAATCATTGTTTTGTATAATTCTCCTTTAAGGGGAACATGACAGGGGGTGTGTCCTATGCCTACATACTTTTGCTAATAGGTGTCCCTTGTTGCCATCACAAAAAGTTGGAAGGCATGTAGTACATCCATGTTAACAAGCCCTTAAGCCCTATGTTGTAGTCACTCTGTCTTGAAAAAAATATTCTGTGGAGTCCCGAACCATTGGGCTGCAATGTTTGTTACTTATGTGAGTAAAGTACAAGATTATCACTAGATACTAGACCAAGATGAAGATCCTTATTTTGCTATATCTGTTCCATGAAATCATCCAGGATCTCCACTGTGTTACATTACCACAGAGATGCACCAGATAAACTTTAGTGGGCATCGGGTCATAGTCATTTGAAAGGATTTACATCATGGGACAATGTAATTAATGTATTTACATCACTGGACCATGGTTGATAAATTGTTTACTTTTTTTTGCTTTTTCGAGAAAATTGTAATTAAACACCCCTGTTAAACAGGGGCAGAAAAATTGGGCCTTAGGCACTGGTGCTGGTGCCACGACACTGCAACCTCTCCCATATACTCTAGTTTTATTGCAGGAATTAGCCCTGCTGCAAAGCATTGCATCAAAAATTGTAGTTAAACGCCCCTGTTAAACAGGGGCAGAAAAATTGGGCTTTAGGCACTGGTGCTGGTGCCACGACACTGCAACCTCTCCCATATACTCTAGTTTTATTGCAGGAATTAGCCCTGCTGCAAAGCATTGCATCAAAAATTGTAATTAAACGCCCCTGTTAAACAGGGGCAGAAAAATTAGGCCTTAGGCACTGGTGCTGGTGCCACCACACTGCAACCTCTCCCATATACTCTTGTTTTATTGCAGGAATTAGCCCTGCTGCAAAGCATTGCATCAAAAATTGTACTTAAACGCCTCTGTTAAACAGGGGCAGAAAAATTGGGCCTTAGGCACTGGTGCTGGTGCCACGACACTGCAACCTCTCCCATATACTCTTGTTTTATTGCAGGAATTAGCCCTGCTGCAAAGCATTGCATCAAAAATTGTAATTAAACGCCCCTGTTAAACAGGGGCAGAAAAATTGGGCTTTAGGCACTGGTGCTGGTGCCACGACACTGCAACCTCTCCCATATACTCTAGTTTTATTGCAGGAATTAGCCCTGCTGCAAAGCATTGCATCAAAAATTGTAAGTAAATGCCCCTGTTAAACAGGGGCAGAAAAATTGGGCTTTAGGCACTGGTGATGGTGCCACGACACTGCAACCTCTCCCATATACTCTAGTTTTATTGCAGGAATTAGCCCTGCTGTAAAGCATTGCATCAAAAATTGTACTTAAACGCCCCTGTTAAACAGGGGCAGAAAAATTGGGCCTTAGGCACTGGTGCTGGTCCCACAACACTGCAACCTCTCCCATATACTCTTGTTTTATTGCAGGAATTAGCCCTGCTGCAAAGCATTGCATCAAAAATTGTACTTAAACGCCCCTGTTAAACAGGGGCAGAAAAATTGGGCTGATGGCATCACCCAGAAACAGAAATGTTCTTCCAACATATCATCGGAGGAGGAAGAGGATAGACAATCAACATAACATGACAGTCACTCATCATCAGCATAGGCAGTCTTGAAGGGATGTGATATTTCAAAAAAAATTATTCGGTTACATCAGCTTCAGGTGCTTGGTAGCTGTGGGTGATCCAAGACTGATTCATCTTGATGAAGGTCAGTCGATCAACTGATTCGGTAGACAGCCGCACCCTGTGATCGGTAACAAAGCCACCAGCAGCACTGAAGGTGCGTTCCGAAAGAACGCTGAATGCAGGACAGGCCAGTAGCTCAATTGCATACTGTGCAAGCTCTGGCCAGTGATCCATCCTCAAGACCCAGTAAGCCAGAGGATTTTCGGTGGGAAAGGTGTCCAAGTCTGACCTTGCCCCTAGGTATTCCTGCACCATGTAAATCAGACGCTGGCTATGGTTGCTGGAACCGATCATACCTTGGGGCTGCGGACTAAAAAATTGTCTGAAAGCATCAGTCAGACGGCCACCTTCTCCACCGCTCCTTCTGACCGATGCCTCAGCAACACGTTGTCCAGGACCAGGAGTTTGTAACCTCCCAGTCTCTGGGAACGCGTTGCACAGACCTTTCTGCAAGGCCTCCCGGAGATGTCTCATCCTCTGCTCCCTCTGCGATGGCAAGATAAGGTCGGCAACCTTACCCTTGTACCGTGGATCAAGGAGAGTGGCCAGCCAGTAATGGTCCCTCTCCTTGATCCGAAGAATACGAGGATCCTTCCGCAGGCTTTGCAGGATCAGGGAGGCCTTGCAGCGTAGGTTAGCTGAGGCATTCAGTCCGGAGTCCTCTGGGTCACTAAGGACAACATGATCCGCAGCTACCTCCTCCCAGCCACGTACAAGTCCACGTGTTTCTTGGGACTGTAAATCATCCCTACAAGACTGCTGCTGCTGCTGCTGATACTGAGTGCCAGCCTCCACCTCCATGCTGACACAATCATCCTCCTCCTCCTCTTCCTCCTCCTCATCCTCTTCCTGTGTGATGGGTGGCACAGCAGGAACACTGTCTGGATAAAGGGGGCCTTGAGAGGCAAGGAAGTCCTCCTCTTCCTGCCTCTGTTCTGCCTCAAGTGCCCTGTCCATTATTCCACGCAGCGTATGCTCCAAGAGGTGGACAAGAGGTACAGTGTCACTGATGCATGCACTGTCACTGCTCACCATCCTTGTGGCCTCCTCAAACGGTGACAGGACAGTGCATGCATCCCTGATCATGCCCCACTGGCGTGGTGAGAAAAATCCGAGCTCCCCTGACCCTGTCCTGGTGCCGTAGTCGCACAGGTACTCATTGATGGCCCTCTGCTGCATGTGCAGCCGCTGCAGCATGGCCAACGTTGAGTTCCACCTGGTGGGCATGTCACATATAAGGCGGTTCTTGGGCAGGTTCAACTCCTTTTGGAGCTCAGCCAGCTGAGCACAGGCATTAAATGATCGGCGGAAATGCACACAGACTTTCCTGGCCTGCTTCAGGACATCCTGTAAGCCGGGGTACCTGCCCAAGAACCGCTGCACCACCAGGTTAAGGACGTGAGCTACACAGGGCACATGGGTCAGTTGTCCCTGTCGGAGGGCGGAGAGGAGGTTGGTGCCATTGTCGCAAACCACCATTCCTGGCTTAAGCTGGCGTGGCGTCAACCACCTCTCGGCCTGCCCCTGCAGAACTGACAAAACATCCGCCCCAGTGTGGCTCCTGTCCCCCAAACAAACCAGCGCAAGCACGGCATGGCATCGTTTTGCCTGCGTACTTGCGTAGCCCCTGGAACGCCTACGGAGCACCGCTGGTTCTGAGGACAGAGCACTGGAAGAGGCCATGGAGGAAGAAGAAGAGGAGGGGGTGGAGGAGAGAGGTGTGTTACAACCAATAGTAGCATTTTGGAGGCGTGGTGGCGGAACAACCTCCAACACTACTGCACCTTGTCCTGCATCCTTCCCAGCTGCCAGAAGAGTGACCCAATGGGCCGTGAAAGACAGGTAACGTCCCTGTCCATGCCTGCTGGACCATGAGTCAGCGGTAATATGCACCTTACCGCTGACCGCCCTGTCCAGCGAGGCAAGGACATTGCCTTCCACATGCCGGTAGAGAGCCGGAATCGCCTTCCGTGAGAAAAAGTGGCGTTTGGGGACCTGCCACTGAGGAACTGCACATTGTACAAACTCACGGAAGGGGGCCGAGTCTACCAACTGAAAAGGCAGCAGTTGAAGTGCTAGCAATTTAGCCAAGCTAGCATTCAACCGCTGGGCATGTGGATGGCTGGGAGTGAACTTCTTTTGCCGGTCCAGCAGCTGGGGCAGGGACATTTGCCTGCTATAATCGGACGTGGGTGTACTGCTAGCAGAGTGCCCGGAAGCACTTGGCTGTGACACACCTAATTCTACACCTTCATTCCTCTCAGAGCAGGTTTCAGAGGACTGACGGTCTAGTGGGGTTGGAGATGCCAGCTGATGAGGAGCAAGGAGAGGGCCGCTTTGTTCTTTGGTGTGGGTCTTTGAGGTACGCTTGCCAACGAGCTGCATGGCAGGTCAACATATGTCTGGTCAAGCATGTGGTGCCCAAGCGGCTGATGTTTTGACCACGCGAGATACGCTTGAGACATATGTTGCAAATAGAAGCGGTGCGATCTGATGCACTCGTCTCAAAAAAAGCCCACACCAAAGAACTTTTAGCATAACGTGCAGAGGCAGCGCCCTGCACAGGCGGAGCTCTGCGGTGTGATTCAGTCAGTGTGCTGCCCCTAAGCTGGCCCCCGGAGGGCATCCTGCCTCGTTGGACATGTGCCTCCTCCTCCTCCTCCTCCTCCTCCTCCTCCTCCTCTCTCCTACCAGGCACCCACGTGGAGTCAGTGCCCTCATTATCCCCTCCCTCTTCATCGCTGTAGCAAACCTGGCAGTATGCTGCAGCTTGTGGAACATGACTGCCAGATTGCTGTCCTTCTTGAGCATCCCCTCTCTCTGCATTCACGCTACTGCCTTCCTCTAGCGGAGTGTCATCATCAGAGGCTACAAAACACTGGGCATTCTCCTGGAGCATGTACCCAACACTGTGCTCAAAGAGTTCAGGAGACTCCTCAGGAGGACGTGGTGGGTCTAGGGAAGGAGTCACTGATGATGACATTGAGAGGAGGGAAGACGATGCGTTGGCAGCTGCTTTGCTAGTACCCTGAGACTGGGTGAGAGAGGATGAGGAGGATGAAGAGGGCTTGGTCATCCACTCTACCAAGTCGTTGGCATGTTGCGGCTCAACATGTCCAGCTGCCGAAAAGAAGGACAAGCGTGTCCCATGGCCACGTGCTGATGACAATGCACCGCGTCCACGACCAGCACTGTTGTCTCTAGACACAGAGCCTGCTTGCCCTCTTTTATTGGTTTGCGCCTGTCTGCCTCTCCTTGCTGGCCTTCCAGACATGGTAATGGCCTGAAGGGAGTTGGGTAAAAAAGCAGTTGGGTAGTGTATATTGTGCTAGAGGCACACAACACCCACTAACTCCTGCAGATGCCTTTATTATAGAACACCAGAGATAAAGGGGTATATACAGATGTATACTGTGCTGTGCTGGAGGCACACACAACTTCCAATAACTCCTGCAGATGGCAAGTGGGCTCAAATAGAGAAGAGCTATGTAGGTGGATATAGCGGTATGTACTGGGTACAGAGCATGCAGACAGCACGCACTAGCTCCTAACACTACTGACTGCAAGCTCTATTATAAAAGATAGATCACTAGCTATATAGGTGAGGTGAATATAGCGGTGTATACTGCAGTCAGGGCACCCAGACAACAACCACTACACAACAGCAAGATCGAAAATCGGCCGAAAACGATCGGTGTGTACTGTGTTGAAGGTGCACAGAACACCCACTGCTTCAGACGCCAACACACTACACAAGGCCGCCGCGCTGGCGGCCTTATATAGTGTGGGGCGTGCACTACACAGCCTGAGCTATGATTGGCCACAGGCATCCTACCTGTGGCCAATCATGGCTCTCCTTGCTGCTGGCGCTGCGATTGGCCAAGCATGCGGGGTCACAGTGCATGCTTGGCCAATCATGAGCCAGCAATGCACTGCGCCATCGCAGTGCATTGTGGGCCGTGAGCGCCACGCGAATTTGGCGCGAACGGACCAAAACGTTCGGACTTCGCCGAACGGGCGAACAGCCGATGTTCGAGTCGAACGTATGTTCGTCTCGAACACGAAGCTCATCCCTACTAGTGAGTTTAATTAACCAGCTGTCAAACCATAAGTGGTACTTTTCAACTATATACACCTAATGTACTTAATAAAGTGCTTTATGCCAAATATATAATGTACAAATCATATATTGATACAGTCATCAGGAAGATGCACATTGGGGTGCATTCTGGTCATGTCATTTCCGGATCCTGAACTTCCGGTTTATTGTACTGCAGCGGTGGAATGCACACCAGCCCATGAATCCCTGCCATAGTACCATAAGGAAGTGTCCTCAGTGCTGGCAGAAGGCACTTTTAAATGTAAGCAGCCAATTTGTATCTGTTTATGCATGTTATTTTATAATAAATGGTTTTATACTATGGCATTCCATCTTATTTTTGATGGGTTACCTTGGAGAGGAGGTTGTAGTTTGAAAAATACCATAGTTCATCTCCAGCTACCATAGAAGCAAGTCTAAAGATCCACAAACAAAAGCCCATTGAGATCTTTTTAGTTAAAGAGGTCATTAGGTGTATATGGTTGAAAAGTGCCACTTATGGTTTGACAGCTGTTTAATTAAACTCAGTAGCGCCCCCTATCACTATCACTGACTTCTACTTGTGCCTGGTCAATGCCTCTTATCTTACTGTTTGGCATAAATACAAAATAAGTTGTTCCTGAATTCTCTGATGTGACCAAAATCCTAGGCAGCCTTGATAATGATGTTCTTTCTCTACCAGGAGCATTGCGGGTATCTTATGTCTTCACAGACAGCAAAAAGTCTTAATTTTAATCAGACAGAACCTCTTTGGAAAACTTGAAATACGAGATTAGAGAATCATCAGCAAAGCACAATTACCATACAGCAATACTAAGCAAAAAGCAGAGCCTTGTGCATAATACATAAATATAAAAATGTCTTTCACCATCCAGACTGAATTTGCTTAGTATCATCTTGTAAGATACTGTATACACAGGAGATAGGTTTATGTACCGTTCAGTAAAAGAGCAAAAATAAATAATGCCACTTGGCACACATCCCAGCTCCTGTCTAATGTTAACACATTTTATTTCTGTATGTTCAAGCTTTTTGTAATGAGCCACTTGTGGCTGCACTATGATCGCAGATTATGGGCAGCTTGTTCCCTCAAAAAAATATGTATATTCATTGGACCTACATGCTCACCTCTTGCTCAAGACTTTGGAGTTCCCACTTTGCAATTTTACACCTGACCTCATTAGCAGTATTTAAATTGAGGTCAGAGCATTTAGCTTGTGCCTGATTAAAGACTCTGTCGAATATCTATTTTGATACTCTGTATATTGAATTGCTTCCTGTTGACCATTTTCAGGCAGTTTCTGAAAAGTGCCTGGATTGTCTGCATGCCTTCTAACCTTGTTTGTCTGCTGCCTGCCCTGACCATGTGCCTAATTCTCTTCCTTTTACCTTGGGAAACATTCTACACACCACTGGTGAGCTGGAGAATCCACCAAATCTTGTGACACTTTTCAACAGTGCCAGATTAAAGTCTGTGGAGGCCCCTAGGTAGTCAAAACCTTGGGGCCTCCCTGGTAGGTTTCTGGGGGTTTCTTGTGCATGCGCTCTAGTGGGATAACATTGAACTAAGTAGTGTGCATGCCAGTTGCTAGATGGAGATGGCCATTACTAATAATAATAATAATAATAATTATTAATATTTTTTACAAATTGATAGCTGAAAGAAGATGAGCTTTACTTTAAAGCAGAACTAAACCTATCAATTTAACAGTTTCAAAAAATAGATACATTACTGTCAAGTGGTGGGAATATAAGACCCCTTTCACACTGAGGTGGTCTTCAGGTGTTTTAGCGCTAGAAATACCCTCAAAATATGCCTGAAAACCACCTCACATTCATTTCAGTATGTCTTTTCACACTGGGGCAGTGTGTTTGCGGGACATTGGGAAAAGTCCTGCAAGCAGCCTCGGTTTAGGAGCACTGTATAGAGCGCTCCCAAAATGCCCTGCTCCTTAAAATGAATGAGCAGTGCTTCCAAAGCGCCTGAAAAGTGCTTCAGAAGTGCCGCAACATGGGAGTTTTTAACGCCTTCTTTGGGGTTAAAAGCATCCCGCTAGCACCGCTAAAAGCACCGCTTAAACAGTGTTGAAACGAGAAAGGCTTTAGTGCTAACACGGTCGTGGCTCAGTGTGAAAGGGGTGTTGCGTCACACTGGTTGAGCTCTCAACCAAACTGTCAAGCTATCACATGGCTGGTAGAGGGCAAACAAGAGTGGGGTGAGATACTATATCACCGGATTTTAAACAGTATATCTAATGTTTTACATAGCTATACCTGAAAAAGGGGCCAGCCTGAAGTTATCTAGCAGGACTTAATTTTCTGACAGTCGAGCCCCCCTCCCCTCAAACACCCCCCGCCCCGTCTTCCCCTGCGTCTCCTCTTCCTTGGCGGCCAATATGGTCACTTCTCCTGTCGGCCAATCAGGTCTTAGGACCTGTTTCCTGACTGGCCAGGAGGAGAATCAGGAAGACAATAGCGAGAAAGCACCCATTCAAATAAGCACCACATCCCAAAAATTGAAAATATAAGAGAATTAAGAAGGATGGTTAGGGATTTTCATGGTGCTAAAGATTAGTAATTCTAACAAAAATGTAAACAAAAAAAGGAAAAATATAAATTTTATATAAATTTTATTAAAGTCAAAGTTAAAAGTGTGTATACATAAAGCATAACAGTGGTATACATAGGTGGTCTTTATGATCTGAGGTAAGTTGAACAAAGGTGTTTATTGCACATTAGCCCGACATGTTGCGCAGATACGCTTCTTCAGGGGAAATGCAATTTATCAACAAAGACACTATATGTATATAAAGAAAACATGCAAAAAGGAAAAATAATTATTCAATATTATATTCAATAATAGGAGCACATTCTCTAATAGACATCACAGAAGATGATGAACAACTATTACCCCCGATCACGTACACCCACTCCAAACCACTGCCTGATAGTACACACCTACCAACTGACCCCAAAATTTGGTGTACAGAGCAGGAAAGGCCCAGCTATGAAAAAAGAAATAAAGGAAAAGATGTGAATGATGTTATATAAATAAGCCGCAATTTATGCAGACATTGCAACATTAAAAATTGATGTCTATCTTGCAAAACAGGAACTATATATTTACTTAAGATTTACTTAAGATTTATATATTCATGGTCAATATCTATACTAAATTGATTGTAGCAACATACTTAAAAAAACAAGATACTTATACAAGAAACAAAAAACAACTAAACTTACAAGCAGCAGTCACAGGCTCAGCCGAGTCACTGACTGCTTTTGTAATATTGAAATGAATGAAAATCAATATAGTTGAGAAACGATTAGGACAGCTTACCACATTCTGTGGCCGTTTGTAATATAGTCAAACCCTCCAGCTCTTGCTGCGAGGGCTGACAAAAATTGTCTGGTCTTTATACTACCCTCCATCGAGCCGGTGATGTGGACATGAAAAAGCTAATGCGCATGCTCCGAGGGCTCAGGGAGCCCTGAGCCTACAATGACCAGAGTATACTGCGGGGATTCGAGGGCCCAACGACGAACGGCGATGTAACATCATCGCTGCTGTGCTTAAGACCACTCCCATCCCCCATGAACCAATGGATAAGCAGGCAGGGATGGAAAACACAGCCTAAAAGAGGGGCTGTGAAGGAAACGACAGAGCGTAACCAGGCTACATGAGCCCACGGAGAGCGCAGCGCTAGAGCGGGCTTCTGCATGGATTAGCATGCAGTGCCCTGGGTGTCTGTATGGCCTAATAGCGCACGTAGTCAGGGACAGGGAAGGTGAGAGGAATAGGATATGGCGAGTGAGGCACACAAAGGGGGGAAAAGAAGAGCCCATACATCAAAGCACACATGATACAACGACCACATTAAAACATATATGCAAAGATGTCGAGCCGGTGATGCGTCCTCTCATAAGTTTAGTTTCTGTAATGTCATTTTTGAGTTTATCTCTCCTCTCATGCCTCTAATTATGAGGCACGTTAGATTATCCTTTTTTTCATATATTTAAATTTCTGGTTTATACCACATCTGAATGTTATAAAAAAAATTTTGGTTGCATCTTTTTGACTAAAACAATGTTTGGCTCAGCCGGACTTTGCATCTACAGTCATCCCTACATTCGTGCTTTGCTATCTTGTTTTTTAAGTAAGTATGTTGCTACAATCAATTTAGTATAAATATTGACTCCTAATATATAAATCTTAAGTAAATATATAGCTCCTGTTGTTTTGCAAGATAGACATCAATTTTTAATGTTGCAATGTCTGCAACAGTATAAATTGTGGCTTATTTATATAACATCATTCACATCTTTTCCTTTATTTCTTTTTTCATAGCTGGGCCTTTTCTGCTCTCTACGGCCCTATTGGTGGCACCAAATTTTGGGGTCAGTTGGTGGGAGTGTGCTAACAGGCAGTGTTTTGGAGTGGGTGTACGTGATCACGGGTAAGCGATGAACAACATCTTCTGTGATGTTGATTCGAGGATATGCTCCTATTATTGAATATAATATTTAATAATTATGTTTCCTTTTTGTATGTTTTCTTTATATACATATAGTGTCTTTGTTGATAAATTGCATATCCCCTGAAGAAGCGTATCTGCGAAACATGTCGGGCTAATGTGCAATGAACACCTTTGTTCAACCTACCTCACATGATAAAGACCACCTATGTATACCACTGTTATGCTTTATTTATACACAATTTTAACTTTGACTTTAATAAAATTTATATAAAATTAATATTTTTCCTTTTTTTGTTTACATTTTTGTTAGAATTACTAATCTTTAGCACTGTGCAAATCCCTAACCCTCCTTTTTAATTCTCTTATATTATTTTGGTATTGTCACACAACTGGGTGGCCTCGGGGTGCAGAGCCCACCCCTTTTGAAGCCAGTTAGAGCCTCATGTGCTTTAAAAAAAAAAAAAAAAAAACATTGGCATCCATGAAACCGACGCCCTAGATGTAGATTAATGGCCAGGCACATGGATTACGGGGACGGCTCCCCTGCGACCCTTATGGATGGGCCTCCATTGGGCTGGTGCCTACTCTGCCTATTTGGAAATCAGGCACAGTACATTTCCTTCTCTAGGCGATCTATGTACAATCTGAATTTATAGCTCCTTGCTTTCTTGTTGGACTCCTCCATGTTCATACATCAAATTGTATAAATAATCTAAAATATGAAGACCCCCCTTCAAAGTGGAACTGCAGTCAAAATGTTTGTGTGTGTTGGATACAGAGTGAAGGGTTATGGACATGTAATGGAATATTGTTTGGATAAGCAACACTAAGTACTATAATTTAAGTTCTTCAATTGCCAAAAAACTTCTAACAAGTTTTAGCAAATTATTTTTTGTTAAGTGCATATTTAACTAATTCATATTTATTTGTGCTATAAAAATATTTAGAAATGCATACCATATAAAGTTCTAAATAATAACAAAAGGATTATATGGCTAGGAACATTGTTTAAATCATAAACATATTTAGAGATATTTTCTGTTTTTGAGCAGTATTGTACAACTGTAAAGGGGAAAAATATATGGCCAAAGCATATACTTTCAGTATAATATATGGGCACCTTTAGTGTACAGTGCATCCAGAAAGTATTCATAGCGCTTCACTTTTTACACATTTTGTTATGTTATAGCCTTATTCCAAAATGGATGAAATTCATGAATTTCCTCTAACTTCTTCAAAAAAATCCCCATAATGGCAACATGAAAGAAGTTTGCTTGAAATCTTTGCAAATTTATAAAAAAAAAAAAAAAAAATCACAGGTGCATAAGCCTTTGCTCAATACTTTGATGAGGCACCTTTTGCACCAATTACAGCCTCAAGTCATTTTGAGTAAGATGCTACAAGCTTGGCACACCTATTTTTGGGCAGTTTCTCACATTCTTCTTTGCCAGACTGCTCCAGCTCCATCAGGTTGGATGGGGAGCGTTGGTGCACAGTAATTTTCAGATCTCTCCAGAGATGTTCAATCGGGTTCAAGTCAGGGCTCTGGCTGGGGCCACTCAGGGACATTCACAGAGTTGCCCTGTAGCCACTCCATTGTTATCTTGGTTGTGTGCTTGGGGTTGTTGTCCTGTTGGAAGATGAACCTTTGGCCAAATCTGAGGTCCAGAGCACTCTAGAACAGGTTTTCATTAAGGATGTCTCTGTACATTTCTGCATTCATCTTTCCCTCCATTCTGACTAGTCTTCTAGTTTCTGCCGCTAAAAAACATTCCCACAGCATGATGTGGCCACCACCATGCTTCACTGTAGGGATGGTATTGGCCAGGTGATAAGTGATGCCTGGTTTCCTCCAAACATTAAGCTTGCCATTCAGGCCAAATAGTTCAATCTTTGTTTCATCAGACCCGAGAATTTTGTTTCTCATGGTCTGAGTCCTTCAGGTGCCTTTTGGCAAACTCTAGGGGGGCTGTCAAGCCTTTTACTGAGGAGTAGCTTCTGTCTGGCCACTCTGTCATACAAACCTGATTGGTAGAGTGCTGCAGAGATGGTTGTTTTTCTGGAAGATTTTCCTCTCTCCACAGAGAAACGATGGAGCTCTGTCAGAGTGACCACCGGGTTCTTTGTCACTTCCCTGACTAAGGCCTTTCTACCCTGATCGCTCAGTTTGGCCGTGCGGCCCACTCTACGAAGATTCCTTGTGGTTCCAAACTTCTTTCATTTATGGATGATGGAGGCCACTGAGCTCATTGGGACCTTCAATACTGCAGACATTTTATGTACCCTTCCCCAGGTCTGTGCCTCAACACAATCCGGTCTCTGAGGTCTACAGACAATTTCTTGGACTTAACGGCTTGGTTTGTGCTCTGACATGCACTGTTAACTGTAGGACTTTATATAGACAGGTGTGTGCCTCTCCAAATCATGTCCAATCAAATGAATTTAAGTTCAAATGCAGTTGTAGAAAAATCACAAGGATGATCAGTGGAAACAGGATGCACCTGAGCTCAATTTTGAGTGTCATGGCAAAGGCTGTGAATGCATATGTACGTGTGATTTTTTTTTTTTTTGTTTGTTTTTTTTTTTAATACTTTTGCAAAGATTTCAAACAAACTTCTTTCACATTGTCATTATAAGGTATTGTTTGTAGAATTTTGAGGAAAATAATGAATGTATTCCATTTTGGAATAAGGCCTCTTTCACACGGGGCGGATCAGTAATGATCCGCCCCGTGAAGATCCGCTCGCTCAGCGGGGATCGCTCTGTTGTCCCCGCTGAGCCGGCTGCGGACAGGGCGGTCTCCGCACACTGTGCAGGGACCGCCCTGTCAGCTCTCCGCTCTCCTCTATGGGGATCGGACGAGCACGGACCGTGTGTCCGTGTTCGTCCGATCCGCTCTGCAGACGGATAGAAAAATAGGATTTTCCTCCGTCTGCAGAATCGGACTGTTGCGGAGGCGGACAATAGCGGGTGTCTGCGGATGCTCATCCGCAGACACCCGCTATCCCATAGGGATGAATGGATGTCCGTATTTCATCCGCAAACGGATGGATGAAATACGGACATACCATCAGCATGTGTGAAAGGGGCCTTAGGCTGTAACATAACAAAATGTGGAAAAAGTAAAGTGCTATGAATACTTTCCGGATGCACTGTAGATGTCTGTTGAAAAGTAGTGATGAGCCAAATAGCGCTAGGTTCGGTTCAGGGCAGGTTTGGTGAACGTTACTGAAGTTTGTGTGCTGAATTTGAACCCCAATGAAATCAAGCTAAAATGTAAAAAACAGTAATAATCTTTTTTTTATGCTAATAGGTGAGGGTTAGTCAAATAGCATGGGAGGCTGGACATTGCTTTCGGAAACATGTATCAACATACAAAAAAAAAAAAAAAAAAAATGAGGCTTGTCCTAACAGCCAGGAGCCCTGAGCAGGAAGCTGTCACAAAGTAATAATACCACTGCAAAATGTATCACTTTCCTCTGCAATTGAACATCAATTTAATTCAGCCATTCACCAAACCTCCAAATAGGTGAAATTTGAACCAAACCCAGGCTGTACTGAGTACCAATCCATACTGAAAATGATCTACTGATATTATTTTTTTAAATATTTGAACTAAATGATATTTGTGGACGCCTGACCACCACCTGTCCATCACACCTATATCAGCTTGTTTGGACATCTCATTTTCCTCCCCCCTTTAAGGAAGGCTTTTCTGGCTTACACGTGGTGTGTACATCCAGTCCAGTCCAGTATAGCAGCACACCAGAAAGCCAACAAAGCTCAGTGCACCTGAAGAAAGCAGTGACATGGAGGCTAGCAGGAGGACAAGGGAATAAGGTGCTTTGGGTTGGGGGGCCACACCCCCAAAGCCCCCCCATATTGAGGGCATGTGGTCTGGTGTGGTTCAGGAGGGGGGGGCGCTTGCTCGTATCCTCCCTTTCCTGACCTGCCAGGCTGCATGCTCTGGTTAGGGTCTGGTATGGATTTTGGGGGGACACCATGCTGTTTTTTTTTAAACATTTTGGCATGTTTTTTCATAATTCTTAATTGCTGTCATGTTTTTCTTTTACATTCAGCTGATGAGCCATCTGTTGTTAACCACTTGCCGACCGCCTCACGCCGATGTACGTCATCAGAATGGCACGGGCAGGCATAAGCACGTACATGTACGTGCTTTGCCTCCCGCGGGTCGGGGGCCCGATCGGGCCCCCGCCCGGTGCCTGCGGCGGTCGGTTTTCGTTCGGGAGCGATCCCGGACGAGGGGACGGCCATTCATTCATGGCCACCCCCTCGCGATCGCTCCCGACGAATGGAAATCCCCGGTGACATCACTTCCTCTCCTGTAATGTAAACACAGGAGAGGAAGTGATGTATTCTCTCCTCCGTGTCGGTATTTTTCGTTCCGACACGGAGGAGAGCGGATCAGTGAGTTGCACCAACACATCCCACACACAGTAGAACATGCCAGGCACACTCACACCCCCCCTTTACCCCCCGATCACCCCCCCAATTACCCCTGCCCCCCAGTCACAGTGACACCAATGTCATTTTTTTTTTTTTTTTTTTTTTTTTTGCATTGGTGTCATTTGTGACTGTAATAACTGTTAGGGCAGTTAGGGTTAGCCCCCTTTAGTTCTAATGTACCCCCCTAACCCCCCCAATAAAGGTTTAACCCCGTGATCACCCCCCGTCGCCAGTGTCACTAAGGCTGGGTTCACATTGCAGCGGTTTATGAGAACGAATGTGATTCGCACCGCACTGCAGTGCAAATCACATCCGATCTCTGTGCGATTCGAGTTCAGCCATTCGCCGCACCCGCCGCACCCGCCACACCCGCCGCACCCGCCGCAAATTCGCACGGGACCCTTTTTTTGGCCCGCAGCAGAATCGGATCGCATGGGTGTTCACACCATGCGATCCGAGTTTGCAGATCGCACTGCGATATGCGAACTGATCTGGGGGTGTCAGTAACATTTCACTGACACTCCCAGCAGTTCGCATAGGGCAGTGTGAACTGCCGCCGGGAGGCATGCGATGCGGGAACCCGCCGCGGATTCGCGGCGTTTCCGCATCGCTCCAGTGTGAACCCAGCCTAATAAGCGATCATTTTTCTGATCGCCGTATTAGTGTCACAGGTGACGCTAGTTAGGCAGGTAGGTATTTAGGTTCGCCGCAGCTTTTTATAGCGCTAGGGACCCCCATATACTACCGCATAAAGCCCCCTGATTGCCCCCTAGTTAACCCTTTCACCAGTGATCACCATATAACTGTTACAGGTGACGCTGGTTGGTTAGTTATTTTTTTATAGTTTCAGGGCACCCGCCATTTATTACCTAATAAAGGTTTAACCCCCTGATCACCCGGCAGGTGTCATTTGTGACTAATAACTGTTAGGGCAGTTAGGGTTAGCCCCCTTTAGTTCTAAGGTACCCCCCTAACCCCCCCAATAAAGGTTTAACCCCGTGATCACCCCCCGTCGCCAGTGTCACTAAGGCTGGGTTCACATTGCAGCGGTTTATGAGAACGGATGTGATTCGCACCGCACTGCAGTGCAAATCACATCCGATCTCTGTGCGATTCGAGTTCAGCTATACAGATAGTATGGCTGAATTCGTGTCGCACCCGCCGCACCCGCCGCAAACTCGCACGGGACCCTTTTTTTGGTCCGCAGCAGAATCGGATCGCATGGGTGTTCACACCATGCGATCCAAGTTTGCAGATCGCACTGCGATATGCGAACTGATCTGGGGGTGTCATTAACATTTCACTGACACTCCCAGCAGTTCGCATAGGGCAGTGTGAACTGCCGCCGGGAGGCATGCGATGCGGGAACCCGCCGCGCATTCGTGGCGTTCCCGCATCGCTCCAGTGTGAACCCAGCCTAATAAGCGATCATTTTTCTGATCGCTGTATTAGTGTCACAGGTGACGCTAGTTAGGCAGGTAGGTATTTAGGTTCGCCGCAGCTTTTTATAGCGCCAGGGACCCCCATATACTACCGCATAAAGCCCCCTGATTGCCCCCTAGTTAACCCTTTCACCAGTGATCACCATATAACTGTTACAGGTGACGCTGGTTGGTTAGTTATTTTTTTATAGTTTCAGGGCACCCGCCATTTATTACCTAGTCTCACTAGTGTACCCCTAAATTTAGGGGTGTCTACTTTCTAAAATGGGGTCATTTGGGGGGGGGGGGTTTGTGCCATCTTGGCATTTTATGGCCTTCAAAACTGTAACGCCCTTAGAAAGCCTGAAGGCGGTGCTTGGTTTTTGGGGCCCCGTACGCGGCTAGGCTCCCAAAAAGTCCCACATATGTGGTATCCCCGTACTCAGGAGAAGCAGCAGAATTTATTTTGGGGTGTCATTTCACATATGCCCATGGCATGCGTGAGCAATATATCATTTAGTGACAACTTTGTGAAAAAAAAAAAAGTTTGTAATTTTCCCGCAACTTGTGGCAAAATATAAAATATTCCATGGACTCAACATGCCTCTCAGCAAATAGCTTGGGGTGTCTACTTTCTAAAATGGGGTCATTTGTGGGGGTTTTGTGCCATCTTGGCATTTTATGGCCTTCAAAACTGTAATAGGTAGTGAGAAGTGAACTCAAAAAATTACGCCCTTAGAAAGCCTGAAGGCGGTGCTTGGTTTTCGGGGCCCCGTACGCGGCTAGGCTCCCAAAAAGTCCCACATATGTGGTATCCCCGTACTCAGGAGAAGCAGCAGAATTTATTTTGGGGTGTCATTTCACATATGCCCATGGCATGCATGAGCAATATATCATTTAGTGACAACTTTGTGAAAAAAAAAAAAAAAAAAAAAAAGTTTGTAATTTTCCCGCAACTTGTGGCAAAATATAAAATATTCCATGGACTCAACATGCCTCTCAGCAAATAGCTTGGGGTGTCTACTTTCTAAAATGGGGTCATTTGTGGGGGTTTTGTGCCATCTTGGCATTTTATGGCCTTCAAAACTGTAATAGGTAGTGAGGCGTGAAATCAAAAATTTACGCCCTTAGAAAGCCTGAAGGCGGTGCTTGGTTTTCGGGGCCCTGTACGCGGCTAGGCTCCCAAAAAGTCCCACATATGTGGTATCCCCGTACTCAGGAGAAGCAGCAGAATTTATTTTGGGGTGTCATTTCACATACGCCCATAGCATGTGTGAGCAATATATCATTTAGTGACAACTTTGTGTAAAAAAAAAAAAAAAATTTTTTTTTTGTCATTATTCAATCGCTTGAGGCAAAAAAATAAAATATTCAATGGGCTCAACATGCCTCTTATCAATTTCCTTAGGGGGTCTACTTTCCAAAATGGGGTCATTTGGGGGGGTTTTGTACTGCCCTGTCATTTTAGCACCTCAAGAAATGAGATAGACAGTCGTAAACTAAAAGCTGCGTAAATTCCAGAAAACGTACCTTAGTTTGTAGATGTGACAACTTTTGCGCAAACCAATAAATATACAATTATTGACTTTTTTTTTACCAAAGACATGTGGCTGAATACATTTTGGCCTAAATGTATGACTAAAATTGAGTTTATTGGATTTTTCTAATAACAAAAAGTAGAAAATATCATTTTTTTTCAAAATTTGCGGTCTTTTTACGTTTATATCGCAAAAAATAAAAATCGCAGAGGCAATCAAATACCATCAAAAGAAAGCTCTATTTGTGGGAAGAAAAGGACGCAAATTTTGTTTGGGTACAACATTGCATGACCGCGCAATTACCAGTTAAAGCAGCGCAGTGCCAAAGTGTAAAAAGACCTCTGGTCATTTACCAGCAAAATGGTCCGGTCTGAAAGTGGTTAAGGATGCGGAAGCCGGCTTCCTGGCCCGCTCCTTAGCAACCAGCTCAGGGCGATAGATTACCGCATAAAAATATGCAGTAATTACAGCATTATCAAAACTATAACGCAGTAGTTATATACCGCACAATTCTTAGTGAATTGATTATTTGCATATATGTTTCTACATGCATTATTTTACCACATTTTTTTCAGTGTTATTTAACTCAGAGAATTGAACCTAATTTGATCAAAAACGGATGCAATATTATAACACAATGTTACTAAGAAAAAAAAACACCATTTGTAATCTTCATATACAGTATCTCACAAAAGTGAGTACACCCCTCACATTTTTGTAAATATTTTATTATATCTTTTCATGTGACAACTGAAGAAATTACACTTTTCTACAATGAAAAAGTAGTGAGTGTACAGCTTGTATAACAGTGTAAATTGGTGGTCCCCTCAAAATAACGCAACACACAGCCATTAATGTCTAAACCGCTGGCAACAAAAGTGAGTACACCACTAAGTGAAAATGTCCAAATTGGGCCCAATCAGCCATTTTTCCTCTCTGGTGTCATGTGAATCATTAGTGCTACAAGGTCTCAGGTGTGAATGGGGAGCAAATGTGTTACATTTTTGGTGTTATCGCTCTCACTCTTTCATAGTGGTCACGGGGAGTTCAACATGACAATTCATGGCAAAGAACTCTCTGAGGATCTGAAAAAAAGAATTGTTGCTCTACATAAAGATGGCCTAGGCTATAGGAAGATTGCCAAGACCCTGAAACTGAGCTGCAGCATGGTGGCCAAGACCATACAGCGGTTTAACAGGACAGGTTCCACTCAGAACAGGCTTGCTATGGTCAACCAAAGAAATTAAGTGCACAGGCTTAACGTCATCCAGAGGTTGTCTGTGGAAAATGGACATATGAGTGCTGCCAGCAGGGCCACTGATAAGCCAGTACAACTGGCCCTGTTATACCGGGCCCGGCCACCAGGGGGCCCAAGCAATCTGAACAGATTGCAGAAGAAAGAAAAAAAAAAGTCTTTCTCCAACTCCCCGTCCTCTACTCCCTCAGCAGCTGTTCAACTGCTCTCAATGAGCAGTCACTGGGGCTAAACATCTCAGAGGCAGAAAGGTGGAGCCTGACTGTGAGATCTTGTAGTTTGAGTAGGCGGAAGGAGGTGTGGCCGGCTTGGGGGATGATCGTTCCTGGCTTCTTCTGGTGTGCACACATGAGCTGCATTATGGTGGCAGTGGATCTGGATTCTCAGGGGACTGCAGGTTAGACCAAGACACATTAACTGCAATGTAAAGTGTAATGTCTGCTTTTCATGTAGCACAGCTGTCCTGACTGAGAAATTGGGTTTTATACTGCACTGCCATATTTCTCACAGAAGTGCTGCATGAAAAAAGAGATGCCATCAATGTCAGCAAACCCCACTTTTTTCTATTTAAATCACTGGATCACACCATGCCTGGAGCTGAATCTCACAGGAATACACTGTGTTCCTGTGCAATTCACATGCAGGTCTGTGCAGTGCAATTTCAAGCTCATTCATTTTGAATGGGCTAAAATTGCAATGTACCAAAAGTAGTGCAAAAAGTAATGTGGTGTATTCACTACTTTTTAAAATGCAATGCAACCAGATCACATGATCCAGGGCTGGCGGGGTCAGGGCAAACACACTACGTTTGGAAACCTGCATTTGAGGTTTCATTGACTTTTTATTGACACCTGGTGCAGATCACAAAAGCAGTGCATTATTGCATGCAGGTTGAATTTTACAGGAATCCACAGCACATTTATTCCCAATTCAGATGCAGCCATGGTGTGAACTGCTCCCTTAGACCTATTACTTCTCATTAAAAGTTTAGAATATTTTTTTTAAAAGGGTGGCATGGCATCTTCTTCTTTTTCATGTAGAACTATTTGACTGTGACAAATTGGACAGTGCAGTTATGAACGCAGCTCAGTATCATCTGTATCCTACGCACAGTCATCTTACACTAACCACACCTAATAATTAAGCGTAATTTAAACCATGTCCATTTTCCAGCTCCGCGTAGCACATATTTTTAAAATAGCCACGCCCAGAAATTAGCCTTTTTGTATACCCTAGCCTCTCTGTATAGGGGCGGGGCCAGGGGTGGGGCTGAAGGAGGGGCCAGGGGTGAGGCTGAAGGGGGCCCCATCAGGTAGGCTGTACAGGGCCCCATGATTTCTATCAGCGGCCCTGGCTGCCAACATTGCTACAGAGGTTGAAGGAATAGGGGTCAGCCTTTCAGTGCCCAGAACATGCACCGCACACTGCATCAAATTTGTGTGCATGGCTGTTGTCCCAGAAGAAGCCTCTTCTAAAGATGATGTGCAAGAAAGCCCACAAACAGTTTGCTGAAGATAAGCAGACTAAGGACATGGATTACTGGAACCATGTCCTGTGGTTTGATGAGACCAAGATAAACTTATTTGGTTCAGATGGTATCAAGGTTGTGTGGCGGCAACCAAGTGAGGAGTCAAAGACAAGTGTGTCTTGCCTACAGTCAATCATGGTGGTGGGAGTGTCATGGTCTGGTGCTACATGAGTGCTTCCGGCACTGGGGAGCCACAGTTCATTGAGGGAACCATGAATGCCAACATGTACTGTGACATACTGAAGCAGAGCATGATCCCCTCCCTTCAGAGATTGTGTTGCAGGGCAGTATTCAACATGATAACGACCCCAAACACACCTCTAAGCTGACCACTGCCTTTCTAAAGAAGCTGAAGGTAAAAGTAATGGACTGGTGAAGCATGTCTCCATACCTAAACCCTAATCATCATCTGTGAGGCATCCTGAAATGGAAGGTGGAGGGCCACAAGGTCTCTAACATCCATTAGTGCCGTAATGTCATCATGGAGGAGTGGAAGAGGACTCCAGTGTGCAACCTGTGAAGCTCTGGTTGACTCAATGCCCAAGAGGGTTAAGACAGTGCTGGAAAATAATGGTGGCCACACAAAATATTGACACTTTGGACATTTTCAATTAGAGGTGTACTCACTTTTGTTGCCAGCGGTTCAGACATCAATGGCTGTGTGTTATTTTGAGGGGACACAAATTTGCATTATTATACAAGCTGTACACTCGCTACTTTTACATTGTAGTAAAGTGTAATTTCTTCAGTGTTGTCACTTGAAAAGATATAATAAAATTACAAAAATGTGAGGGGTGTACTCACTTTGTGAGATACTGTACATATAATATAAATAAATATATATGATTGTGTGTGTGTGAGTGAGTGTGTTTTGTAAATAAACATTTAATACATGGCAAAGGATTCCCAGAGCACCTTGGGTAGCAAAAGAGAAAGTATAAAAAGGGTGCACAGACTGTTTAAATTGTGTAAACAAATTAAACACGTAGAGGCGGAGTTTTGGCACTGACATCATCAGGCATGCACACCAGGACAGGCGGCATGCTGTATTGCAATACCAATTGAATACATTTCCTTGTAAGTACATGGTATTTTAATAAACAAATAGTTTACTAATTAGTAATGCACTATGGATCCCTCCCTTTTTTTGTGAAAACATGGGGCTATTTATGAAAGTGTGACCTGGCTTCGGATCACCCTATTCTCAACATTAACCACCATATTCCCAGAAGTGGAGCTGTGCATATGGTGACTAGATTTGGTGACCACTAGGCTGAACTTAATTTTAAGAGGTATAAAGAAAAAGTTAACCATGATTAGTTAATGGCTAAAGCTTGGACAAAGCAGTTCAAAGGGGATCTGTCATTCAAATGATTGATTTCGCTAAAAGAAAATATAGATTTTTTTTTTTAATCTTTAACTTTCTTTGCTACAATAAATGAAGTTGTAAAATAAGTAAAAAACCATAATACATTTCCTTGAATTGGAAATCCCATCTGCAGTTGGCCTGTTTACTGGTTTATTAATAATAAAACTATAGCTAATAAAAGCATATATAAAACATTTTTTAATGCCAAGTAGTTAAACTGTAAACACTTTCTGTAACGATTTTATTTAAGCTAGTTGAAGGGGTTTTCCACGTTACCCCAGATAGGGACCCCTGCGTCCAGTGGTGTTTTTTTTATTTTTTTTATTCAGTAGCTTTTTTTTTAGCTTTTTGTGAAGAAGCGGGAGCTAGGCAGTGTGGCGTGACAGAAAGAGGTTGCACAATTACCACTAAAGGAAACTCTGAACCACAATTAGCTATGGGAGAACAAACTCTGAATTCTTCATTAATTCTATGTCATCATATATTTCATTGTCCATGCATACACAACAGTAAAATGGAAAGCAATAATTTACAAGATGAAGCGTCTCATTTTTCAGTGAAGAGCAATGAGTGACACAGCCAAATGATTTGCTTTTAAATTATCTTCCAAGAAAAGGGAAAAATGTCAAAGATGCTTTTGTCCAACTGCTGACACCACAGTGCCTTGCTTTATAAAAAAAAAAAAAAAAGTCAGCGATTAAGCAGCTAACTGCTAAGCAACACAGTACTTTCCCATGGCAAATCATACCACTATCTGGATTTAAAGTTGGCATTCCCAGTTTCTTGTAAACTGTCACAGCTTAAAGTAAAACTGTTCTCCCTTTGAAGAATTTTTTTCCATCTTTTAATTAAGACAAGATGCAAATCTGCTTCCCATATCTACCCTGGGCATTTTGGAAATTTGTACTTTCAATGCTTATTTTGTATATAAATATGTATATAAATTCTTATTGTGTGTGTATGTGTGTGTGTTTATAAGAATATAAAAGTTCTCATAGTATATAAGATTGTATATAAATTGTGAAAAAAACACATTAATCAAAAAATAAATAATGAAAGTGATTGTAAAGCTTGATTTAAAAAACCAAAAACATCAAATGTCATACTTACCTGCTCTGTGCAGTGGTTTTGCAAAGAGCAGCCCAGATCCTCTTCTTCTTCTCAGGCCCCCCTCTGGCTCCTCCCTTATGTGAGTGCCCCCATAGATAGCTGCTTCTCATGGGGGCACTTGTGCATGATCCTGAGCCAGGCTGTTTGCATCTATTCAGACACACAGCCCAGTTTGGCCTTGCCCCCATATTTCTGCTCACAGGTTTTTGAAAGACTGCTAGAGCTGGGAGAGGGAAGAAGAGTTGCTGCAGATGGGTACAGAGCGAGACCAATTCAGGTTCAGGTGAGCATTTAGAGAGGGCTGGGGGGAAGCCACTATTAAAAGGTTTTGTACTTTTAAAGTGGTTGTAAAGGCAGAAGTTTCTGTGTGCAGCAGACCCCCTCAGCCCCCCTAATACTTAACTGAGCCCCATCTCGATCCAGCAATGTTGTACAAGAGCCTTGGCTATCCAGGACTCTCCCTCCTCATTGGCTGAGACAGCACCGACCCACCATTGGCTCCTGTTGCTGTCAATCAAAGTCAGTGAGCCAATGGTGAGAGAGGGGGTGGGGCTGGGCCACAGCTCCATATCTGAATGGACACACGGAGCTACAGCTTGGCTCAGGTGCCTCCCATAGCAAGCTGCTTGCTGTGGGGGCGATCAACAGAGGGGAGGGACCAGGAGCACCAAAGAGGGACCCTAGAATAGGATCTAGGCTACTCTGTGAAAAAACACTGCCCAGAGCAGGTAAGTATAATATTTTTAAAAAAAAAGACTTTAGTATCACTTTAATGCAGAGAATGCATTAAGGTAAAAAAAAAATGTACCTTTGGAACCACTTTAAATTGTCTCCAAAAGCATCATATCATCATATTTTCCTCTTTTTCTATCATGTTTAGTTCCCTTTTTTGTGTTTGTGTGTGTGTGTCTGTGTGTGTGGGGTTTTTTTTTTTGTTTTGTTTTTTCCCATTTACTCTATTTGTTGTAGCATCCAGATTTTCTTCTAAATCTTACTGCTTAATATGGGTGATCTGTTGCATGGCATTACAAAAACCGTTGCAGCACTGAAGAGAAGAAAGGGATACCAAGCTGACTCATATTTCAGGAACACATCCCATGTGTCTGCTGTTCTTGGTCCCCACCCCCCGTACACTGAGTCAGCCCAGCACCGATTCCCCATGCAACTCTAGTCTGTCCTCCCTCCATGTAGATGTACAGTATCTCACAAAAGTGAGTACACCCCTCACATTTTTGTAAATATTTTATTATATATTTTCATGTGACAACACTGAAGAAATTACACTTTGCTACAATTTAAATTATTGAGTGTACAGCTTGTATAACAGTGTAAATTTGCTGTGCCCTCAAAATAACTCAACACACAGCCATTAATGTCTAAACTGCTAGCAACAAAAGTGAGTGCACCCCTAAGTGAAACTGTCCAAATTGGGCCCAAAGTTTCAATATTTTGTGTGGCCACCATTTTTTTCCAGCACTGCCTTAACCCTCTTGGGCATGTACTTCATCAGACAGGTTGCCACTGGAGTCCTCTTCCACTCCTCCATGACAACATCACGGAGTTGGTGGATGTTAGAGACCTTGCGCTCCTCTACCTGCCACACAGATACTCATGTAGCACTGACCCCCTGAGGAGCTGCTGATAATTGATTGGGCCTTCACTCTGCCTATTAAACCCAGAAAATTACTCGATCCCCCACAACTGTATAGCAATGTTAGTGTAAGACCCAATGGTAAAGAAAGACACAGTAATAACACACTTTACTGGATATTTACCGTCACCTTGATACTCGTCCTTCATCAGCTGTAGTAATAGAGTCTCACACAAATTGTAAGAGTAACCACATAAATAGTTTACAGAAAGAAACATGTTTAACACAATAGACATAGTGGTGATTCCAACATAAAGAATGAAAGTAAATAACGATCAATGTGTATGTAAAACCAACACTCAATGGTCACCTGAGGAGTATATGCAGACAGGCAAAGAGTGGGACTTATGCCCAATATGATAAAGCCCTGATATCGAGCACCTTCCACTCCAACCTTAGAGCACACATCAAACCTGCAGAAAAATATTAGGCACCATGCAGCAGTGAAATACAATGCATTTGTCCATATAATGTACTCAAGGGCTCCCCCTAGATTACAGTACACTGTTTAGCTCTGTGAACCTTAAGTTATTATGCTGCATAGGAAATTACAAAGTCTCTCTCTTCTTCCTCTTCAGCTAGTTTAATTAGATTATACTGCAGTGTTTGTAAATCCAGGCAAAGAAACAAGTAGGTAGTAGATTAATAATAGAACTAATGTGCTGGTAACTGAAAGTTTGCAAATATAATACACTTGTAGAGCTTCTTCTTTAATAAAGGTTGTAACTCTACACTAACTTTGCAGTACAGAGAAAACAACCTTGAAGTTGTACTGTATACAGTCTATGTCTGAATGAACTCACTACTTTGGGACTACAGATCCCAGCAACAGTCTGGAACTAGTTTAAGTAGTAACGGTGCACTGTATTTATCTGGGCAAGTGCCTGCACACCAACGCAGGTACAGATGCTTGCAAAGCTCTCCTCTTGCGTGTCTCAGTCCGCTCGGCACCGTTACACCGCTATGCTCCCACTGATGGATGATGTAACTGTACTGCAGGAAATCTTTAGAAATCTTGGATCCTCTGGTCCATCCACACAGCGGTCCAGCTGAGTGTGCTCTGGAGCTCCTCAGAGGCCAAATGATTTCGCTCCGTGCTTTCCAGGCCGCAGTCTGTCGGTCACACACAGACTTTCTTGCAGGCAGGCTTTGAATGGCGTCCCAAGAGGCCAGAAACATGCCATGCCTGTCCCTTTTATTGGCCTACCCAGCAGTCTGTTCTTTGATTTGACATTGTGGGTAGGTGAACCAGGCATCATGGGTAATTAGTTCCAGAGAGAGTTAAACACATGAGTCACTTGAACATTGAACTACATTTCCCTTAAAGTGGTTGTAAACCCTTACAAACCACTTTGACCTACAGGTAAGCCTAGATTAAGGCTTACCTGTAGGTCCAAGAAATATCTCCTAAACCTATATGGTTTAGGAGATATTCGCCCGAAAACAGGCACCGCTGTCTACGGTGCATGCGCCGTAGACAGCGGCGCGCAGGCGCACTGAGCGTGGAATTCTCAACGACGGAGCTGCCGCGTGTGTCGGCTCCCGTGCGCAGGCGCGGGAGTGACGTCATCGCGGCTTCGCCGAATGACAGCGGCGGAGCTGCGAGACCCCACCAAGAAGATGGATGCGGCGGACTACAGGGGACAGCGACGACTTCGCTGGCTCCTGTGCTCCTTACTTAAGAAACAACGTATTAAAGTGGGGTACCCCCTAAAAAAAAAAATTAAAAGTCAGCAGCTACAAATACTGCAGCTGCTGGCTTTTAATAATCGGACACTTCCCTGCCCCAGGGTCCAGCGATGCGGGGGAACGAAGCCCCCCCCTCGCTCCCCGCTCCGCTCGCGGCGCCGTCATGAATACTGTGGGCACCCACTGTGCATGCACGAGCGGCGCAGGGCGCCGTGATACGCCGTACAGTCACCTGGGACACATGACAGGTCCCAGGTGAATGTGCGGCGCGAGGGGAAGTGATGTCACCAGCCTGGGCAATGAAGAAGGCAGATTACGAGGGACCCCCTAGCAACCGGTATTTAGAGTAAAAAAAATTTTTTTTGCCAATTATTTTTTTATTTTTTTTTTTACTAATTTTAACCACTTCAGCTCCGGACCAATAAACACCTTAAGGACCAGAGGTCTTTTTGCAATTTCGCACTGCGCTGCTTTAACTGGTAATTGCGCGGTCATGCAATATTGCACCCAAACGAAATTTGCGTCCTTTTCTTCCCACAAATAGAGCTTTCTTTTGATGGTATTTGATTGCCTCTGCGATTTTTTTTTTTTGCGATATAAATGGAAAAAGAGCGAAAATTTTGAAAAAAAAAGATATTTTCTTCTTTTTGTTATAAGAAAAATCGAATAAACTAAATTTTAGTCATACATTGAGGGCAAAATTTATTCAGCCACATGTCTTTAGTAAAAAAAATGTCAATAAGCGTATATTTTTTGGTTTGCGCAAAAGTTATAGCGTCTACAAACTAGAGTACATTTTCTGGAATTTACACAGCTTTTAATTTATGACTGCCGATCTCATTTCTTGAGGTGCTAAAATGGCAGGGCAGTACAAATCCCCCCCAAATGACCCCATTTTGGAAAGTAGACACCCCAAGGAAACTGCTGATGGGTATGTTGAGCCCATTGAATATTTATTTTTTTTGTCCTAAGGGATTGAATAATGACAAAAAAAAAAAAAAAAAAATTTTTTTACAAAAAGTTGTCACTAAATGATATATTGCTCACACATGCCATGGTTATATGTGAAATGACACCCCAAAATACATTCTGCTGCTTCTCCCGAGTACGGGGATACCACATGTGTGGGACTTTTTGGGAGTCTAGTCGCGCACGGCACCCCGAAAACCAATCACCACCTTCAGGATTTCTAAGGGTGCAAATTTTTGATTTAACTCCTCACTACCTATCACAGTTTCGAAGGCCATAAAATGCCAAAATAGCACAAAACCCCCCCAAATGACCCCATTTTGGAAAGTAGATACCCCAAGCTATTTACTGAGAGGCATGTTGAGTCCATGGAATATTTTATATTTTGCCAAAAGTTGCGGGAATATTACAAACTTTTTTTTTTTGCACAAAGTTGTCACTAAATGATATATTGCTCACACATGCTATGGGCAGAAGTCAAATTACACCCCAAAATAAATTCTGCTGCTTCTCCCGAGTACGGGGATACCACATGTGGGGGACTTTTTGGGAGCCTAGTTAACTAGCTACCTAGCGACACTAGCGACACTGATGCAGCGTTCAGAAAAATTATCGCTTAGTGACACTGGCAAAAGGGGGTGAAAGGGTTAACTAGCGGAAATCAGGGGGTTAAAACCATTATTGGGTAGTATATCGGGGTACCTAGCGCTATAAAAACCTGGCGGTGAACCTAAAAAAATAACTAGCTACCTAGCGACTGTAGCGACACTAATGCAGCGATCAGAAAAACGATCGCTTAGTGACACTGGCAAAAGGGGGTGAAAGGGTTAACTAGCGGCAATCAGGGGGTTAAAAACATTATTGGGTAGTATATCGGGGTACCTAGCGATATAAAAACCTGGCGGTGAACCTAAAAAAATAACTAGCTACCTAGCGACACATGCAGCGATCAGAAAAATGATCGCTTAGTGACACTGGCAAAAGGGGGTGAAAGGGTTAACTAGCGGCAATCAGGGGGTTAAAAACATTATTGGGTAGTATATCGGGGTACCTAGCGCTATAAAAACCTGGCGGTGAACCTAAAAAAATAACTAGCTACCTAGCGACTGTAGCGACACTAATGCAGCGATCAGAAAAACGATCGCTTAGTGACACTGGCAAAAGGGGGTGAAAGGGTTAACTAGCGGCAATCAGGGGGTTAAAAACATTATTGGGTAGTATATCGGGGTACCTAGCGATATAAAAACCTGGCGGTGAACCTAAAAAAATAACTAGCTACCTAGCGACACTAGCGACACATGCAGCGATCAGAAAAATGATCGCTTAGTGACACTGGCAAAAGGGGGTGAAAGGGTTAACTCTAGGGACAATCAGGGGGTTAAATCTTTATTGGGGGGTGATAGGGGGCTACCCTGGACCTAACACTAACTGTCCTGACAGTTTTTACTGTCACAACTGACACTGAATGCATTGATCAGTAAAGAAATGATCAATGCAATCAGTGACACTGTGACTGGGGGGGGGAGGGGGGGCGGGGGGGGGATCGGGGGGCGATCGGGGGGGGGATCGGGGGGGGTTTGTGTGCCTGTGTGTACCTACATGTCAGTGTAGTGTTCGTGCAGACTTACTTTTACTCTTCTCCTCGTAGTCCGGTCAAAAAGACCGCCCCGAGGAGAATGACATCACTTCCTCCTTCCTGTGTAAACAATACACAGGGGAGGAAGCTTCTCATTGGCCAGGAGCGATCCAGAGGGGGTGGCCGAAAACCAACGGCCATCCCCTCATCACGGAGCGCTCCTGGACCGAATCGGACCGCCGTAACCAGCGGGAGGGGGTCCGATCGGACCCCCCACCCGCTGGAAGGCAATCACGTAGATGTACGTGATTGTGCCTGCCTGTGCCATTGTGCTGACGTACAATGGCAATACGGCGGTCCTCAAGTGGTTAAGCAGCTTTTATTTTTTGGGTGGCAACACCACTTTAACATCATTTTTTGTGGAAAATCCCCTGTGCAGGGTTTAGGTCTGGAGATGTGCTTGGCCAGTCCATCTCCTTCACCCTCAGCTTCTTTAGCAAGGCAGTAGTCATCTTGGCGGTTTAAATATTAATGGCTGTGTGTTGAGTTATTTTGAGGAGACAGCAAATTTACACATCATACAAGCTGTACACTCACTACTTTACATTGTAGCAAAGTGTAATTTCTTCAGTGTTGTCACATGAAAAAATATAATAAAATATTTACAAAAATGTGAGGGGTGTACTCACTTTTCTGAGATACTGTATGTCTGTGTAGATGTCCAAACAGTAAAGGGGCAGAGCCCCTAAAAGGGTTGCATCAGATGTTCAACTATGTGCAGGCAAACTTAAAATTGAGTTTCTTGAGTATTTGTCATGCATGCATGCTGACATTTTGTTTTAGTAAATGGTCTCTGGAATAACCCCAGCCTGTAACTGCAAGTTATGCAGGATCTACCACAGGGAAGGTCGCATAGTGTAGTTCAGGAAGGGAACTGCTTTTAAGTTAGGATGACCAGATGTCCCCGGTTTCAGGGGACAGTCCCCGGATTGAGGACACTGTCCCCGGACCAAGTCTGTCCCCGGTTTTGTCCCTGGATTTGAATTTAACAGGAGCTGGGGCAATTTTCAAAGACAGTCAGTGGAGAATAAAAAAAAAATCTGAATTACACACCCCCGCTCTTACTAGCTTAGGGGGTGTATTTTTCCATTATCTGTGTCCCTTTCTGATGATGATGTGCTGGTCAGAGCGGATGGACTATTTCTTCAGTTTCCAGAACATGCTCATTCAGCTCTGCTCACATGTTCTTCTGCCTTGGCTCAAATCCCAGCCAGCCACCTGCCTGCTTTATCTCATTGCCTTCCCCGGCAGAGTCATTTTCCTCCGCTCCCCACCTAGTAGTAGCCGGGGCCCGGAGAGTGAGACCTGAGAGGCTGTGAGGCCGAAGGAGGCAGCACCGGGCAGAGAGAGGCAGCTGAGCTCAGCTGAAGATGTCCAGCAGCAGGAATAGAGGGGAAGCAGATCCAATCGTGGGGCTGCCAGTGCCTTCAAGGCTTCAACACAGCTGTGCTTTGGAGGTGTCTGTGAATAGACTACATTGCACTGTGCCTGTTTCTCTGGCATAATGGATGGTATCAGAACTCTCAGGCAGTGAGGGGCACTTATTGATCAGAAGTTCACAAAATCAGCACCCAGCAGCCATGTTATGTGACACACTGTTACAGAGCCAGCCAGAGCCATGATGGAGTGACTGCTGCCTGTGAGTTATCATGATGCTGATGATCTTAACCAGTTTCCGATCGCCTGATAGCAGATTTACTGCTACAGGGCAGTCGTGCTGCTCAAGATCACTTATATACGTGATTCTGCATTTCTGGGTATCAGAGCCAATCATCGGATCTGGCAGACTCACCTAGTGGTCTGCCTATGTAAATAAGGCAGTTTGCCATTTTGTCAGTATAGAAGACATTGATCTTATGTTCCTGCAAAGCAGGTACAGGGATTTATGTCTTCCCTTAGTAAAAGCACCTCCCCACAGTGAGAAAACACTTGTTAGGCACACATTTAACTTATTGATTGCCCTATATGTTATCCCCTTCCCTGCCAGTGTCATTAGTACAGTGACAGTACATATTTTTAGCATTGATCACTGTATTAGTGTCACTGGTTCTCACAAAGTGTCAAGAGTCCACCGCAATATCGCAGTCCCGCTACGAGTCGCTGATTGCTGTCATTACTAGTAAAAAAAATATGTCCCCAGATTTCATTTTAAAAATCTGGTCACCTTATTTTAAGTTAATTCCACCCATATGGTACATAACAGAAAACTGTAAGTAATACCTGAATGTAAATCATTTAAAAATATAGAGGGTTGATATCATTCTGTAATTAAACCTATACTTTGTCTAAATGTTTCATCAAGTGATTCATCTGTAGGTAGTACAAGCAAACACATGTTTCAGGTTTCTGCCAAAAATTAGAATACAATATATTTAATAATCAATTGATGATGATAACCGAGGACACAGAATACTTCTAGGGAATGTAGAATGTATAGGTAGTTGAACATCTGGACTACAGCAGAAAGGCGATTTTTAAGTGTTTGACTTGATGGTGCCGTTTATTGTGCTGGTATGGAGCAATCTTGGTTCAATGACTTCTGCTGACTGCCCTTTCCTGGGAAGTTCTCAGGTTACGGCATGGTTGGCATTTTAGCTATGGCAGCTCCATCTTCTAACCTACCTCTGTAAGCAGCATCGACATCCAATACAAGGGCTCTGTGGGCAAGTGCTGAAGAAGTTTTTCTTTACCTAAGGGAAGAAAAAAGAGAGAAAATGCCCAGGACATGGCTCTGGTATGGGGGCAATCCAGTAACTGTGGTGGCTAAGGGGGGAGTGGAAGCTTGGCTTAGAGAGATTTAGTAGGTTTTTTTTTTCTTTAAAAAAGTTAACTTACAAAAACATCTCCTTTTCAAAATGCCATTTGTCTGGCTGTAACGAGGATCCGTTGGCTCCAATATTTTTGTAGACACTGACCTGAAAGAAGATGTATTAAGTTCAGGACCTCTGACTTCTTTATGACTTTACTAGCTGCATGCTTATTTCGATTCAGTGACTGACAAAGTATTTTTTACTATAGACAGTAACTGGGGTTAATTTACTAAAGCTGGGGTACTCAGAATCTGGTGAAGCTTTGACAAAAAAAAACCTGTAAGCTGATTGGTTTCTTTGCAGAACTGCGCCAGATTTTGCATTCTCCAGTTTAGTAAATCTTTCCCAGTGTTCTTCACTTGAATTAAAGTCAGGCTTCGGTGATCCCATATTGGCCATATTGTTCTGCAACCAGAGGGTCAATGGGGTGGATTGACTAAAGGCAAATAGACTGTGCACTATGCAAGTCCAGAGCTTAGTAAATATGGTGAAGCTCTGGACTTCCATAGTTCAATCATGTGCAAGAAAAAAGCTGTTTTTTTTTCTCCATGTGATTGGGTATTCTTTGTAAAGTTTTACCTCATTTACTAAGCTCTGGAGCAACTGCACTTTCACAGTGCATAGTCTATTTGGCTTTAGTTAATCAACCCAATAAAGACTACTAGTATTTATAATAGGAGGGCAGTAATAGCCTCAATATTTCTTCAGTACCTTTTTTTTTTTTTGCCTCTGCTAACATCAAATGAATCATCTTTTAGTCAGCACTTTGCAGATGTATTTGCTCAT